>NC_058053.1:13664887-14348220 GCF_020085105.1 Siniperca chuatsi
GCTCCTCCTCCCCTGCCACTCAGGAACTGATGACAAGGCTGGGCTTTTTACTAGGAGAAGGGATCCCGGGTACGGCACGCATACCTATGGACGACAAGAATGAAAAGAAGGTATTTCATTTTCTCCCTCCCCTCCAACTCCCTCCCTCTTCCAACAGCAGCTGCTGCCACTGCTGCAGCACACAGATAGAGAGATAGAGGAGAGAGGGAAAGGATGAGAGAAGGAGGTAGTTGTGACAGTGTAACAGAAGAATGGATTTTTTTTGTTGCAGCTTCATTAATTTCTTCCCCTGTAAATTATCTTTGGATGGGGATTTCGGAGGCACCTTTGGGAATTATTATTTGGGCACAAAAAACAACGGTAACTGTCAAACAGTTTTGTTTGAGATGTTAAAGATGTTCTAAAGAAAGTAAGTGCCTATTTAAAATTATCTGCATGTGGTTTTATTTCAGTGCAGGCTCTCCAGTGTGGTGTGTGTCTCCCAGTAACTTGAGTGCTATTCCAGGGGCTCTTGAGTATGTAACAAGAGTGTCTGAGCCCGGGTCCAGAAATAGAGTTATGTTAGGTCTGAGCCTCAGTTTGTTTGGCTCTACTAATTAAGCTGGGGCTGTGTGAAGAGCAAAGCAAAGCCCAGCTCTCATGTCTTGGATGCGTTTTGACAATTCTAGGAACATGAAAGAGACTTATAAAGTAATTTATGAATTAGGTTCATTAGTTGAGCTGTCAAAAAAGGAGACGTGCAGTATGGGAGCGTAATGGTTTTTACTTTGTGTTTGTTTGTGTGCGTGTAGGTGTGTGTTTTCAGAGCTCAGTTGGGGAGGAGCACATTATTGTCATCTGCCAGCAATTCTCTTTTCCTCCATACTGCTGTTTTACAACATGTCTTTAACTCAGCATGTTGTTTTTAGTTCTGCCTTACAGTAAATTATTAAATGTCAGGAAGCTGTTTGGCTCTTACTGTGATTTGTTAGGTGGCATAAGCTCTGGGCTGCAGCCTTAGGTTAGAAATTGCCAGGCAAAAACTACTGGCATGCTTTTGCAAAAAACAGGTGAGACTTAGAAATAGGAAATGTTATGTAGTTGCCATTAGCATTCCACAAGTTGTTAATGATGCCTTAAGCCATGCAGCGCCCTCCTGTTCTGCTGTTTGTATTCTTTCAGCATGCCACTGTACAAACATGCAGAGCTTTAAACAGTCAGTACATCTCGAACAAGAGGTTAGTCCCACTTCTGTCTCAAATTAGCTAAGCATTAAAGAGTCTTACTATTTTGTGAGTTCAGTCGGGTTGAATTTGAACACCCCCAAAAAAAAATAAAAATAAACCACACACACACACACACACACACACACACACATTTTCTGTTATTTTGAAATACTGCTTTAATGTTTTAAGCAGGACAAAGATTTCTATTGTTTGTCAAACTCAATTATAATCACTACGTATGTACAGTAAGAAGTACTGTGGTTGGTGCAGTTGGAGTAAATAATTATCATCAAAGATTTTAGTGCATTAATATGCAGTATGTGAAAGAGGCTTAAAAAATGCTTTGCTGGGATGCTGAGACAATGCACAGCCTTGGTAGTAAGGGCTGCTCGAGAAGCTAACTGTGGGTGAGAGTCTCAGGCAACAAAATATCTGCAAACGAAGTTGGTGTATTGAGGATGAGGGTTGTTTTAATTTGACCTGGGCTTGTAACAGTAGTTGTAATATTGGACTATTTTATGTGAAAATAGGTAGTGATTGATAAAATGTATTAGCATTCCTCTGATGTGACCAAGGTCCCAAAGAGACTGGATTATGGAAAATCATGGAGCTACATTATGGACATTTTTGTATGCTGTCTTTTTGTCTGTAAAGATAGCACTGTGCCTGCTAAAGAAATTGCCCGTTGGTGAAAAATAAAGTTTGTTGAATGTAATGGACTTTATGTGAGTGAGGGAGACAAAATGAGGGAAGAGTTCTTAGTCAGTAATAATCAGGCTCAGTCTCTGGTGTGGAACTGTTTGAAGGCTTTGGTTCTTCTTACAGTGGGACAAGGATGACCTTCTTGAGCTACAGTATATTGTGTACTATATCAGAATACATTTGAAGGAAGATGGGGAAACTGGAGAAACCAGCTTTAAATTGGATTTCTACAGTTGTCAAACAAAGATTTGGTGGCTGTATGGTTGTCAGACAGACTTGATGGCACGAGAAAGGTATCCATTGTGTCACAACAAAGTAGAGACTTCTTCCCTTGTGAAATTGTCTTTGGGTCCTTCATTTGAGTGTGTAATTTTCAAGCCTTGCCCCATTTATAGTGTTTATACCCTTCGGCTTGTGTGTCATGCTCACATGTGAAAGGCTTGTTTATTTGTGAGGGACTTTTTTTGCATTGCTTCCACATGCTCCAGGTCAAATAGGCAATGAACTTGGATAAAATCATTCTTTACAGTTTTCTCAGTTCTTCTTCCAAATAAGGTTGGAAAAAAAAATTTTGTTGTATTTATTGCTGAAAAAATTTGTACATGTTGCCAGCTGACAGTTTATATTGAGTTGACTCCATACTTCATTGACATATTTGATTAGTACAGCACATTCTTGGTGTACCTTAACCCTTTTTTCTATCTCCCTTCTCCCCAGTGCTCTGTGACTAGCCAGGGTATCAGCCCCTGCTCTACACTGACCAGCAGCACGGCGTCTCCCAGCACTGACAGCCCATGTTCCACACTCAACAGCACCACCAGCCGCCCCCCTCTCAGCCGCTCCAGCCCATGTGGGACCATCACAAGCCCCAGCTCCACACTTGAGAGCAAGGACAGTGGAATAATAGGTGAGAAATAACCAACTCCTCCATTGTACCCAAATAGCAACTTGTATTGTGCAGGATAAACTTGTAAGACTAGTAGCACCCATGTCCTTACTTAAAGGTAACCTTTGGAGTTTTTGAATAGTAGCACAATAGAGCTATGATGTTTTACGAGCAAGTCCTAGTCCGAACACGTGGCCGGCGCAATACACATTCTTGCCGCATGTTTTATGCTATTGGCTATAGTAATGTGCAAATTGATGTAACAATGGGCCAAAAAGACAGTAAACAATATTTTTACAAATCAGCTTTGCAAATGTTTTATGAGGAAGCAAATGCATTCAACACCTTTGTCAGGCCTCAAGGATTCACACAATGTGTTTTTGTTAAAGCTAGCCACATGTGGGCTAGTGGTGGAAATGGTGGAAATGTTTTACTTTTGTACTGCTTTTGTATTTGAGGCAGTTGTCTTAAATTGTACAGGATGATACGGTGTAGTCTCTCATTCGTCCAGGAGTGTTCTATTGTAGAAAAGGTTTCAGTCGTAGTCATCTGGACACTGTTTTCAGAATCAAGACGTTTCGGCTCCCATCCGGAAGTCATTCTCAATTGTGAAAAAATGGCACGGGAACTCAGAAATTTAAGCTACTCTGTGTTACATAAGCCCTGTCCTCAGGAAGGAGTCTACCTGAGTATCTGTTGATTAGCTAGTTTCACCTGAAACTGACCTAATAGTTTCCATGATGGCCCAGTAATCAGTAATCAGGCCTATTGTTTTCTGGCTGCACCTCCCTCATCACTGTTAAGTACCTGATTAGCATGTGATTGGCGTGACCAAGGTACTAATACACTGTGGTAGACTTTGGGCAGATTGAATCTCAGACCACATTTCTGTTCAAAGAGGGGTTTTCTTTTTTCACAAAAATGGCTTCCTTGACACCCCGTTCAAACCAACTCTTCTCTCTACTTAGAATCTTCACCTCGCTGGCTTCAAATGAGTGGTTTGTAGCTTTTGTTGCATCGGGTGCTTTTGTTGCACCCGAAACGTCTTGATTCTGAAAACAGTGTCCAGATGACTGGACTGAAACCTTTTCTACGATGTACAGGATGATGCAAAACTAAACCATTCAACGGACATAATGCATGCTGTAGAATGTCAAATAACCAGCTTCAAACTTCACCTGTGGAACCTTTGCCAATGGTCAGCAACCACGTTTGGAATGCCAGTGATGAGCCAAGTCAGCTAAAGATCCATTGGGAAACCAGGCACAGTGAATCAACAGCTTATTTATTAGCGTGAGTAGCCCACCTCAGAGTAATGACAAACAATGCCAGCTTACCAGTGGCTCAGTCAGTTGCTGGGTTTGATAAAAACATAGATAATGACAAAGGCTCTGCTGACATCTCAGTAATCTTTTCTTTTTGGCATTTATCCCGCACAAATCTTCACAACAGATTTATCCTACAATCATCAGCACAGATTCCTCAGCACACACTTACTATATTACTATCACTTATTACAGTATTTCCTATGAAGCTCTTTTATTTCTAATTTGCAATCTGAGAATTGTTGCACTTGCACTTTGTGATTTAGACCAAAAAGTCTCACCTGCGTGGTGTCACTCATTCATCATTTTGTTAAACCCACTGAGTTTTTTGTGGGACTGAATAGCATTTGTGTCAGGTTGTATTCATCCTCTACCATGTGTCAGTTATTGGGTTTATATAGAGCTGTTCCGGTATGAGAGAGCATTGAGGTGACAGTTGCCACAGTTTGACGTTGTATTGTATCTCTAGTAATAACCCTGTAAGACATCTGCGGATTTACACAAGCTGACAGGAGTATGACGTAGTCTATATGATATATTAATCCGTCTGCGGTTTCTACTCACAAAGCTTTCAGTGGCTATACAAATGTTAGAAATTCATTCTGAAAATGGCTTTTGAATATTTGTAGTGAGGATTCAATAGCAAATTGTAACTGTATGATCCTCCAGTTATCCTCGGTTGAACTTAAATAATTTCTGAAGGCACTGGTAGATTTTGGGGAAAGAGTTAGCAGCTGGGAATAAGATTTAACATTTTCCTTATCCTTGTATGAACTAACTAGCAAATCACACATTTTATGCCTATTTACGTAACTGATTGACATGATTGTTCTGCAGGAGAAAAACAATGCGTGCCGAAGCCAGATATAACACAACAATTTGGATTTCCAATACTGCAGAATTGACATAACTGATTACCACGAGTCAGTCATTCTGTCCCCCCAGAGCAATATCATAGCTAACTGCTAAATAATTTATGGAAGCTTTGAGTATCTTCCTGCATGGAGCATCGACATGCTGCCGCCCAGGATGAGACATACAGTCACGTTGCATGTGTTGTAGTCTATCTCATTATAAAGCTACTTTGCTTGTGTCAAATCAAAATTTATTTTGTGAGAGAATGACACGATATGACATTGGTCTACAACATCCCACCTTGATAAGACTGTGCAGGCGCATAAAAGAACAAAGCTATGTTGTGTCCACAAGTCCGATTCCAGCCTGTGATTAATATTCCCTGTTCTTTGAAGTTTGACTCTGACTCTGATTTCAAAAGCACATTCATTTTGCTTTGTACTGTGTTAAAAGGTCCTTGGTGGAATTGGGGAGGCTTTGCAATGTCGTTAACATTTACAAAACAGTTTCTGCACAAGGTGCATGGAGAAGGACTTATAACAGCCCTTTAGTAATGACCAATAGCTGCTTTTGGTATGGTAAAATGATAATCTTGTTATAGGTTTGAATAAATAATAAGTTATTGTAATAATAATAATGTCAGGGGCTATAGTTCAACCAAGTAAGCAATCACTACAACATCTTCTACACCGCAATGACTGCTAATTCAATGCTCAGAGCAGGGCTAGATGTGACTGGTGTCATGAATGACTTCATATTTGCCCAGGTAAAAGGCACAGGAGACACAAGGTCCAGGATGTGTTATATTAATGTTAGTGATGATGCAACGTGCTGCAGCATTATGAAATCCAGATTAGGAGTGTGTGATGCAAATGCAGACAGCTGGCCTGTCAGTTCCAGTTCTCTGACTGTACTGATGTTTCTCTATCCAGCTGCCTGTCATTGTGTAGTTTTGGCCCTCCACTCATCTTTTAGGATTGTATTAGAAGGCCGGGTTGGCCTGAGGGAGGATTAAAGGATTTGTTGTTCTGTTAGCAAAACACCTGTCTGAGCTCAAAAATACCAAAGGCAGTTTTCAACACTAGTTCTTCACTCAGCATTTTTATGTTTAAGTGTGAATTTTGTTTCATAGTACAGCATCCAGTCGCTATGTTATTGGACGCTTCAACTGATGATCCTTGAAAAGAACAAGACATTCGAAGAGTCTGGGCACAGGAAATGAAGAGGAAACAAGTCCATGGCATCATGTATTTCCAGTTTTCAAGCAGACTGTCTCTGTAAATAAAAAATCAGGTGGTGAATAGTGTTGATAAGGGTAATGAGGAAAAGCAGAGTTATTCAAAGTTAAAAGTTCCATTACAGCTCAGTATCTCATTAGAGACAGATAAATGTTCATAGCACACAAAGAACATCACTCTCATATTTCTCGCCTCTTCCCCTCATCTTACCTCCTTCACTTGCTCTAATGCCCTCTCTGTTTTCATCTCTTCTCAGCCACCATCACTAGTTCTTCGGAGAATGATGACCGCAGCGGCTCCAGCCTGGAGTGGAGTAAGGATGGCAGCCTGAGAGGCAGCGGGCGCCATGGCCTGGCACCGAGTGTGCGGGCTGATACCTGCTCTCCTGTGGCCGAAGAAGACTCCAACAGTGCCACAGCAACACCAGTCGACACCCCATCCAGGACAGGTCAGCAGCAGCAGTCCAACACATCAGCTGGGGCACCACAGCCTCCAAGTCACTCACCTGAGGGACCCATTCCATACCCACAACAGACATCTTCTTCCCTTATGATGCCGAGGCCGAACTCTGTAGCAGGTAAGAGCCCTTGGTTTTTGAGCTCTTGAAATATGGATGCCTTCTGTGCAGAGGGGGGAAAGGAATGGATCTGTATACCTTTCCTCAGTGACTGTTCTTTCATTTAGCATTATGTGACACATTTTACTTAAGCTTTTTTCTTGTAGCCTTGTAACCTTTTGTTATGCTGACAGTAAAACTGTGACTGTGCTTGCATTGCCAGTCAGTTCAAGATTGTGATGTTATGATATGACCTGTGCCTGAGGCTGACAAGTGTCGTGTCATTTCTAGTCCAAAAAAGTGACAGACACAGACAGGAAAAGGCATGTGTAGATATAGAGGGAATGAGAAGTTTGGGATTAGGCAGCTGTTGTATGTTGTGCCTCAGCCCTGCCTGCCATGTCTGACCTAAACGCAAGTCACTGTCTGGTTGATCTGTTCTGCATTCCTGCCCTGGAACTTCCCTGGTATGGTCCGCCATATCCAGTCACAGTTGTTGATATCCCACGCTACCCCCACTGCTCCAGCAAAATATGCCTCCCTTGGGTTTGACCTTGATGGAATATAGTAACTATTCACTCATGTCTACTGCCAATTCAGAGTGTTTTTTCTATTTGATGACATCTAGCTCAGGTTTCTATTCTTGATTTCAAATGCACTTATTGTAAATCGCTTTGTACGAAAGCATTTGCAAATTGAATGTAATGCAATGTAAAGGTGCCATGGTTGTCTCAAAGCCCTTATAATTTACAACAAGTAGCCCACTTATCTGCTGAAGGTAGCCTGCTTATTCTAAATTGTCTCTGCAGTGTTCTCTTTAACTTTTGGTAAGAGAGTAAGATAGAACGGGTACTAGAGATAGAAGCAGAACAAATAGTACATTGTTGGTGCATAGCCTGTTGTCAGACATAGTATACATGCCATAGCTTATGAATGTATTTCACACACTGTGCAATGCTTTTGCATGTAATAGTGTTTCTACAGCCCACAGTTGAATCTGTGTCCATGTAGTAAACGTAAAGTGGTACATGGCATTGTGCTGAACACGCCTGTTCAGTGGCCATTCTGTTCTTCCATGAGTCCATACCCTTTCATTATTTTGCTGCTGACATAAATCTGAACGGCACAGACACACACTGGCTCATAAAGCCAACAGACCAGGAAATGCTTGACTGTTTGTGTGTTGGCTTGCGTGTGAGTAACAGTGTGCTCATCTTCCTGTGTGCTCCAAGAGTTTATGGGCTGATGACATAGTTATGCAGCGTTGCCCTCTAGGGACCTGCAGAATTCACACCTCAGATTTTACGCTGTGTGGCAAAGAACATCAAGGACATGGTGAGACAACTTAATTTATGGCCCAAACCAATCTGTGTCGGTGTCACGGTGTGCCAGGGACAGTGCTTCTTTTCAGTTGATGCTCAAGGAAATTGTATTCAATAAAAAAATAATGATTCTAAAGAAGCAATTACTGAAGCAGGAAGGAGCCAAATGCAGGAGATACCATTGTACAAAACAAACAAAAAAAATGTGTTCATCATTAGTGCATTCACTCTATGTGCCAGAACCTTGGTTACTATTTTCCACTGTGTACCTCTGTATGCAGCACATTGGATAACGAGATGTCTGCTGTGAATATGCCTTTACTTTGTTGATAGACATTAAGTAAAGACGTGGAGATCCAACATGAAAAGAAATATAATGGCTGAATTTTATTTGCTTAGAAATACTGATGCAAAACTTCAGATACAAGTAGATAAATGATCCCCTACTCCCTAACAGATGCAGGGGGTTGAGGAAAGTTCTGTTTTTCATAGTAGTAATTATTCCACCATGAGATTGCTTCTTACCACATTTCTCATTGATTCACTTTTTCTGACACACTGCTACCTAGCTACCTAATGATCTATGTGGTACTGTAGGCTAACATGACATATCTAAAAAAAAAAGATAGAGCCAGTATGTTGTCACTATTGGGTTGGAGTAAAATATTTTTATTTCATACTCTCATATTTTTATGCAGTAGACTTTCATTCCATACACTTGGGATGAGAGTCAGCACCTCCAGGTCTGAGACCATGGCACTCTGCTTGAAAACGGTGGATTTCTCCCTTTGGGTTGGGAGCGACTTCTACTCTTAATGAGGTCAGGTAGTACCACAAGCAGATTTGTGTGGAGTGGAGACCTTGGACCGGACTGTTACGGTGAAGAGGGAGCTAGGTATGAAGGCAAATCGCTCACATTCCAACCAACACCTATAGTCATGAGCATAGTAGCAACCGAAAAGGTGAGATCACATACAAACAACCAAAATTAAGTTTTTTCGCAAGGTGTCTGGGAGCACCCTTAGGCACAGCGTGAGGAGCTTGGACATCTGAAAGGAACTCTGTAGCTACTCCTTGAAGCTTAAACGAGCCAGTTAACACTAGAAGTGCCAGAATTCCAAACTTACTAGAATTGCCGGAAGCGGTCATTTTGACCGCTAGATTCCAAACTCTATAATCTCTAATGATAAATTACCCAAATGGGAGATTAACGCATTTATTGTGTTAGGATATCTTTTAAAAAACAAATAACACCAAAATATACATTTAAAAAACTTTAATTATACATTTATCAATATTCATATCATCGCATATGGTAAACCGTAATTATTGCATACGCTATATTCACACCAGTGTCACCGACTCCCGCTTTGCCTTCAGCCCATCGGTGATGCCCACGCTTGTGTGTACGGAGCTCAGCAAACATACATTATTCCTCGGCTTTCCCTGGTAGATGGTGAACGTCGCTTCTACACATGGCACACTGATGTGCTGAACAGCTCCGCTTGCTCTTTTGCGGAGGGGGGCGACTCACGCTTAGTTTTCCCCAGGGTGCCAACCAGGCTGGTCTTCTTGGCCTGTAAGGCGGTGGCTAGTTTCAGAGAAGAGAAGAAATTATCTGGTAATATTTCTTCCCTTCCCCAGGAATGGCTCCCCCAGTTTCAGCTCCACACTTTCTCCCACGAGCTGATCTTTGCTCCGCGTCTCCTCTTTTCCCAGAAACGGAGCCCCGTTCAGCATGGATTTTGAATTGACATCTGCAGCTAGCCAAAATTGTCAGGTCATGAGCTGTCACTACGGTGCTGATGTGCCTCAGCCACAGTGCAGTCCCTGATGTGTTTCAGCATGCCATCGTCAAACACACACAAGAAGGCCGTGAGCTGTGTGTGCTGTGGGGCCAGCACAATAGAACAATAGAATAGCGCGAAAGTCACTGCGGTCAATATGACCGCGTATGGCCGAAATAGGTAAAAATAGGTAAAAATGATCATATTTTCTTTGCCTTTTGTTTAATTTATATAAAACCTATTGTAAATAAAAATACAAATACTTTTAGGAAAAGTCAGGTACCAGCAAGATTGTATTTTTTTATTCAACAAAGTTATTGCACATATAAATTTCAAAACGGTCAAAATGACCGTCGTGGCCATTCTAGTGTTAAGGCTGCTCGGGCATCTCTAGAGCATCCATGAGGCATTGAAAGAGGTGGAGACCCTGGGGCGGACTCAGAACAAGCTGGGGGGATTTCATATCCCACCTCACACCTCAGGATCCCCCAAGAAGAGCTGGAGTGTGTGGCTTTAAAGAAGAAAGTGTGGGTAACATTATTTTGCCTGTTGACACCTTGACCCTGATATGTGGTTGAAAACGGAGGGATGGAGGGGTGGATGGATGGATGAATGGATTTCCCAGACCTTGCGGTCAACAGATTTCATAGAAAACTATTTTTCACTGAAAGTAGAAAATAATAAAACCTTACTGTTTTTGTTACATCATCTGGCAACCCATCCCTTGGTGATACCTAGAATAAAGCAGAATATAAAATGTACTTCACCCATCTAAATGAAACACTGTGCTGTTCTTGTATCGATTGACCAAGCATTGGAATATCAAGGTAACTACAACAGACAGTTAAGAGAAACACATAAAGTTGCTGAGAGTTGCAACACAAAGGCCAAATTTTCTCAGAGGCAAAGCGGATTTTGTCCATCTGCCTCATGCCAATCAATGGGTGTATAGCTGGGCCTCTAGAATGTTAGCTATGTATGTAGAAGGAATGTCCGCATATTGCCGAGAAGTGTCATTTGTACTGCCTTGGTGAACACACACACTCATACTGTGGATAGCTTGCCCTGGGCTGCTGTGGGAACTCAAATAGCACTGTGTGGAGGCTGCATGTGCTGTGGCAAGTTGCACAAATGTTGGCTTCCACCACCTGTCACCACCGACAGAGCTGAATTCAGATGCCTCTTTAGGAGCAGTTTGTAATTATATCATTAGTTGGCCGTCTAAGGAACTATCATGGCCTTCATTCTTAATAGAAAATATTTTCTGCCATATCGTGTAAGGCAGCATTAAGAACTTGTCACCACAGCAACCCCAACAGGCACCACAGACATTCATCATCCATTTAATATCAAAATATACCCTGTTTTTAAAGGTCATAGCTGGCACATGTAGGGGCTGTGTGGGATACATAGAAAGTCCAAAAAAATGTGTTTTTCCTTTTTTTCCTGGGCTTCTTTGTGTTTTCAGAGAACCTTTATGGAAAAAAATGGTTTTCTCATGTCCTTGCAGCAAACAATCTCTAAGCATTTAACCTCCCTTGATAATGCAGTGGTCTTTCTACAGCCCAGAATTAAAAGCCTGCCGAGACAGCTCTCAACAAACTAACAACATTTTTTGTTAGGGATGTAAATGGCTTAACAATGATTCAGTTTGATTCACAATATCTCAAGAATAGTTCTTATTTATTTTCAGTATGGTGCAGTTTTATAAATGACAATTGAATTCAGTAACTATCAGTCAAAATTGTATAACCATCAAATATATGTGCTCAATGCATGTCAGGCTAGGTGAAAAATATGCAACAGAATAACTCTGTAAAAGCAAAGAGAGTAAAACAGATTTCCCTCCTAGTATTTCACTAAATATTTTATTAAATTGCAGTATAACACTCACTAACATTCACATCTTAAGACTGTTTGCCTAATATGGTTTTGTCAATCAATGTTTAAACCGAGGTATAGACTGAATATCTTTTTGTACCTTTGTAATCAGTATGTTTTTGTATGAAAAAATGTCTGCCACATTTTGTGCGGGAAATAATCTAAATGTGTTTAATGATTTTATCGTGAATAGTGTTGACCTCATATTTCAGCCTGAGCAGTAGTGTAAGGCAGCTAGGTAGTTTGTTCCATTGTTCTTTATCGTTTGTTTACGATCCAGAATTGTAGAATATGCAAATTAATCTAGCAATTGATGTCATGTTGGATTTAGCCTGTAAGGTCTTTTAAAAACAAACACTTTGTAAATGGGTGACAAAATTTCACTACATGTGTCCCTTACTCTTCATTATACTTAGGTAAATAAGAATTCTATGTTTGACCATTCGTGTTAAGCTTTTTAAAAAGGCTTACAGAGTCAAAGGGCCATATTAGTTCTGGCCACTGGAATTCCATGGTTTTGAAATCTTAGTTTGAGCTGCTTGTGATCGGGTTGCTCAGACAGGGAGATTGAGTTAGGGTCAATGTGGCTCAGGAATGGTGCTACAGTGCATCTGTGGTGTTTTGCTATTCAAGCTGAGCTTTGTGGACTGAGCCATGCTGAGGTACAGTACACACTCAATATTTGTTTCTACTCCAAAGTCCTCTGTTCTAACACAACTCATGCTTTGTAATATCTTTGCCAATGTTAATAGATCCAAGATCCTTCGTTAGACTGTGTCTTGACTTAAGGCTATGGGCTATAATTGACACGCAACTTCATGTATGTGTTGTTCCTCTATCGAAACCTTGCAGAACAGTGACAAGGTAAGGTGCAGCTCACATCTGTGTTTTATTAGAAGGACTGAAGTCATCTCCACCTGGTCCATGTGAACACAATCTCTTACTCAATGATGTTTGCAGAGGTCAGACAGTAATTTTTGCAAATTAAAAAATCATGTCTCTCAAACTGCTGCAGTACTGCAGCATGAAGACAAGTCATGGCTTTTTAAATTTGATATGCTGTAGTCTCGATGTAGTACTGGAGCAGAAGGGCATGATGTAACTGTTTTATCTGATATGCTGTAAGCTCATGTCTTCTCTGGTAGTTTTTCAAGACAATATTATCTGCTGTAATTTTTGGGCCGTGTCAACTTGTTTTTGTCAATGTTTTGTGATGTCTTCACTTCTGCCTCCAACTTTGTGTAGACATTGATCTGTTTAGTTAGAGATTGAAAAGAAAGCAAAAAGACAACAGATAACCCATTCATTTCCTGCAGTTCTCTGAAAAGGTCACAGTGACATCTTTTAAAATGTCCATTCTAAGAGAATTGTTGGTACCTCTATGTCACAGCAGGAGTGCGTTGCAGAGATCAATCTGCGATCAGTTTTGAAGAGCCATTTAAAATTCTGCTAAGTGGGTCTCCATTTAGAGATCAGAACTTGCCAAATGCCCAGTCTCAAAGGGACAGTGTGTTAGCTAACTACTCTCTGCCACCACAGAGCCATCTGGCTAAGTTTGATTGACAGCCCACTATTGAGAATTATGTAAAAGTTGTTAAGGAACTATGCAACAGTTATGATGGCGTGAATATCTTAATCTCCAAGGTCTCTTTTCTTCCTGGAGTTTTTGCAGTGAGATATGGCCTGGCTTGTGTTTCAAGTTGTGCATGCTTTTCCTGTGTAGAAAATCCATTTCAAAGCTACTCTCTCTTTATTGTGCTTTTAAGTTTGGACAGTGAAGTCTATAGTTATTTCATTGAGCATATGCTTTTTAGTCACGCTAGCGGCCTGACTCTAGGGATGGCTCTGCCGGTCGGTCTGTTGGTTTGTCTACCACTTTGGTCCAGACTGGAATATTTCAACAACTACTGGATGGAAATCCATGAAACTTTGTACAGACCTTAATGACATATTCCCCTCAGGATGAATTGTAATAACTTTTGTGATCTCTTAACTTTTCATGTAGTGCCATCACCAGATCAAAATTTCAAATAGTTTGGTTTGTGATCAAATACTTGCTACATATTTCTATCAGCCTCAGCTGTGCTTTGTTGTTAGTGCTAATTAGCAAATGTTAACATGCTAACATGCTAATCTAAGATACCAAACTTGGTAAACATACCTGCTAAACATCAGCATGTTCACATTGTCATTGTGAACATGTTAGCATTTGGTTTAAAGCACCAAATGTTCCTAAGTACAGCCTGACAGAGCTGCTAGCATGGCTGTAGACTCTTCTTTTTAACCAAATTTCTTTGGAAAAGATGGAACTTGATAAGTCTGCATAGTACTTGCATCATGCCATGTTGTTGAATTCTTGTATCAAACCTAGGTAGCAAGCTGCTTGTATGATCTGATAATATTTGGTTTGATTTTTAATTAGAGCTGGCCAGCTACAGCTGTAAGTCTGTGGTTTTCTTTACACTGAGCAGAATTTCTCAGATAGCTCCACACCCAACAAGCTTCACCATTCAAAAAGTTTGTTTAGGTTTAGGTTATAGATGGTTAAGGTTACAGTTTGTTTAGGGCCAGCATTGGGGGCAAGGTCTGCTAAAAATAGTGATGGATGCAAGCTTATTTCAGGCCAAGAAAGAAAGTCTCCTGTACATGCTGCAGTGAGTGTGTGCAGTGTTTCATAATCAAAGTGCAGCACTGGACATTTTGGAAAACTAAATCATTCTTCACAATCATAATATGTTAACATATTAAAATAATCCCTGACAAAGGTCTATGACAAAAACATAGTGAAGTTTGCGCTGACAGTGTGTGTGTGTGTGTGTGAATGGAAACTTTTTTATACATATTAATTTTTCACCTTTGATCAAGAAAGTGGACCGTTGCAGCTAGAGGAGTTTCCGTGGTAACAAGCCAAATTTGCGTGCAGGCCACTTAAAATCCCACTTTGCATTTAGTCATCTTAAGCTAAAGGAAATCAGACTTAACAGGTCAGAGAAGGACTAGAGCTAGAGGTGATGTTAAGGTTTTTAGAACAGACAATTCACCACCACCTCCTGAAACACAGTTATCACTAATAGGGATGGGTGGGTGATAATTTTGTATTTTTTTTGTCTCTCTATATCATGTTATTGTAACAAATTTCTCATATCAAGATTTCTGGGTTATAGTTCTCATATCTCACATTTTCAACACTTGGCCTAATAGGTGTACCTCTTTACTGTGTGATTTTTGAATACTTAAGTAAATATTATAACAAATTGAAATGAGATTACACAAGATAAAATAAATTTTACAACACAGGGTTGTGGATACTTCTGTATCTCTTGCCAGACGGTAGCAGGATGAACAGGCTGTGGCTTGGGTAGGTACTATCCTTTAGTATCCTTTGGGCTCTGTGCAGGTACCTCACCTCACTGATATCACTGATCCTTGGTAGGTTGGTACCAATGATCTTCTGAGCGGTTTTAATCACCCGCTGCAAAGCTCTCCGGTCCTGGATTATGCTAAGATAATTATCACAGTAATAATTTGTCCCTATCGCCCCTACATTTTTTACAGTGGGAGTAAGACTTCCATCTGTGTTATATCAACCAAGTACTTTGCCTTGCATTTTAGAGAGAATATGCAGAACTTCCAGCCTTACTCTAAAAACGGTCACACAATGGTTACAATGAACTCCTGCAACTTGAAAAGGCAAAAAGGTGGGCAAGTTGATGAAACTACTGATTGTATCCATTGGTAAAGAGCAGAGCGGAGTCAAGTCAGAGAGATAAGGGGGAGCAGTGGTTGGAGCAGAGGAGCTCAGCCCTCTTCCCTGTTCTGTCATGGGACAAACAGAACTGAAGGTTTCAAAGGGCAGACCTGCCTGAGGATAAAAGAATCCCATTTTCATCAGAATACAGTCTGACACATTTGTGCAGCTTCAAAGCCACTGCAAGCACAGACTTCAAGGTATCATATGTACGTTTTATCAATGAGTAGAGATGTGCAAGAAGGTGGGGTGGTTGAAGAGGGGTGGTGGTGGTGGTGGAGGGATATAAAGGCTTCCTGTGGGAATTCTTGGCCTTGAAAGAATTGTGGATAACAAGAGCTATGACTTAACAAAAAGGAAAAATAGTTATGGTGCAGGATGCATTGTCAGCAACAGGAATGAGGAAGTGTGTGCATTTAAACTACTGAGCAAGTCAAACTGAGTATTGCCTTCAGTCTTTGCTTATTGGACCCATGGGCAAAAAAATTTGCCTGGTGTAGAATGAGATTCAGTGTGGCTTTTGAGTTCTCCACAGAAATCTTGATGATCAGATGAGAAAAAAAAGAGAAAGACCTCTTCCTCTGGTCCAAATGTCCGTATTGGGCTTTAGTGGCGATTTGCTGCATAGAGTTGATGTTCTGTCCATGTTCTCTCTCTCCTCCTCTGTTCACACATCTCCCTCTTTTTCGCATCCCTCTCTCTTATCCCTTCACTCCCTTTTCATCCTATGCTTCTTGCTTACCAAATTGTGTGGGTGTGGGTGTGTGTGCGTGCGTGCAAATGCTTGCAGCACATGGACAGAGGTGTATGCATTTGTGTCGCAAGTGTAGGGAGGGTGACACTCTGGAAAGCATTGCATTAATTTAGAGAGTGCCTAATGCTGTGGATGCTGTGACTGGCTGTGCACTAGAGAGGAGGCAGCCAAGCCCTCTGCTCAGAAGCTGAATGCTGTCAGTGTGCCTGCATGGGAGCACTGGGGCAGGGGAATCGCTTTTGTGCCCTTGGTGAGCTCATCCTCTGGGAGCACTCTCCAGAGATTTAGCTGAGGGTCTGCATCCTGCCTAGTTGCCTGTATGCCTGCCCCAGTATAGTCCATACTGGGGACAAGGGGAAGGCTTTGTGAATTCCCACTGTGCTTCCTGGCTCTGCTGTTGGATGTAAGTAGCTGTTAAGTTTAGCTTTAGAATCAGGTTTGCTAAAGTGTGAGTGCTGTATTGCTCTGCACTCACTGACTTCAGATTTTGTGTTTACCTTTTGTTGATTTCTTTACTTTGTTCGTTGTAAGTTAGACTTTGTCCAATATAGTTAATTTTGAAAGCACTATCCACTGCAGTAAAAGTAATCATGAGGGCCTTCTTTTATTCCAGTCAAAGTTGTATTGATGGCAGCTTCCTCAGTTACTCTGTTGTCAGCAGACGGATTTTAATTAGTGGGACATTCCAGAGAGTAAGTTAGCGACCAAGTGAGGGCAGAGAGGGAGTGAAGAGAAGAGTTGAGTGTTTGTGACAGTCTCTCCCAGCTGAGGCTGATAAAGTACAAAGCAGAGGCTTTGATTCTGCTCTTCAACAGGGCCAAGAGAGCATGGATCACCATGGTGATAGCACTGTTGAACAGTGAACAGCAAATCGAAGAGAGACCTTGTCCCACTAATGCACATCTTTATTATGTTTACAGACCGTGTCTCATAATTCAAACGGGAAGTTTAGCTTTGTAATCACTGGCTCATCAAGTAGTAGTATCTGGATTTTTTTTTTTCTGGGTTCATTATAAAGATGTTGAAAGATTAACCCGTAGTAGAATTATTTCTTTTCTCCAAAATGGGTATAACATTAACAGTTATTTGGATAGTGTTCTCTAATGCATCACGTTATTTGGCCCTGTTCTTGAAAGATTGTTGATTCACAAATCCTGTGGTCTGTTCTGCATTATGGTGCTGAAATTACAGCTATTACAAGTAGATTGACAGTAATAAGTAATTTCAAAGCAATATAGCAGTGCGCCTGTAAAGTGAAATCTTTCTATAGCTTTCTCCAATTGGTTATTGTATTTTTATGAAAGGCAAAGGTAATTTGCTCTCTCTGTACACCCCAACAGGGGTGTTTGTGGGAACAGACCTCTTACTGCTATATTGTGAGTAGCTGTCAGCTCAAATCAAAGAAAAGGGGAGCTTTTCTGTCTTGACTTAGGGATACTGTTATTCTTTCTGCTACATTATACTGGTACCTGCACACACTGCCACAAGGAAACCACAAATGTCAGAGCGCACTGGCTTGCCTCTTTTTCACTCATATGCTCTCAGAGATGCCAGATGTAAATTTTATCTTGTGTGTTTCTTACAATTTATAGATAATGCCGCAGATACACTCAAGATGCACCAAAGCGTCTGCTTCACTTTCTTTTTATTTTCGTCTACAGCGACCAGTTCCACAAAGCTGGAAGACCTGAGCTTTCTTGATGAACAGCGCAACACCCCCCTGCGGACATCCATTCGCCTACCCTGGCATAACACAGGAGGAAGGCCACCTCAGGACTCTAAAGGTGACTGCCCTATGCATTGTTGCAAACATGGGAAACATGGGAAAACACATCACCTAATAAATTTACCAGTCAGTTCACTTATTTTGAGATAGTGACAATTTATACATATATGTTGTACTTTTTTTCTGTCGTAGTGTTACCCATGTCATTTGATGTTACTGTCAGCAGAGTGTAAAATGCCAACAACTGATTTATTAAAAGCAACTAATATTCATAGAATAAATGCATGGTGGTATTGGAGTATACATCACAATATATAGTGCAGTATTTGGACAGTGACATGTATTTTATTGTTTCAGCTCTACTCCACTACACTAGATTTCAAATAAAACAGTGACAATTGCTATGAGGATAAAGTGTTTTTGTTTCATCTTTAAAGGTGTTTGGTGTGTTCACATCCATATTGGGTTAACAGGGTAGGAATTGCTCTTTATGCTATTTAGAGGTATGTATAAAAAGTGCTACAGTTCATACACGGTTCATCTGATTAAAGCTAAATGTCAGCACTTCAACCTCATAGTCATTGTTTCATTTCAAATCCAGTGCGCTTAAGTGCAGAGCCAGAAACAAAACTGTCCAAATACTTACAGTATGCTGTAAACACTACTGCACTGACTTATATTAATGCTATACTATCAAAAAGCATATTTCCTGCACACATTTAGCTCAAATAAAATCATGCAAGGTTCCCAAGCCTTTATCTGGGTTATATGTTTTGAAACCTCGGTCTCACTGAGAGAAATCCCACAGAGTGAATATTTGATGAGAACATGAATAATTTAAAATTACATCATTAGATACTCAAACTATTTAACCCTCGTTTGAAAATGTCTTCTTCCTTTTCCACACCTCCTTAAACATGAAGTTGATACAGAAGCATCATGTCAGTGGATTCATTTTTATATCTCTGTGGTTATTGCCAGGGACTGCAGACAGTTGTATGCCACTTAATGTTACAGTCTTAAACTGAAATGTGATATTGTTTGTTGTTAGATGAGTGTGGGCAAGAGACACCACCATAGTCCACACAACAGGTCAGGTCAAAAGTTTGCCTGCAGATTACCAACAGAATATTCTGTAAATATGTTTTATTAAACCCCACATGCATCTGTATAACTGACTGTGTTATGCAAATGTTTCTATCCTGTTTAGATAAATCACAATGAGGACTTTGAAATTGTAGGAAAAAAACACTCATACATAATCTTATATGTCAAATGTATTAGTAATCATTATACTGGAAAACATGCAAAAATTCTTTTAAAGAATATTCTGGTGGCATTGCATTCTTAAAACGTAAAATTGTGTATGAGTCCTGCCAACCATCTTTCCATGTTCTCCTTTCCAAGCAGCCGTTACTTTAGATTTATTTCAGGTATTCCAAGTATTTTTTTTCACTATAAAAATAACTTATTTAAAATGGTGATGTAGTTATTGGCATGTGGTAATGAAGTTGGGCACAGGGACTGAAAAATCTCCTGTGAAACAAGCATCCAAGATTTTTGATTTAGAACACAGGCCAACAAGGCCAACAAATCAGCTTCTTTTAAACAGTCGAAATGTTTTTGTAAAAATCTGCAAAACCTAAAGTTAAGCCATTGCTAAGCCAAAGGTATAGTTCTTTTCAAAAGGAGTAGTAAATTGGCCAGTATGAAAGTAGGCAGAAATATTATTTTAGTAGTAGCAATAATAGCAGTAAGTTTAACTATCAACAGTAGTAGCAGCAGTAGTATGAGTAGTTGTAGTGATACTAGTATTAGTAGAGATAATCAGAGCTTTAAAAGAGTTCCTGAGTGAACAAGTGTTCTTAGATCTAATTAGTGCTGAAGTGGACCAGATGGAGAGTCCGCTTTCAAGTCCACTTACTTCGTGATTCCACTTAAATTAATATTCATCCAAGCTAAAGCAGACAATGAAGAAAAACACAGTTTTAAGACTACAATGTTCAGGTTTTTGATGTACGTGGCACACTCTGGAAGAACAAAACTATGGAAATTATCTTTAAACATTCCTTAAAAACTTGTATACAGTTACATGGCAATGTATGCAGGTTTGTCTGTAAAGGATGGAAGATGAATTTATTCTGGGAAAAATTAAAGTTGAACTATAACCCAGCATAATTGTTTTCACCTGGAGAAAGGTCCAATGTTGTTATTGCATGATTGTGTTATTGGCACATCATTCATAGGCTGCACAATAGCTTACAGTACACATTACTAGTAGTATCACTGACAGAAAGTGGGATTAATTCCAAAAACAAATTGAAGCATGTTTCATGCCTTTGTCTAAAAAGCAGTATCTCCGTCACTGCATATTTTTTTGCATTTGTGAGAAAAATAATGACCCAATTATTATTCTAATTTGTTTCTTTCTTATCCCTTTTCCTTAGCTCGTTTCACTCCCTACAAACCCGTGGACATCATGCTCAAGCCCTTGTTGTTTGAGGTGCCCAGCATCACCACAGACTCTGTGTTCGTGGGCCGAGATTGGCTCTTTCAGCAGCTGGAAGATGTCCTGAAGGCCAGCGAGTCCACAGAGAACCACGGCGCTGTAGTGGTGGGCAGCGTGGGTTATGGGAAGACGGCCATTATCTCCCGGCTAGTAGCACTGAGCTGCCACGGAGGCCGCATGCGTCAGATTGCCTCCAACAGTCCCAGTGCCTCCCCTAAAAGTAATCCATTTTTATATTTTCCTTTGGATGTGCTGCAAGTTTTTAGTTAAGATTTTCATTTTAATATTAGCTTGCAGAGTGTGGAAGTGAAGTGAGGAAATATCCACCAACAATATAAACTCAAATGTCATCAACTATTATTAACATTATGAACACATTATTCTATATTTATTTTATGTCTACATACATATGTGACAAAGTGTGTGTCTGTCTTCCAGGTGGTGGGGGACTAAGCACAGAACTTCCTCTCAGCCAGCCACCACAGCCCACTCCACCTTCCAGTGCTACCAACACGCTGAGGACCAATAGCTGCCCGGGGACCCCCGAAATGCAGCGACGTAGGGAAGAGGCTGTCAAACGCCTGGCTACAAAGGTACAACTTTAGCCAATACTGTACCTCAGCATTCAAGAGAAATCACAGTGTCAAAGAAACCTGAATGGAGAAAAAAAGATTGTCTCACTTCATCTTCATTAAACGATTGGTCTGATAACAATTGTCACCTGAGGGCAAAGTGTTATGATAATGAATCAATCATTATTTAAACAAATGTACAGGTATCTGCTATCTATGGTGTACATTAATTGATATACTGGGTATACTTTTTTGGACAGTTCTGTGTGTTCTTGCCAGTGATACTCTCCCTTATTACAAAGATGTTCATGGTGTGCAGAGTTGCTCTTAGTATGTATGAGATGCATTGCAGAAACCGGATACCGACTCAGCTCAGTTGATTTATGTTTATATGTGTGTATATATGATTTATGGTTGTTTATGTTCATTTGTTTGATATTCAGCCTATGAAAAATGGACGGTCTTCAGCAATCTGCTGAGATTATGACAGACAGTGCAGTGCCTCCATTGGTCTTTCAGAGACCTTTAATATCACAGGCTTGTTTGATTTGAGAAGCAGTGAGCTTAGTTAAGAACTTGGCCATGAAAAGCAAGTTCAGTATTAATGTCCACATCATCTCAGTACTGCAGTGTGACTGTGAGGAAGTGGGAAGATCGAAAACTTTGTCTCAGGTCTTTAGCATGCCCTTTTAGCTCAAAGATGGAAGGCATTTGCATTGTGTACCACAGGGTCTTTCTCTGCGCTGCCATAGGAACACACTAACAGTATAGTCACAACGTTTTATTATCCTGCGGTCTGACATTTACTTCATCAGCTGTCTGATGAAGACTCAGATAAGTCTTTTTTACATCCTTTAGAGAGGTTACATTTTAGCTTTGTAGCTTTTTCTTTCATTGAACAGCACTTCAAGTTGCAACACATTAAATTAGATAGACTAGACATGAAAAACGGTACATAACGTCTATAGCTTTTTATTTTCTGTGCACAGAAGATCGATTTCAGAATTTTAAGCCTTTATTGGACAGCCAACAGTCGAGTGATGACAGGAAATGAGAGGAGAGAGAGATTGGAAATTACATTTAACAAAGGTCTGCGGCCAGATGCAAACCGGCAACACTGCCATGGTCTGCGCTTTAAAGGGGAACATTGATTTTCCACATCAAAGTGTGTTTACATGTGTTGGGAGTACTAGTGCATATGTCAAAAAAGTTGCATAAAACCTTTTGCGTCTCCAGAGGGAGTTCTGATAAATTTGATAAATCTGATAAATTTCCTCAAGTGATGTCACTTGAGGCAGCGTCGGTGGGGCTGAAGACTAGCTGAAGGCAAGTTTGAAAATAAAAAAAATCTGGGGTTGTGGAGTTAGAAAGAAGTGAGCTTACCAGACCTCTGTAGCCTGCTCCTTATCTCTGCTTGAGGCTAGCAGTTCCAGGCTACTATAGCCACCACTAGCATAACACACCCGAATATCCAACTGAGCTGTTGGGGATTGAGTTGCATTGTGGGTAATGTAGGCACCATGAGACGATATCTATGTTTCTGCTGCTCAATTTTTTTTTTAAACTGTCCATCAGGAGTCCGACATTGTTATAGGATTGCAATGCAAAATCGGTGGAGTACTCTTTTAACCCTTGGCCACCAGTGCACCTCGTAATTAATTTAAACTAAATCTACAAACAGTTTCATTGTTAACATTTAGTAGTAAAACGTTATTAGGGGACCAAGCAACAAATGGACATCTACTAATTGTTATTAGTACCTACCTTCCCACTCTATGTGAAAGTCTGCGTATTTGAGATTGCTTTAGCTAAGAACAGTTGCATACTTTTAAACATTTGGCCGTGAACTAATAAAGATGACCTGAATGAGATGAAATCACTTTAATCAGCTTCAGTATTACTACCAGGTAAAATGGACGAACAGGGAATTTTTAAATATAAAACTTGCTTTTCAGTTTGTTATAGTAGCATGTGAACAGTTAAAACATTTCTGCATTTTAGTCAGCAACACTGTCATCATTATTGTAGACCACCTGTCCTTGACAGAGTTGGCAGCAAAGCCACAATATGGACCATATTTCTGCAATGCTTTCTCCGATTATGATGAAAATTGTTCAGTGGGCAGACAAGTCAGCACCGTGCCTGTCTGAAATGTTCTCTGCTTAATGCACTTTGGCTTGGTTTGTGGGATTACTGCTTGCAGCTGTCTTTTGGTTTTATTAGCTCCACATCTTTGGATTCTGCTATTAAAACTGTCATGGTGGTGTTTCTAATCATCTTACATTTTTGTATTTAGCATCATGAAGTAATTTAAGTGGCAGGAACTTCTCTTCACTCCTGCACCTTTAGTGACTACTGACCACACCTATTCTCATGGGCTGTTGCCATACCTGCATGTTCACTACATTTTGGAAATACTTTTTAATGACTTTGCCTGCTGAGAATATCAAGGAAGATAGGAGACCACTGTGTTTGAGAGAATATTTTGGATTCACAATGGCATTCACTCAAGTTGAATACCTTTGTAATGGTGGGTTGTTAGCTCCGTTAATGGGTGACTGCGCTTTCTAATACGACTCTTTTACTGGACTCTGTCATTGATCCTGCTTTGTCGTCAATTTCAATGTTAATGATTACATCCTGGTGTCCCTGTAACCCCTTCAGGGTTTAACACTCTTGCCCTGTCATGGATGCCTCCTTAGTGAGACAACTACTGTGCAGTTTGCTTCTACTACAGGGAACGCTAAAGTTCATGCACCAGACAGCTGACTTTATGCCACCAAGGCTCATATAAATGTCTGTGAAACCCAAGCAATACCCTTCAAGCCAAATATTGTGTAAAGTGTTTCCAACAGGCGCTCTCACAGGGACTCTGTTCCTGTGATGTGTGAATACTGAGCAGCCTTTGTCAAATTCTGTCAGTTCATTTTAATCATTGATTTAAAAGTGGTCTCATAACAGGGGCACTGAGGCCATTACATTTTATGGTTTAAGTTTTATGACTTTCTCCTATGACAGAGATGCATTTTTAGACATTGTTTCTCAACAATAAATTCATTGTTGTGCGAGTAGATGAAGCACTGCAGAATAATTTGTTGAGATTCTTATTGCTCATTGATGAGGCAGTTGTCTCCATGACTTGTACACTATCACTGCAGTCTCTTTGTCAGGCACCTATCCAAAGTTATTGTATTTATACAAACTTCAGTAAATTAAAGTTACCTGCTCATAATTTCACAGCTTCGATCTGTTGCTTTGTTATCGCATCTTTCCAACAAAACCCTCAATTTATATGACACATAAAATGCCCCAAGAGAAAAATGTTCCATAGTCACTGTTTTCTCCTAGACGTTAAAACTGGAATATTGTGTTCTTTTAAGGTAAATCGCCACATCACAGCCCTGTTCCTTGTTTGTAATTAATCACAGGTGATTTGACTGATGAGCCATTGTGGCTTACAAAACATAGAAATTATACAAACTTCACTGCACCAAATCCTGCAGTGTAGTATAATATTTGATCATCTTTTAAAAAAGATATATGAATTATTTGCTGTGTTATTCTTTGGGTTTAATTTAGTTCCTATTCTCCCAATGTTTTTATATGATGATATGTAGAGCAAATTTAATTCCATGGAATTTAATGGCAGTCCCAGACTGTTGTATTCTTTACTTCTAGAAACTTGTGATCATTTTCTTCCTTTGCTGGTGCATTTAGATTTGGCTAAATACTCACTGAATTACCAGACAGACTGCCATGTTAACTTTGCAGAGCCACACATTTTGTCACTTTTGTTCAGAGTACACATCTGGATACAACCAGTTGGTATTGTGGTAATAGGTAGGGGTAAATTGTGCCATAGACAAAGCTCCAACCACAGGCTTTTGTTCCACTTAAATTGCAATTACGGTCCCCTCTTTGAGCACCACCATCACGAGGCTCTGGATTGGTGTTAAACATTTCATTGTTCCTTCCTAGCCTTGTTTCAGATCTCTAAATCACTATCTTTGTTATTTCAGTGAAATGGCAATTCAGTCTATTTATCAGGCTAGTTTCCACCTACATTTGAGCCAAAACCCATCATGGTAGTCCCCAGATGTTGTAACATTATAACTGAATATAAGATTTGCCCTATTAGAGTACTACCAGGTTGTTTTCCAAAGCTGCCAGACCAGACTGTGTTCCTGTAATGGCATGCACATGCAAGTGATTGCCATGATTCAATAGAATGGATTTAAGCCATACATCACATGCAATTACTGTACAAGAGTCCAAGAAGGTGGTGTAGCAAAAACTTCTGTTTGTTTGTCTCTCTCCCTACCCTATCTAACAACCCACATTGGACGAATCCTTCTGTACCCCTGCATCAGATATGGCTTTACTGCATGGCAGGGACTCGCTTTGTTGTAGACAGAATGCTCATGTGGTTTATATTCCTCTAAAAGGAAAAAGGATGGACAGGGATGGGGAATAAGGAAAGAGAGATGCCCTCAGGATATGTGACTTTGTTCTAATTACAGTCCTATATATATATATGTGTGTGTGTGTGTGTGCGTATATATATGTGTATGTATGTATGTATGTATGTATGTATGTATGTATATACATATATATGTATATATATACATACATATATATATGTGTATATATGTATATATGTATATATGTGTGTGTGTATATATGTATATATGTGTGTATATATATGTATGTGTATATGTATATGTGTATGTATGTGTATATGTATGTGTATATGTGTATATATATGTATGTATGTGTGTATATATGTATGTATGTATGTATATGTATGTGTGTATATATATATATACATACATACATAGGGCGCACAATCCTGATCCTGAAGGATCCTGCGAAGGGTACAGTCCCATCCAACTATCGGCCAATAACCTGTCTCTCCACAACATGGAAACTCATGTCAGGCATCATCGCGGCTAAGATAAGTGGACACATGGATCAATACATGAGCAAAGCACAGAAGGGCATTGGCAGAGGAACCAGAGGAGCCAAACACCAACTCCTGGTTGACAGAACAGTCACCCAAGACTGCAGAGCCCGACACACCAACCTGTGCACTGCCTGGATTGATTACAAAAAAGCATACGACTCAATGCCGCACACATGGATCACTGAATGCTTAGAGATGTACAACATCAACAGGACTCTAAGACACTTCATTGCGAACTCGATGAGGCTGTGGAAAACGACCCTTGAGGCCAATGGCAAGCCACTTGCACAAGTATCCATCAAATGTGGCATATACCAAGGAGATGCTCTGTCCCCACTGCTGTTCTGCATAGGACTGAACCCCCTCAGCCAAATAATCAACAAGACTGGCTATGGATACCGACTCAGGAACGGGGCCACCATCAGTCACCTCCTCTACATGGATGACATCAAGCTATACGCTAAGAGCAAGCGGGACATCGACTCACTGATCCACACCACCAGGATCTACAGCTCTGACATTGGGATGTCATTCGGGCTTGAGAAGTGCAGTCGAATGGTGACAAAGAGAGGGAAGGTAGTCCACACAGAAGGGGTCTCACTCCCAGAAGGAACAATAGCAGACATTGAGGATGGTTACAAGTACCTTGGAATACCACAGGCAAATGGCAACCTCGAAGAGGCAACAAGGAAGACGGCAACGGCCAAATACCTCCAACGAGTAAGGCAAGTCCTAAGAAGTCAGCTCAATGGCAAGAACAAGGCCCAGGCAATAAACAGCTACGCCCTGCCAGTGATCAGATACCCTGCGGGAATAATAAGGTGGCCAAAGGAGGAGATACAGACCACAGACGTTAAGGCGAAAGCTCCTCACCATGCATGGAGGGTTCCATCCCAAATCCAGCACCCTGAGACTGTACGCTAGCCGTAAGGAAGGCGGCCGTGGACTAGTGAGTGTGAGAGCCACTATCCAGGATGAAACATCCAAGATCCACAAGTACATCCAAGATAAGGCCCCAACAGATGACGTGCTCAGGGAATGTCTCAGGCAATGGGGAACAGAGGAAGACGTGCTGGAGGAAGGACCATCATGGGAGGACAAACCCCTACATGGGATGTACCACCGAACATAACTGAAGTGGCTGATATCAAGAAGTCCTACCAATGGCTAGAGCGGGCTGGATTGAAGGACAGCACAGAGGCACTCATCATGGCTGCACAGGAGCAGGCCCTGAGCACCAGAGCAATAGAGGCCCAGATCTACCACACCAGACAAGACCCAAGGTGTAGGCTGTGCAAAGAGGCCCCTGAGACAATCCAGCACATAACTGCAGGGTGTAAGATGCTGGCAGAAAAAGCATACATGGAGCGCCATAACCAAGTAGCTGGCATAGTGTACAGGAACATCTGCACTGAGTATGGACTGGAAACCCGAGGTCAAAGTGGGAAACACCTCCAAAGGTGGTAGAGAATGACCGAGCCAAGATCCTGTGGGACTTCCAGATCCAGACTGACAGAATGGTAATGGCGAACCAGCCTGACATCGTGGTGGTTGACAAACAGCAGAGGAAAGCCGTTGTGGTTGACGTGGCGATACCAAGCGATGGCAACATCAGGAAAAAGGAACATGAGAAACTAGAGAAGTACCAGGGGCTCAGAGAAGAGCTGGAGAAGGCCTGGAAGGTGAAGGCAACAGTGGTGCCCGTGGTCATCAGAGCACTCGGGGCAGTGACCCCCAAACTGGAGGAGTGGCTACAGCAGATCCCTGGAAGAACACCAGACATCTCGGTCCAGAAGAGTGCAGTACTGGGAACAGCAAAGATACTGCGCAGAACCCTCAAGCTCCCAGGCCTCTGGTAGAGGACCCGAGCTCGAAGGATGAGACCACCCGCGGAGGGTGAAGGACAAAGTTTTTATATATATATATATGTATATATATATATATATATGTATATATATATATATGTATATATGTGTATATATGTGTATATATGTATATATATGTATATATGTATATATATATGTGTATATGTATATATATATATATGTATGTATATATATGTGTATATGTATATATATGTGTATGTGTGTGTACATGTATATATATGTGTATGTGTGTGTACATGTATGTATGTATGTGTATGTATATATATATATATATATATATATATATATATATATATATAGATGTATATGTGTATATATATATATATATATATATATATAGATGTATATGTGTATATATATATGTGTGTGTGTGTGTGTGTGTGTGTGTGTGTGTATGTACTGTGTATATATATAGGACTGTAATTAGAACAAAGTCATACATCCCCAGGGCATCTCTCTTTCCTTATTCCCCATCCCTGTACATCCTTTTCCCTTTAAATCAGACTTCCTTTGAACACTGCAACAACCCTTTCAGACCATAGACTGTATATAAAGATGGACTCAGCTACCCAAAAGTGATGTTTTGGCTTCACAATTGAGATGGTTGAGACACAGACGACTCTTCTTTTAGAACTCCACCTGGGATACACTGGTTCCTTTTTATAGTAGAGTTTATCTGAGGTGGTCAGCCATTGCCCACTTACTTCATTATCCCTTCTATGTGGTCTAGGGTGGATAAAGTGATGTTCTCAACTTGGTTGAAGAGATAATACAGTATGTGGCTTTATAGAGGCTATGAATATAGAAAGACATCAGACTGTAACGCTGTATCCACAGAATTTGGTTTTTAGTCAACAAGGCTGCTGGCAAATGCTTTGAGGTTATTGAATGTTCCCAGCTTTCCATATTTAATTAATTTACACTCTTCATTCATTACTATAACATGTTTTTAATTCTTCTTAAGTATGAAATAACCCTGCCTTTGTCTGTTTTTCTCCCTTTGTGTTCCAGGTGGTGGCATATCACTACTGCCAGGCGGATAACACGTACACTTGTCTGGTACCAGAGTTTGTACATAGTATTGCTGCCCTGCTGTGCAGAGCACACCAGCTCAGTGCTTACCGGGAGCTGTTGCTGAAAGAGCCCCATCTCCAGAGCATGCTCAGTCTGCGCTCCTGTGTCCAGGACCCCATGGCTGCTTTCCGGAGGGGGGTCCTTGAGCCACTAGCCAACCTTCGTAAAGGTAAAACACCATGTTTGTATGTGTCTTCTGTTTTGACTCAGTTTGTTCATTTATTGTTTTATTCTTAAATAGCCACATGTTGCTCCACAGTACTCCAGGAAATGTATAGTATAGAAAACATTCTGTAGATGGCACAGCACTTACCCTTGGCAGAACTGTACTTATTTATAAGGTTTCTAAATGACAACCGACACTAAGTTATAGTGTCAATCGTTTTGTGGGCCATCTGAAACCTCTGTTAGATTTTACAAAAACATGATTGGTGTTACAACGGATATCTATGCCCCAATTGATAAAATAAACCAACTTGAGAGCTAGAATAACATCAGAAGCAGGGCAATTTATAGCCCTGCTTGCCTCACACACGTCTTTGCACTGTCCTCGTCTATCCCTTTCTAACTACTCCCTACCTATTATGGATGTATTGATGCATGTTTACATGTCCTTGAGCAAGGCACTGAACCCCAAATTGTTCCAAGTGTATGGGATAAAATGCCTGGGATAAAATGTAAGTTTGGACAAAAATGTCTGCCAAATAACTTTAATGTAATGTAACTGAAGTGTTAATTTACTTTGCTGTGTCATAAAGAGACACTTCAGCATGTAAACATTATAGGAATGTTAAATAAGTCCATTACAAGCTTATGATAATATCAAAGAATCAGGGAAAGTTTTTTTTTTTTTCCTGTAACTCAACCAACTGCCACTGAAAGTATTAACTGTTTTCTTTACAAAACAAATTTAACTTGACACTTTAGTAGGGAGTGAAGTGGGAGCAGTGGCTGTGTAGTTGACGAATCTAAGTAAAAGCCCTTCCCACTCACTCTCACCGCACCACTGAGAGAGAGGGTGTAGTTACTGAATTGAAACAAAGCTCCTCTCTGCACAATCACCACGGGGCAGTTTAGATAAGCTAATACTGTTATATGCTGTACTTCACTGCACATCATCTGACCTTTGTTGGTTATTGTGTGTATGTTTCCAGAGCGGAAGATTCCAGAGGAGGACCACATCATCTTGATAGATGGGCTGAACGAAGCCGAGTTCCATAAGCCTGACTATGGAGATACCATTGCCTCCTTTATCACTAAGATCATTGCCAAGTTCCCCCCCTGGCTTAAACTGGTGGTAACTGTCCGAGTCAATTTAGTGGTAAGGAAGAGCTCATTCATATGGAATATGACAGAATGAATCGTCATCATTCAGACTCATTCAAGATTTCAAATGAACCTGCTTGTGTTAAGACAGAGTTAAAATCATCTTATTACAGTAGGTTAGCTAATTTCTACGATTGTAGAATGTAACAAACCAGTCCAAGTCCAATCTGCTGTCACTTCTTGATACTTATCAAACACTCTAGATTTTGACAAGTGTGAGAGGTGAAAGGTTTTTCTGAGCTGCTTTTCCTTGTCATACTCTACTCTCTACAGTCATTTTTGTCAAGCATATCCAGGAACATTCAAGAAGGAATATAAATATCACTGACCCCGGAATCAAGACTGCATGGCAAGGAAGGAGCAGTCAGTCACTTTGCGCTGACTAGCTTGGAGAGAAAGTGACACTAGGTTGACCAGTTGCAGAGATGTGCTGGACCTGTGTTGAAGTCACACTGGCGATAGCTGAGGGTTTGACATGAGCCACATGACAGCTGATTGTCTTTGCTGGGACAAAGCGCTAAACCTGGGATAATATTGTGATAGCTGACTGACTGACATCCAGAACTTCAGTTATTAATGCTCAGGCAGAAGCCAGGCCGAGGTAGTGCCCATCAGTATGCAATGCACTACAAACCAATTTCACCCCATTCGTTTTTATCCTGCAACTGTGAGCCAGAATTAGTATTCGGTTCATGGCAAGGTTCTCTGGATGTGCTAAATCAATATATTGTAAAACTGACATTTTGTATTCAGCTCTTATGTATTCGCCTCTATTAATTCGTCAGGATCAGTTTATGGTGTGGAAAGATTTTTTTGGACATCTCAGTTGACTGCACACAATGCAATTTGCTTAAAACATTTCTGTGAAAGTGAATGTAGGTGGGCTGTGATTGACACAGTGAAGCAGTTTTTTTAATTGAAGGGAATTTGTGTCACAACCTCTGAACTCGCTAGTCAGTTTCGCATGTCACATTGTTCGAGTAGGTAGTAGATCAAAAGGACAAATCATTCGTATAGCAATGGAAAGGCCACATTATACTCTTTCTTCAATTGAAGCTATGAAAAAATACTACTCAGTTTGCAACCACAGCATCATATTTGTATGTAGAAGTGTCATGAAAGTGTCACAGTATTGTTTTGCACAAACAAATAGGATTTTACCAAGGAGGAAGGGATATTGGCCTTTGCTTGTGAGACTAATATCTGTGAGGTGTTGCTTACACTTCACCCACCTCGTGGATTATTATCAGTGTGTTTCAGTGGCTCTGTGCATGTGTGGATACATGTGTTTGTGTGTCTGTTTGCTGTACCTTGTCATGGAAGAGGGAAGTGTTATCTCACTGAGGCAATGTTTCTCTAGCCTCAGACAGGCAGAGGATTGGAAGATTAAGGTGCATTGATTTCCCCAACCCCCAGGACATAGATTGAAATGTGAGCTCTGGCTCAGACCTCTGCTAGAAGTGTTACTGTCCCCCCCCCATCCATCTCCTGCCTCCTAATACTGACTTTCCCAGTCTTGTTTTTCTCATAGCCACATTTCCAACAGTAACGAGTGTCTGCTTTGGCCTGATAGCTCAGTATGTTTGCTCCCCTGCTGCTTAAAGACAGTCCTGATAGTAAACGCACATAAGCAGAATTTATTCAAATGGCAGGTCTCAGGATGTGAATGCTTTTGGCCATAATTCTTCTATTTATCTGTTGTGGTAATAAGGAATACAGTTTATATTGCAGACTAACTAGAAAATGACTTAATTGTTATTCAGGTATTAAGATTTGATTGGTACATTTTCTCATTAATATAGGCTAATTTGCAATGAGAAGGATATTAGGCATCATAGCTAGTCAAATATAACTTCTAATATGTCACTGTCTGTACCTTGTCTCTTCCATAGGAGATCACCAGCCTTCTGCCCTTTTCCAAGATCTCCCTGGATGACTTTTCCGACAACAAAGAGATAAGCAACGACCTCAATGCGTATATCCAGTACCGCATCAATGGCAGCAAGGATATCATGAACAATATTAGCCTGAATGGCAAGGCTGACCCAATCACAGTTGGTAAGCTTAGTAGCCACCTGATCTCACGCAGCCAGGGTTCCTACCTGTATCTCAAACTCACCCTGGATCTGTTCGAAAGAGGCCACCTGGTGATCAAGAGTGCCAGCTACAAAGTCGTGCCCGTCTCGCTGGCTGAGCTCTACCAGTTACAGTGCAACATGAAGTTCATGACCAATTCGGCCTTTGAGCGCTCACTGCCCATCCTCAATGTGGCACTTGCCTCACTGCACCCCATGACTGACGAACAGCTGTTCCAGGCTATCAACGCCAGCTTCATCCAAGGGGAGCTGCAATGGGAGGACTTCCAACAACGCATGGAGTTGCTCTCATGCTTCCTCATCAAACGGCGGGACAAGACACGCATGTTTTGCCACCCCTCCTTCAGAGAGTGGCTGGTGTGGAGATCTGATGGAGAGAGTACGGACTTCCTCTGTGACCCCAGGTCAGTCCTCTGCTTTGTAAGCAAATGCAGTGACTCAGCAGCTCTCCCTTGTGGAATGTGGACTACTATTACAGGCATGACAAGTCTGAAGTGCATCTAGAAAATATTCTTGCAACGCATCACAATTAGACCTCAAACAGTCTGTAGGAAAGATTAAGTCATGATGATAATTTCATGGCATTAGTCAAATCAATTTTAAAAACTTTGGAGGCTTTTAATCAAAATGTCCTTACAGTGATTTTGAGACTGTGTCGTAGACAGCACTTTAATGTTTGAGAAATAGTCATGTTGTTTGTCCATGAAGTTTTTATTTCTCACTGTGGTTCTGAATTACTTAATAATATGTGAATTTGTGCATGAAAAGTAAACTGAAATGAAGGACTTTGTGTAAGTAGAATGTTGTAATTAGTAAGTGTAGCACGACTCATTTCTGAGTCAGGGAGGAAATTCGAGTTTGAGATGTTCCAGGTATTTATTGTAATCAACCCACTATTTATAATGTTGTAGCTCTATTGCAACTGCAATTTTGCAATTTTACAATTTGCATGGACAGTACTGACACACAGAGATCTCTGCTGCAGACAGAAAAAAAGTCACGTTATTAGTGTGTATTCCTACCAATGTGTCCCTGTTAACTAAAAACATATATTAGAAATGGACCTTTGAATCAGTCCTCAGGAAATAAGTTATTTTAAAGACTACGAATACCTTTTTTTATTTGCGAAAATGTTGGCCTAAACATTTTACATAATGTATGTAGTTATGTGAATATACAGTGTATTTGTCTTAAGTTGGAATACATTTGCAGATGAGACTTCAATCTGCAGAAAATGATCATTGTTTCCTGCTCTGCCCTTCTTGCCCTGTGAGACAGGCTTATCTACTTTAGAAGTGCTACCTAATTGTAATTCTGGAGCCCCAAAACCCACATTAGAGACTTCAGTCATTCACACTTAATAAATCGGATGACGTCACTTTAGCTTGCTTTTTTTCCTCCCTGTTGCTCGTCAGTATCACCTCTGCTCCCACAGTTGTGTCTCTAAATGGACCAGAGCCAAGCTTTATATTCTCGTCATTCACAGCCTTCCAACTCCGTCATTAAAAAATGAAGGCTCAGAGTCTGGCACAGGGAATGCGCATGCAGACAAAAGCTTGCAGCACTGCCTCTCTGTGACTGGGCACAGATAGAGAGAATTTTAACCAGATCAAAGTGATCTGCAATCATGCATGTCCTTTTAATGAAGTTCTGCATTAATTAAAACAACAGAGTGGAGAACCCAATGGTTTTACACTCTTCCCCATCCTTCAGTGGGGTATTGGCATTTATACCTAATTCACAAAAGCACAGAACAAAATAGTTCTCCATGACAATGCACTTCATGACCATAATGAACAAGTAGTTTCATGTTAAGTGTAGCAGATGAACAGCAAATGCATCAGTAGATTTACATATGGCAAAAAATTACCATCCAAAATTTGTCCTGAAGCAGAAGACCAGATGAGACAAAATTATAAAAACATTTTATGAACGTAAAGTTTTACACAGCAAAAGGAAAACTTATGTCTTCTAGTCTTTTGTTGTCATTCTATTTGTTAACCTTACAGCTGAGTATCCCCTCTGTTGTTTCCTCACCCAGGACTGGCCATGCTCTTATGGCTTTCATGCTTTCCCGCCAAGAGGGGAAACTGAATCGTCAGCAGACCATGGAGCTGGGACACCACATCCTCAAAGCACACATCTTCAAGGTACAGCTATGGAGCCTACACATGCACTCTACATCCATCTTTGATTGCAATCCATCCCTTCTAGGAATTTCATGGTGTTCACTCTCTGTTTATTTATGTATTGTGTGAGTTTAGTTCACCAGGGAAATAAGCCATGGGATGTGAAGAGAAACACTGACAGCTTGTGCAGTTCAGCTTAATTGACTTTACGTATGTGTTTGTGTCTTTGTGCATTCATATATGCATTGGTGTGTGTGTGTGTGTGTGTGTGTGTGTGTGTGTGTGTGTGTGTGTGTGTGCAGGGCCTGAGTAAGAAAACAGGTGTGTCATCCAGTGTGCTGCAGGCTTTGTGGATCAGCTGCAGTGCTGATGGCCTTTCTGCAGCCTTGGCCTCCCTGAGGAATCTCTACACACCCAACATCAAGGTAAAGATATTCCCCAGCTCTTCTGCAGCTCTTGTGTGTCAGTTGGACCTGAAACAAACAGCGTCATTAGCTGTTCAGATGATGAAAATGGTAATTAATTGATGATAATTTAGAAATATGATAATTTAATTGATAATTAAAAAAATCAATAGATTACTTGGTGATTAAAAAAATCTGTAGTTGCAGCCCAAAATTACAAACACAAATGGCATGGTGACAATCTACACTTAACGGCCCAAATAAATTTTCTAAAACTCTTAAATCACACTTCATTATGATTAGCATACAAAGTATTATGAGTGACATCTGACGTGCTCAAATGTCCTCCCTAAATGCTTTTGTAATTCCACAGATGGCAGTTAAGTTGTGAATTATTTTAGATGTCACCCTCTGTTCCTTACACGTACTTATGGCGCTGAGTGTGAGCTCAGCACAGACTGACAATGGAAACCACCATGAAAAGCAGTGTAAAGATCATCAGCCTACACTGATGCATCTGGTTTCTTGCCAGTTCCTCGATCCATGGCAAAGCAATGCCATTAACAGTCAGGTAGAAATGTAAATGAATACACGAATAATTAGTGTGAGTTACATTATTTAAATTAATTGTAAAAATATAAAAACTTTTCTCCTTCACCTCCAAACTGTCATAATTTTTTCTGTTTTATTAGTCCTAGCTCTTTTATCCATTTTCTGTTTAGCCCACAAAGCATTTGCTGTTTTCCTCACATTTCCCATTTTCTCATAACATTTCACAATAATTCACATTTTACTCACATTGCCCTCTTTTGACATTTCTTGTATTTCTTGCAATATGTCCCGTTTTATTTGTTTCTTATATGATAATGATAAGAACATGTCTCAGTATGTTCATGACAATGATAGATCTAGGGTGCGTGTGTGTGTGTGTGTGTCTCATGTTAGCAATGAATATAGCCTAGAGCAAATGAAAAGAGTTCGTCTGCGATAAAAGACAATGTTACGTTAGTTAATTAACAATGGTTGGCAGGATCACATTGGATGCCAACAGCTTATTTGAACACAAGAAGAAAATAAAAGAAGTTATTTGAAAAAGGCAGGTACATTTAGTGTGCATCTTTGGCCAAGTGTAATATCATTTATATCTTGTCATTTGCTTATTTCACACATTGATTAGCCATTTATGTATCAGATATTACCCAGGCATTCTTATTCTCATATAAGTAACACAGAAAATTAAAAAGCTTTGCAGGAAATTGGGAAGTAGATATTGATGAAATGAGTGCCAGGATGAAAATAGGAAATGTGAGTTAAAAGGTCAGCACAAGATGAATGAGGGACAGAAAGTCATATAAGGATAAACTTTTTTTTTACTATGAATATAAACTATTTAACTTTTGACTCCTCAGATAGTCTATTTATGATTTGTTGAAGGTGCATTTTCATATCACTAATTTGATAAACAAAAGTAGTAGAGCTTGTTAAACTTCTAACATAATATTATTTTAAATTAAGAGAACTGCCTGTGTACCTTCCAGTTTGGTTATGAGAGGGAGAAAATTGTTAGCCTTTCCTGGAAAGGCCATTATGTTGCACTGATGTATTCTGGCTTGAAGCTAAATTATCCTACTTTTTCTGTGTGTTTCAGTGGTGTTCCATCACTTGTTGTCATTGTCTATTTGCGAGTAATTGTGTGTAAGTGTAACATCACTCAAAGAGACATTTACAGAATGACCTTGGTCTGTCCTCTGGGAAAAACCAAGAATCGCTGTTAATTTACTCCACAGTGGATCCAACAAATAATAATAATTTCATTTCCTGTTGTCGGATACTCATTTGGCTCTGTGATTCTGTTTGACTAAGCATTTATTATTGATTTCCTCATTATGCAAGAGAATAACACACTTAATAATTGGATTCAGTAGAATGTGACCACTTCATTTGGTGTCTGACCTTTGCTTGGAGAAAAATCTCATGATTAGGCTGAAGCTTTATGAGCTTTTGTATCGAAATGAATTACAAGGGGAAAATCAGAAGTATCTTAGATTCTTAGATTTAGATTCTGCTGCTGTTTAATTTAGTCATTGACCATTGTGTTCATAGATCATTGGAAAAATGTGTGGGCTTAGAAAATTGTTTAATCTCCACATCTTGTTGCACTTGCATTATTACTATTAACTCATGCTGTGTATTGTTCAACTTTACTTTCAATTCTAGTCAAGATCCCGTTTTTTCTAAAGATATCTGTAATGCCCTTATGTAATGTTGTCAGATAGTGTGGAATAAATGTTTTCTACCTTTGAAGGTACTTTAGAGACATTTTAAGAATAATTAAGAATAATGTATAAGGATTCACATGATCCTCCCAGATAATATTCTTCATAAATGTTTACAACGTATCTAAAAATTTGTCATCCTGATTTTCCATAATTATGCTATTTTGGTCTATTCTGTACATACGACATCCATTGCATGTCTGTCCATCCTGGTTCCCCTCCTCTGGTGCTCTTCCAGAGGTTTCTTCAATTTCGGTGTGGGGGGGGGCTTCATTATCTGAATCTAGGGTCTAAGGACATAGGTTGTTGTATACTGTACAGATCTGAAAGTCCCTTAAGGCAAATTTGTGATTTATGATATTGAGCTATATAGTTAAAATTGACTTGACTTGGTTAAATACAGTCACATTTTTCAGCTTGAAATTACAGCATGGCAGCATGTTGGTGTCAGTCTTTAGTTTCCTCATTTTGGCAGTTATATTAATCTTTAATTTAGATAAAAGGAAACATTAAAGACATCTTTTATTATTATTTTATTATCTTTTTACATAAGAGGGCTTATAAATGCAATAAAATGGAATACTTTGCAGATAATACAAGTGCACAGATGGTAACACTTTGATAACATTGTTCCAAACCAGCTGTCTCTGTTTGCATTTTCATTTGTACAATCAGGTGAGCCGTCTGCTGATACTGGGTGGGGCAAACGTGAATTACCGTACAGAGGTCCTGAACAACGCGCCAGTGCTTTGCGTCCAGTGCCACCTTGGTCACCAGGAAATTGCCTCCCTGCTGCTTGAGTTTGGGGCCAGCGTAGACGTGGTGTCTGAAAATGGCATGAACCCCCTCTGCTTCTCAGCCGCTGCAGGACACTTGGGACTAGTCATGCTGCTCTGCAAGAGGGGGGCCAAGGTGAGGAGCCTACCTTTTTAACCCTCTAGTTCTATAAATAAAGATGAGTTAGAAAAGCCATGTCGACCTGCACAGACCTTCCTCAGCCGCATTAATGCAGCACATAACTTAAAGCTATTTAAATATACAGTACATTCACCCCAGGTGTTGGGCACATGTCCTATGTTTCGTTGCAATAAAACTAACCTTGTTGTATTTCTACCAGGTTGATAATGTAGACAAGAGTGGCCAGTGTGTGCTGGTTCATGCTGCTCTCCGAGGACACCCTGAGATTATCCAGTACCTGCTCGAGCTAGAATGGAGTGCTGAGGGGCAGCAGCAGGACTGCGCTCTGAAGAACAAAGCTCTGCAGCAGGCTTTGATAGCAGCCTCCAGCATGGGACACACACAGGTCCGACTGACACACATGCACACACAGTCAACCCTCACCAGTCCCCCTACACATTAAAAACAATTAATGAACCTGAGGATATGATAAAGAAACTGTCCTCATTATGAAATTGTAACTCACTACAAAAAGAGATGCATTTGAAAGAAAATTTGAATTGTGAAGGTTTTTCTGTACTTTACAACAGCACAACACCTATTATTTCCTGTGTGTTTTCACAACAACCTTCCACAAAAAATTTCAGAGAGCAGAGGGAACAATAGATCAAATCTGAGCACATCTTGTTCTCAGTGTTGATGCCTTAAAGTTTTAAGTGTTATTCGGCCTTGTGTGTCTGGAAGCAGCAGTCAGGGATCGATCACAGTGCAGTGCCTTCAGCTGCCCAGGTGTGCTGCAGGCTCAAGGTTTATTTTGGCTTTCTCATTAGTTGGGAATGGGATCCCAAGGCCGGCATAGAATAACAGAACTGGGCTAAGCTAAGCTGTCAACCCACATGTTGAAGTAGACCCTGTTTAAGTCAAAGTATTAATCAGATTGAACACATAACCTCATACAGTGATTTAGAGACTAGTGGTTCTCTAGTCTGCTGTGATTCATTTATAATAATTTGCTCAGGCAGTAAGCAGTATCCCATTATTCCCATATCCCATATTTTTTGTTATTCTGCTACAAAATTAGCATGTTGTATATGAAGGTTTATTTGATATCTTATGCTGAAACAGTTTGCCATTAATCAAAGTTTCTTTTTTGGCAGGTTGTGAGGGGCTTGCTGGAGTTGAATAATGAGCATGCTGTGCAAATTGATAGCCACGACACTCTGTGGGGAGAGACAGGTATGTTTTCATCCATCTTTTTGCATTACGTGGCTCTCTTGTATCATTATCACCTGCTGTTTTAGCATTCTGGACCTCGCTGCTGTGATTGCATGCTGCAGTAGAGGGTCTTGTATCTCTCTTCTGCACAGTAAAGCTCTCTGTATGATGTAGACGTCACTCATCCCAAATGTGTGTGCATTTATATTTTATTAATTGATCCAAGATTTTAGATTTTAATGTTTACATTTAGCTGTTGATATTAGCTGAAGCATTTTTTTCTGAGAAGGTTTTTGGGACTGCTGCTAAGTTTGTGCTTCTGCCTGATTAAAGTTGAGTGATGACAGAAAGTGTGAGACAGAGTTTGCCAATCAGGAGTAGATGTTGTGGACAGTGGCTGTTGTTAATCGCCTGCAGGAGGTGGCTGTCAGGTGTAAAACTGGTTACATAAAAGCTGAACAAAGTAGTAGAGAGTGATATTTAGTTTGACAGGAATTACACCCTCTGGAAGGGTCCAGGCATCTTGCAGTTTTTTAGCCATTGCAGAGGTGATGTGCTGATAAATGTACTGTATGTAGCTGTACATTACAGTCATTGTCAATGTACACCAAGAAGTGGTCATAAGAATATTTATTAGCACATGTGCTTTGTTTTCTGGTTACCAGTTTAAGTACTAAAAATCTTTCTGATGCATTATGTAAGCTTCAGACACACAGTGTTAGAGCTGCAGTATTTCTTATGATTTTCAGTGTAAAGGTTTTGAAATGTTGCACACATTTGAAATGTTTCTAATCTTCAACATAAGTTTTTGCTCTGAGTTTAGTGATCCAAAGCTATAAATGTTCAAATCGCACCCCTTCTTATTTGACAACGGTGTTTGATGCTTTTTTTGTGCACAATCATACTAGAATAGATAAAAAAGGAGAATTTTAATAATAGTCTCTTTGTGTCTGTCTCACTTGTAAGCCAGCGGGATTCAGCTGTAAAAGTTTGGTGCTACAGGAATGTAGGTCAGCCTGTTAGTGGAGAGGGTGTCCACAGTGTGGTTTACTGGTGCTTGTGCCCTGCTAAATGACTGCAGGACTTCTGACCTTATTACAGTCTTGGGACAAAGAGTCGTCCCTCTGAAATATTATTATATATATGGAACTGCTGTTCTCTTTCCACTCATATGACTACAATCTGCGTTCTGGTGCAGTCGAAACACCTGCCCTCTTGTTGTTGAAAACATAATACATTTGTCCAAAGCTTTGGGTCGTATTACTAAACTTGATATGTAGCCTAGCTGCCAGCCCAGGGTACTTTGGACATGACTGTTGCTGTGAATAATAATAATCATACTCTCATAAACATTGGAGCCACCTGTAGCTGCTGCATTATTTACCTCTCAGCTCCATTTACAAAGTGGATATTAAATCTCAGCCAGCACCCTCTTGGCATGTCTTCTAAAGTAATGAAATATCACAGGTAGCAATAGAAAGGCGCTGAGCTATAGCAAAACTCATTTAATACGAGGCTCATCTGCATTCAGGGAAAATACGTTAGTAAACACAATTACGACTATAATGTTGATTTTTGTCCACTGGGTCGAGGCATTTTCTGCAACCATAAAATTAATATTTAGTGGTGTATTACAGGTAGAGATGCAGCATTGTAGAGGAGTTCACTACAGACAGTAAAAATGACACAGCTCATGTTGGCTGGATGCAAACAACAGAAATGATTAGCACTGAGTGATATATTAAATTTCAGTTTCACATCAAATTTCTTTTCTGCCATTCAGCGTACAGATTTAATAATCCAACCTGGTAGCAGCCGGCACTCTAATGCAGAGAATACCAAAACCGACAAAGCCCCTGAAATATCCCCTTTAAAACTGGTCATTCATCGTTGTCTCCGAAACAATTCTCCGATAACAACCTGTCTCTGTGAAAATTTATTTCATATTTAAAATTCAATGGAATATTACATCTCTATGCAAATAAGCCCACTGACTCCTGTGTTTAAATAGAGGCAGATTGGATTGCACATCTGTGCAAGCTCCATCTTTTAAAATCCCCTCTTAGGATGCAAACCTCTTCCCCGTTATGCAAAGAAAGGTAATTTAACTGCACAGAATCTTTCTCATTGTGGTGAACACACAGCAGCAGGATTGGCTCAAGTCAAAGACCAACACATTCTTGTGCTGCAAAAGTGCAATCTTTTGAAAATCATATATCCTTTTATGATATATTTAGTCGTTTGTCTACCCCATAGTCCAGTATGCACAGATAAGTATAGCTCATTCTCGGCCATTTTGTTAGGCATCATAAAAAGTAAATAAATATATAACATCCTCTGACAAATGTAGTAGCCAGTGGGTACTTCTCTGTATATTATTCTTGTCAGTTGTCATGGCAATAATCCATTTAAATTATACCATATTTCTTTTATTATAGTTAGGATTTAAAATCATTTTGGAATTGAGCGTTTATTTCTCTCCCATGACAAGGCTCTGCCATTATTTTCTTTCATATGTACAAAGAGTGCAAGTGTTCATACTGTATAATAAGAGCACAGCACGAGCTAACCCAGGCAGCTATTTGTGGGTTTGCTCAGGTGCCTGGGGAAAAGATGCTCTTTATTCTCACCTCAAGAGACAAACACCTGCATTTTTTACTGTGTGCGCTGAAACCAACACTGTGTTTTCTGATGAGAAGATATTTCTCTATGAGCTTTATTCATCAGCGTTTTGTAGACAAAATTCTTTATCCAAACTATCATGGTTGTAAACAGGAAGTCAAATATCATACATACATAAATAAATGCTCCCCTTAATGAGCTGCAGGGAATTTTGGTAATTTCTTGTCATTAATGTCTATGACCACTGTCTATGTGGAGCAGTTAAATGCAAAAAATAAACTTTTCAGACAATAGAATTAAAATTTTGTTCACAGAGGTAGAGGCAAAGCAAACTTGCCATTTTACAAATAACAGTCAATGTCTCAGTGTTGGCTTTTATAAATTGCCTGCAACCTTTTGAAATGGACATTTTGTCAATTATTGAATCATACTTAATTGAGTTGTTTATGAATTTTACCCAGAGAATAGCTTAGGCAACTATAACAGTAGCAAGGACAAATTGAAAAATCCCAAACTATGGTTGGAAATTATTACTTAGAGCTTTTGTCAGTGTTCCAGGTGGTTTATCTGCAAAGCTTTAGTTAAAATGCCAGGCCACAACCTCTAGGTTGTTGTTGGTGTGTCTTGTTTTTCTCCAGCCTGGTGGTGAAGGGGTGGTGGATAAGGATATTAGTATGTATTTACTTTGTAAATCGGTTTTATATGGAAGCGTATAGGGGACTATATTCAAATGATAATGTAAACTTTAAAATGTAATAGAATTATAATTTTCCACACATGTATGTGTTATTGGAGTTAAAATGAAAATGCAATAATCCAATTTGCATTGAAACAGCGCCCCCAGTCTTTACATTCACATGTCACCACGCTCTTTTGGGGTCAACATGAAAATACAATCAGTCAGTGCTCTCCTCAAGGCGGGTCTTCAGTTAGGACTAGCAAAGTACTAGCTTTAACATCTGCTGCTTTGCTCATGTACGTAGTCCACTTATGGCAGAAAGGCGAGAAGGCGGCCAGGCCTCACTGACTACTGGATAACTATACAAAAACACAACAAAAACTGTATTCACTGATTTTGATGAAACTAGCGATATGAGAATTTGATGAATTTACTGTTTATCAGACCACAATTGAGACAAGAATTAAGTTTTAAAAAACAATAAGACTCCGCAGAATTTCTGGAGGCTGAGCATCACAGATTACTGTACAAAAACACATAACTTTTATAACTGTTTTCACTGATTTTGGTGAAACTAGTTTATGATGATGATACTTTGTCATATCGAGTCTGAAATGTTTCTTGCATCACAGCAGCTCCATTTGCAACATTACAGAGATTAAAAAAATTATCTGATTTTCCCTCTGATGTCCTCCAGCTGCTCTGCCTCAACTCTCGGTGATTTACGGTGTTTCAAGGTGGACAGATAGCTTTACTTGTGTGCTAAAGTAACCGCTCACTGCTGCTTAACTAGTTAGTGATCCTATTAGCTGACTCTGCCCGGACTGGGAGCTCAGAGCACTGGCTGAGGGATGATGTTTACACTGCTAGCACAGGAGCTTTAAGTCTTTAAAAAAATAAAATGTCAAATGCAGTTTTCATTTTCATTTAGATCCGAAAAAGCTTGGTGACATGTAAATGCAATAGACTGGGGGCGCTGTTTTGCTCATTGCATTTGAATATTGTTCACTGTACAGCAGTTTTCATTTTCATTTTGACTCAAATATTGCTTGCATAAATGGAAAGTCAGGTTACATTGTTTATATTACATTTTCAAATTTGAATATTGTCCACTGTACGACTTTGAAAATAAAATGTCAGACAGCTTTTCCATTTTAATTTTAATATGTCATAGAACGCCCATATGAGTATGTGGAAATGCAAATTGGATTATTTCATTTTAATTTTTACTCAAATAACACATACGTGGAAAATTATAATTCTATTGTGGAATTTAATTTTCAAGTTTACATTATCAATTGAATATAGTCTCGTATACGTTTCCATAGTTTTATCAGACAGTGATTTAGAGTCTCCTCTTCAAGGCAGCTGTGTAGGTGGGCTAGAGGAATAGACAGTGCAGACTTGAGACAATGCTGACAAATAGCTTACAAAACATAGGATAAGATCAAATAAGACAAGACTTTATTGATAATACTGTAGCAGCAAGTCAAACTGAAACAATAAATGAAGTTAGAAGAAGGAGCTCCTCTGAAGAGCAGGAATGCTGTAATGTTCTTGTATTCAGAACAAAGTGTTTGTGAGATTACTTATTAATGCTATTAACTTGGCATGAGGATATGGGAATGGTACTAAGCGTGGAAAACTTCCAAGTTTAAAATTAGTTATGTAAAAACAGGCGTCACTTTCGAACATCAACAAACTGCACAGCTGTTGAGAGTATGTTTATTGTAACAGAGGACCATCTCAGGTGCTGCTCATGTTGCTCCCTGGAGCACAAGCAGAGCCTAAGTTTAACTGCTCAGAGTCATTGTTCTTTACTGAGCTGTGTGTGAGGGTATCCATATTTTGAGCAGATGGAGGGTGGGGTTGTTTGGCTCTGATGGCTGTTCATCCAGATGGATGATGTCAGTCAGATATGGAGGCTCAGCGGCACCTTAAATCTCAGAGGTGAATGTGAGAGCCAAGCTGTTCTGATTCTTAAGGTGGATCTCACTCCGTTTTGACAACCAGCTCTCATTTAAGACCGGCCCATCTGCTGCCATACTAACTGTAAGCATCGACCATTTCAAGAATCTGTCTTTGTTTTCTTCACAGACCCGAATACATGCACAAATTAATATTTGTTTTTTCTTTATGTTAAAAATGAATTACTCAGTTAATTCCAGTTAATTGTGATCTGAAAAATGTACAAAATAAACCAGAATGGGTGTTAACAGAATTGCTTGACTTTGTTGTCTAATGTTTGTCTGCTGATGCATAAAAAGACTCAGTTCTCATCTCTCTGTACAAGACTCAGGGAGCTTGAGGAAGGAATTTAATGTGTTCTTAATAAGCATAACATAATTGTCTGTTTTTAAACTCAATTACCACAAAACATTAGTCTGCATTTCTCTACTCATCTTTGCTCTTTGAAGAATATGAGGGATTCTGGGATTGCAAACACTATTTTTATCTGAGCCTTTATATCTTCCTTTATCTACATACTTGTGGGTTACTAAAGTGCCGGGATGTTGCAGCATAAGTCTCTGTGTACTGTAAATGTTATCGCGTTCACTAATCTTCTTTCTATACAGTGTCCTCTCTGGCTTAGTGTTGTTAAGAGGGATGGTTTAAATTCCACTCTTATCTCACCACTGTACTGTATCCTTACCTTAAGTTGTTCCTTTATGCAATAAAAAAAAAAAGAAGTCAGACCTACATCAATCGTAACGTCTGTGTTTGTGTCTCCCCTCCTCTCTCCTCTCTTTAGCTTTGACGGCAGCAGCAGGCCGGGGGAAGATGGAGGTATGCAGCTTCCTGTTGGAGCAGGGGGCAGTGGTGCAGCAGTTCAACCGGCGGGGGGTGTCTCCTCTCTTCTGCGGCGTCAGACAGGGACACTGGCAGGTGAGACATGCTGAGTGGCTCTTTTGGCTATTTTGTTGTTGTACAGTATAGGTTTTGTTCACAGGGTCATGGTCTCTGCTAAATGAACAAACTGAAGTTTTGTGTGAGCTCTGTGCGCCTGGATGTGTTTGATATCTGTTCTCTTGACTGTTTTCTTCTGTTTCTTAGATCGCAGAGCTGCTGTTGCAGCACGGTGCTGACATTAACATCAGTGACAAGCAGGGCAGGACCCTACTCATGGTGGCTGCCTGTGAGGGTCACCTGAGCACCGTAGAGTTTCTGCTTTCTAAAGGTGAGCTACAACAACATCACCACCATCACAGAACATCCACCATTAGCATATGGTATGTTTAATATGAAGTGTTTAATGACTATTGTTTGTCTCAAAGGTGCATCTTTGACTTCGATGGACAAGGAGGGACTGACACCCCTGAGCTGGGCATGTTTAAAAGGACATAAGAACGTAGTGCAGTTTTTGGTGGAGAAAGGTGCGGTCATCGACCACACGGACAAAAACGGACGAACTCCTCTGGACCTCGCTGCCTTCTACGGGGATGCAGAGATTGTAAGTGAAATTAGTTTAGGTTTGTTGAAAACATCCAAATACACACACCACCGGTTAACTCACAGCCACATGCACAAAAACACCCCACACTTCATTTAGCCATAACTGAGAGCATCTCTGTGCCATTATTGAATAGATACCGTTCTGCATTAGCTCAGCTCTCAGACTGTCAACACAGTGTTTTTAACTGTTGGTGCTCTCATGTAGGTCCAATATTTGGTGGAAAGAGGAGCAGTGATAGAGCATGTGGACTACAGTGGGATGAGGCCTCTGGACAGGGCCATAGGCTGTCGGAACACGTCAGTGGTGGTGACTCTGCTGAAGAAAGGGGCCAAGCTGGGTAAGCACACTGCTTTTTTTTTTTTTTAAACCCTATGACTAGTTTATTTATTATCCACTGTACATGCATGTAGCTTTGTGTGCAAATACTCAGTGCTGTCAGTTAGTTTGTAAAACACCACTTAGTCAGCCGTTACTCTTGTGATCTCTAGAAACTGTCCGTGGTCTGCGGAGTTCTTTCACGTCTCAGTAAACACTGAGACTCAAAGTGTTTTGTTTCGTCTCTATATTGAGCTTGTTTCTGTCTTGCTCAGTATCTCATGGTACTAAGAATAAGCTCAGGCAAATTTTGTGGAATGTTGTGGGAAAACCCTGTTTCCATTCCTGCTTTTTACTCACTGTTCAGCTTGTATGTGTGTGTGTGTGTGTGTGTGCCCTTCCTCTTCTCCCTCATGTGCTGCTTGGCTAATTTAAGAATGTGACTTATCACCTAAATGACATTCATAGAGCTATCTAGGTCTGCGGCTTATCTGCAGAGCACTCTGCAGTCTCAGAAGAGGGAAAAAAATTGGTAATGGGCAGAACCTTTAAATGTTCTTTCAGCACAGTTAACATTCTGCATGCATTTACTGCTGAAAATACAAGGCCATTTCAAGTCGAGTGACATAATTGTATATTGTCACACTACACTTTATAACACATTTTCCTTTCACTACAAATGACTACTCTTGCTGTTGCATGACCTCTTTTCTCTTCGCTCTCTCCCTCCTAACTCTTCTTAACTGCCTTCAATAATCTAAGGCTACAGAACGTCTCCTTACGATCGATCAGGTACAATCTTTAGGTAACTTTACCTTGTACCAATTTCCAGAGAATACAGTGACCCATCTGTTGGCACCAGTAACAACACCTAAACACGCTTCTCTCGACTTCTCTCTTTCCCCTCTATGCCCACAGGGAATGCTGCTTGGGCCATGGCTACTTCCAAGCCTGATATCCTGATCATTCTTCTTCAGAAGCTGATGGAAGAGGGAAACCTACTTTACAAGGTAATGTGCAACTGGCAAAGAAATCACTTACTATCAACTGTAAACAGCACGTTCCTGTATTAATGAAATGTTTCATTTCGCTAAACTGCCCAGCTGTACTAAAAGAGAAAGAGAGTTATTATCAGATTCAGATCAGTTTTTGTTATATGGAAATGAAAAAAAGCACTGAATATAATTTAGTTCAACATAACAATGAAGTGATTCCCATATTTTTTTTTTAGCTCAGTTAAATGAAAAAGAATAGATGTTCCGCACCGCTTACCAAAGGAGTTATGATCGATGCCTGACATTTAACAGATTTTGTTTTGTGGCAGAAAGGACAAACCTGTCAAGTGGTGTGTGTGTGTGTGTGTGTGCTTGCCTGTGTGTTGTATGCGTGATTGATGAGAAGGGAGGGCTCGAACCAGAGAACAGCTATTTGCCTCCCCCCGCACACACCCACACCCACACTTTCCTTCTGGTTCTGTCCTCTTCCTCACTGCATGTTTGTCCTCCATGTGTCCTCCAGAAAGGGAAGATGAAAGAGGCAGCCCAGAGGTACCAGTACGCCCTGAGGAAATTTCCTAGAGAAGGCTTTGGCGATGACCTGAAGGCATTCAAAGACCTGAGGGTCTCTCTGTACCTCAATCTCTCCCGCTGTCGCAGAAAAACCAACGTAAGCCTCTCAAGAGACAATCCACTTTTTTTTTTTTGTTCCTCAGCCAGCGCTGTAGTTTTAGCATGATCCTTTAATGACTTTAAATAAGGCGTTTCACTCACCAGAGTTTTATTTGTCAGTGTAATAAATATCATGGGGCATCATTAAATGGATATTTTTTTCTGGGAAGTATCCCCAATTGTTTTGAAATGTTATTGATAAAAAGATAAATCGGTGACTACGACTCCGGCATGTGAAATTATTTGAGCATGTGTGGGCAGGGGAAGCTTGTTAGTGTTCAGATGGTAACGGGGAGGAGGTGGGGAGAAAGCTGAATGGGTACTGGGCAGCAGATTCAATCTCCTCAAATCTTCTTGTGAAACAATTTCAGTTCCTGCATGTGCCAGCCTGTCTGCTCACTCAGCCAGAGTTTAACTGTGCCGAGCAGTTGTGCCTTTTCCTGTTACAGTTTTCACCCAATGTTTGAACAGAATGATGCATTTAAATGACATTTATAATCACAACGAAGCAAACATTAAGCGAGTGGTCATTTTTAAGCTGTTCTGTCTTTCTGGATAATTGTTTCTGCAGAAAAGCTCTTCATAAAAGTTTGTTTACATAAGTCTTAGTCTAGTCATGAGTCTAGCAGGAAGACTTTTGTTGCGAGCCAGCTGTTGATGTGATTACATGCCGCAAGCTAGCAAGAGATATGAGAAAAACAGGCACCACAAGGTTGTCTGTTGTGTGTTTCTACCGTAACAATGCCTGGGGTGCCCGACAGGCATTTTATCACTTCACACAGGGAGCAGAAGTGTTGGAGAGATGTAGCATGGGTCAAATTCAGCCATTACTTTGTTTGAAAATCCTGTGTAATGTCCCCAAAGCAATAAATAAGACATAACCAGCAACAAGGATGAAACATGTATACTGTATAATTTAAAATGTTCATTTCTGTGAAACTTAGCCACATGTGCTTGAATATGAACTGGTTGACTGTAATTTATTGATTCTGCTCTGTTTGTAGGATTTTGGGATGGCTGAGGAGTTTGCAACAAAAGCACTGGAGCTGAAACCCAAATCCTATGAGGCCTACTATGCCCGTGCAAGAGCTAAAAGAAGCAGCAGGTAAACTAGTCAGCACAGCTCCAGGCCAGCTTCTGTGGTTGTTATTGGTGGTGCTTTATGTGGTTTGGATCTGGCAACAATCTCACTTCATTCTCTCTCCCATCCACAGGCAGTTTACGGCAGCCCTGGCTGACCTGCACGAAGCAGCCAAGCTGTGCCCCAATAACCGGGAAATCCGTCGTTTGCTGGCTCGAGTGGAGGAGGAGTGTAAACAGATGCAGCGTACCCAGACTAAAGGAGGCCTCGCTGGGGCTGCAGCTGCTTCCAGCCAGGCGTCAGGAGGCCACGAGTCTGACCAGGAGCAAGATGAAGGACAGGAGGACCCTTCAGAGCACAGTCTTGCCCGGAGCTTGGAAGGACAAAGAGGCATCCTGGAAGAGGAGGAAGAGGAGGAGGAGGCCTCACTGCATGACAGGACAACTGACGCCTGCTGGTCACAGAACAGTTATTCCTACAACAGAGTCTTACCCTCTGAGCCTGTCAGCAACAGTATGGGACATCAGAGTCAGAGTCTGAGCCCCGGCTCACCCCCAGGCCCCAGCCGGCTTCCCTCCCATCGGTACCCTCGAGAGCACCGGGAGGCACAGGCCCAACAGGGCCTGGTCCTACAGCCCACCAAGCAAGCCCAGATAGTCAAGACCAACCAGCATATGAGCTCCATGCAGGCTGGGGGAGGGGCTGTGGGGGGCCGCCCAGCAGGGGCTAAATCTCAGTATGCTCCTTCCAGTCCCTTACCCAGCCGACACATGTCCAGTATGTTGAAGCCGGGCCCAGGCATCGACATCAGCCCTCTGCCGCCCCCAGCTGACGAGCCTGTATACGGGAACCGCATGTCGCTGGCGGCTTCCTCCATCTCCATGGGTCACAGTTGTGAAAACGAGAGCCTCCATTCCTCCCAGGCTTCCTACTCATCCTGCAGCAGCTCCAAGGGTCTGGGGCAAGACAGGTTGTCTGCCCACTCTGCATCCTCCCTGGATGGATTGGCCTGCTCTGGCCCTGGACCCCAGGGGAACCACACTGACCCAGGAAAGGAAGGGATGTGTGGTGCAGTAGGATCGCAGGGAGGAGGAGGAGGCAGCAGCAGCAGCATGCGTGTGTCCAGTTCCACCAGCAGCCTGGCGTCCAGCAGCAGTCTATCAGACAGCGGCAAGCTGGGACCTGATGTCCGCACCAAGATCTCTGACAAAACAAAGCACAGCCAACAGGCCAGCTCTGCAACAGAGTACAAACCTAGACCCTTCATGGGCATAACTGACAAGAAAGCACGCTTTCAGCAACAGCAAATTCTACAACAGCAGCAGCACCACGGCTTGCAAAGTCACCAGAACCTGCAGTCTGCCAGCCGCAGCTGGCTGAACCACTCGTCTGACGGTCTAGTGTGTCACAACATGTCTGCAATGGGCCTGCTGCCTGTCGACTGTGAGCTGCCTTACGCCAAAACAGTGAGCACTTACCAGGAGCAGCACAAACCTCCACCACCTCAGGGTGCTATGGCAATGAGTAGCTTACAAAACGGCATGCACGCCATGGAATTCAAAGAGAAGTTCTGCCAAGCCGCCAACTGTTACAAGGAGTCCAAGCCAGCATTGGCTATGCCGCACACTTTCATGGACAGTAAGCCTAAGCAGCCTGGCCTAGCTCGAGATAATCCTGCCATTCACGTAGCTTCAATGAAACCAAAGCGATCATTTATAGAGTCGAATGTGTAGAGATGTTTTGTCTTATCTCTCATACAGTCCACAACGCGCGCACACACACAAGCAAAAATCTAAAGCAAGAAAGACTTGTTTTAATTTTTTTAACCAACTCCAAACACAATACAGTCTCGTTTTTAAGTCTTGTAAGAAGTACAGTATGCAAGTGGTTTGTTTTCCTGTGTGAATACAGACTGCAGGCAGTGTACCGAATGCTCCAGATTTTTCTCCTCCCAACCTGTCGCTTGTGGCTGTCAGCTTCTGTTACATGACAACATGTCTGCCGTCGTTCAGCCAAGCTGGCGACATTGCACTGAAGGAAGTATTTGGACATGTACTGCACAGTCCTCATCAACGCAATGGTGACAGTAAGCACTTTATACACACTTAGGCCGCTCAAGTGCTTAAACAACATATTCAGTTACAGCATAATGTTATTACAGAACAGTTTTGAGTGAGTGAAATGGGGTTTGAATTGTGTTCATTACGTCCATGGTGCTGAGAGAGGAGAAATAAGGACGATAAAGTCCTCAGTGAAGGTGTAAGAAAGTCTAAAGGACGGGCATTCCTGTGTTTTACGAAGGATGTTATAGATCCTTATGTTGTGTATATTATATAAATATGTACTTTTCCTTCTTTTCAGTGAAGGTCTGTTAAGTGTATTGACAAGTTCAGACTTGTGTATTTTGAGTTTTATGCACAATGTTGTTCAAATGGTGTTAAAGGTTCTAAAAAAAAATCATTTGTTAAATGTATTTGTACATTATATAAATCACCATTAATGTTGAATTGAAATCCTTTCTGTATCTGCTTGTTGTTGCTGTCTAGTTTAATTTATTTACAGCGCCAATGGCTTGGTTAATTGTAAAAGCAATATATTTTATATAGTTATTTTTGCACAGCTACTAAGACATTTTATGATTCTCAATGATGTTGAGTTTAAGTGCATGCTACAATTGCAGTTTATATTACAGAGTAAAAAAAAATCTATAAAAACAGAAATGGTTTTGGGGCACAGTGCCATCAGCTCTATTTTAATATGTACGTTAAATGCAATTGTTGCCATGTTTTCAGTATTGTGAGCTTTATTAGCTGTGATCACATACTGTAATAGAACATTACTGCCATAGCCACCATGGGAGAGAGAAATAAAGACCCACTGAGGAAAAAACAAACAGGTCTGCTGACTTTTATTATTTAATAATTACCATGAACCTAGTGTAAACATCATACAGCCGTTTGGTCACTGCCAAAAAGCAACGGATCATCAAGGTAATGCAACAGATCAACAAAGCCAGACTAAGTTAGGCTGAACAGCGGCCAATGTGGCCACAAATAGCAATTACAGGACAATGGCACCTTCAAGTTCCATTCATTTCTGGTGAGGTATGGTGTGTTTACTTTTCATCTTTACATTTGGGATAAAAGCCTTCAAATAACTGTAAAATGTTCAAATGTAGCAAAAGAGCAGAGAATAGACATTGTCAATAAACTGACTCTTACACAGCAATATCTATTTAAAGTTTGCTAGAATTAACTAACTTTAGTCACCGCTAGCTACTGGTCATATCAGACCTAAGGCTGTAGAAGCAAAACCCCTGAATGTATTGATTAGAGCAAGGCTATGTTTTATTGCTCATTAACTCAATTGTCTCACTTTATCCCAATAATTAAAGCGAGCTTATGTAACTTTGCTACACAGCAGCCACAAGTGACCATTATTTGAATAGTAGATGCTAAAACAGTAGCACAAGTGGAGAACAAAGTCAGTAAACTGACAAAGTAATGTAAGTTACAAAGCAATAGCTATCTGCTAACATTAGCCACCATAGGCTACCCTGAATCTATTGAACAATGTTGCATTTCATTTTTTATGAATTCAGCTTTTTATTTGTGAGAGGAAGAAGGTGTTATTTCTACATTCAAAAGTTATGTAGTGATAGTGTCTTCAAATATACAGTATAATGCCTTACAATTGGCAGGAATGCAGGTATTTTGCTAACAGGACTCATTATTTACAGGGTAAATATCTGTTGACTTATCTGAGACCTCCGATTCTGATTATTTTGTGGTACCCTGAACAAAACTCTATTAACAGTAATTACTTCTTTCAGTTATAATAAGAGCACTTGGTATCAGATGAGCAATTCCTGTTTAATGATGAAGTACCTGTTTAATCAGACTTGAGACAAACGAGCTAAAATGAGCTGCTGTCTACTGGCTCGACTTCCATCGTATTATTGCCATCTTCAGAGATCTATTTGTGGTGAGGAGCGTGGTCTGTAAGGGCAGGTTCGTCATGGGACTGGTTTTGTTCTTGCCCCTGATCCAGCTCTCGATGGATTCTCGCTCATAGGAATACCCATCTGTGGAGTAAACACACATTTTGACACCTTATATACACTGAGATAATAATGTGTGCAGAAAGAAAATAGATGTGTACAGAATGAATTGTGGAGTTAAATTTTTAGCATTTGTCATCTAACCTGCAGCAATGACTGGATCCTTCATCAGGTCTCTGGTGATTGGACACAGAAACTCATCTGGGGCCTCTGAACCGCTCTGTTCTGCCTTCAGGGCCTCGATTTTTCTGAGGAGACGACCGCGGAGGCCCACAGACTCTGGGAAACCAACACACTGTTCAGTACTCTGTTCAGCACGACTGGTAAATTACATCACATGCTGTGCAATTTCTTGTTACACTTGAAACTTAGTGAAGCAAAGACTGTTTGTGTCCAACATTGAATCATTAATTAATCATCAAAGAGATTTTAGTTGGTTTATGTGAAATACTATCTTATGTTAATGTTCTTCCACTAATGTTTTTCTGTGAAACTGAATCAGTGAGGCGACAGACACTCGACAAACGCAGGAATAAATCTGGAGCTCTGCTCAATCAGTGTGTGCTGAGACACAAAGAGCTAGGCACATTCACTGTGATGATGGCTTCACAACTCAGGCAAAGTGCCTCTCCCCTGAGGAGTTTGTGTGGGTTGGAGTTCAGAGTTAACATCTCTCATTATTCTTCTCCGGAATAAAAACGAAAGAGGAAAATCATTCTGCACACAGCTGCACGTCTCTGCCCACTGACGGCACCTTTTGAATTTGTCATCAGCTGCAAATTTCACCACCAGCTAGAAAGGAGGGAGGACCTTATCAGCCACACATGACTAGTGATGTGTCCGTGTATAGTGGCAGTGCCACAGAGGCGCAGGTCTCATACAGGCAGAGATACAGTGAGTGAGAGCAGCTGCAGTGACATTTTCCGGCCTGCATTCTCAAATCCTGAAGAGATTTTGACTTGGATATATTGTTATTAAGCTTTCACATACAAATGCCATTATTTCAGTACTGAGTTTAAGAATTATTTTTAAGCCAATGGATGTTCTGTAATTCTTTCTAGTGAAATTCAATCAATTAAGAACATAAGAACAGTGATAAGAATTAAAGAAATACTGATGTCATGAATCCCCGCTCCCACAGAAAAATTTTACCTGACACCAAAAATAAAGTTTAAAAATGTTTTTAATTATTTATTTTTTATTTATTTATTCAGTTAACTATTCAGTTATATTGTCTGTAAAGTTTTTTTCTCAAAAATGGAGCTCTCTGTCTTTGTCTGTCTGTCTGTATAAAACCATGTATGTCCAAAAAGTCAACTTTTCCCGGGCTTAGAAAAGCGACCCTGTTTTCAGCTTCGTGATAATGCATTTTTTAGATAATCCAATGGGTTCTGAAAGGGTTTAATTAGCCTAAGAAATAAGAGAATTTCCTAGACCCAAAAATGAACACTTAATCGTTAAGTTTATCTGAAAATTTGCAGACACATGGCTTTCAATGGAAATCAATTCTGCACACTGCCAGGAATAAACTTCTGGTGGGGAAATAATCCTTTATTTTATTTATATATTGGCCTAAAAGAAGTCAAAATTGAATACATTGAGTCAAAAAAAATACTGGAATCAGCCTATAATATGCCCACCGATGCAGAATGTAAACTCCCCCATTTTGCTAAAAAGCCCAAATCCCCAGAGAATATACCACAGACATGACCTCAGTGTCCTGTAGCTACAGTCCTGGATGAGGGAATAAGAAAGAAAGCGTTTCTGAGCTACATCAAGGTTCATCACTGACTCACATGTGCCGAGGATGCTTTATAGTAAACCATCTGGTTCTAGCTTAGAGTTAATGACTTTGGAAATGATGTCAAGGATGCCAGACCAAAAAGGATGATTTTTGGAATGTGTGATAAAACAATGGCTTCGAGTTGCGTCTGAAGACTATTTAACACATATGGGAGAGATTTCTGGATGGATTGTGTGTCGTTTTGTTTTAGAATAATTGAGTCTTTGTAGTAGTTTGAATTAAATGAAACTCTCGCCCATTATTTGAACATGTATGTATGTATGTACTCAAATGCTTCCTCCCATGTGTCAACATGATGTATAGGGGCACCATGCATGTTCTGAAGAAATTTTATCCATTTCTAGGACACAATCAGCCTCTAACAAACTGAAGAGACCTTCACAATCAGCTACTGATTGGCTATTTCTTTTACTGCTGCAAATTACATGTGTGTCCATCTCCATGTTGCACTCATTCATAGAGCAGGAAGTAGAGTTGGAGGGAGGAAAGCATTCAAGTGCGCATCTCAAAGACTGTGGCTACTTCTTACCCTGAACTCAGTGCCTTGAAAATCCTGCATTCAAGTTTTAAAGTAAAACAGGCAGATGCAGCAGCGGAGGCCTGCTGTTGCAATCACAAATAATTTGGATCCTATGGGAAAAGTGCTAGTGCTTAATCAAAATGTCTTCTCTCTGTGAAAACACGTTGAACCCATTAAGTACTCTGATTCATCCAATAAACTACTCTTAGATAGAAAAACTGCATTTAACAGCTCTATAGGGTTTAAGATTTCCATAAGTTCCCACATTTTTCATGGGGGGGGCACAAGCCATTAGTACTATACCATCCACTTTACATTTAGATTGATAATTTGATGAGATGCTACAATAAAACTGCAGAATGAGGCTGCCTCTACAGAGATACACTGAATTATATCCGAGAGGAACTTTTTTTCCTCCCTTTAGTCAAAGACACATGAATATTTCATCAAGTAAAGTGCGCTGGAATCTAATTTGCTTTATGTGTGTGTGTGTGCGCATGCATGGAAAATGATAGTTGTTGGTTGCACAGCCCAAAAAGGAGAAATTTGGCAATCTGCTGTTTCCTCTGTCCTTATTCCGTGGTAATGATGAGAGCTGTCCTCCATACTAAACGCAGGGAAAAGAGATGCTCATTCTATAGGACATGCTTTGTATAACAGAGCGGCATTCAAGAGAAGTTGGCTTCACTGTTTTTTTACTGCGTCTGCTGCTGTCCAATTAAAGTAAACACCACAACAGCCAAAAGGACGTTTTTACCGTGATTGAGGGTGCGACTGTGATGCAGCTACTTACATAATTACAGTCGACACAAAGTAACCTTAATCAGACTAAAGACAGCTTTTCTGGGCATCATGGCATTCATGCAGCATGTGATCTGTCGGCTTAATTCCCTTCAAAACTACGTGTGTAAATAAGAATTCAAGATTGTGCTTAGCTGAAACTATCAGTATTGAAATACCGACCAGAAAGCACACATACTTCTACCAAGGACACAAAATACAAGGTTAACAATCCCCTAAATGTGTTATTTCAGCAGAAAAGAATTAGGTTTTAGTCTGCAGTGAAGATGTGTCCGCCTCATGCATATTTTTGACCAGGTGTACGTATGGATTTCTAGAGAGAACTCTGTGTGATAATGGTAATGTGGGATTTAAAATAATGGTGAGAGATCAAATCTAATAAATAAAACATTATTCATTTAGGTTTTTAGCCGAATGCACTGATTGTGTATGGTTTTTTCGGTCTATACATGGATCCACATGTCGATCAATTTATAAATTAAATTATTTTTAATTATATTATTCCACTGTTTATGTCCTTCTTATTTGATCCTTTCTTGTAAAACACTTTGTAGATTCTGTTTCCCTATCAGAAGTGTAAACTAAACCATAGATTATCTTGCTGATGGTTGATGATGTTTGAAATATCACTGCCGGCTGAGGTTGATTTTATGATAATAAAAAGGTGCTATAAATGGTCACGTGCATGATGGTCGTAGGTAATGATGTTCTGTTCTGGTATTGTTGGAGAACTTTGCTGATGCCACATAGACAATCGTCAACAACAGTGTTTTTTCTTTGCTATTCTTTTCATCGGCAGGTCTAAAGAGCGCTGGAGTGGAAGTCATGCTTGTGGACGTGCACCCAGTTTCACAATAAGATTTATAATACAGGACGATGCGTACGCGCAGGTTTTTAGAAATCTGACGAAAAGAGTGCCTACACAAATCTTTCACAAAAGTTTAGTCATGAACCTGCATAGTTTTTGGCATCTGGCCCCAAGGGTTATGAACAAAAACATAAAATGCTTTATAAAGAGCCACATGATGAAAAACTCATCACTTGTTCCTTAGTCCACAGCCTGACTTTTTACCAAATTTATTGAAGTCTGCTGAGCAGTTTTTAAGATTTCCTGCGAATTAACATACATACATACATACATACATACATACATACGGGTACTTAAGGAATAGTTCAACATTTATTCTCTTTCTTGCTGAGAGAGGTGAGAAGATTGATACCACTCTCATGCCCGTACGGTAGATATGAAGCTGAAGCCAGCAGTCGGTTAGCTTAGCTTAGCATAAAGACAGGAAACAGGGGGAAACAGCTAGCCTAGCTCTGTCTGAGGGTAACAAAACCCCCCTACAAGCACCTCTAAAGCTCACTAGTAACACATTATATCTCATTTGTTTAATTCGTCGAAAAACTGAAGTGTAAAAACAACAGTCTTTATGCTAAGTCAAGCATCACAGACAGATATAAGAATAGTATCAATCTAACTGCAAGAAAGAGAATAAGTGTATTTCCCTTTTAAAACGTAACTGCCTTGGTGAAATAATGAAGCTAACATTTGTACGTTGTTTGCTACTGTACTTTAGTGTTGCTGCTTACACACTGGTGTCTACAGTGTGTCCATCCACTGCAGGGAGAAATATTTTTTGTTTTCTGGCTGCAGTTTGTACAGTGACTTTCCACACTGAGACCCTGGACGACCCTGAGTGGACTAATCTTATTTTCAGAGGGATTATCATTGTTTGTGACATAAAAGGTCATCCTGTGGGGTGCAGTCCACACAGCGTGATTTGTGATTGTATAAGCAGATAGAAATGCTCTTGCTTCACGTCCCTAAATCAGATCACTGTTTGGGGGGGAGAATAAATCAGAGCATCGATAAAAAGCGGCTTATATCATGCTATCCAATTCAAGCCTGTCATGTTTTAGGATCAAACCGTAAATCCCCACAAAAAACACTGAATCACAGTGTCCCTGTGAGTGTGTGTGTGTACTGTACCCTCATATACGTGACTGTTTTATATTCCATCCTCACCAATTCCCAGCTCTTCGGCTGTTTCCCTGTTCAGCTGGCTGAGCTCTTGTCCGTCGATGTTGTTGGCTTTAAAGATGCTAACGAGCTCCTGCAGTCCTTCCTCACACAGCCAAGTCTGCACATCCTCCTCCGACCAATCAGCAACCAGCAGCCTGGAGTGACCCGGCAACTTCCTTCCTGCAAAACACACAACAGGAAGGGAGGAAGTGCTCTGCTATTATGCCCCCATCTCCTGCAACAAAACTTATCTGATGCAAACAAACAATTTCCCACATACTCCACAGAAAAGGACACACTCCCTTGGTGCCGATATGGGAGTGACAATTACTTCCACACACACATACACACACACGTACACAGATCCCTGATGTACCAAAGAAAAGAAAATTAAACCCAGGGTTGTGTTACTTCCTACTGTGCCAGCATGCAGCTCATCAACCTTCACACAACACTATGTGAGTGACCAGCTATTATTTATCATACAAGGCTGTGTGCCGGCCCCTGTTAATGACACCACATAGCAGCCTCACGGTTCCCATCGCCCATCATTAGCCATGTGAAGGATAGCCCTGGGAGGCGTTGCTCATTACCACGCTAACCACACGTTAGGTTTCCCCCTCACCTCTTCCTACCTCTGCTAGCAAACTATTCGCAATCAATGCATATTTTCCTCCACAAAAAAATTGTGGTCTTGAATGCCAATGGGGCCGGCACACAATAGTCCAGTTTATCTCGGCCGCGTATGATATCGAAACACATCCCAAAGTGCGTTTTGATAACCCCCTAAGAACATGCCTGCACTTGACAATGAGTGAGGTTTTGTAATTCAAAAAAAAAGACACTCACTTAAATTGTAACATATCCTGTGGCTGCACTGCATTCTGGTCATGACAGCATGTTAAGAAGTAAGGACTGTCTCTTGGATACTAAATATTAAACGTTTTACAGGTATTTAGTGATAGAGTATTGGACAAATTAAAATTTTGACTTGATGATGGCGCAAGATGAAAAGTGAATACAATCCATCCCGGGAGGGACACAAATGTGTGTACCAAATTTCATGACAATCCATCCAATAGTTGTTGAGATATTTCAGTCTGGACCAAAGATCAACACTGCCAGCCCCAGAGCCAAACGTGTTGCTATTGCCCTCCATTGCAGCTGCACTGGAAATATCCATAATTGTCAACATAAGGCCAATTATCTATAAAAACAAAAATAAAATAAATCAACCAGACCTAAAATTGCAATGTTGTGTAAAAGTGATTTACTTTTTTTTTGGCAAGAGTAAAACTATACAAAACAGAAATCCTGCCCCAAGCACAGTGACACTGAATGGAAATATCCACTTATTAGGTCTGCACGACAGTGAGCAGAGTAACACCACCTCCTCTCTGCAGCCCTGGCTGATAGAGTGTGGAGTCTCCGAGTCTAGGAGGCTGAGTCATGGAGACACTGTGCCAAAAGCATGAAAACCTCACAGAGCTTCACTGCAGGCTGGGACAGCTCAGACTGCAGTGTTTAATTACTTGGACACATGCACATATGAAACTCTCTTCATCACTTCCATCATTTACAGGATAAGTCTGGCGATAATTTTTTTTAATTTATTTTTTTTACTGTCAACAAATCCCATGAGAAGACCAAAACCAACAATTAATTGATTCTACTAACAAGTATTGTCTGTATAGCTAAACCCTGATCGCTTATTCTTCTGGGCCATAGACCTCAATTATTGTCCAAAAACTATAACACATTACATTTGCACTGGGTGACATGTTTCTTCATTACCATGAACACAGTCACTGTTCATCACACATATAACTTCCTGCTGCCGTAAATACACACTAGCATGCCTGATGTGTATTAATCCTCAGCTGAAAATAGTCCCCAACAAATGCACTATTTACTTCTGTTTGAGTAAACACAGGTGTTTCCAATCACTCTCTGCGATTAGACCTTTAGTCAGGTTGAAGCTGGGTGGAGTTATACTGGGGATTCATCACTGTACTACTGTAATAAGAATAATAACAGGGTCAGTTGTCCCGCCATAACAGATGCAACAAAACTAAACTAACAGAAGAGTGAGGGAGATGTCAATCAAGCCTCGTTTGTAGAGAAGAGGTCTAATTAAGCGACATAAGTGAAAACACCTGTGTGGGTGGTGTATGGGTGTGTAGGGGATTTTAATTAAATTTCAGCTATTTAGTCATATCTTGCACTGCATTTTTATTCTGTTTTACTCCATTGTAGCTTATTTTCAAATCTTATTCAAGTGTATTTTATATTGCCTTGTCTTAATGCCTTTTATGGCCTTATCTATAGCACTTCTAAAGCTCAGCAGTGCTTTGAGCTAGGTGCTAATGTCAGCATGCTAACATACTCACAGTAACAATGCTAACCTGCTAATGTTTAGCGGATATAATGTTTACCATGTTCACCATCTTAGTTAAGCATGTTAGCATGCTAACACTCGCTAATTAGCACTAAACACAATGTACAGCTATGGCTGATGGCAGTATCATTAGCTTTGCAAGTATTTCATCATAAACCAAAGTATTTTATCTCTAAATCCTGAGGGGGGCAAGAATGTCTGCACCAAATTACATGCCAATCCATCTGATGGTCAGTGAGATATCAGACAGTCACTATTTAATTTTATGAAGAACCTTTTTTGGGTTCACACAACACGATATACAGTATACACACAGGACAAACACAAAATCACAAGAAAGGCTTTCCATCACATGCGAAAAAGACAAAACACTACTACAATAGCTCAAAAGAAAAGATGTTTTCAGTGGATCAAGACATTAAAATGATCTAAACACCTGTGCTAGACTCTGATCTGAACCATTCACACATACACAGAGTACATATTAAAACAGAACCGCAGTGGTTTTTAAGCTCAAAGAGTGCGGTGAATAACTGAAGATTTCTAAGGGCAAAACAGAGTGATGCATATATTTACCTTGGCACACTGTCTGCCTTGATTCAGCTGCTGCAGAAAAAACAAAAAGGAATAACTTTAAAATGTGAAAAGAAAGAAAAACAAGATTAAAAGAAAGAGGAGATAGACAGAGAGAGAGATGGAATTTGCTTTGTCAACATCAACCTGACTAATGGCAGGTGGGGAGCTGCCCTGATGAAAATTCAAGGCCTGCAGATGTCTGGTGATTGCACCTTTTTATTTAGTATTCTAAATGTTTTCTTTCATGTTGGGTTGGAACTTCTTTTAAAGATTCACCTCCATAACAACAGCTCTCTGAGGCTCAGTGGTAGTTTGCCCTGCTGCACCAATAAACATCAATCACAATTCTTCCTCTAGACACTGCAGCCAGACAGCAATACACATGTAATAGGAGCTTCGCCTGCTGGATATCTCCCAAAACACTCTTTTGGGAGGCTTGGGCACTCCAAATGGCTTCTGGGCTCTGAACCACTGCTAACAGTCTGTTTTAAAAAGAGGAGCGATTGTGCATTTGTAGGCGCCAACCTAAACAATTCTGTTACGTATTTACCAGTTCTGCTGACTCCATCTCCTATTCTCCACACGTTTACGATTCTGTCCATGGAGCCGGTTGCAATCCATGGCATGGTGGGAGACAGAGCAACAGCCGTCACGTACCTGCAGGGAGGAGGAAGAGGAGCAGAAATGTGTAGGGTGTGTATGACAGACTACAACTGACACAGGAAGAGATCGGCTTTAAAGGTCAGGTTCCCTCTACCCTTAAAAAAACAAAAAAACAAAAAACAAATCCAGTCTTAGATCGTACAGTATCTTAAATCCTTTCAAGCACTTCAAAGCGCTCTGCTAGTGCCTACCTGCGGTGCCACTTCAGTGACTGTCTGGAAAGCTGCACTGGAGAATATGCTATTGCATCACTGCACCCAGTGCTTCTGGGAAAAACTAATCATGCAAAAATCACACGTTTGGCTCTGAAATACTGGGACTCCTGTTCTGTTGTTTGTCTGATAGCTGCAGAGATTGCGTAGCGGTGGGAGGTCAGGTTATTTACCTGTCGTGCTGTTTCAAAGTGTAGAGCAGGGTTCCCAGGTTCTGTAAACAAATTACAAACATGGACAAAACAGGAATGTTTGGCATCTCTCTCTTTACAGCGGCTGTGATTTATTGTTAATCCCCTCTGCCAGTTAACTGAAGCAGCAAAGCTAAACCCCCAAAAAACTGTTTTACTTACTGCATCATATATTGCAACACTTTTATCCACTGAACTGTTGAATAATTAGAGAGTAAACAAAGTCATTAGCAGAATCCATGCATTTGCATTTTAGAATATTAATAAAAGAAAAAAAATTGGATTTTTGTCAAACAAAAACACATATATATTATTCAAATGTGCTACTAACAGAGCACAGATTAACCATACTGAGGGCAGAAATAACAAAAGTACCCAAACTGAAGCTTAAACACAACAAAATACACTCCTCCTGTGGCCGACTGAAGGAACAGCAGGATCAGAGCTCAGCAGTGGCATCTGCTGTTTACAGCACAGAAAAAAAGGAGCATTTTAAACGTGGAGGAGAGATTCATTTAAACTTAATTTCTCCCAAATGAGCAAATGATTTCACAGCAAATAAAACAAATCACATTACGAAACATTAAGCCTGACAGGCACAAAAGTCAATATTCACTTGCCAACGCAGAAGGTGTTTATTAGTGCTGCTCACACATGTGAAGACAACAAGAAGTGATTTATGTGTGTGTGTTATGAGTGTGTCTTACCCCGACACGACCAGCTCTCCGTCAGAAGAGAGGGCGCAAGACAGAACTGGAGCCGTCTGGCTGGTGAGAGTATGAAGCAGCTTCATGACACAGGCTGAGGGTCAACACACACACACACACACACACACACACACAATAAAATTGTGTCTGTATTTGTTCAGCTACCAACCTCCTGCAATTTGTCCATGAATTGATAGTCTCTGAAACTGAAACACATTTCAAAGTACATCATCGTCTGTATCTGTTCAGTTGGCTCCCCCCTGCACACAAACTTTTTGTCAATAACTCTCTTCCCTCTTGCTGGCTTGCAGCTGTGCCACCTGCTGACAGCTGCTTGGAAACAAAAGATTTTCTTTTTTGGCAATAAACCTGAGACATTCACAGCCTAAGACACAAAGACACTTCTGAGTACAGAGAAATAATTCACTGTGCAATAATTCTATGTGCCAAAACTAATTGGTCTGTGGCAGCATTTAAATGATCAGCCTGTAAACATACATGTATTAAATTAAACCTCCCTCTTCTCCATTAGAGTAAAGAATACTGTTTTCAGACTGTGTGGGAGGCTAATTTGTTATTTGCATGCATATTCATGATGGGATGTGAAACACCAGTACTTCTGAATAAGGAAAAACAAAAACAAAAATGCATTATTAAACCAGACAAAATTTAACTGAACATGTGGGACATCATATTAAAACAAAATGTGATGTAAGATTGAGAGGCGTCAACATATGCTGCTGCGTAAGAGTCTGCAAAACTGCCAACATGAAAGATTTGACCCACATAGCCACCAAATAGACCTGGAACAAGACCATTTCCTCTGGATATGGAGCCATAAAAATATAGGGCTGCTACACAAAGTAAGAAGGGACTAGAAAAATGTTACACAGTGAACCCGGCTTCAGAATTGGCCCCTTGCTGCCCTGACTCGTCTACACTTAAATCTCTTTCTCATAAAATGGTGGAAGAGGGGTTCAATCAAGCAATCCTCTTGCACAGGCGAGATAAATGCACATTTCAGAGAGGCAAGCTCCACAAAAGAACACAGTATCTGAAAACCTACATTCTGAAGAAATGAAAGTGAGCTGCTCAGAGATGAAAAATCCCCATGCACCACAGCGGGTCACCACGAGGGATACGTCGTACCCCAGAAATGGCTGTTACCACGGCAACACATCTTAGGAACTAACAACATGGCATGTTCACACACTAACGAAAATACAGTCTGTAGGCTGGTTACGCAATCTATGAACATGCACGAAATCTTCTTGTTCTGCTGTCTGTCGTACAAGATATAAATGTCACAGTGGATATATGCACCTCACAACTCTTCTCTCTCCACACACACGCACACACACACCCATTATTAACAAGTCAGTGTGCAGCTGATTTATTCAACACACTAATAAAATTCTTCTATTCTGCAGAGAGATTTCAAGGTTAAAGCAGTCAGCATGCTCTCTCTCTCTCTCTCTTTCTCTCTCTCCTGGGCGATGGAGTGAGAGAGTTTTCAGTTGAGGAAATGGGCAGAGGGGTCGGCCTACCTGCTCCTTTACGCTGGGAAACAATCCATATTTTCAGCTGGCTGTCCTGGCCACAGGAGGCCAGTCGAAACTCCACACAGCAGCCATCTGCAGAACAAAAACAGTCACATTCATGCTCGATTGAGTTTAATAACAAAAGAAGACAAATTTCATCTGACGGCCTGTTTGTGAAGTGTAACAATATGTGGCATAAATATGTTGTTTGGATTAAAGTCAGATTTCCATAACAAAAATATGCTTTTTTTTATTCCCCAAACGTGGAAAAGAACAAACACTATAAATGTCATTTTGATTTTTTGAAAAATGACTCAAATAATAACTCAGTTATCAAAATAGTTGATTCATTTTGCATCAACTGACGAATCGTTTCAGCACTAGTTGAGTTTAAGATGCAGTTTTTTTCCATTGCGTTTAGCACCATAACCAAAATTCCATTCACCTCCATTGTTTTGGATTGGCGATTGCCTGTCCATTTTCACTTTACCATAAGTGAAAATGTGTTTTTTTTGTGATTTGGCTGAACTGCCCCTTTAAAAACACTCACCAACTTTAAACTGGGCTGCAAAGCTGCAGCAGGTGACTCTCAGGTCGTGGGCGTCCTTCTCAGCAAACAGGAGGTTGATGTCCACATCGAGTTTGAGGTCTCCGTGGGTGCAGCCGATCACGAACATCTGGCCACAGGGAGAGAAGCAGCAGGCCACACTAGCCTTGCTTACTGCACTGCATCTGTGATAGACGATGTTGGATTTACAACTTGGGTTACACTGAACAGCAAGGTTTACCAGAAAAGGTGTAAAATAAACAAGGAGCGGGACTTGGACTAAAATAATTAATCCTGGCTTAAAATTTAGCTCTTGGAAACAAATATGGATGAGGTTATGGAGTCCTGGACTGAGTTTAACGAGATTAAACAGCCTGTGAGAGTCTTAATTGAAGAGCCACAGAAGGCCTGGGGGTGCTTTTAAAAGCTGTGACAGATCACAGAAATTACATCATTTCTTGTGGAATCAAAGGATTAAAAGACAAAAAATTCAAAAATGATCCTCACAAAATGTGTTATGTGTTATTGAGTATGTTGCTCTTGTCAACAAGTGCTTGTCTAACTGTGTTGTGCTCTTTGATCTTCATTAGACCCACGTGTCTCTATTGTTAAACCCGCCTTAATGTAGCTCTGAAGTAACTCTAATCCAAACCAAATGTGCCAAAGTTAGAACTTTTTTTATTTCTTCCTTTGAGTTTTTATTTGTGCTCTTCTCATTGGTTTGAAGCAGGTGTGGCTCTGATGAAATAATCAGATGTCGCATATTTCTGTGCACCAATCAGAAGTGTGCAATATAAGAATCAGGATAGAACCTGATGACCCTGTGGGATGACTATTTGCTGATGAAGGCCGCAAGATGTGGCTAAACACTCTGTTAACACCAAGTAGGTGGAACTTGTGATTAGAAATGTTTGTCAAATTTCCAAGTCTGAGAATGAACCTTTAAGCTCAAGTTGTGGGATTGTTTGCTCAACCTAACAGGGAGCAATCATTGTCACTCAAGTCTGATCATACAGTACCCCACACTACAGCTGAAATGACTAATTCTCTGCTAAGCTATTTTTCAAACATTTGCTGGTTCCAGCTTCTCACATGTGAGGATTTGATGCTTTTATTTGTAATATGTTATAGCAAACTGACTATCTTTGGTTGTCTATACCACCAGCAGTCCAAAACCCAATTTGAAGATGTGACCTTGGGTTCTGAGAAATTATAAGTGGTGTTGTTGTTTTTTTTTTACTGTTTTCTGACATTTTATACACAGTCAGATTAATAAATAATAACTAAGGACTTTGACAATAGCTTACAGGAGTCTAAATACTTGAGAAAGGAGCTTTAAAATGTCACTTTAAGGCTAGAACTATGCAGGAAACTGGCCGCTGGTTGCTCGAGTGTTATATGCAGCTATAATTGTTGATGTGATTTACACTGGGTCACACTGTACCTGCGTAATGTCTTGGAGGGGAAGTCCCAGAGGGCCACGGTGCCATCACAGGCCCCTGCCAGCAGTAGGCGGGAGTCTGGTGCGAGCGCGCACACTGCGGCCCGGGTGCTGCAGCACCGCGGCCGCCTCACCTGTCTCCGAGCTCCACGCGATGGTGGATCCGTCTGTGGAGCAGGTAGCTGCCACGCGAGCTGAAGCAGAAGCAGTGAACCCCGTAGCCGTGTCCCGACAGAGGAGAGAAAGGAAGCTCCGAGAAGTCAGCGGTGTTATAAACACGAAGAGTCTTATCACCGGAGGAGGTCGCCAGGAGAGATGGAGAGAAAGCACAGCAGCTGATCTCGTCCGCGTGGTGTCGAAGAGTGCAAATTACTGACACCATCTTGTGACAGAGGTGTTTGTTGGCTCTGCTGAAGGAGCGGTTCACTCACAAGGTGGCGCAACATGCTCAAATATCCGCCTGTGAAGCGAAAGAGAGGCGTGACGCTTGATGGGAAGCTGCCTATCCTGACAGCTGTCTGTCTGGCTAACGTTTCGTTAAAATACGGAAAAGGCACAAAGCTCTCAGCACAAACTGTTGCTCCTTATGTGCCGTGGTTTCTCTTCCGATAATAGTCTGTTTATCTCGCACAGCTGTTACCAGTCATCTGACTGAGTTACACAATGTTCATATCTTTTCTAGTTTTTTTTTTATGTAATGTAGCTGTTTGCAGTTTGAAATTCTTTCTACTAAACAAACTGATCCAATTAAGGAGATTTACTTAAAGTTATTTTACTATAATTGCCTCTAAAATGATGATGAAATAAAGATATTCTACAAGTAAAAGTCCGGCATTAAAAGCATTACTAAAGTATTAGCATCTAAATTAAAAAGTAAAAGTAGGCCTACTCATAATCCAGTGTTATATTACTGGATAATAGGCCGAATTATTTACGAATTAATGCGAAAGCAGGATTTCATGTTTCATGTCAAGGCGGAGCTAATTTTAACTACTTTACTCTGTTGGGTAGTTTTATCTTTAACAATGCTTCATGTTTTGTATGTAAAGTTAAACCTGTGAAGTACCTAGTCACTAAAGTGCAGCAAAATATGGAAATACTTAAGTACCCCAAAATTGTACTTAAGTACAATATTTGGTAAATCAGATCAGATCATTTTACTTGAGTGTTAAACCCATAACAACCAAATAAAAATGTTTCAAATGAAATCTGCAATATAATTGATGATTAAAAATGTACTTAATAATAATAATAATAATAATAATAATAATGAGCCTGAATAGGGGATAGTGAGGGCCTAACAGTGTTATTTTGAAAAACAGGTTTATTTTATCTGTGCCACACACCCACTATTTAAAAATAATATTCCCACAAAAGTTGCTACTCATTTCACAATATTCATAATAAAATACAGTTACTTCAAGTGTTCTGACTTCAGCTGTCTCGAGACGCCTCCAGTGGACCATGACGCTGTCCGACTCCCAGCTGGATTAAAGCCCAGTGCAGGTTTCACGTCTGTCCACAGAATGTGTGACAAGACTCAAGCTGAAGGAAATGCTTGGAGATGAAAACACAATGTATGCACCACATCAATTCTTTTCAGAGGAAAAGCTCTAAAGAGTTTAACATTTTGTGTAAGGGTTTCCTACAGTATATTGTGCAGGACACACATACAGTACACACACTGACAAACAGAGGGGAAAAAAAACGCACTCCTTCATACACTGTTTAGAGGTCAGAGGTCAGGCACTACAATACTGAGGAGACCAGTGTTTTTGAGTGGATATTCAGCACAGGCAAGGTACAGTAAGACATATGAAGTGCTACAATCATCCTTATGCTTTAACAATATTTTTAACTGTACTGTGTGTACTGTACACTCTATACATGTTAGAAATAAGACTTGTAAATAGTGACAGTGATACCTCTTTGTATTTCACACAATTAACTCAGAAATGCAGATGAACAGTAGTACTGTTGGCACCCTATAGTCAAAAAGCTGTAAACAATTATCTTTTTGATTGGCTTGTTCAATAGGCCATAAAACAATATTTAGATTTTTTTTAAAGCTTTGTGCCATTTCCTGCTTCTTAGAAAAGACTGACTGTAACATAAATACTTGAGAAAATAAATACACACATATATAGTACACAAAGCTAAAGAACAGATGATAATACAATATTGAGGCCAGGAGTCAGTGCATTTTGATAAAGAAAACAGTATTGCACTTTAAGATATTAAAACCATGAAGCGTCTTTTCTCAGCAGGAGAATTTGTCCTTTCACATTGCACATCAGTGTTATTAGAACTTTGTATTGATTTAGTGTCACAGGTGAAGAGAAGGCCTCCAACACTACAGATGAAGTTTGATATGTAGAGCGTAGCGTAGACAGACCACGCTGGTTTTTTTTTTTTATTCCAGCAGTTCAGTCCATCGTTTGTCAAAAAATCTCCTCATGCTGTGGCCGGCCCGTCCAATTTCAGAATCATCTTCATTAAATTTTTCACAGTTCTCAAAAACAAGGTTCACGTCAATGATGAAAGTCTCCAAATTGAAGTACCTGTAATTATTAGGAAAAGATTTTAATTGTAAACTTATGCAGCAACTAAATCAAAAATGGAAAATTATGGAATACATAAAATCTACATGAAAAACATGTTACTTCTTAAAAACCAACACTGTGACAGTGACACAAACATACAGGTTGTTGGTGAGCTTTTCTCTGATGGTGGAGAAGTCCATGGGCTTCTTGATGACCTTCCTGTATCCAGGGACAGCTTTGTGGTTGACCGGCGTGAGGAAGGGCCAAGCATCCTGATGGGCCTCTAGCTCAGCCAGCAGCACTCTGGAGAGAACGAGTAGCAAACAAAGCTGAGCTCAATCAGTTTCACCTGTTTGAGAACATTTTTGAAACATTGTCAGATTTTTATTTTTTTTTTCACCACTTGATTTTAGGATTTGGTCTGATGTGAAATGGATGTTTTGATAATAGTTTCATGACTGCACATTAATTATTGTCTTGAACATGTATCTCAGGAGCTCATCTAAAAATGTACATATTTTTAACAATATGAATAGGTAAAGTAAACGCTGCTAGGTCCTATGCATGCAGTGAGTATGTGTTCATGCGTACCGGCACATCGCGAGCCCATTTGTATTGTTGTCTTTGGCCGTTTTGGCTTTTTTTGCACAGGAGACAGGGCCGTCATGCCTGGCCTGGGAGCTGGGTGGGCTGTCGTCTCCTTTCCTCTTCTTGAACTCCTTGGTACCTTTCTTTGGCATGCTGTTGCTGCTGGCAGCCTCCTCTTTGATGAGCTCTCCAACTGCAGATGGCTTACCATTTCGTTTTACCTCAATGCCTTTCTTCCCTCCTCCAGCTGTTCGGCTCTGTTGCTTCCTGCTCCGGGGGGAATGACCACTTTTCTGAATGACAGAACACACAGAAGACTGGTGTAGAGACACACAAAACATATCATTTTAAAATCAATTAATTGGATGAATACATGCGATACAGCTATGTTATCATATGACAATTGCATGGCGTGAGGTCCCTTAGATCTACTGTAATAGTAAAGAAAAGATTTTTATTAGGGTTAGGGTCTCAGCTGGTGTACCTTCGCTACACAAGTGGGACAAAACCATTCGCCGTCAGGCACTGTAGTGATCTTGGGTTTATGGCAGTATGTGTGGCAGCCTTTGTCACAGCCATCACAGAGTAAGAGCAGTTCTTCATTATCCCCCTGTTGACACAGCTGGCAGTGCTGGAAACACCAAACATATGTAGTTCAAATTGATATACATCACTATGACAACTAGTGATTTATGCAATTCTGTGCAGCCAGGCATATTGAATGATGTTTATTTGTTACTGATTGGGCTATTATCTGATATAGTTGTTGCCTGGTGATGATGTATTGTAAATTGATGCTGCTAACACACCTTTCCTTTATTTTCACCCTTTGCCACGCAACAACCCCCCTTTAGAGAACACAGGCTGTGCAGATTCATTGTGTTATCCTTGAATTCTTTTCAAGAGGTTTATGTATTTTTAAAGGATCAAACAAATCCAACAAACCAACCGTTTATACAGTAGTTTTTATGAGCCATGCAGCCTTAAAGATTGATCTTCATGAAGAAGGACCTCTTTAGTGTGAGCTATAAATTGGTGTTTAAATTTATGTACAATAAAACAATATAAACAAATATGTGATTATGAGAGAGATAGAAATCAGGGGTCACTAACCACTTTCATGATGGATCGTTCCCAAGCAATGGATTTCTGCAGCTGCTGAAGGCAGAGTGACAGCTGAGCTGAGCTGCGGACTTCACAGAGGGCTTTACGCCACAACCTCATCCCCGGAGCCACCTCATCCTCACTGCTTAGAGGTCACAGAAAGTGAGACTGCAGCATAACTGTTCAGCATTCACATGCACAATCTGAAACATTATCACACTGAATGATATCGGCCATAAACAACCAACATTGAAAAAAAAGTGAAAGAGGGAAACCGTCTTTAGTATTACACACAGTGAGAAGTTAAGATTCTCTAGAATGAGTGTGGGATGAACCTTCACAATCACCACTAGCGATGGTGCAGGAGCATTTACAATGACATTATCCAGTCTGATCTGAAAGGTTGTACTAATGGGTCTCTTCCTTTCCTACCTTCGCTCGATGTTCCTCTCCAGCTCTGCCAGCCTGATGACAGCAATATCAAGTGGATTGTTGGGCCGTCGCACCACGCTGCCAGGAAGTTCCTCCTGGCTGGTTTCTCTCTGTCCCTTCCTTTCTGGAGCAGGGGAAGAGAAGAGCTTGTGCTCATGATAGACCAGATCCTCCCTCTCTGACTGGGGCTCGGGATGCATCCAGCCCTGAGGGACACATGGTGAAATATGGCCATCGCCAGTATTTGATAACAGAGTAATTAACATTGAGACAAAGAGAGGACACAGGAGCCTAATCCAAGCATATACTGGTGAATTAAAGAGTAGATGAGTAGAAAAGAGTAGATGAGTAGAACAGTAGGATGCTCATTTGCCTGTACCTTGACCTGCAGGCTGGCAGAGATGACTTTCCTCTCCAGACCCTCGACCTGCTGCAGCAGGCTGATGTCCACCTCCATGGCCTGCTCCTCAACACACCAACTCTCCACTGTCTCCTCACTCACCTCCTGCTTCTCCAGCTCTGCCACATCAATCACTGCCACCACACATACATACAAAAATTACAGCAAACTACTGTCTACTGAAAGCAATCTCATTGTATTTAATGTAACGTGACAAATTGCCACATCACAAAAGGTCAAATAACAATACTTCTATATCATTGCATGTCAGTTGAATCTTGACTTAAAGAGAGCAGAGGAAATGTGGACCAACCATCTTTGCTGTTGACACAGAGCTGGGTCATATACTCCGTATGTTTTTGGATCTGTTTCTGCAAGACCTTCTCTCTGGTGCCTCGGCTATGGAGGGCCTTGACCAGACAGTGCAGTTCCTCCATGTCTGACACCCTCCACCAGCCACACAGCATCTCTGCCAACACACACATGCATACATTTAAAAACTAATGTCACATCATCGTTTAATTTTAGCAACATAGGGAAGTTGTATCATATGACAGTCATCACAGCATGTATTCCAGTGCTGTCTGTGCAGTGAGTATCTTAAGTCCAGTGTATTTTACTTGTGCGTACTGGCAGCAAGCCATTCTTACCTTCGGGGATAGGCTGAGGACTAGGGTAGTCCTGGGTCTTGGCCACCTCCACAGCAGGGAATGAGGCACAAGCAGGCTTGTCACTCAGGGGCTCTGGGGTCTCACTCTTGTTGACAGAATTGTTATTTGCCAGGAAGAAGACCCTGTTGCCATTACCCTCTGCATGCTGGGAGGCCAGATCCAGCATGGGGGGTAGAGAAGTACCAGAGAAGGGCAGGCTGGACATGTCACACAGCATCAGTCTGCTTTGATGAATGCCAGACTTTACTTGCTAAGAGGAAAAATACACACACTTTAAATTATGATCAGACGACAATTTTATTTTACTACCACATGTCTAACGTATAAGGCAACACAGTGGTAGCACTTAAAAGTGTCCAACATTTTCACAGAGTTTCCCATGCGTTTGCAACATGAGCAAAAATGGACAGTGTTCTTAAAAAAAAAAAAAAAGCACTGCGTGATCTGAAATAATTGTGATGGCGATAGCATTATTGTTATCCACCGACCTGAAGGACAGACGACTGCATGTTATTGATCCTAGCAGGAGCACTGGAGCTGGCTGTAGCTAGGGGATTAGGGGAGAGGGAGGAGGGGGATTTGGAGCTGATGGTCTGTAGAGGAGACGAGGAGGCTGGGGGGCTGGAACCAGAGGTGACCGAGGCCTCGTCGCAAGGAGAGCGAGGCAAGAGGCTAAACCACTGGTTGCTCTTTTCCGTCAGTATCTTGGAGAGCTGGTCGTCATGAAGGATAGACAGGGGGCTACAGGTTATCCAGGGACTGCTTTTGAGCTGGGAGGCACTAAGCAGAGATGGCACTGAAGTGTCTGTTTTATCTATCAGTCCCTGCTGAGTAGTGGCTGTCTCAGAGGTGGGATATGAGGGATAAGATGCAGTGGTAGGGACTCTAGCAGAATGACTGTTGTGAGAATTGATGTCTGAATCTTGAGCCATTTTGGCTACTTCAAGGAGTTTGCTAAGCTTAGAGAAGGAGCCGGGTTTTTGGAGGAAGAGATTCAGGCTGTCTTTGTCCTGCTGACTCTCTGGTGTGGATGTATCACCGTCTGTGCTCTCTGCTGGGCTGGAGACCACTGGCTTCTTTGTCTCTTCCAGCTGCTCTTCTTTTTCACTGATCATCTGAGCAGTCCTCTGTCTTGTCTTCTCTTTCTTCACCTCTTCATAACCTGAGGCAAAGTGCACAAAAACATTACTATTTCTATCCAGTACATGGTGAAGAAGGACAAAAGTGAATAAAATCTGAGCTTATCAGTTTGGTTTGCACCTTCACCACTCTCCATGCCTTCCACAAAGATGCCACCACACTGCGGAAGGACCCAGTAACGTCTCTTGTAGCGGTCCTGTCCAATCGCCATGGAGCGCAGTGAGTGAGAGGAGTCAAATAACTTCCGTCTGATCTGACACTGTTGCTAAAAAAGACAGAAAGTACATTTATTAAATTTATTGATGAGCTGATCCTGAGAAAACGCGAATTCGCAATAGCTGCGACCACGTACGCGCATGCATCCACGCGTTGATGCATTCACACACACACACACACACACACACACAACCTTACAAAACACTTGACCTTCATGGCAAATATCATTCTCATAGAAAGTTGCAGTTGCTATAGGATAGGCACAGATGTAGGGGTGGGGTAAACCATCACCAATGAAAAAGGATCTCTGCTTAGTCCAAAGATGCCTCCCAGAAGTGTCTATGACAACCAGTTCACGAGTTATGAAAGCGGAGGTGGCAAAATGGTGTGTATGTGCATGTCTGTCTTTCTGTGTGTCTTTCTACAAAGTTTGGTCATGTTACGTGAATCCGTTTAGAAGCTATACGCCTTTTTTTTTTATAGGCCACTCCCACTGCCACATCCCCTTTTTGCCAACTGATATGAAAAGTTGATCAGCTGTCCTTTGGCTCATGACCAACCTTTCCACAAAAACTTGTGCAAGTCTGTCAATCCATTTGGAAGTTATGCGCCTTTTTGCGATAGGCCACTCCCATTTCCATGCCCCTTTTAGCCAACTGGCATGAACACAAACACACACCTTCACACAAACACACACCTTCACACACACACACACACACACACTTGACCTCCATGCCAAACAGTGACCGCCAAAGGGTGGGGAAATTTTTGTCGACTGACCAACCGACAGCGAGCGATAGAGCTGGGAAAAAAAGAATAAAAAACAAGAGTCTCATAGGGTTTAATTTACCTTGTATGTTTTCTCTATCTGTTTCTCCAGCTCCTCCATGCTGGTCGAGTGTACACTGTTGTCCTAGATGAAAAGATCTCATGAGGCCAGTTGACCAGCTGACATTTACTATAACAAACACTGATTTAGCTGCTGTCTCTAGCAAAAGCATGATGCTGTCACTGACCTCCTCTTCACATATCTCTGCTTTCTTCCCCTTCTTCCCTGCCGATTCTTCTTCCTCATCATCGTCATCGTCTCCTTGGTCTTCACTGTCGTCGTCATCGTCCTCTTCCTCCTCACTGTCCCCTTCTTTCCTCTTGCATTTGTTTCTGGCAGTGGGGATGACAAAAGTGTGGCTGTCCTCTCCCCCCACACTGCTGTCTCTCTTCCCTGTCTTCTTGGCATGGATGCTCCTCAGTCTTTGAAGACAAAAATTTACATTCAGCATGTAGAGTACCTCGTTCATGTGCAATTCAGATTGTTTCAGCATTGCCATCTCATTAACTGACACAAAATGTTGAATCTTGATGATGCATATACTCACTTGCGAAGCTTTCCCTCGACAACCCACTTATCCTTCCTCAGGTTGGTCATGTGATCTATGTTTTTGTCGATCTCACTGCAAAGTATCAGACAATATTGAATTTTGTATAAAAAGAGAATGATGTGTTTGCGCCACACTGCAGTGTGCACCAGATGTGTTTCAAAGTGTTACCAGTGCTAATGAAAAATTGATGAAACGTTGTTTGATGCAACCTTGTGAAACTGTCCATCAGACCACAATTTGTCGTATTTCTTTTGATACTTCTGTTATTCCATTAAAATTGATGCCTCCATGAATAAAACAAGCCAATACTTTCCGCTCTCAGGCACAGAAATTAACTTGTTTGTTTCAGGCACAAACACTTGCTTATATAGTGCTCTGAATCATTTTCACAGGTCAAAAATGATTTATTTAACACAAATGTATCAAAACCTTAAAATGACCAGGATTTATTTTAGTGGTAGTTTAGTTTACTATCAGTAGTCCATTAACATTACTGCCCTACAAAAAACAGAGTTTGCTTTATTTGTTAAACAGCAAAATCAAAGAAAAAATTAGGCAGGACCCTGACCTGATCACAGCCTTACTGCAGCACAGCTCATTAACCAGGAATGCTAGCATGGAGGCCTTCTGTGACGGGCTGTGGGCCTGAAACGCCTTGGTCCTGAGGCTGAGGGCCAGAGCAGCCAGCTCTGTCTGCTCACAGTGACCATCCATGTAGATCTGCAGGATCTCAGACACATTGTCTCGGTTGATCCCCACATTAGTCAGGTGGTCCCCCAAGGCAGTCTTATTCTGAAAGAAATAGTGTTTCAAAAATGGAGTTAAGTCACAGTGTTAAACAAACAAATGCTTAATTTTTTTACCTACTAAGTTAAAACCAGAATTTCTTTTAATATACTGTAACCCATGAGAGCATAAGAGCGCAATGGGAGTCTGGTAAAACACTGTCCTTTTGAGCAATTATCTCTTCGATAAGTGAAGTGCTTAAGTGGCCCCTGGGAAGTGTCTGGGACACATCTAGGATGGATGTGCGAATTATTATGAAACATTCATGAAGTTTTAGTTGACAGTCTTGCTATCTCTTGTCCCTGTATGCACATCTCACTCAGTGTACACACAGCCAGACACATCCTCTTAATATGAGATGTAATAATGTAATGTAAAATCGTGTAAAGACATTATTACACTATACAGCACAGCATGGACAAATGGCCTTGGGGAATGAATTAAAATTATGGTTTAAAATGTATATGTGTACTATCTGCTCCAAACCACTCCTAAACAGACTCTTCATTTTCAATAATTGAAGCAGTGAAAAGTGATATTTGTACAATAGTTACGTGAATCAATACATTTAATGGGCACATAGTAGCAGGTGTAAGCTTGTTTTTGTATGTTTGTGTGCGCACTGCGCATACACATGTAAATTACAATACAGGAACTATTTACAATTCAACAACGCTACAAATTCTAGTGTAATGACAGACTCTCACCTTGTGAGCTGCAGGTATACCAGGATCACACACAGCTGCAGAAAGCATGCTCACCAGCAGGTCCTGCACCTTGCCCATGCTGTCCTCAATGTTGAGCAACCCCTCTTGAAGATCACTTAGGTTGAGCATGTTTGGATTTATGTCTAACCTCAGGACTTTCCCAAAGCTGCGTAGAAATTGCAGCACCATCAGGCAGTCGGAGAAAGTACTTCCTGGTAAGACCAGACCAGGGATCCGGGACAACTCTGGAAGTGGCTGGAGAGAAATACAAACAAGATTTTAAAAATAAAATGTTATATTTGTCATCTCTCAGCCCATTTGAATCTAGAATTCACATTAAGACAATTACAAAATCAGCCTATCACCTTAAGAATATATCAAGAATTAAATAACTTATGTCTCAGCAGGATTTAGAAAAACCATGCGTTTATCTTCAGTAGGTTCAACTACTGTAACACTGTCTTCGCAGGTCTCTGTCTGGATGGCTGCAGCTGATTCAGAAAGCTGCTGCTAGAGTCCTCACTAAGACCAGGAGAGACCACATTACTCCACTTCATAGATCTTTACACTGGCTTCCTGTTTGTCATAGAAGTTATTTTAAAAAACTACTCTTGGTTTATAAAGCACTGAATGGTTTAGGGCCAAAATACAATTCTGATCTGCTGCTCTGTTATGAACCATCCAGACCTCTCAGATGGTCTGGATCAGGACTGTTTACTGTCACCAGAGTCAAAACTAAACATGGAGAAGCAGCATTCAGTTGAAAGGTGCTATACAAATAAACTTGCCTCGCCAAAGAAACAGATGTAATATTGATTGTAAGACAGCTCACAAATCATCATTATAATTTATTATAGTTTTAAATATTTTGTCAGGTTTACAGAGAACTGTGTAAAAGAGTTTAAAATTATTTTAAAGACAAAGTTAGATTACATTTTCCAGTTTTTCTCACAGTGCTGGTGTTACTTGTTTCAGTCCTGTTAAAGACATGCTATGAATAAAGCTCACAATTCTTTGATTATGAGTATCTACAGTAATCAGTGGTAGTCTGGTTGGTGTTTTGGCATCAGTAGCCACTTGGTGGCAGTATTTTGACCTACACCTGCTTTCTTTTTAATCAATTCCAGATGCTTTCAGTGATATTACACATCTATTTTGGTAGATCTGATAGTGAAACAATGAAACCATAAATTTGGCAAAAGCATTTCTAATCTTCATGCCTATAGCTCCTACAGTGATTATAATGATTGATTTCAATGTCGAAAAAATCCCTGTGGTGGTGGAAAATCCAATCTTTCCACACACATCTACTCCACAGATGGAGACTACCCATGATGACATACATGGAGTCTCATTTTCATCTGCCAGCAGCTCCATAGTGTGTGAATACCTTATGATCTGCTAAACACATGTCTTCATTTGGCTTCTTCAGCTCTTTCGCTATTTCCAGTTCCAGTCTTCTGAGCTCCAGCTTCCTCTCTTTATTTAACCGCTTCTCATCCTTCTTCTCTTTCTTCAGACGCTCTTTCTCCTACAGCCAAGAGACAGTATCATTGACACCACAGACTATTGTGCTTTTGCTCAGAATTACAGAGGGTGGACACAATAAAAAACACAAACTATGACCTCTGTGAACACATTTCACAATATGTACACATTCTGTACTTTTATGCTATTATGTCCCACTGTTGACACCACTACAGACTGCAGCACTTTGACATGAAATTACTAAGGAAAAGAAAACACAATCAAACAGTGAAGCAGAACACAAGAGCGGGAATGACCAGAAACAAGGAGCAGATCAGGTGTTACCCACCTCTGCCTTCTTACGGGCCTCCACAGCCTTCATGAGCATCATGTGCTGCCTGCGCCTTTCCCTCTCCTGTCAAAGCACAGACACATAGTTTCTATTATATTCACAGTTGCTACTATTTTTTGAAAAGAAAAGGGCTCATATACACAATACACAATATGAACCCTGTGACATGCACAGTGGAAGAAGAAACACAGATCACGCATTTGTCACATTCATCACACAATCAAAATGTTGCACACTGTAAAAACACAAAACAGTTAAACCACATGGAACACAATGATAGACAAAAAGCTAAATTGCAGGTAGTGATGCATACACACAAAGCATAAGCTCAAAGTTAGAAACAGCCATTATTAATCTGAGCATGTTTGCAAGCGGCAGACTGAAAGGTACAGGCAAAGAGCTTTAAAACTATAAAGCAGCAATTACAGGGACAAGCAGAACACTGAATTTATAACTTTACAACTGATGAACAATGTCATATGAAACTATCAAGACATCCTAGTCCATCTATGCTATCATTGCCTCCCTAGACAGTTAAGATATATTTAGTGAGAATAATGCTGCAAATTAACAACCATAATAAAACATTTAAATCTCAAATGCGGAAAACAAAAAAAACAGTTAAAAAACAAGATTTTTGTTTCCATTAACTCTGATTTACACCACTGGCCAGAGTACAAACTGTATATTGGCTTTTCTCAGGTGATCGAATCGATTAGAAAGTTGGCTCACAAGCTGTAGAGTAAAAGGATTTTGAGTACCTAAATTTGATCAATCCAAAAGAAAAACAATGTAATAGGTAGTTGGTGTTCTTTCAGGCTATCAGAGTGCTCTGCATCCTGTTATATTTTCTGTGGAGTTTCTGTGGTGCATAATGGATGTGTTGGATCTCTGAGAGACAAATAGCACAGACGTATGCAGTGCACTGTTCTGGAAAAGCCATGCGGAAAGATGTAGTATGACTGCAGCCAATGCGACACTTTACGCATTGCCATGATGGCAACCATTTATCACAACACGTTCACAATATGTTGTTAAATGTACAGAAACAAACATACCCATACCATATCTAGTCTATGCCTCTCCAACTCCTGGTAGAAAGAGTTGGTAAAGTATTAAGAAATAGAAAATCACACAAGAAAATCAATGCAAGAAAAAATCCAACCAATGGTAAGATAAAATAACAATATAACCAAGAACACCCAAAGCGAAATTTGACAGGATATATTGCACAAAATAATTTCATTAGGCAAATGATCATTAGTTAGAGACATTCAGTTTAAACACAGAGGAAGAATGGCTTTGTTATGTGGTTGTGGACAAGATACCTACCTGGTTCTTCAGTATGACAGCTTGCAGTCTTCGCATCTCCTTCTCCTTTAAGAAAAAACGATAAACTCAATTAGACAACATACACACACAAATTTTCAATAATTACGTAATAAAAAGGCATACACAAATGTCTTGCCTCATACTGAACAACTTCACGCTTAAGTTCCAGGCCTCTAGACTTCATTGGTTGAGCTAATGGGAAAACTTTTTACAGATACATGTTGCAAGAAGGTGATCCAACATCTTTTTATCACAGTGATTAACCAAGACAAGCAGTACAATGGAGCAAAAACATTATACTGCAGACAAGGACGGGGCAAAAATTGAGTCAGGGGCATGACGGGCATTTGTGGCAGTTGAACAATCAGACTGACTTATGTTTTAAGCAGTTTGAGAATAGAAGGAACAGTTTACAATCACAGATTGTTCTTAAATGTCATAGTACTCACCTTGTTTCGCTTCTCAGCCTCCAGTATTTTGGCATTGGCTGCTTCTTCTTTCTTCTTTCTTTTTGCCTGTACATGCAAACCAGGTCACGCAACTCATTTAAAACGCATACAGCACATACACCACAGGAAAGCTTTGAATGAATAAACATTTGATTGGGGCAGCAAATTCTGATTAATGAAAATTAACCAAGATCATTTTCTTAATTAAAATCATCAAGTGAAAAGAATTAAGGACAAGGAAAATTATCTTAAATGTATAAAATCCATATAAATCTGGTTTGTAAAAGAAATGTTAATTAACTGTTGTACTTAAAATTATGGCTAAGTTTGCTAGATTGCTTTTTTCCAATGTGTTTGGCACTTAATGCCTTCAATGGAAAATATTCCACAGAAAGCTAAATGGAGCCAGTGGCTCACTGATAAAGTCAAATCTAACATACTGAAATCTTGAGCAAAGAGATGATTATTTCCTCCCATTAAACACTGAAAGACAAAGTGACTGTAGTTATTATGAAACACCAGCAGGCAGTGAGAATAAATTAAGCAAAATTTCTATCAGTAATTATAGCCCCAACAAAATCCTGTTAAGAGCCGCTTGCCAAGCGTGTCAACTGAAATTTGATTTATAAAAAGCTAAAATACTTCACAGCTTCTATTAGTGAGGGAATGCTAAATAGGTATTTCACCTAGCCATGGTAAACTCTGGGCCACCTCTTACTTAATGAAATACTGTATTTTGTATTAAGCTCCATCACGGTCTGAGGAGATTTTCATATTCAATGGCACTTTTGCAAAAAACCAATTAAGCATTAGTCACATGTACTCGCTAGATGTGACGAAAAGTGGGACCACATAATTTAGGAATAGCCTTTGGTTGGGTTTTTTAAAAATCCTATCAACAGCAGAAAGGAAGTGTTTTAGAATGTTTCTGCAATAACTTTCAGGACGAACCTCGAGAATTTGCTGTGCACGGTGTTCTTTCTCCATACGAATTTGCTGAATGCGCTTGATCTTCTCCTGGTAAAAGGATGAGGGCAAGATCAAATAAATTAACTGTTAAGTCATGCATGTTATAGAGTGGCAAGGGGGAGCGGGGTGTGGGGTGAAGAAGCACAGTGGGTCTATGCAGATGAAGAAGGTGCAGCATTTAGAAGGATAGAGGCTTCCTTGTAGAATTTTCAAAAGCAATTCAACTGTGCTTAAAACCTTTTCACCTTGAAGCACACAAACTCTGAATATGAACAGAGCAGCTGCAGATAGTTATGAAGCTTTGCACAGAAAATTAAACAATGCACACAAAGAAAAATCCTTACTTGCTGTTTAAGAATTTTCATCTGCTCCCTCTTTTTCCGCCTCTCTTCTGCAGCCATTATTGCTGGAAGACAAACAAATTAGACTTGCACGTGGCATTATGATGTAGTGTTACAGAAGAAACTGACTAGAAAGCAGCTGTTTACCTTGTTGCTTCCTTGCCTCCTTGGCCGCTTGCGCCATGGCTTGCTTCTCAAGTTTTCTCATCATTTTGATCTGAGCAGCCTGTCGAGCTATTTCTGCAACATGATGAAATGTGTTAACTGAAATCACAGACCCTATTGAGTTAAAAACGAAAAACTGACCCGCAGATATTCTTACACTTCACCAAATCCCTCTCAACGACCTCCAGAGGAAGTACCTGGAGTTTTGCAACGAGCCACTGTAGTGTTTTTTTAGCACGTGTGGTTCTAGAAAGAACCCCTTACAGCTTGATTTTGAGGAAATGACACAAAAACATTCACCACTAATGTTTTATTAAACATCTTTGAAGCTGAGCTGGAAATATCATGAAGTGACATCACTTTTTCCAGTTGGCCAATTATCCTCACAAAAAAGACCATGCACCAAACCACTAAGTGAAAATAACACTATACACAATATATAGCCAATAGCTGTTGGTGTTTAATGGTTGATTTTCTCTTGAACAGGTGCTGCAGTTTTCTAAGATGTAAACTGACCTTGAGCCTCCAGTTTGCGTAGCAGCTTGGCGTCACTGACATCTTGGAAGTTATTTTCACCAATATTAAGAGGATGAGACTTCCATTGTCTGGCCCCAGTGCCATCACCTATCAGCTGGTGCTCAGACTTTGTGCAACGGCTACGCCTCCCATCCATCGCTATGATACTGGGAGCGATCTCCTCCTCCGCCAGCAAGAACCACTGTAGACCCTGGGTTATTAGACGGAGAGGAAAGACAGATTAAAACCAACAAACCAAACATAAAATGGCTAGACTGATTATCTACTCATTGCTTTCATTTATGGTTTTTCATGTTGACTGGCGTAACTGTTTCATCTCTCTTTAACACAGTGTTGTCAAAACAAACACAGATGTGGACATTGTAATTTCCATCAGTGCAATTTCATCAATTACAAACTGCAGCTTTAAGGTGGGCGTAGATCACATGACTACAGTGATAGATTGAAATATACATTACATATTATTTAACTTTTCCATCTATGATTAAATAGCATATTTTTTGCAGAATCAATGTCAATATCCTTCAGTGAAGAAACTAAATATGAATTCTAGCTAATTAGTATACCATGATGAAAGGTCATGTGACAGTTGTGTTATGGAGGTAATGGGAGATCCTGCCCACAAAAAGAAGTCAAAACATTTACCTCTGGTCCTTCTCTGGCTTCATAGAAGTCACCAACTTTAATTTTTGTACTGAAGCTGAAGTTATCCCGTGATATTTCAGTTATTCCATTCCGGAGTAAGTACTGCAGACAAAAGAATAATGCACATTAATTAAAGCATTGTTAAGAAGCCATATTAACTAGTCAGTCACCACACATGTCATCATTTCAATTATATAATGCTATACTGATGCAGTGAGCATGTGCAATCATTTAAGGCTTTAAATATACTTTCCATAAAATAAAGCTACACATTGTAGATTTACCTTCATTACATCAGGATACTGACGCAGCTTCTTCCCACATGGGGCAAAGTAAGCGACCTCTCCTTGTAGACGACCTGCCACAGTCCTGATTCGGGTCTCTCTTTGCCAACTGAGGAACAAAGAAATTGCAAAAATAGTACATACAAGGTACCACATAGGTAAAACACGAACAATATCATAATCACTGTACAGCTGCATTCATTCATCATTAATACATATTCTATAAGATGAATGTTTCTCTCATAAAAAGTTCCTTCCTGCAGTCTTAATAATATTGCTCTAGTGCCAATGTAGGGACAGATAAATATCATCTTCTCATTCACAACAGCAAGCAAACAAGGAGATAAACTATGTAAATGATGTCTGTTAAGCTGTGTATTGGGTAGTCTGGGGCCTTGTTGTCCTCTGACCCTTTCAGTAATCACAAACTTAAATGGACATGGGCCAAGTGGGGCAACCCCTCAGTTCCCATGAGCTCCGCTGGAGAGCAGGCTTACTGAAAAGACATGTAGGCTGTTATCCCAGACAGAGTAGGGGCTGATATATAGTCTTGTGGCCTCTGTTTCCTGTGAACTTGCTGATGAAAAACATCCCTAGAAGATGAAAGGCACTATGGTCCAAGGCTGCAGAATTTGTGTGCAGGGAGCTGCTAATGTTCCATGTCTGTGTTGAGGCTGGATGCAATTAACCCCTTGATGCTTAACTGCTGGGCCTCATTTCATTTCCTGCCCACTATGACCTACTGCTCAAGACAGGCATTTTTAAGGCCGTAACAGGAAGACAAGGATGTTTTTTGTGGTCTACTCCTACTTAGCTCTTGATGAAGACATCACTGTCCTCAAATCAGGAACTCCAGCTGTGCTTTTAAAAAAATGTTTTAACACTTAGTGAAAACTGTCTAAGCATGATTGCTGCGTTCTTGCCTGATTTCATGTTACCCACTTTTACACACGTGGATCTGCCCCAACTACAGGACGACAAATAAATATCTTGCTCATGGCGTAATGACAGTACTTGTTGAGAGAATGGAGTGTTTAATAAATGACGTTTTCTAAAACACAATTCATTGTCTGTTGTATGTGGCAAATCTGGAGATATAATATTTGCCATGGTGGGTGATCATGTGTCTTACACTGCTCTACAAAAGTAAAGATGACCGCAGGTGACCTTTTAGGAAAGGTCACTTGTCAGCCTTCAGTGAGCTGACATTTTACTATAACACCAATTGCATAAACACAAACAATGCAGGTATAACAATAATGACAAATGGAACACGGTTAGACCATCAAACCTGTATGTGTTTCTTTAAATATGAAGTGCATGCACAATATCTCACCCAAACTCAAGAGGCAACCGTAGAACTCTCTCATCCGTTACTCTCCTCCTCTTCCCTGATCCTAGAAAACAGGAAAAATAACTCAGCGCTTTTCGCACCTCCAGAAAATCCACAAACCTGCCATGTTTAGGGATATATCCACTACACAAAATTAGGAGGGGGATATATTACTACAAATATAAAACCTTCAACCCTGACCCTGTTAGACATATCAATTTATTGTGGATAGTTGTTTCATATATTAAATAGAAAACTTTACTTCACACAACTTCACTTCAATGACCATACGACCAGGGTCAGTGGAATTTGTTTTCGGTACAGCATAGTAGGGTTAGCTGAATTCAGGGTCAGCACAACAGTTCAGTGGTTGTAGTATTGGTAGTGTAAAATATACAGTTCCCAATTTAAAAAATGTAAAAGTTTATACATTTTTTTAAGATCATCAAGAGTGATTCACAGCATACATCTGTGACATGATTCTTCTATTACTCCATAGCAGGATTAACTGGAATAATAAATGAATATTTTCCCATTATGACGAGTCAGAATCCAGCTCTGTTATAACGTAATTTGCTCCGTGACTCATCCATTATCAGATATATAAAGCATCTGCCTGGGTTATCAAAGCAAAAGCTGCTGGGGACCATCAAAACAATGACGCAACCAGTTTCTTCCAGAGTGCTCATTTTAACCTGGAACTATTGAGAAATGTACATCGATGTTTTCATACTAGTGTCCTTGGTTGGACAGTCTGAACAAGCAAAAAAGGAAGGAGGACAAAAAAGCCTGGACTACCAACAAAACAGAGTGGGGGCGAAATAAATACCCTGCTGACTTTGATTATGATCCTGCTTTGTTATCTGAGTGAGTAACACTTACCTGAAGCCTGAATCACACATTAAAGTATCTTTTTAAATTGTGAAATGAAGCTGTATTGTAGGTTTTAGATATATTTGGTCTTTAAGCAAACACAGATTTGGTACCTGGCAGTGTGGCGAATGTGAAGGATGGCGACAGAGTGCTGTGGTTACTCAGTGCCCCTGAGCTGGTCACTGTGGTGGGGGTGAGTAGACTACTAGGTAAACTAGGAGGCTTGATGATCTTCAGGTTAAGCAGCGAGCAGTTGGCTGAGAGGGTTGAGGAGGACTTGTGAGAAGACAAGGACACTTTAGTGAGTTTCAGAGGAGTCTTTTCTGCATCGCTATCTGCTTCTGTCTCACCGTGCTCCTTCATATCATCCTCAGAGCCATCAGAGTCACTTTCCAGATTGCTCTCCGACTCTGCAGGGGATCCCAGCGTGACAGAGGGAAACAGAGAGAGAGCAAAATTATACTCTGATTAGCATTCTTCTCACACCCAAACCATACAGAGCACTGCTAATTTCTAGAAGAAGCCTCATCTAACTGCTTATATCTACAATAACATGTTATTAAAGGTCTGTTTAATCTAACCTGACAGGCAACTGCCAGAATCTTCATCCCCAATATCATCTTCATCGTCTTCATCATCGTCATCATCGTAGTCATCTCCTAAAGAGTCATCTGAGTCCTTGCTGCTGTGGATATCAGACTCGCTGCTTCTGACCAAGTCTACAGGTGGACAGGATGAGTTGGTTTTCTGGAGGTGCTTTCCTGCATGCAGAGACTTGGGAGTCTTAGTCTTCCTTGATCTGTGAGTAAGACCTGATGAGGCAGAAGATTTAAGTGGGGAAGCAGAGCTGCCCGACATCTCCTTGGTGCCAGTGCTCAAGTTGATGGGCATGGGATAGGGAGGGCTAGTGGCTGCCAGGAGGGGCCTGCTACTGGGGGTGCTGCTCTGGCTGCGGGGTTTAGTGATGAGGGCCAAGGGGGCATCCTGAACTCCGCTGTGGATCACTCCATTAGGGTGGTGGTTCAGGAACAGATTGGCATCATTGCTGTGTGGGAGAGACAGTAAATGACTGCTCAACGTATCTGACGAATGTTTATGCGGTGTCGGCAATGATGAAGAGGATGCTGAATTTTGGTGACTTTTATACCAGTTCTGGCTCTTAGGTCGCAGAGAGAAAGCTTGCTTCACAGAGTCCTTGGAATGGAGGGGCTTCATAGATAAAAATGAAAAGGGAAACAAAGAAAAAAGGAAGTAATTACACAAACTGTCACTCACATTACATTGCTGTGGGCTGTGAATGAAGGAATTTAAGGTGTAATAAGAGACAAGGACAATGAAGAGCAGGCTCAAGCCTGTCAACAACAGGAAAGAAAAAAAGGCTGCTGTGGAAAATATTTTCAAATTGTTTGGCTTAGTGCCATTGTGCGACTTTAGCTGTCATCTTGTATTTGTTGCTATTGTCATACTCTGGCAATCAAAAGCCTGTATTTAATGTACCACCATCATATGAATTAAAACCCTCTTGTTATAGACTGCTACATTTTCCCTCCTTTTCAAAATAATGACAATAACAGAGTCCTTTAAAAGAGACTGATTTCTCTCTCTTGATAACAAACATCCCAAAGCATAACAGAGCTAATTGCTTGTCAATTTTGTGAAGCATTCCCAGTAGAGCTAAATGCATTGTCACTTCTAGTCATGTAGCGGTCAGACTCACATGCAGTATAATAAAAGCCCTGATAATAGTCTATAAGCATTCATTTTCTGTTGCCCACTGGGAACCCACTGACTTTTATTTATTTCATGACAGAAACAATTTTTGTACCTTGTACCAGAATTGAGGGGAAAAAAAGGAAAATCAGCGTCAATGCAGCAATATGAATACCAAATATAGCTCACCTGTTTCAATTTAAAACTATTCAAGTGTAACGATCTTTCATCCAGAAGGTTCGGTGGTGGATTGGGTAAAGAAAAGCTGGACCGAGGCTTGGGTGACGAACACAGAGACAGGGGCTTCGAAGGGGAACAGAGAGCAAGAGGTTTGGGAGAGGAGGAGACAGAGCTATGCTTTGGTGAGGACGAATGAGAGAAGGGCTTTGGTGAGGTGGAAGGAGGTAAGTGTTTAGGTGAGTTGGACATGGGGTTGGGTGAGGACCTGGAGGGCAGAGGAGAGGCCTCCCTGTGGGACTGTGTTCGGGGACTGTTGCCGGCTGCCGACCCTGTGGCCTGGATGACACTGATGTGCTGCTGGCTTTCCTCCTCTGCAGTCCTGGAGCTCTGGAGGAACAGGGCTGCAGACTGTGGCAGGCCAGTAGGATGAGAAGAGGACTGGAGGCGGTACGAGGAAGTCAAAGGAACAATGTCACGAAGATTGTCTAGAGTTGTATTTCCATCAGCAGAGCAAGGTCTCTTCTTTTTACTCTCAGAAGTGTTCTGTGTCAGCCGCTGAGTAGGAGGATGAGGAAAATGGGGAGAAGACAGCATGTCATGTCAGCTCCTACTGACAGAGTCTCACAGTGGCAGTTCTGTCAGCTTGCACATACATCCAGTTTGCCACCCACCACCATGGCTGCTTTTGATAATCCAACTAACATTTGCTAAACAGAGAACAGTTTTACACGGGGAAACCTTTACTTTCACAAAACCTCACAAAATAACTTTTTAATTTTTAAGTTTTCATCTTGTTTCATACCATCCTAGCAATATGTTTTGATGTATTATTCTGAAAAGAAACGAAAAAAAAGTAAAATCTTTGTTTTTGTCAAGCTTTTTAAAATGTTGACCAAAAAAATGGTGTTCACTGATTTTCAAAACTGAGTGTGCTGCTGGATATGTAAACACAAACAACAGAAGTTCGAGTTCGCTTACCTTAACTTTCACTCGACTTTCTTTTTCTGAATCAGAGTCCTCACTGTCATTGCTCTGATCATCCTCATCTTCATCATTGTCCTCCTCCTCCATGTCATCAAGATCACTGCTGCTCTCCTCACCATCACTGGAGCTATCTGACAATGATCCCGATTGGCTGCCACTCATGCTGGAGGTCTCTAGTGGTCTTTTGTTGGGTTTCTAAATAATAATAAAAGTCCACATTTCTTAATGAAGTAAAACAGGAGAAAGGGCGCAAGGAACAACAAAACAGTGAAGTGAGTTTTCATGCAGTGTATTGTACTCAAGTATTTGAGTAAATACAATATTAACCTTTTCTTTTGTTTTCTGAATGGTCTTCTGGTGCAGTTGGCCTACGTCCTGGCTGCTCTTTCGACTCCAACTACTGTTGGCTTTAGTTTTCTCCATGTTTCCCTTTGTTGGAAATGAACTGGTGTTCACAGCAGAGTTCCCAGTAGAGGAAGAAGCACTCCTACCATTCACTGTTCCAATTACGCCTACAGAAACTGGCATTGTGCATTTCTTTAGATGGATACTCATGAGAGCAAGTAATATGAGTCAAAGACATAAGAAGGACAATAAGTCTTATAATGTTAACAATGTTAGCATTTTAATGTTAAACAAAATGTATATGTTTATGGAATCATTCTTTGTAGAGCCTCTTTGCTTTAAAATACCACAACATGTATGACCTTTAGCAGGAGCTAGCTCGTTTTTTTTTTACCTGAGGTACGTGACTGCAAGTGAACGGGATCATGACTGTTGAAGGCTGATGCAAATACAGGATGCAGACCCAGAAGAGGAGGGAAGAAGGCTGCTGCCCCTCTGGTATGTGCCTCAGATGGCCGCCACAGATCTGGAGTGGAGGAGCGATAGTACAGTTAGGCACAAGTAGCCACTTTATCTAGAAATGCAGAGAATCCAACCTGTTGACAGCACAGTTCAAAATACAGTTTTGCATTGATAACAAGTGCATTCCAATGACTGTGATTTCATCCCTTTACACTGAGAGTTGAAAAGTTAAAGCAGAGGTCATCTGGTAGAATAGCTGCAAAGATTCACCTCATCTACTAGACATGTCACAGCTGCAACAGTTTCCCAAGAGCAGCATTCCTCTGAAACAGCATCTGCCTTCTAAAACATCCATTTACATTGTGCTGAGGGTGATCATATCGGATATTGGATAATCGGATATCACTGAGAATGTCTTATTATTGTTGACAAAAATATTATGTCAAAATCTCAAGCAGTGAAGTTTCACATTTTACCTCCCCATTAGAATAAAGGATGACAACATTAATTAATGCGTACTATTACATGTACTTGTTTTGTGAGAAGAAGGTTCCATTTCATGGACAAGGCAAAGACATACAGTACAAGTACTATACAGTACTTCACTAAAGATATAATCCAAGAAGACCCCAAAAGAATTTCCATGATAGACTTTAGAAAATAATTAATTTCACCATGAAAGAAATTTTCCTCCTCACCTCCATTAAGAAAATAAAAAACATGCACCTTGAGATTTCCTACCTGGGAATGTACCAAACTGGGAGTGAGCAGCCAAGGCAGACAAACCAAGACTTCCTAGGCCTCCAAACTCAGAGCGGCTTGAATTTGATGTGTAGAGCCCAAAAGCTGGATGGCTGACTAAAGGAAAACCATTGGAGCTGCCAGACATATTTAAACTTTCATCCCCAGTTATCTGGAGCAAATGGCCTGGAGAACAAAAGGACACAGTTGGAAGAATGCTTAAAATATAATCTATTGATTACTATATGAATTCATCAGTTATCTACAAAAAAAGACGGTCTATGTAGAGAGAGTAGATTCCATTTACATATACAGTATATGTAAAATGCACAACAATGGATTTAACATATCATGGTATAATAATTAATTTCTAAACTCATTAATTGTTATTACCATGAAACAATTAAGGACCACTTAACACCTCATTTATTTTATTTATTAAGACAAAGCTGTGGATTCTGCTTGATCTCTTGCTTCATAAGAGACAGAGCTGTCTGGTGAGTCTGAGAATCCATTCATAGTGATAATCATGAATGATTCAGGGTCTGGCACCCCCACTCTTATTTAGAAAATTAGAACAAACCAAATAAATTTACAAATAAATCAGTAAGAAAATTAATAAATGAAAGAAAGAAGGAAGGAAGGGAAAAATGGACACCTACTGAAAGTATTCTAAAATAAAAGACTGAACTACTGATGCCAAGCTGACCTGTTCCTTTTACCACAGCTAAGGGCAATATATCCAGTGTTTGTTATTAGGACTATTTCTATCAGATAAACCAGTCTAGCCCTATTAACTAGATCTAATACCTAATTTTCTAAGAGCACAGAGCTGTGCAGGATAAAAGCAAAGCCCAGTTTATTTGCTCTCTGTAAATGCAAAGCTAACCAGGCTAAACATTCTAGGTTGTCCTACTGCAGTGACAGGACATCATCAGCATCATCAAGTAACTTTGGCTACAGTTCATTGACCAATTTACTGATAAATTATTATTTCACCATCTGGCCAATAAGCTTTATATTTATTTGTGTGTAACTGTTTATATATTAAAACTGTAACCCCTAATTGTAACCCCAGCTTTATTCTTTAAGAGTCTGCTAATATTTTAGCTTTGACATTATACAAAGTACTCCTGCTTTACTAGAACTGTGAAATCTTTCACTAACTTCTTTAAAATAACCAGGTCACGTCTTTTCTAAGATGCCAATATGGAATCAGACAACAGTTCTTACTGTTAAATTCACTAGGAGGTGCTGCATAAAAATGTTTCACCTTTCAAAGCTTTTAAGAATATGAAAGCTGGAGTATGATTCTATTCAAAGGGGTGTTACCATTAATGGTTGTGTGATATCTTTCTTCTACTTCCCACAGGGGATAAGAAATCTCTTAAAAGAACTCAATTTACTTCATACTCATAACAGCAATGTGACTACAGAGGTGCCAATGTGCTTTCAGCATTCAGTGTTCAGTCCAAAATAAATTATCTGGGAAATTTCTGTGCACGTTTAGTGTGGGGGTCTGAAAATGAATAATTTATGAGAATGTCTCTAATGTGTTCTTCATTGTGATAGCATGACAAAAAAAAAAAAACACTACTTTTTGGGGCATCTTATCATGAAGGAAAAAAAAATTAGAAAAATCACAAACCACGGTATGTAAATTTGCACATTATTTTGTGGTCAGGGGTAATCTGACAGCTTATGCATCACTGCTGCTCAATGCATAATGGCTTTGACCACAATTAGTATTCAGAGAAAACAAGAGGATGATGGCGACTGCATGCACACTGTGAGGCTGACAGACATGTCAAATCACGCAGGATAAACTTGAGCTAAAGGTTGTCAAAAGACATCCACAAGGGCGTACAAAGCTTTTTAATTGTTGGCATTCATTAATTCAACAGCCTTTCCATTCCTATCAAAATTGCACGCAACATGGTAAAACTGAATTAAAATTCTGGAACAATAAGGGGGCTTAAGACACCTTCTCCCAGTGTTTTCCACAAAATTTTGTTGGACAGCCCCTCCAAATAGATATGCCTCTTATTAATTTTTTTCCTCTCAAAAGCTTGTGTGGAAATGTAGTTATTAATAGTGCTATTAATGTTTATTAATATTTATAGTTAAGAATATAGATAAATGCAGACCGATTGTGAAGTCAGAATGGTGCATTCATTTACATTTATTAAGCTTGTGAATTTAAAGCTGTTTTGTGGGTGACTACAGGTTTGCAGCACTGCACACTCGAACCTTAACCTACCAAAAATAATTTCTCAACCTAATCCAAAATGTGGGCAGAATGATAAAATATATTGACTTGAAACAAAATAACACATCAAAACAAATTATTTTGAGTCATATTTGATCTTGTGCCTTGACTTTGCGCAAATATAAATAGTGTGTGTGTGTGTGTGTGTGTGTGTGTACGTGTACGTACCACAGGTGGTGAGAGGGGAGCTGCCTGCAGGGCTAGGGGCCGGTCTGCACTTGGTGGAGGTTGTCTGGGGTGGAGCAGGGGAGGAGCTGGCTGAAGAGGAGGCCATGTGAAGGGATGGGGCTGATGATGGGGAGGCCAGCCGTTCTCCAAACTCCATATCTGTCAAACACAATCCAGTCAACACTTAGAGATGCAAGAGGAGAAAAGAAGGGGGTGAAAAAAACCCACTCATTCCACACACCCCACTGAGACTTAGTTTCTCTCTGACACACATCTAAATTACCGTCACAACAATACTGGATTTCAACCTCTGACTTCTCAGTGTGTAGGACTCAAGAGTCTCTGAGATGGCCTTTGTGAAAGCAACATGTTATCCTCTATTACTACAAATAAGGCTGTGGATTAACTGGGTCATGATTTCTGGAAAGAGACATTGCTGATGAGTTTTTCAAATGTATTGTTTTGGCATTTTGAGCACCACAAGCCGAGTGTCATATAGTCCCATTATATTCAAAAAAATGCAGACATCTCTACGGCCGATATCTCCAAAACTCGTCAACTCACACCAAAACAATCTAGATGGATAAATAACACTACAGGTGAGAGGAAAAATATGTATTTTTGATTTTGGGGTGAACTGTCCCTTTAATAGAAAATGCAATCTTCAGCAACGCATTTTCATTTATCCTTCCACAATCTTTACATCAAGTCCATACAGATGCATAAACAGAAGCTATAATCAGCCTCCACCATTTTCTCTAATGACTCTCAGACCACTTCCCATAACCCAAATCATGCCACTGAAATTCTAGTACAACTGTACTCTTTCATCAGCACCAAGTTTTCTTGGATTTTCCATTATTTATGCCACTTCACATCCCACTAATCACAAAAGCCCACATCTGAAATCCCCTTTAACGTACACTTTCCAGATCTGTTTTACAGCCTGCCTTTGTTATAGTATTGTACATTACACCAAACATTTCTAGATCTCCCCGGTGATTCTCCTCTGCACAAGAAAACAGGAGCAGCTGATTAATATGAGGAGACATAGCTACCCTCTGAATATCAAGTATCATCCCTCACCAGGAACAGCACTGATGAGACGTAAATGACATGAAAGCTGCAGCCATGCTTCACTGGAAAGGCCACTGTTTTCTGCAGTAGTGTGAGTGGGAGTTGGTGAAGAACAAAGAACAAAGGTGCTTTCATATTTATAATGCAACATTTAAAAAAAGAAAAAAAAACAAAACAGTTGGTATCATTATGACCTTGCTTCATCACACTTCCCCTGTCACTCTAAGATGTCTAGTATGCTAATGAAAATCAAAAACCTTATCTGTGTATCAATTATGATTCTGTAAAAATGAAATTAAATATTCAACAGGGTGGCAAAGATTTTGCCAGGGATTAAAAGGTAAAATGTGTCACTAATAAATTCTGCACACTAAATTTTACTTCTTCATTTTACAGCAATATGCTGCAGATATGATCTCTTACTGGGTCATTCTTTTTTACTGCATAATTAAACTGGCATTTTCTGTCAATATGAGACCCGTGAAATTTTGTCTGAGGTATCCTTTCCTTTATAAATGTTAAAAACTGATTTATAGTTGACTTCATATGTTAAATCTAGTATTGCAAATGAATAAAAATATACAAGCAAAAAGCCAAACTGCTCTGAAGGGTTTTTGCAGCATTTACAAAGCCCATCCTGACTTCATTACTAAAATTAAAATGGGTTTAACAAGCAAATAAGCTTGAATTTATAAGCAATAAACATAAAACCACAGAGGCAGCAAGTATGAATTTGATGTATGTATGTACACCATCTTGGCTAATGTACGCATGTGAGGTGAAAAAAAAACACTCAAGCAGCAGGATGCAGGTCCTATGAAAGCACATATATACTAATATACCAGAGATGATTCACAGAACAAATGACTGATTGAATCAAAGTCATGCTCACATATGACTCCACAAGTATAATGCAGCTCGAGCAAAAATGTCTCTCAACAGAAAAACAATGAACTTCAACTGAATGAGATTCTAATGAAACAAAACACCATCAATCATTTAAATGTAGGCTGCTATAACTATTCAAATAAACAATCTAACCAATAATACAAACACTCAAGTGCAAGTGTTATGATGACACAGTATCTCAAACTTTCGCATTAAACAACATTTCTCATAATAACAGCCCTATGTCTCTGGGTCCTCCTCAAACATGACTGAGTAAAAGAATATTCACATTTCTGTCAGGGTAAGAATTCCTTTCTTTTATGTGTACAGAGTGGTATAAAGGCTGCACATTCTCTTGACACTGGCTATGCAAACTAGCTTGTACAATAAAATAAGGATGATCACGTAATGTTTAGTTAGTAGCTGGGAAAATGTACCTTGTGGACTTGCATATTCTTACTCAAGGTCATGGGTAGCTGGAGCGTATCCCAGCATGCACTGGTACATTAGGCAGAAGGTAGGGAGATCAGATTGGCGGTCCATCACAGGTGTAAGGGCACTCTCACACCAACAGACTATTTTAAGAGTGCATGCATGTCTTTGTAAATGTTAAGGGAAAGTGAAACACCAACAGGAGACACTGTGCAAGTGCAGGGAGACCAGTCAAACTCCAAAAAGAATAAGCCCTGGATCAAACACAGGAACTTCCTGCTGTGAAGAGGCAAAGCTAACCATCTAAGCAGACATGTTGCCTTGGATACAAAAACAACTGAACAGAAATCATATAGCTGTCCTCAGAACTAAGCTTACCACTGATTTAAAGGAAGCATTTAGTTTTCTTCATGCCTCTTTCATTATTCTACTGTTATCTGTTATCTATTGGGAAGACCAGCTCTCTTTGCTTTGTTGATGTTACTTGTTGAACTGGCTTAATGTCAAATACCTCATATTCTGAAAGCCTTCAGGAAGTTGTTCAGGATTTAATTAGCTTAAATATATAGTTTGATATTTTGGGAAATAGGCCTATGTGTATTCTCTTGCTGGGAGTTAGATGAAAACCAATTCCACTCTCATGTATGTATGGTAATATGAAGCTACAGTAAGCAGCCAGTTATCTTAGCTCATTAGGGCTGCTATTAACAATTATTTTCATTATCGATTAATCTGCAGATTATTTTCTTGATTAACTGTTTAGTTGACTAATCAAATAATTGACTTATCAATGTACACCTACTTATTATAAAAACTGGAAACAGTGGATAACAGCTAGCCAGGCTCTGTCAGAAGGTAACAAAATCCACCAATACTAGCATGCGCACTGTGTCCAGCCGAGAATGTGTCGTTTTTATACTTCGGTGTTTGTACAAACAAGATATACAGTGTTAATAAGCTTTAACAGAGCTGGTAGGCTGATTTTGTTACCTTTGGACAGAGCCAGGCTAGCCGTTTCCCCCTGTTTCCAGTCTTTATGCTAAGCTAAGCTAACTGGCTCCTGGCTGTAGCTTCATATTTACCATAAAGATATGAGAATGGTATCATGCTCATCTAAATCTCGTCAAGAAAAAGAATCTGCGTATTTCCCAAAAGGTCAAACTATTCTTTTAAACTGTATGCTAAGTAAATAGTAAGAAAATAAAAAAACAATGCAAAAGAACTGTTTTGACCTAACTGTGATGAATAAACTAGCACAAATTATGTAAATTTTAGAGTTTATCTTACAATGAAAATTGTATTTAACTGATGAATTGATTAACTTTCTGACTGTGTATTTACTCTTTCCAGCTGTGTCTTCGTGTGTGTGATGAAGCCGTGCATATTTCACATAGCGTTGTTATGTTTTGGGTGCACGGAAGCATTTGTTTTCCATTCTGTGTTCCTCCTTGTCCACGTTATGTTCTTGCACAATAACGGATGGCTGATACTAAAAATGATAATCCAGTAACAGAGTCATCAGCATGGATCAGCAGTATTCGCAGTGCAAACACACACTGTCTTTTCAGCTAATGGAAGGTACACGTAAGAGAAAGAGGTAGTGTATCAGTGTCTTGACATTGTTCTAAGAGAGAGGACCTTTGGGTGATGCAGCTCTCTATCTGCTCTCCACCAATCTGTGAAAATAAAGACTACGTGAATAAAAAAAAAAGAAAACAAATACGTCAAGTTCTGACATTCTTGGTGGCCTACAAATTAGCATTACATCACAATGTTAAATCCACCTCCTCAGACATTAACATCTGACTGATTCTCTACATGGTTGTTTTGACACCAGCTGCAGTCTCCCAAATCACTGCTGGTGTCCATCATCCCACTAAACACAATCAACTCCTCCTGATACGATGGAAAAATAGCAGCGCCACTCCTGTTTGGCTTCAGTGATTTTCTGGATGGGAGGAAATAAAGGGATGTAAAGAGCACAAAGACTGAAACCCTCCCAGTGGCTGACAGCAGCAAAGCAAATTTATAAAAAAAAAAAAAAAAAAAAAAAAAAAAAAAAAAAAAAGCCATTCACTCCCCCACTTGCCGTTTTGTCTTTGAGGTCACCCAGCAGACCAGCTGAAATGAAGTCAATTATTTGTGAAGGGCCCCCCCATGTGTGTGCACAAGATGTGCAGGATGAGAGCTCGCTGTGAGGCAGGTTTTTACAGTCAAAGAATGACAGAAAATTGAGTGTATGGGATAGAGCTGCAACTATTAGTCGATTAATCGACTGTCGATTGAAAGAAAATAAATTGCCAACTATTTTGATAATTGATGAATCGTTTTAGCCATTTTTTAAGCAAAAATGTTGAACATTTGCTGGTTCCATCTTCTTAAATGTAAGGATTTGCTGCTTTCTTTTGTCATTTATGACAACAAATGAAGAGTGGTTGGACAACAGAAGAATTTGAAGACGTCACTTTGGGCTCTGGGAAATTGTGATGAGCATTTTTCACAATTTTGAGACATTTTATAGACTAAACGATTAATCGAGAAAATAATCGGCAGATTAATCGACAATGAAAATAAACGTTAGTTGTAGCCTTGGTGTGGGGTCGCTGCTGCTAGGTGTATATCAAGTTCAGTGGTACACCCACAGTTCAGTCGAAATAACAAGCTCCTATGAGTTTCAATCACTTCTTCATTCTGCCCATGTCTTCTGTTGACAAGTTATTATTCTTGACCCTGACTCCTACTCTACCTGGAAAGTGATGAAGTGTTCTGTCTGACCAATCCCACCAGCTAAGGAAGGAAACTTCAGACTGGTCTGTGTCAGGGACAAAACTACAGTAACACACAGCACACTGTTTTTTTAATTGATGGTGTTCAAGGACATTAAGTATACTGTCATGAGAGAGGAGCTGTGCAGAGTGATTAAAAAAGGAAAACATGGCATTGCTACACAATCAATACTCTGAGTTAAAGGGCTGGTTTACCATTCATCTCAGGTTTGCTCTTTGCAGCGAGGGACCCCTTTTTTTAATTACCATGCGGGGAGACAAAAGAAACCATGTGCTTTCCTGAGGTTGTGTTCAAGAGTGTGGGCAAGGATGGTTGTCATCAAAGATGGAAAAGTTCAGATGAAGCTAGTGGATGTAGGTTGTAAATAAGGAGACTATGGAGCGACTGATCGACAACCCTGACTATTACTGTTGGGTGGCAGATGGCAGAGTAGTGTTGGTTGCACTAGAGAGCCTCTGGGATGCTCTGTGACACTGATATTGGGGAGTCCCACTGTCACTAAATGTGATCCACAGTAAAGCCTGCCGTAGTGTTACTAAACATCTTCAAACACCATCTATTCACTGATTTGCCCGTCTCAGCCATAGTCTTTTATGCATCAGTTTAATCACATCTTAGACCGTCTATGCAAGAATGCACACATCCACCTGAGCTCATACTGCCAGGATAACAATCCATTTTTGCTCTTGAGAATTACCAGCAAAACACATCATCATTCTTCATGGCACATCCATCTTTTAGGGAGACCTTCACAACAAAAAAAAAAAAAAAAAGAATTTCTGTTTGTATTGACCGCTTCAAACAAGTATTGAATGCTACCATGAATATAGTGGAAAGGCTGGTAGTTAAGGAGGTAAATAGACTCTGATGAATGATGGGAGGCCTCAGTTTGACAAATGTTTCAAGAAATGCATTTGTCCTTCACAGCAGTGTTAGCACAGTTTGCATGTGGATCATTTTCACGAGGAGTGATCTGGGGGTGGGATGTGGCGCCTGGAAACAGGAGTCCCACATGTTCTGCACAGACTGACATCCATCATGAACACGTTCTTAGAGCTCCTGCCTACTGCTGCCCCATCAGCAGCAAGCATTAGCCATAAATTGTGTAGCTCAGCCTGCAGTTTTTAATTAGACACATATAGAGAAGAAGGAAGGAGGGGGTAGAGAGCGAGAAAAGGACAAGTAATTTCATGCATCTCCCAATCAGTTGTTAATTTGTTGTTGTTGGCTTAAAAAATGCAGGTCTTACAGGGAGAATGGCATGCCCTGGAAGGCATTTTCATTGTTAATGTGTTGCTAAAGCAGTACATTTTCTAATAGAATGCTAGACTTCATATAAATGAACCGTTAGACCTGTTCATGGAATAATGTGCAGCTAGTTGCTAGTATTTGAGGTGTTTTCTAAAAAGGGAGGAGGTGGAAACACACTTGTTAAAGATAATAATATGGTGTACATATGACTATCATTACACAACTTACCACTAAACCCTACTAGTTTACTCCTGCATCATTTGTTCACCATCATTTGATGAAGGCATCATTTTAATGAGTTAACAAGATTCTATTGTTTAGGGGTACTTCTAATTATATTTTTGCACACTTTGCAGAATACAGATTATACATACAGTAATGTATTTGAAAGCCAAAAAAAGAAAAGGTTTCTGCTTTTTGGTGCGAACAATAAACCTGAAAACTGACCTGACTTTAAAATACTACAACAAGAGCAGGTCAAATGTTTACAGGTAACATCAGTTTCCTTTGCCACTTATTCTTAGGTTTCTCACTGTCAAGGGGAGCTTGTTCAATTAGATGACTGAAAACCTTTGCCATTTCAAAAATATTTACATGCGACTGATAAGAAAAAAAACATAGTAATGCGTGTTTACTTAGTCCAGACTTCACACTTTTATTTGTTAAAATACTTTCTAGCACAAAGTGTTTATGTGTATGACAAAAATTGCAACTTCAATTATTCACAGAAAGCAAGGTGATAATGCAGTTGGGCTGTGACTCAAAATGTTATATAAATTTGGCAGATGAATACCTCAGTTTAACATTATTGGGCTGTGAAAGGTTTGCATGTAAACAGGAAAAAAACAGCAAAAAAACAGCTTGAATATAAATCAGGTGCAATCATCTGACAGGAAGCATTGCTACAAATTAAACATGAGAGTAGGATGCTGATGCAAAGGTTATGTCATTCTACACTTTTAAATAACACATAGCAGAGTAAGACACCATCTACTATTTTAGATTCAACGGTAAAAGAAGACAAAGACATCTTTGTGACATTATGATTATTGCTTATTTGCTTGTTGGACAAACAAGCTGTTTATTTGGTGGATTATGCCACAAACTACATTATGGCACAAATCTGACTGTAGTATGTTATCAATCAAGTATCTGCTAGTTGTTTGTAGGTGGAAGGTGGTGTGGTGAAGTCTGATGGTGTGATTCTGGCTATGTATCATGCCAGAGACAGTGAGAATACAACATCCAAGGTTTTGTCAGCAATGTCAAAAACGTCCTCATGCTTTAGATGATCAAAGAAACGGCATTTTTGGATAGGAAAACATGGGGCCTAACAGGCCTTTTACCCATTTCTCCCCACTGTTTATGTCCAGGATGAAATAAAAGGCAGCCAGGATCAAGGTAAACATGGCTATCACAGCTTTTTCATTCCCAGCTCTCTCACTCTCCAAAGAGCACAACATAAATCACATGGCAACTGTAATGGGTAGTGGGACTGCGGTGTGCCAAATGAAGCAATAAAACAGATCCCAAGTGTCCCTTTCAAAGCATTAGTCACACAGAGTCCATATGTCCACTGCTTTATTGAAGCAGACGATGCTGGTTACATTCAAACAAACAACTATGCATGCACTGAATGTCCTAAATGAAGGTCAATAATTTAGGAAAAGTGAGATGATCACCTCATAACTTCATAATTTGGAACTGCACCCTTAATGTCACCATAATGTCAGGCTGCCAAAAGGGGAACACACTTTTCAATAGCTGGACTATTATCAGCCCCCTAATGGAGTTGCATGAGAACTGACACATTGCATCAGTCACTTTGATGTGGAGAAAATTTTTGGAACACAAAGAAACAACAAGGGCCCTTAACACAGGACTGAGCAAGCATGATTAAGACAACATGGAGTGAAATGATACACTGATAGAAGCGTGAGACCCTGCAGTGAGGTCTGCAGAGTCAAAGATACAGCTGCACAGGGCGCCCCGGTAGCTCACCTGGTAGAGTGCACGGCCCATGTACAAGGCTGAGTCCTTATCGCAGTGGCCCGGGTTTGAATCCAACCAACACAAAAAGTGAGCAGGGAGAATATTTTAGGAATTGGGGGCACTATTTGGTACAGTAACAAAATGAGGGAGTGTATGTTTAAACATAGTAATTATTTTAGAGCACATAAGCCAGTGAAATATTTAAACAGATTTTCTAAATGTGAGAAATATGCATTTATAGTCAAGAGAGGAGATACTCTTCTCCATCACAAGGACCGGCAGCAAAACAACAGAGTGTAACAGGATTAGTGATTCCTGCATGGATAGAGCTGCCTTGAATAACCCAGGTCTGATTGGAACAACCTGATTAAAAATGCAAGCTTGCGCAAAACACTGAATGCTGAAGATAATTTTCATTTTTTCTAAAACAATATTCTGAAAAACAACACTTTTGCACAATTTGTATAGACTGTGACAGAACTTTAGTGTTCTGAAATTCTAATCAGTGGACCACACTACAGTAACACTGAAATACAAAGCCAAAACTGTTTCACATATATGCAATATGCATGCACACATAATTACACATCATAGTTTATGATAGGGAAGCCAGGTCTCTCTCAAATGAGACCTGAACCCCACTAATTCCAAAATCAATTTTGAATAACAACATTTCTACTGCTATGGTTAAAGACTGTCTTCTGCATTACTCTAAACTTTACTTTAAATTCGTTGTACTTGCAGAGAAGAATGAGCGTGTAACCTGAATTTCTCCACTGAGCTTTTTATTAAAAGGTAGATTTTAGAATATTTCCATTATCGCTAAATCTGATGACGATTTTCTTTAGTCGGTTAATCGATGAACCACGAGCAAAACCAGGCTAACAGTGGCTTTCACTCGGTTACTCGGACTGTATCAAATGAAGAAATGCTGCAAGTTTAATTTAGCTCAGCAGTTTTGTTGAAACCACTAAGGCAATTGCAAAAACTTGCTTGCCTCCCTGTAATAAAGCCTATTGCTACATTTCCTATTGTACTGTAGCAACTTTATACTTGACAGATCACAAACAAAACAGGAGAACAATCAAAGAAAACACTGTATTATGTACTCTAGTACAATGACAATGGTAACAGTTTATGAATAATGAAATCTGAGTTGAGCCCAATGAATGATTTTTTGCATTGCTGCATATTTTAGGTTGTGATGTAAATTCAAAAATATTGACCCACTTTCACACATGCACTTTATTTCAAAATGGTCTAGCAATTCTCTGTGTCATCGTTAAAATAAAACACTGTTATCTGTGCAGAGGCTGCACAAGAGCCACAGACTGAACAATTTGGCACACAGACAGTCCCTGTTGACATTCTGCTTCTGTTAGTCATTAAATCAAAGGTTATCAGAGACTCAAGTGTCAAAGGCAAATATCTAACAGTTTTGCCATCCAGAGTTCTTTGTTCTTGGCAACAGGACGTAACCGTGTTTCACATCGTAATTTTAGGAAAGTAATAGGTGAAGGTTATAAAATTAAATAGCGAATTTCATTATTTAAAATATGCTAATTCTTATGGAATAAAACACAGGACAATGGCTGTGAGATGAGGAAGAAGAAGAAGAGAAAAAAAAAAAAAGAGTCATTTTAATAGTGCTCAAAAACACCTGAAATTTATTGGAGAGTTAATACTAAGCGCACAGTAGATGCAGCTGTGGCTTCAATAGATGTGGGAGAGTCACTTGGGATACTTATCAGACTATTTTTATTTTGATGAATGTGAGGAAAAATAACTAATTTCCTGTCTGCGTCTGAACCATCTTCACAAAAAGAGCTTCTTCTCTGCTGCTAAACGAGTATTTCCATCACCTGCTTACACTACTTCAGACACTGTGTATTCTACAGTATCATGCAGCGCTAATAAAAAAGGTACTGAACACCACCGACCACTTACAGTAAGCATGATAGTAAGTGGACATTTTAATAGATGAAATATTATTGTACCAGAGACCACTAAGGCTACAAACATGACCATAGAGTTTGGGCTACCAATGCTTCATTTCTAAAAGCAACAAAAGAGTTAATTTGGAATACGACAGGGAATATGCTTTTGGTTAAGGATATTGTTACTTCCACTTCATAACATTCAAATTCAGAATACCCACATTTTCTGATAGTATGCATATAGACATGGTATGCATCTAAACTCCTGAGAAAGCTGGCTTTAAATCAATGGTGACAACATGCAAATGTGAACTGCAAAAGCAGCACTTCACCAGAAACAAATCGCCAAAGTGGTACTAAAGCCGTTGTGAGAAAGGGGATATAAACATATTTAAACCCAAACAAGGTAAATGCAGGTAGCAGCGACTTCTCCAAATGTAGCGACTGCAATGACTGCAGGGACAGAGCAGTTCTTTGCTAGTTCTTTAGATTTTGTCTTGGGAATCCCTTTCATTTGCAGACATCTCACCACTAACCTATGGACATTAAGTAGACGAACACACACACACACACACACACACACACACACACACACACACACACACACACACACACACACACACACACACACACACACACACTATTTCCACTTGTATTCCCCCCCCCCAAAAAAAGGTCCCTGCTCTTGAGCAAGTATTATTATATACCATATTATTATAACCTGAGGGTGAACCAAAAGGCACCTAATTTATCTGCCTTTATCTGGCATTTTTGTTCATAGATTGTTTTTTTAAATAGACCTGCCGTCAGGACAGTACAATGTCAGTCTGGCATAGGCCAAACTAATATTAATACACATGTACTTTCACTTAAGTAGGTTACCACCTGTAAGCCCAATGAGGAGCAGCATCTGCCCTTGCTAATATTGTCATTGCAGGGCAGCTGTATGAGGATAGTGCGAAACAGAACACCTTGCACACACACAGAGCTTTACTAATAGAAAATTCTTCACACAGTTCCTGTTAGTGAAACTCGACAAGTGCTGCCCTCTGAAAGCTGTGTGCAGCCAGGCCTGAAAGATGGAAGGAAAGGTGCATGGCATGGCTGCTTAATATCATTCTCCTTACAGACAGAAAAATAACTTGCTTGTATGGGTAGCTCCATACATCACAGTCTCAAGTGTATAGGACGCAGACCTTCAGCAGGCACACAAGATTCAAAATCTGATTTCCGCATCACATATACCGAAATGTGGAACATGTTTTTAATTATTTGAATACAGAGAGAAGAGCACATAAGTAAGTGGCTAATGCCCAAAGGAAACTGACCAACCAACCTTTACAATCATATGTATGGCTAACATGCTACAGCTTTTTTTTCATATATACTATTGAACTGACTTACTGATTACTACCAGTAACCCAGAAAATTAATATATTTATAATTAATGTTAATTAAAAATTAGTGCAAATTGGCCAGATTTAATCAAAATTTGACATGACATTTTATTTGAAAATAAAACTATTAAGACAACACTTTTCTGAAGGATGCCACTCAAATCCAAACATTTTCTCGTGAATATCAAGGCTACATGAATACAATATTCATTTTACTGCAGGAGGACAGTCAATGCATAACAATGAGATCTGCTAATGAAATCAACCATCAAGCTGAAATACATACATATTAAACGGGGGTCTCAATGTCATTTGCTTTTTGCACCGTTTGTTCATTTTCCTCATTTTTCCCCAGGTTCATTCAATATTTTATTCCGACTTAGATTTGTTTACAGTCAAGAATAATGACTGCATATCCCGGTTTTATTCTGTGTGCCTGTGTTATCTGTGTAATGAGAAGAGCCATTACCAAATTAATATTATTTGCATAAACATTTTCACCTTAGCAAATTATCTATTTTGAGTCAAACAATGTTAATGAAAACCATTTGCCAAATTGCCATGCGATACATTTACACTTGTGAGGAATCTCTTCCATTAACAATGTTGTTTAAAGAACTGGTGGAACTCAAATCAAATGAATTACACTAATTCTTGAAAATAAATGGAGCTAAACAGCTGCCACGTATTGGTTTTCTATGCAACAATCCTATTTTGATTTATTTTCTACTGTGCTTAAAAAGGGTACAAAAACCCTCTTGTTCACAAACTACAATTTGCTTCCAGACACCAGTTTCATGATTACACATGCAATCTCTAAAATATTGACATTTAAATCCTTTTCCACTAGCTTAGTAAACAATGCAAGTGAGATAATTGATCATGTGCTAGGGGATCTCTGTGAGCGGCAGAAGGTCACCGCCCGCCAGCAAAGCTGATAGGGAAAATGGCGTTGATGCTCCCGAGTTGCCATTTTTCTTCCCTGACAAAGACTCCATCTGCCACCAAGCCATTTGCAGCCTCCGAGTCAGAATATCAATGATTTCCAACCAATCTACAACTCAGAGTTCACCTTGGTGTCACCTCTACACCCGTCAGAGCACTGCTGCTGACACCACAGATCCTTTCTACGAAGGTCCTGTAGGCTGCCAACAAAACTCTCATACAGCTAAGTGGCATTTATGCTGTTCAAGAACGGTAAGCATTTTATTAGCATTGACATATTTGAGCATTTTGAGATCTATGATCAAGCAGCTGCAAGGTGTCACAATTTCTGGTTTACTAAAAGAACAAATCCATGAAATCAGTAGCAAAATCAAGCCCGCCAAAAATGACAACATACTTTGGAAGCTTTTTTCCAAGACACACTGCAGGATCTTTATTTTGTGATGCACAATGTTGCCGTGAACTGATGTAAAAATCCCTGTCGTCCAATGAATGCTAACAATAAAGAAGGAACAGCAGGCAGCTTTTCCTCAATGCCATCTGCACACTTCAGAGATGCTCTTGCAGGCCCACCGTCTTCCAACAAGCTCCCCAGTAGACCCCGCCAGTATTGTCCCAAAACCCAGGTCTGCCTGACCTCTCACCCAAGAAGAGAAGCATATATAATAAATTCCACTTTATTGACAACAAACTAGCCTCTGTGACTGCAGCTGCCTGGAACTCAAACCACTCTCTGCTATACTACCTTCCTCCCAATGGTCTTATCGTTGTTCAGGAGACATAAGTTGCTCCACATTAATCCATACCGCTGCCTCCACTGTGTTCCTATCTTAAATATTATATTACTCCCTTCAAACTAGCAAGCTATCGATGACCTGAGAAACCCAAACAGTACATAAGGAAAATAAAGTGTGCCTGAGCATTAGCCAGTATAAGTCACACAAACATGCACCACCTATGGGTTGGTTTGCTGTACAGTGGCACCCCCACACATTTTTCATAGGGGTGGCCAGATGGGGCCAGTGAAAATCTTGGGGTGGCAAAAGGGCTGATAGAAAATGTCCTGAAATAGCCTGAATAGCCTGTCTTGGTTAATGTAAATTTTTAATGACAACAGTCAAACATTCATAAAGACTCCTTCATGTTCATGACAGGCGTCATGTCATGGTTATGACGGTGTCATGTCAATCTTATGCACACCCCAAATAAAGTCGTTACCGAACAATGTGCCACCTGTATTATTACAACTAATAGTCTACATCTCATAGTTGCATCATTCACTTGAGTCTTTGATTTACCGTTGACAGACTTCATCACTTCACTTTTCCTTCCTGCATGTATTTTAGTCTCCCTCTAAAATGTGTTCCCTCCTCTGGCAACGTCACGAAATATAGCCTACTCTGTAAAACTACACTATTAACTGAAGCACATAAATATTTAAAAGAGGGGGAAAACTGCCATAGCTCAACCTCTCTCTCGTATACACATACGCAGTGATGTTGCTAGGTACACGTCCTGCATCTCTTACGCATTAAAATCCAAAAGTACGCAGTAAACTTACTGTTCCCTGATAATGCTAATGTACATTGTGAACAACAAGTCTGTGTTGAAATCATAGAAATAAACCTCGCTGTCAAAAAACCTGTTTCTAAACATCTGCGCATATACTGTATCTCTATACATCTAAAATGTGAAGTATGGAAAGTATGTAAGTACAGAAATACAGTTTCTTTATGGTTTATATTGATGCCAAATTGACAAGAAGACTTGTCATATGACGCCTTTTATCTTGTGTTTCTAGAGTTATGTGTTTTTGCAGACATGCAAGGAGTTTGGCGTAATATTTTCCCCAGAGCATGCAGGGAGCGTTAGTTTAATTCAAACTGCTAATACTGTATGTAGCCTATATTTTTTATGTTTTGTCACCACTAAGGTTAGGGTTTGTGTGTTAGGCTGACGTTGACTGTGGTTAGTTATTGGTTTGATTAATGGTTTACAGTCTAATAATGTGAGTTTGTATTGATTACTGATGGTGGCTAATTATCAGCTAATTGTACTCAGTTTCTAATTGGCAGTAAGCAGCAAATGGTTGCCCTTTGTGGGCATACTTTCCTAATTAAACATGATGTGCTTGATGGTGTCCTGATGAAACTTGAAAGCTCAGCATTCTCGTTGCCCTTTTTAACATTTATTCACCCTGAAAAAGCTAATATTTCTCTGTATAATATGACCTCCTCTTTCTGTCAGCTGCTGTGTGTCTGCAGTGTATTTTTTCAGATTTGGGATTTTATTTGTTTGATTTTCAGATACATTTTCAATATACATGAATAACCATAATTATAACCAACAAACATGAGTTTAACACTACAATTTGTCATTTGAATTTTATTGGGGACCCACTCAAATGACCACCTGTGGGTCCCGGGGACTCACTACATTGAAAACCTATCAACATCTCTGCATACGGAACACAGAAAATGATGATGTATATAAAACATACCACTCATCAGTCCATAAAGCTTCCCTCCCTCTCATTTAAGACTGGGAACTTTTTGGAAAATTTTGATACCAGTATTAATGGCACTACTTTTCAAATGGGAACTTCACTGAATAAAGTGACTGGAAGTGATGGATAACACACTTCATACTAACTCAACACAACATTCTGTAAACTACTAAAAATAATAAAGCTGAAATTGTAAAAATCATGAAATATTTCAATTCACTTAAATTATCATTTAAAATGCCACTGTAATGCACTAATATGTTTATTGGATTAAAATTGACCTGACATTTTAACAGTGTAAAGGAGCAGATCCTGCTTCACTTTGTCTCCCTTAACAATTCCTCAGAAAACAAGCATGTCTGCTTTGTCTGGAGCCAGACATGCCCTTTGTGTGCTTTGTATCTCTATTGTGTTAAAGTGGTATAAAAATGAATACCAGCACTGCCTGGCTTTTACTATAAAGCAGCTGCCAACACATAACATCACTGAAGTGCCGATTAAATTTTTTTTTGCTTGCTTAAAGTTAGTCTAGGTCTCTCTTTATACATGTTCCTGCCTCTTTTTGTGGATTGATTTGAAACAGTGCTGGGGAGGGTTGGACTAAAAAAAAAGACAGATTCTTGTAAAAATCAGGTAGGGATCAATTGTTGGAATAATATCACCTCTCAGTTATTTCTAATCCTTTTCTACATTGCTCTGTTCACCAATTCTTTCTTAATTTGTTTCCTTTTCTTCTTTTACTCTTTCTCCTTCAGCAGAGGAAGGATGGGCTTTGCCCAGTTCGACCGGGCAACCAAATTTCAACTACCCATAAAGAAAAGTAAACTTTCATCAAACTGATAAACAGGAAAGTGCAGCTTAAACAAAGCAATCAGAGTCAGAGATCGCTGCACAGATGCACAATGTACACGAACGTCAAAATATGAACATAGTCGCTCAACTTTTCAAAACCACTGCTTACTACATTCTAATAAACAAAGAGCTGTTTTTCAGCCAGACCTCACTCAACACAACCGACAAACCAATTATACTGATCAGACCTGATCTGATGCTGTATACATATACACTGTATGAGTAAGCATGGTTTTGTGTGTGAATGTGTACATGTATGACACAGAGAGAGAGAGAAAAAAAGAATTAAATTTTATGGGAAATATGTTTCACCATTCTTGAAACCTTTATCATCCATTAATAAAACATGTGTTTATGACTCATATTAATGACATATCAGGACTGTGAAATTAATATACAGCAACCATTGTGTCAGCTTCCGGCAACCAAAAGCAATGGCTGGCTATAACTTGCCAACCTGGCAGCTGTACTGAAACTTACAGTTGGGCCGTGTAGGTAAACTGAAGGTTACGCATAACTGCTGTAATAAATCCTTGAGGGCTTCTACTACACACACAGATGAAAGGGAGAGTGCTCAGGTTTAGAGATGATGTGATTCCTGTGGCGAGGCTCATTTTGCCAGCGCCATTTCAACTCAGCTTGTCTACAGTGGCGCTACAGATGACCTGTCTCTTTCCAGGGTCAGTCACATAAACAGTAGGAGACTTTTTCCTCTAGATCCAGAGGTGGCCATGTACATGTCATAAATTTCATGGCATGATTTCAGCATTCTTTGGTTCATAAAAGGTTAAGTGAGCAGTTCCACTCACCTTTAGGATTTTACTAAATGTTGAAAGAGGAGGGAAGCACAAAAGGAGTCAGAGTAGCAAAGACAAGAGGGAAAACTTTGGTAGGATTTAAACCTTGGTAAATGTGAGCACACATCCTACCATAAACAGTAGCATTGATCATTGAACTATACCTGATTAGCCACCAATTTAACATTACAATTAAAAGACTGAAAATATTTCTCATTGATGAAACACAATATCAATTCCATTTAAAGTTTGTCTGCTTTGAAATTGTTGATTTAGAGTGAGAACCAAGTGCAACTGGCCTCATATATTCACTGCTTGGAAAAACTGTTTCGTAATAAATACCTCTCATCAATTCATGCCTACTCCACAATGGAGCATGTACAACAGAGAAAAATTAACTGCACTTGCAAGACTGCAAATTACCTCTCTCATAATTTGGCAGCAAGTACTACTGTCAGAGAAAAACAAGCTGTCACACTTTCTGATAGAGTTTAGCTCAGGCTGAAGGGAACTGAATTTGACCTCTGTCTTGGGGCAACAATTCATTTTTTAATAGCAGCCAGAAAACATCTGTGTATGCAGAGTAGCCCAAATTAAAGTTTAAAACAAAGCCAAACAATAGCTCCAACCCCACCAATTACCCCTGTCTGACTCAGAGTAATTTATCTTAATATACCCCATAGTCAAAAAAGTTTTCTTTTCTCCCCTAAGAGATTTAAATATGTTCTGAAGCCTTAACACTCTAATTCTAAGAAAGACAGGGAATTAATTAGATACACACAAAATGAGAGCAAAGTGTAATGCAGCACAAACTAATTTCATAAAGGAGGACTTTGTTAAATCTCAACCTAATTGGAAAATTCTAATCCTAAACCTAAATAATACTTTAAATTAGGTGTTCCGCTTAGACCTGCGTTTCCATTCATACTTAGCATGTTACTTTTTCCAATTTAACAAAGCATAGGTTTGTTAAATTCCTATACAAAATCAAAAGAGGCACTTCAAAGAGCATACTGGCAGAGATGGACAATGGGTAGCTGATGCAACCAAACACTTACTGTATGAGACTGTCCTCAGTTCTGTGACATCACTGCCCTGCACCTGAAACATGAGACAACAGCAGTCAGATTTATTGCTTGATTTTATTGATTTACTCATTCAACATCGTTCCTATCTGAAAGCTCCATGAAAAATTAAATAAAAATGGTAATATGGACCCACAGGGAGATGAGTTATTCATTCTAAACATCAGCAGAAAATCAAACTCCTGCTCCAAAAGACAACACAGAGCAATGGGACATGACAAAAACACTTGAGAGAAATTGGATTATAGTTTATTGTATAACAAGAGTAGCAACATTTTGATTTTGCAGAAATCCAATGACCTTAGGAAACTGTAACAAATAAATGTCTAATTTTGAGCAGAAACTGAAACATCCTTTTCTGAAAAATGCTCAAGTACCAAGCTTCAAAGTCTACCCCTTCTAGTGAAATTTCTGTTTGAAAATTTGCACAGATAAAGCAATGTTTATCCCTAATTTTCATCCTCTGACAACGCTGCTCTCATAGTCAAGAGATTTTATAAAATGACACCTACGTTAGGCACTGCAAACATTTCTGACCAGCCACCACATGTATGCTATTTATGCATTACCATCTTGGTTCGTTTTGTTTGGAATGTAAATGAAATGGGAGTCTAAACCAGCATATGTCACTCAAAATCACTGAGTCTAAGGTGTCTCTACAACCATAGAAGTATTGAAGTCCTGGTCCTGTATAGTAACTCTGAACTAAATTAAGCCTAAGCATTGAAAATACCATAGAACAACCATCAATAACAATCACTAAGGGTTCTTAACTTCTATAGTATCACTTAGCATGAGTATGATAAACAGAGAAGCTGCAAATTATCTTACTGTAAAACCACCCAGTTTTTCCCTTTAAATTATCTCTACACCACCCCTCTCTAAAAACAGTCCTCTTTGGGATATTACTATTGGAAAAGGAAAAAAGGATAGTCCTCATTTGTCAGGTTAGACTATTTGCATCTGTGTTTGATTTTTAACATCTGAAGGCTGTGACATTATCCTCATAGTTTGTTTAAAAATGGCTGAAAGCCAACTAATAGTATCAAAAGGAGCAAGCTTCCATCCTAACGGGCAAAAAATAAAGGTTTTATTCACATAGTAATTAAAAGAAAACAACAGCACTTTATTTTTCTTGGTAAGAGAACTGTTCTGAATATCCACAATCCTACTGAAATGGGAATTTTATGATTATGATCAGGTTACATAAATCAAGCTTGCTGCTAGAAATAAGAACAAAAGATAGATGCCAGGCCAAGCCTTCCCCTGAGGTTTTCTTTTGACAGGTACATATTTAAATGAATTCAAATCCAACTACGGAAAATACAAGAGATTAAAAGTCTTATACTAATGACAAACAAACACCATTCACTATCCACTACTGCGAAGAAAACAAAAGATCCTGCACACTGTCAGTCACTTGTACTCACTTTACCTGATGAAGGTATGAGGACCAAAACAGTGTTAACTGAGTACAAAAGGCAGACAGTGACTGATCTGACTAATCTGATTCAACTGTCAATAAGACTTTCTGGTGAGCAAGAACTTTGTAGTAATAGTTAACCATTACCCACTACCAAAAAGTAAGAAACTAATTTAACTCAAATGAACTAAGCTGAGCTTGCTGTAGCTCATCCATTCTGCATTTGGGTGTTGGTTTGTTTGGTTTTTGAACCACTCAGCTGAAACACTTAAGAGAATTTCAATAAAAGGAAAAAGTTTGTTTAAAGTTGTACATCATATAATGAGTGGTAAGATGTGTACCTTTATTGTGTCTTCAAAATAAGAATGTGCAATTCTTTTTAAGTAAGAGACAGAGTTGCAATACTCTCATGAGCAATGTCTCATTATGGTGAGGAAAGAATTTAGTCAGTGAGGTTCACTAAGCCTTAGATTTTGGCCTTTGCTGACAGTTTTAGGGATACATTTATTTTCTCCCGTCTCTTATCAGGCCAGACAATGTTGAGTAAAAATTAAATATTTTAAAATGTGGCTGCTGCAGCATGATTAGCACAGCGGTGAGAAGTGTTTGTGGCAGCAGTGACCAGATTTTAAATTCATGAGGATCAATAAAAAGGGGGCTGCTGAGGCACAGTCTTTGTGTGAGAGTGGAAGGGTTGACAACAGAAACTGGACAAAAGGTCTGTATTAGTCCTGTAACTATCTGACTAAGAATTATGAATATGGAGTCATTCATTCTTATCTGGCCTGCATTACCTGCAGCAAAGGAGGCAAATAAATACTAAACAAATAGACCAGACCACTAGCATTTTAAGCATCAGCCCCATTAACACAGCAGGGAGACTTCAATCTCAGAAGCATCATTGGTTCAAATAAAGCACTGCGACAAGCATCTCCAGGCAGAGAGAAAATAGACCAGAAAGAGGAGTGAAAAAGAGTAATCTCCCTGACATATTCTTAATAATCCACCTCCCTCGTGCTGCTCCCCCCCAAGCTCACCCAATCATAGAGTGTCAACACTGACCTACAAAAAGGGACTCGCGTTAAGCCTTACATGTTTAAAAACATCAATCACAACAGACAAAGAGGGTATATTGAATTATACAGTATTAACCTTCAGGGCTTGCACATAAAGACCATAGATTTATTTATGCTTGTGTGTTAAGAGCCTCTGCACTGTTCCTTACAGCAAGCTGGCTGCCAAATTGATGAACCTGCTCAGCTCTCAGCAGGAGACCAGCACCTTTGATTAATGAGTGTGACTTGAGGAAAGGGTAAGAGTAGAAGAAACAGGGTGAAAATGGGTGAAAACACAATTATTAGCAGTCCTGCTTTATTTCCTTTGGCCCTTTCAAAGGACCCTTCTCATATTCTGTGAGGACATACCAAGAGGGGCTACAGAAATGTTTAATGTGATCACCACTTGAAATGGTGAGCTCTGTGACCAATTCAGCAAAAGAAAAACACAAATCTGGCTACATCTAACACAACCTAGTAACCCAGGAAACATGACATATTAGACGACTGAATCTACGCTACTGTAGGTCATGACCTCAGGCACAAAAATCTAACAGGGCTGAAATACTGTGTGGTGTGTTGCTAATAGAATTTAAAGTCTATACATTTATAGTAAGCTGTAAAACCTGTGAAAGGTAGTTATTTTAAGTTTATACAATAAATAATTTGGAATCAAGTGAATCTGAAATCTGAAAAAAATCATTAAGCTGAAGATATTTTTTAATTTGGCTGCTAACATTTAAAAGTGCTCATTTAAGCAATTCAGCAACCATGAGCTACATTCGTTTTTAGCTACTGGAAGAACAAAACCCTGCAATATTTTTAAAATTCAAATCCAAGTTGCTGACTCTTTTGATTTCTCAATGTTAAAAGCTCATATTAGAATCTTAGTACACAGCACTTCAACATTGTTCTCTCTGCAAAGGTTTTCAAGGACATGCTCTGAATAAATATGAGGCAAATTTAGTGACCTTCTACCTGTGTTTTGATTCATTGGCATTTACTGGATGCATGCATAACACATCAAGGATGTGATCTGATTTATCTTGCTGTCTTGGCTACTGAAGCCATTTAAATAATGGACTTTACCAGGAATCATGTTTACTGCCATTTCTCTTAGGACTGTTTCATTACTATCAATTATATCTGTGAGGACAAATCAGCTCCACTTTGCTTTGCAGCAAACAAAAGATGCCTGCTGAAACAAACTAAATGACGCTAGTTAAATTTACATAAAAATAATCTCTATGAGCACAATTGTTTACAAATCAAGGTGCGCCACGTACTCCCGTATATGACGTGTGGTTGATGAGGCCGTCATGAAAAAGTTTGAAAGGGCCTATTACAAGTTAATTAAAAGATCTTGTTCAGGTTCTAACAATCCACAGGCCTTTTTCACAAAAGACATTATGACATGTCACAGTAGGAAAATCACAGATGTAAATAATACAATTAATGATGGCTGAATTCCATTTAGCTGCTTCTCTTTCAGGGTCCTGGTATTGTGAATGATGGCTCGCTGTAACACTGTCATGCCTTACTTGGACACTTGAATAAAACGGAGCCATCATTAATATTATTAGTAACACCTGTGCTTTTCCTACTATGACAAGTCAAGATGTCTTCTGTGAGAAAGACTTATTGATGTTGGCTTATCTTAATCATGGTCTTATTTCAGTTGCAATAGTTTGTAACATTCTGTAGACTTGTAGTAAAACGTTTTCTAGTTTGAACATCTGTGGCCTGTGTGTGTTCAGAATGGACAGAAAAAGGTACTGTATGTCATTCAAATAAATTTTTTAAGGTTTCTTAAAATTTAGCATAAGCTAAGTAGGCCCACAGCCCTGATTTCTGCATTGAAAGGTAGGCCTAGTTTGAGTTTGTGGCACCCAGATTATGACAGTCACTACAAGGTTTAAAACTGAATTTCTGGGGCTAAAACATATGTGTGACATGTCATCACAGGAAGATTAAAGTGGTTCGACTGCAGTTTCATAACATAACCAATCAGTGTTGAAATCCCACTTAAATCAAACTCCACAGAACTCCAAAACCTATTTCATGTGTGTGATTAAGATACTGCTTTCAATTTTAATTCAGTATAAATAAAGGTTGTATCATTCAGATCTTTTCTCCTCCAAAGTTTCATAACTTTGTTGCGGGTAAACCCGTTTACATAGACCCTGCTAATTTAAATACCCCAAGATGGCGAATGCCTTGTTGTTAATATGAAAGCAGAAAAATGGAGGGTATTGTCATACTCTCAAAGGGTAAATTTCAGCCAGACCGCAGCTGCTGCATTAGCTGCGCTCTCCTTTAAGAGGAAGCAACAAAAAGAGAAGATAGAGGGGGGAGACGACACCAGCGGGCAGCCCCCGGCTCTAACACTTATAACACATAATTAAATGTTAGGAAAGACGAAGACGCTAAAACATTAATAAAACCCACCTGTATTATATCCAGTTGTTTGATTATTCCATGTTGTCACACGAAGCTTAAAACCACAACAAGCATTACACTGGCAGCCAGACACTACTTTTATATGATACACTCCTACATGAGGCGTGTTGTGAGCTAAAAAAACAACAAAAAACTATTATTTTGACAAGCTAACTTGTGTACATGTTTTCATCATCCGTCCATTGACGTTTCTGGACAAACGGTGGATCCGCAGAGTGGACCAGCTGGCAACAAAGACAAGATCCATGCTGCAAGGTAGCTAATGACAAGACTGAAGAGCACTGCCTGTCTGTGCCAAGTAACGTTCCGGTGACATGTTAACGTTAGTTGCTCAACTCTTATATGTCAGAACACTCTTCTTACGACCAAGTTACAATTTCACCATGACGACAGTTATATTCTGAACAAAGTTTATCCGAAAACGCTGCATCTACTTTGACATTAACTTTTTTTTTTTTATCGCCGTGTTGAACTCACGGAGCGGATAACGCTTCAATGAGGCAAGTGTAGGGAAAGGATGCTACCGGTTTAGCAAAAGAACGTTAGCTTAGCTGTTAGCCCCGGTGACAGAAATTCGTGAAATAACATTACTGAACGTACGTTGGTGAGTAATACCTAGCGACCTAAGGTTGCAAACTCCCGAAGGCTAAACACAGACAATTAAACTCACCTTATCGTCGAAAATCGGTGTATTTCTTTTAAAAAAGCGACATGGAAAAACACTGTTAATTTACTTCCCAGTTTATGCGCTGTTTGAAGGATGTTGAAAGAGATGTATGGAGGCTTGGTCAGTAATTGATTCCGGACTTGGAGTGTGTGTGACTGAATGTGTTGGTCTCTAATCGCAGATTGAAGAGACTCTCCTCCGTTTCACTCCAAGCAACTCAAGAGAAGTGACGTCAGCTCAAGGCTTCTACAATGCAAACTTTTGTTCTCAAAACTGCAGCCAGCGAGTGCACAAACTATCTGCGATTTCACTTAACACATCTGTAAGGTGGGAAAACATGAGGTGCCTCTATATGTTGCCACCAATGTAAAAAATTATACCATAAATTAAATGATGATACAGGCTTTACCAAAACGGTATTGATTAATGATTTATTATTACGACAACCATGTACTGCTTATTACTCTAGACTGCATATGACCTGCATGTATGAAGGTGGGTAAAGTCCTTAACAGTTATATATGTTTCAGGAGCTTTTCAATTTCCAACACATCCTTGATTTGAAGCCTCCAACTGTTTTTCAAATTTTCAGATGCTACACATTTTCACAAGTCACCAATGGCTTTGTGTAATATTGATTATTTTATTTTTAAATTCAAAAAAGGACAAAATAAGGTTTAAGGACAACAGACTGCCTATTGCATTTGGTGGTAGATTATACTGCACACACTCTCTAGTTTGTTCTGTAATTAATAACCCAAAGGATGCGGGAAATATCTTGTCTAATATCAAAGTCTTGCTGACAGTGACAGTGAGCATAGAATGTTGTGTAATATCTGAAAGTCTTTTTTTTAAGATTTGATGGTGCTTTAGTTTGTGTAACAGTTCAGTTAATTTCAGTCGTATTGTCCCACAAGCAACATTTGGATTGCAGCATGGCAAAAACAGACACCTCAAAACAGACAACAAACACAATAAAAGATCAACATTTAAAAAAAAAAGTAAATGCAATAACAGTAAGAACAAAAAGTGATAGCAATAAGTAAATTCAAACTCTTTATTTAAGGGATGGTAGGTATCAATGTCAATTATATTTTCCCTTTTCCAGACTTGTTAAAATTGTCTGGAAGTGTGGACTGCTCAGTTCAGACAAGGACCAAATGATGCTCAAGATGTCATGGAGAAACTATCAACAAGACATTAATGTTTTGCTGATTATATGTTTTGAAATTATAAATAAATAATGCAATAAATTGACTCCAGTCTGACAAGGACTACCATCTGCCTTTATTTTTTTAAATGATAATCAAGCAAGCATACAATCTGCAACAGGAAATGGGGAATATTTTATCATTAACCTCAACAGCGAACATTTACAACACAGTTTAATTAAAACAATGTAACAGTATGAAAATGTATCACTGATGTAGTGCTGTCGATCCAGTGTTTAAATGTCACAAATTATAAATAACTTTGTAATGAATTGTTGCAGAGTAAGATCAACATTTGCTTTTTCTGGGAGGTTAGAGTCAAGGTAATGAGATTTTGGTGTTTTATTTGTCACGTCTTGCAATTACGGTATGTTGCACCATGTTGTCTTTTTTTGAAAGAAGATGTTAGTGCCCAAGCACACTGTACTGTACATGGAGTTGAGCTAGTTGGATAGAGTAATTAAGGCACAAGGGCACGTTTAAATTAAAGGTGTAGAGAAAATCCTTGATCAGTATTTGTAATTGAGAGCAGGTTTATTTGCTTGTGCTCATTGATTTTTCTCCCCCCTAATTCTCTGTCATTTTTAGATGCTGCAGTCACAGGAGCTACTGACTGGACTGAGTGAAACACATGCCTGGCTGGATGAACACACATGGTGAGGGAGGAAAAAAAGATGTGATAAATTTGTCAGCCGAGCTACAGGATACCTGGGTTTTTAATTGTATTGGACACTCTTCATTAGAGAGAATGAGCGATGGGAGAGATCAGAGCAGCGTCACTTTAGAAAGCCTTTTCCGGCCATGGTTTTTCACATTGTACAATCAAAATGTCAGCCTACCTTGGTCATTTGTAACATAATAAATCGCAGTCGATGGCTGCAATGCAGCAGCAAGCTGGGGGAAGGGCAAACAGTCTGTCCCCTTTTAAAGGGATTTTTAAAGAGTCTTGATTAGAAAGTATAATGAGATACCAAAGACACAGCAAAGATGATCTCTCTAGAGACTGATGGAAAACAAATTAAGATGGTACTTTTGTTTTTAATTATTATTTTTCTATCAGTCCAGAGAAAGCTCAGTATACCCTCAGTAAAGGCACAGGGTTTAGACTCACTGTCATTGATTTTTATTTTTTTTTGCACTGACATATTTAAATAATACAGATTTTAATTATGTCAGCACACAATGCTCTGATCCCTTTAACACCAAAGCCTTCCAGCACTGCACATGCATTTGATTTAGAAAATGGCACAGTGTCTGAGCTAAAAAAAACTGGGTACATTTATCACTTAAGTTTGCATCTGTGTGTGTGTTTGTGATTGTTTGTGTGTGGAATACGCAGTTTAAACTTTAGGCTCTAATACACTGTTTTCAACAGTTCTGAGCTAACCAATCCCAAAAATCTGCCACACCATGTGAGTTGTCAGATATAAAAATGTAAACCTGTAAAGTTAGTTTATGCATTCATTTTGCATCAAACACATGTAAATATGTGACATTCTATATATTAAAAACATTCATTTTACACATCCAAACTGTAACGTAACTAAGATTACGGTAGCCCTATAGATGGTAAAGAAGTGTAGTATGGCATGGCTTGACATAAAATAGAGTATACTACTGTTCTAGCATGGCTGGTCAGAGAGCAATCATATAAATAGTGGCCTTTGTTTTCCTCTGTTAATTGGAGCATGCTCCAGGATAGTGAATGGGGGAGAAACACGAGACTTCCAGGACATGAGAAACAGATGCTCTACCCTTCTGTGTACAGACACCTTTCCCAGGAAAGACTGGAACATGAATAGAGGATGAGCTGAATAGAAATAACTCAAATGTGGTAGAATCCTGAGAAAAAGAGATGTGAAACCGGAAAGGCAGGAAGGAGTTCTGACTGACTTTGACCCTGGCTTTTGTATTTACACAAAGACCAGAGTCAGTACTGTTTCTTATGTATTTACAAGTTTAAGACATTGTGAAGTCTATGAGCAAGCCAAGGGGTTGTTTTGTGTTCTGTATTGTGTTTTATTGACACATAACATGATAATTCACAGGCTTGATGAACTGTCTTGTGATCCAGCGTGGCACTAATTTTCATTCCATCTGTCACACTACTGTATGTCATATCTTATTCATGCATGCCGATGTCCATTTTAATTAGTCATTCTGGGTCAGCGTAGACCTCTTCCTGCTTCAAGCAGTGGTGTGGCAGATGTGTGAATGAAATTCATCTGCTATTATTTGAGCGAAAATAGGCCATTACAGCCATTGTAATGAGACAACAGCCCCGCTGCGATAATAAAATACATACATCCCAGTTAAACAGAAAAGACGGTTTTAGGGATGTAACAGCATAAATCACTTAAGTTGAAATCTGTTTGCAAAAAATAAATGGTTATGCCTCAAAAGTTTTATCATAAATTAAATTCAACCCCATTATTTCCAAAAAATCAAATGAGGCTTTTCAGTATATTAGTGTTACAATAAATTATCATAATTATGCCCTCTGCATGCCAATACATGTTTTTCTCTGTTGTAACTAGTGACAAACAGGAGCTTAACTTTTCTGCAGCATTACAAATGTGTGCAGACTCAGCAGACCTTATACAGTCTGATAATCAGACTGAATTGCCGTTTTGTTTTCACATCATTATTTAATCTTAACTAATTCTATTTGAATTGCTAAAAAATGTTTAGATGAGGGCAGTAATTAAGAGACCAGGAACCAGACTAGAATATGTACACTGTTGTGTGAAGAAAGGAACATTTACAATCACACTCCAAGCTTTCTCAATGTATCATTCAGAGGTCCATTCAAACGGAAGCTTACTCACAGCAATCAGCTACTGTACCTCGAATAAATTATACTTGCATAACTTATACTTGTTGCATATTCATTAGCGTGAACCACTCTTTGGTCTTCTAAATTTGAGCTTTGAAAATAAATATCTGCTGAAATCTAACCAATTAAGTCATTTTTAAAGCGCCAATCTGTACATACATTTTGTGGTTTTTGCATTTTTGACAAAATAGGCCTCTTTTACTCCAGTTTACATAAAGAGGAAATTTTAACTAGAACTTGAAAGAAGCAACAGTTTAACATCTCCAACCACACACACAACCCCACACGCGGCTCCTATGGCTTCAGTCCCGTACCCCACACTGCAGCCATGGTCTTCTCCAGTCCCATTCTGCTGTTTGGACTTTTATCTCGCACAGCATGTTAATTATTGGCTTCCAAAGCGAGACTACATGACTTTCTTAATCATCAAGAAGACTTTCAGCTCAGCTTGTGGAGACATGATAAGCTTTCTATAACTTAACATCGGATCTTGTGTTTCATCGACCCTATTTACTTTGTGTTCATGTTTCAAGATATTTGTTACCTCTAGACTTTATTTTACCCTAGAATATTTAACAGGTGTGTCATTTTTAGAAATCAGTGTTCTTACAGATTGTTGTCCAACAACAAATATTCTTACAAGTGTCAAACTGATAAGCTTCTTTGTTTCCAGACCTCAATAATTAGTGGGAGAAAATCCCTTTCCTGCATTGCAAAGGAAGGGACTTGACAGAAATGTGATTCACTGTCCCACCTTGTGGCCAAATCTAGAAATGGCCTGGAATGCTCGGAGGAAAAGGTTATTGTTTTGGTTCTCTCTTAGTGCGCTACATCAATAAATGTTCATAAATACCTTTGATCACTCATAACTAGATGTTAAAAACATCAAGAGAAAGTCCTCAACAATAAGAGGCATAAGAAGCCAAGATTTAAAGAGAATTTGTTAGATGACAGATTTTTTGAAGTCTAAAATTAGATGTGCATGAATGTGAAGGGAAAAAAAAGAGATTTCCTGCTGACTTCTCTCAGTTCTGCTTCATCTTGGCCCATGCTGAGATGTCAACAGAGCCACTGGACATTTGGAGGGAGTGACACTTTTCAGATGACAGTGATTTAGATATCCTCTCAGAACTAATTAGACTCTATCCCCAATTTCAGTGTCCCAATTCATCCTTTTCTCCTCAATTATGCATCGACATATATATTTAGCAGAAATGTTCTATATAGATCACACAGAATGGAGAGAAGTCATTCTTTTTTCTCGACTTACAAATTTGTGACACTGCTGGACAACCCAAGGATGGAAGGCGACATATTTCTGGCAGCAGACTACTAGAAATACTTCCTGCTACTGCCTAATAGAACTTTCTGACTCAGATCAGTTCAATAAAGCAAAAACAAGCCCTTCTTACAGTCAAACATACTTTATTATGAAAAACACACAAGGGCTCAGATCCTGCCAAATTAATCTCAAATATTGCACAAAAGCATACATGCTGTTGAAAATGTGTACCTCTTGGCATAATTCTGCAATATACCCATCCCACAGCCAAATCTTGATTGTCTTTAATGTCACAGGAGGATTTATTATTTCCAACATTAAAATCATGTCCACTCTCTAAAAAATAAAAACGACGATAATGCCAAGATTGAATTTCATAGGGCAGCAAGGGAATACTTAACAGAAACCCCAAAAATACATATTGTATCTTTTGATCAGGTAAAAAGTACATAAAGGGCAGATGAACCATGAATGTAGATTCTTTTCATGATAGCCAGCTTGAAAATATCCTGGAATGAATAAAGAGTTTGATCAGTGTCACGATTTTTAACTACATCTGGTTTTACTGGCTATATTTGGTTAGTTTCACACCTTGTCACAATAAAAACTAAAGCCCAGGACAGAATGCAGGGAAACCGGTGAGGACGTTCTCTGGTGGCACTGGTTTAGAACGGCTTTCCATTTCAATATATTTTACCTAGAAAATAATCTGCTTTATGGACTGTGCAAATCTACCTCACTGGCTGCATTTACATGCATGGAGTAACAAGGCAATTGCTCCTAGTGTAGCTGGGCTCTTATTCGGATCAAGCTGTTTACATGTGCCCTTGGTAGCCTGTGATTGAGAATTCCTGTTTCTTTGAATACTGCTTAAAAAGGGACACTCCTCTGATTTTAACAATAAATTTCACATAAAAGGTCAGTTTACTCATCATGGTTGTATAAACAAGTGTGGCTCTGGAGGGATCTTTCTGAGAAAATGAGGTCACCAGGCTTACAGACAACTAATGTATAACAGAAAGCCTGTGCTACAAACTGGGGGGTGTGGAGCATTTACCAGGCAGTGAGGGTCAAGTGGAAACGTGATTGGTTGCATTATGTGAAATGTAGAATCCAGCATTTTTGGAGCTTCATCCATTTTAGGGACTAAAAATCACAATGTCTCATTCTCTGCTGCATCAGTTGACCATTTTTATTTAAATCTCCCTCTTGTTTGTCCCCCAAGTTTATGGGAATGCAATACTAAATCGCTGGTGTAGCCCTGTAACAGGAAATTTCTGTCTGCTCACAAAAATATGAAAGTTTTGCTCTTCATCTAAACCCTCCCTATTTGAATGAGCAATAGTAAATTACTTTTTTAATATGCAAAAAGAAAAATAATAATCCCAAAAATTATCCAAGAAATGTGTAGTGCCTGATAATAACCTGATGAAAATGAAAATGCACCAATCTGAAAAAATTACAGATGATTCTTCGTTAGTGCAGGTGACAAAAAAAAGTAGTGAGATGTTTATGTGCCACAGCGAGAGGTTAGTATTAGAGTAAGCCTGGCGTCAGTTTTCTCACAATCACACTATGTTATTCTGAGTCATGACATCAACATGTGTTAACCCAAAACTACTTCTGTAACTGTTTTTTAGAGTGGAATTCTCTTTGCATGAACACCAACCCACCCAATGAGGAGGGGGCCTGGTGCTTCCTATTGTGGAAGGGAGAAAAAGTTCTCCTATGGCACGCTGTCGGTCTCCTCAGCTTCCACCAGGCAGGACTGGTCTGTGTCCAGGACTCGGAACGGAGGGTGGTACTCGAATGCCGTGAGAATAGTGGAGCCAAGATTGTGCTTCTGGTGCAGGAACCAAATAACTGCTGAGACTCCCATTATAGCGACCACGCTGAGAATGACAAGGGTGGATAGCAGTGCGCTGGGTTCTGAGGAGGACAAGTAACAATGCAAGGAAGGTCACTACTATAAACACAAAAATCACAGAGGAATAAGTAAAGAAACTGCAAAAAAAAATAGCTCTAAGGCCGACTTACTCTGCTTGGCTTCCTTTGCCTCTGAAAATAAAAACAAAACAAAATAACAACACAGTGATGCAAGTGGAAAACAATCCCAACCACATTTTTTGAAGCCACATCAACTAAAATCCTTGCTACATACTCATGGATCAGTCACTTTCAGAAACTCTGGAAGATTAATAGCATATCAACAGTTCTAAAAGACATTTTGACATATATGTTGCATTAAAAAAAATACTTACTCTGAGCTGTCTCACAGATCACTCCATTCTCCACTTCATCCAGACAGCTGACATTTTCCCACTTTCCCGTGTTGCTGTGCAGAGCCACACATGTATCCAAGGGCATGAGGTCTGATGGAGAGCTGTCCTCCCAGTTAGTGAATCGCACAGGATCGTCGCCGAACCACTTCATGTCGTCACCTGACAAGATACACCAATCAGTACTCCAGCATGACGGGCAGCGGGAATACCAACCACTATAACTGGTAATGTCAACCACGTAATGGTGGGATTATAGCGTCCATTTTGCTTTGCCTATGGTCCTCCAGCATTCGCACAAACTGCACTCAAGTGTGTTACAACACAAATAATGTTGAAAGAAATCATTGATGTGCATCTTTTCCCTCCTCAGGGTTCACACTAATGTGATTCTGAGTTTCTGGTAGCTTAGCTTCCCCCACAGTGTCTCCAATGACTGTATCAAAAAACAGGATTTCCTGAAGTTATGCCAGGATTTAAAGACAAGGATGAGTCAGTGTTGGCATACTAGCAGAAAATAGGGGATAAGCTAATAGACAGCACTTCTTATTCTCTAAATCAAGCATGTGGTTCAAGAAAATAGACGAGTTAAGATTATTTTGTCAAACTACTGTTTCCAAGTTCAAGAATAAACTTTAACGCTGAGACAGGACACTTAATATATGTATATATTGTATGTATAATAAAGATCTGAAATGAAACCCTTTAAGATTCAGTGTTGTTTTCTCACCTAGTTACCTCCAAACAATAGTAAAAAGTTGTATTTTTTCCTTTTTGATTGTCATAGAGAATCAGATTTTATCTTATGGAAGTTAGTCAGCATGTTTTCACAGTTGTCCGGTCACATGGTACTTACTGTTTGTGTCATAATACATGCCCAGCCACACGTTGACAATGCCTTTCCACACCTCTGGGCTATATTTAATGACGAAGTCATTCTCCTCAGCGCTCTGGATGGTCAAAAGATCTAGAAAAAGCATAGCAATGTATGACAACACAATCACACACACTGCGAATACAGTCCATTTTTCATTATGTCTTATATAAATATTTGAAAATAAAAATGTCTCAGGCACCAAATCCCTGGCAGAGGGTTTTCGCTCTCTCAAAAGTGTAGCTTTTGATTTTGTCTTCTTCTCCGTGGACAAAGTGGTAACATTTGTCTTCAAACGGCACCCAGGTGCGTCCATCTGCAGGGCAGTCTGAGGAAAATCATGGGACAAAACATGGTAATGGAAAGATTTGGCACCTGACCTTTCTAAATTTAGAAGCTACAGGAAGAAAATGAACAAAGCAACTTATTAAATTTGACTGACTAAACAAATATAACCAAATCACCATTTTAAGATGCTGCAACAACTTTGCATCATGTTTGGTTGGATGCCAGTTAATACCATTCTACAACGAGCAACAGACTGTACATGTCTGTACAGTTGAAACTCACCGTTTGGTTAGTTTCAACTTGTGACCACTGTTCCTCTTTATCAGTGCAGTTTGTGTCTGTGTTTGGCAAATGTTGTCCTGATTTTCTAGACTGTTCCCCATCTAGTTTTCTGACTGCTGCACCTGTTATTTGGGATCAGATTATTTTCCCTCTATGGAGCTCTGCTGTCTGTCTCAAGGTTTCAAAACTCACACATCCCTCAGACTTTTGCCAGTTTATCTGAGGCATCTCATCTTTGCAGCAGTATTTTTACCTGGTAATAAACTTACAATTCCAATTAGTGTATCCAATGAAATGACTATATTGGCTCCATTGCTCCACATAAAGTTACTGTTTAAAAATATAGTCTATGTAATGGGATTTTGTCACTTTTTTTTTTTTTTTTTTGCAAATTAGCCATGATTAGACACCTTCAGGGAAAATCCAAAGAATGCTGTCAATGCAATACACCCAGCCCAGGAGGGAAAACACTGATTTTTAATGTTTTATTTGCGTTTCGCAAAACAGGGTAGCACACAACGTTTAACTTAGTTACGTTTACTACGAACAGTGTGTTCAGTTCAAAAGTTAATGCTGCCATATGCAAAACAACAGTGTCGACATTCAGGAAAGTTGGTTCGGTAACAGTGATACATTTACACGTCTACCTGCCCGAGAGAAACCCTACACTAAACAAACAGAAAGTGCAAAGAGCGCAGAGCTAAGGGTACTTTGTAACGCAGGCCTGCGCAATGCGAAATTCAACGTCTGTGTACAACCGTAGCTTTGCCCGCAAAAGATATCCCGTTAATGTGGCTTCGAGCGAGGATTCAGTATCAAACGCTTACCTGCCGTCAAACTCAGCTGCAGCTGGACACACAACACAAAGACACAGACGAACACAGATCGAGAACGGTGTTTGTTCTTCAGGGACTCCATGACAGCAAAGACAAAAAAAAAAAAAAAAAGCACCGAACTAGTTTTCTGACTGTTGCACGACTAGTGTCCGCAAGCAGCGTGAGCGAAATCCCACCCACACATACAGCGGCTCACAAACACTAGTGAATACAGTGGAAACCCACAGGTCTGCACTGATTTCACATACGGAAGTTTAAATCAAGTTAATGTTGCTTGTTGTTACATTGCTTGGACATAACTGCCAACAACAACAAAAAACAAGAGCAATTTGAACCCTATTATCTGCGATTTAATTACAAAAATCGTAGACTATTAATATAAATTTAAGATAATGTTTAGAAAAGCTTCCTTGGTAATTCAGCCGTCGTGTTAATATGGAAACAGAAACTACAGCCCTCCAGGATCACATTATTTTGCACACAGGAACCTTTAGGTGGCGCTGGACGCACAGTGTTCATCAGACCGCATGACGTTTCCGGATTTATACTGATACTGTACAAGACGAGCTGTTTTTAACACACTCAAATGTTCTATGGAAGCTGCCATTGTAATCATTGACTTAATTTTCTGATGCTGTGGTTCAATATTTTGGATTATGCTGATATTGGTTACTAGATTCCATCTTCCACCTTTGAATGGTATTTACAACAGTAAATATTCAAATGTCCATCTTATACCCATCTTTGTGATATGTATGAGGCTCGTAATTTGCTGTCAATATATGCCAGAAGTAAACTGCATTTGTATATATAAATTTTTAATTGCATTCATTTTACTTACCCAGTTTATTGGTTCAGTTGTTGCAGCCATATACTTGAGTGTTTTTATAAAGACACTTTTTACAAAGACGCTTTTTTTGTTTACTGTTTGTCATGTTTTTGTGTGTATGTTTTTAGTAGTACCACCCAATGACCCTCTTGAAAACAAGATGATGCCACAAGAAGCTCAAAGGGACAGTTCACCCCAAAATCAAAAATATGTATTTTTCCTCTCACCTGTAGTGTTATTTATTTGTAGAGATGTCAGCATTTTGTGAATAAAATGGGACTATATGGCACTTGGCTCAAAGTGCCAAAAAAAAAAAAAAAACATTTGAAAAACAGCAATGTCTCTTTCCAGAATTCATGACCTGGTTACTCAAGATAATCCACACACAAGCAGTTTCATGTAAGAACTATTGGTAGAAAAAAAAGGGTTAGGGTTCCTACATGAAACTGAAACAACAAATCCACAAGCTGAGTGCCATCTAGTTCCATTATATTAAAAAAAGGCAGACATCTCGTCGGCCGATATCTCCAAAACGTGGCAGCTCACACCAAAACAATCTAGATGGATAAATAGCACTACAGGTAAAAGGAAAATATGTATTTTTAATTTGGGGGTGAACTGTTCCTTTAATCTGTAAACGATAAATTAGTTCAAATATACACATGAATGTGCAATTTATTCTGAAACATTTCATTTCAGATTTGTTATGTTAGTGTATTTTGCGTTGTCAACACAGAGCCAAAACTACAGGGGTTTGACACAACAACATGAGCACCGGAAACAATAAGCTGATTAATCAACTAGTCGAGTGACAGAAAATTAATTGGCAGCAATTTAGATGATTGATTAATCGTTAAAGTCATTTATCAATCAAAAACGTTCTCTGGTTCCAGCTTCTCAAATGTGAGGATTTGCTGCGTCTCTCTGCTTTATAGTAAACTGAATATCTTTGGGTTTTGGACTGTTGGTTGAACAAGACATTAGTCAGTCAAGTCAATATGGACTCTGGGAAACGGTGATAGACATATTTAACTAACTTAAACTATAAAATTGCATCATATTGCATTGTATTCTTAAGTGTTTCTATTATTTTGGACAAATTAAGGTATCATTATCAATTGGTATCAATTGTCAGAGTTGAATCAACTGCTCCCTACAATCGTCTCAACAAAAACTGAAGACTGTAAGATTTGCAATGGTTGTATTTATTGCTGGGGTAGTGCAGTGGATTGCATTATATTGTATTGTTATGTCCACTCTCCTGTATCTACTCTGTCATTATTAACATATCTAGTCAAATGTCAGTCTGGTCCAGTAAATAGTGCAGCAATAAAACAATAGTGCTGCCTGAATTATCACAGTCAATAAGTAATTACCTTTTTAGGACATCAATGTTCAGGAAAAAGCAGCTCCCTCTTCCTAAGCTAAGGATGTAGGATGCTTCCTACCTGAGCAGGTGAGGGAGTGGACAGCAGAGAGCCTCAGGGGCAGAGTGGTTGTCGTTCAGAGGGGAGAGGGGGTTTCAACTCCATTGCTTGTAGGCGCAGGTGGCACAAACACAGACAGCTGGAGCGCGAGTTTTGCTCCTCGTCTGGAGCTGGTGGCTTCCCGTAGGGTGGCACAACACCCTGCAGGATACCGTGGGGACCCATCTGCCATGGCAAGGCCTGCTCACAGATGCCCCATCCACCCACCCTACCCATACCTCCTGATATCCGTAACTCACCCTGTCCAGGCCACGCATGTTGTCAACAATACCATGTGACAGTGTTTATATAGTCCCTACCAGGTCCTCACCCTATGGGTAAATACTGGTAGACCAACTCAACATAGCTACAGTACAACTATATTAACTATATTATAACTATATTAACATCTTGCTCAGAGGAATATGGTTGCAGTAAACATTTCCTTTATCAGTACTGAGACAAGGCTGAGCTTAAGTTCATGTATTATAATTGATAGCATAGATGACTGGAACTCTCGGATAGCTATTTAGGTTTAGTGTGTGCTGAATATCGTGTCATATATTTTATTCTTTTATAAAGCATCACCCTTGATGCATGGTGACTTTTCAGTTCATGGAAAAATGTTTTCCAGCCAGCTGCAAGAGATAATAATGTGTCATTAATTCACTGAGTGAATATCTGAAAGACTGGTTAATGTATGCGTAAGGTAGGAGATGGTCATTGTCACATTAATGGAGTCTGCTATCTGTGAGAAAACTGACAGCAAAGTGACCTTTGTCAGCTGCTGCTTATCGGGGAATTAAATGTTCCTTTTCTTCTTTTCCATTTTTGAACCTCAGCCTCAAGTATCTTTAATCACAAATCATCAAAGCGAGAAAAAAACCCAGAATACCAGCTCACAAAATTAACCTCTGATGTGTTGTGACATTTCTTTACATTTATCCATGCATTTCTTATGGCATATGTTTTTGTGTTTGCCAATCTTGTATATGTTTTGTAAAGATAAATCAAGCAAGACATTATTTTCAAGCTGTCTCAAGAAAGGTAATTCATTAACACATGCATGTTTTCCAAATTCTGATAAGGCCAGATTCCTTATTAAACAATTGAATGTGAGAGACAAAGTGAGAGACAGTGCTTGGATTTCAGCCCTTCGAAGCCGCAGCCAAGCTCTGGTAACAACCATCATCACATTAAAATTTATTGTTCAACTAGTTAAAAAAAACATTTTACTGGCAGACTACACAAATGATGTATTTACATAATTTAATCATTAAGCAATACAAGGTTAGCAAACGGCTATACTCAAATAAAAGGGAAAACAGGTGCTCAGGGTTCAGGGCTCTTAAAGACAAGACTTTCAACAGAATAAAGTTGAAAATTTTTATTCAAAAATGTCAAAGACAAAGAATAAACCTTAGGCAACAATCTACTGAAAAAAAACCCCAAAGTCTTTGGCTTTAACAAACACTATAAAACAAAAATACAGAGGAAAGATTCCTTAGACTGTACATGCAAGTTACCACTGGCAGTTGTGTGGCACAAGTAAAAAAAAAAATTAAAACAAACTTTCATATAGGTCTGTGAAAATTTCTTATTACCTCAAGCTGTCTGTACAAAAATCTTCATAAATTAGAACTTTTTCATATAACTTAATGACTGTTCAACATGGTGGTTACTTATATGAGCAATTTTTCTTGGATGCACCTCTGCAACTCTTGACCCAGATACTATGGCACTTGGTTCAGACCCCACTAGCAGCTTAAACCTCACAAGACAGTTTTACTTCTCAGTCTCAGGCATTACACAGAAATCTCAAGTATAATCACAGCGGCCCTCCACATTTGTTGCACACCCTAGCTAACTGCAGAGGAAATGCTGCTGCGAGTTTGTCCAGACCCAAGACAAAGCAACAAACAAGTTTGTTTAAAGGAGCACAGATCCAGTGAACACCACAACACTTTGTTGTCATTGTTGGTCTTTAACATTTTAGATCAGCCTCTGGAATCTATTGCCGTAAAAGCAGCAATTCTTTTAAAACAATGAAACTGAATGTGTGAACATGAGTAGAAACATATTGTCGTCCCTCCTAAGAATTACAATAGTACATCATTAAAAAATAGGTTTGAAGAAAATCAAAAAGTATTTAAAACAACCTATAAGGAAACAGCTGTATGTGGCCAGCTCCTGAGCGTGGCATTTGGTCTGGAAGGGCGGGCTGGACCTGCTAACCCGACCTAGTACAGAGGAGAAAGAAAACTCTGAGGTAGATAACTGGTCTGACTGACCACCAGGTCGAATCACAGGCTTACACTGCTTTAATCCACTATCATCAATAAAATAATCTGACGTATTTCTTTTAGTGCTATGTCATATCAGATTGCTACTGTCCTTTCATAGTTTCTTTTCTTTTCTTTTTAACTTAATCTTTACTGTAATGTTGCATTTTTCCATTTTTCTCTAAGTATGAAATTCATCTGTGGCACTTGTTGGATCCAGGCCTTCCTTCTTGCTTGTGTGTGTCCGTACTGTACTAATACCTATGAAAACTGAATGTACAAAAAAGGCACACTGTCCAAACTGCAATCTAGTTTGCAGAGTCACTTATGTCCTGGTTAAAGAGACAAATTATACTACTTCCTCAGTGTACTAGCTCGCAATCTTTGGTGAAGTCAACTACAAGTGCCACGTTTGTTTGTTTCCTATCAAAGAGCGAGGTGCTATAAAATACACATATTCATCTCATTTTACCCCCCCACTCACTGAACTTTTGCCTAAGTTCTATTACAAGGCTTTGCTGAGTTTTTTGCACAATCATAAGTCTATGTTTTGCTGTTAGTTTTTCAAATAGAAAGACGCACCCCATCAAAATAACAATTAACATCACCCAAAATGACAAAAAACACGACCGACAAACAAACTTCATTTGCCCCTTCTCATTCCCCCACCCCACCAAGTTCATTTTTGGCTATTCTACAACACCAAGTAATCAAAAAGGCAAGATTCAAAAGCTGACCTTTCATCAGAATTTCTAACACATCCCAACATCCAGAAACATGTGAGGTCGTCTTACTAAATAAATATTACATCCAATAAAATCATCAGATGTGGTTTCATTCAAGACATTTTCTCTAAGATTTCTTCTACTTTTCTATCTGTTTTGGGAGGGGAAAAGCAATAACACAGATTTCATTAAAAAAAACTCCTACATAGCTAATTTCTAAGGCAATAGCTCAACATGTTTTGCTTACTGCCGCTTTCTGTGGTGGTCTGTACAGTTACTGTATCAAAACTATGAAGGCAAATTTTAATCAGATAGAGAGATCATTTTACAAGAAAACAACACTTAACACTTCACCATAGCAACACTCACACAGCAAGCACAAAAACATCATTTTCAAAATGTCTGGCTGAAAAAAAAAATTGGAAATATACACAAAAGACATATTTACTATCATGCATTTTGAACAACTAGTCACATGATTCTTTCTCGTATCCTGTGGCAATCCTTGGTAAAAAATAAACGTTTTCTAGTATGAAAATAAAACTTTCAAAACTTTTTTTAAATATAATTTTAATTATTTGTTGAACTCAGATAATCTCTCTCTCTGAAAATGATACCAAAAATAGTCTCACTTAAACATTTGCAGAACCTGTGCAAAACAGTGAAGAGATTGCATTTGAAGACACGATTGTTTTAGCTGTCCAAATGTTACCTCAGCACTACTTGGTTTGTTGGTAGGAATATGGGGAATGATTGTCGGATGAGTCCAATTGTGACTGTGCACCATTCTCCTGGAAGAGAGAGTAAAATAACCCTAATTCTTTGCCACATTTTGCCAACAATTGTTGTTTTAAATGAGGATAATGTTTTACACACATCAGGCTGCTACGCTGTTAATGCACATACCTCTACAGGAACAGATGATGTATGCATGTGTGCATACTGTGGGATATATGCACCTTGCATAGCTGTGTTGGCGGCCATAAACTGCACAATGAAGGAGAGAAATAAACTCATATATTGAGCATGTTCATGATCTATACATTTTATCATTTAATCATTTCTGACACCATGAGTTCTCTCACCGTTCCTGCACTGCCCAGAGAGAGGTGACTCATCTGCTGTGCAAGCGGGGCCATCATGGAAGTAGGCTGTAGTGACATAGATGGGTCCATAGAGGGCGATATCACTGTACCCTGGAAGAAAATTGTGAGCAGATGAGAGGAATGTATGCAACTGGGGCATACACAAAGTCACTGAAGGATTATTGTTTTGTAAAACTAAAATACTCCTCAAAAACATATTGAATAAAGATGATAGAATGTCAGGAATATTATGCAGAATATCTAGGATGTAAATGTATAATCAGTTTTGCAGGTTTGGATTTCAGGGAAAGAGAATCTGAGTAATCTCAGACATCCAATGCCTGCAGCAGAAGGAGAATAGTCACAAGTTGAGCAAGTTGTCTAATAGCATCTTGGCTGGCCTGATGCATCTAGCAGTATTTTCTCATCTATGCTGGCTCATTTTCAAAGCAAGAAAGGACTCTCTCTCAATTCAAACCCATCTGTTATAAAATATTCGGCATCTGTCATCAAATACACAGTTTTACATATCCTCTCCAAAGCAGTCGTTTTTACATCCCTATACAAACACTTTAGTGCTGTAAATCCTCAAGGATCAGTGTCACCTTATGTGTAACTACTACTCTCCCATATTGTGTCTGTCTGTTTACAGAAAAATGTTTCAATTCTGTTACAACCACAGAGGGAAATGTTTTGATGGAATAGAAAAAAAGAGAAAAGGGAGAGAGACTTGTGATGAAGACAGTGAAGATGAGAAGATGAAGAGATTTTGTTCTTACCGGGTGCTGCATGATGTAGGGCTGATGAGACACCCAGGATGGGTTCTGCACCTGGAACATCACACAAACATACTCTGTAAACACACTGGCACTGAACTGCTGCTATTTCCAGAGATCACATGCTACTGCGATTGACACAGCAACAAGCATGAAAGGCCACAGTGCCCTTTGTCACATATTTAACCCAGACCTCTGAAAGCCCAAAGCTTCCTGCTTTATAACCATAAATACTGAGTTACTACATGTAGAACTGATGAATGAAATGTTGTGTCTTTGTTGTATTACAGTATCAAAGCTACATATTCATCATTGAAGAGAAGGATTCAAACCTGGTATGCTGAAACCGGAGACATGTAAGGAGACATGGACGTCTGAGCGATCATCCTGTTCGAAATGCTGTATGCTCCTGGGAAAAATCTGTGGACAAAGTGTATTTTAATAAAATAACGAGATAAGTTAAGTACAATGAAATATATATATGTTGACCACGACAGTGCGATCAGATCTGTTGTTGTAGCTTACCCATTTTGCATAGCAGCTGCACTGGGGTCATATGTGAGTGTCATTCCAGCCTGGGGGAAAAAGAAGGCACAGGTTTGGCAACTAAACTGAAGCATGCAACACCAACACTCAACTAACACAACATCATACAACAATCTAATGTGTTTCTATTGTGCTCAAACCTGAAAGACTACAAAAGACTTTATAATAAGCAGCAGAGAACATAACCAGATTCCTTTAGATGAGTCTTTCATCAGGTTGTAATATTTGTTGCACTCTCTGTTGTTTATCATACAACACTTTACATGCCCCTGAAATTTGTCCTTTATTATCTATTGGTTCCCATCAGCCACTCACGCCATCCACTTACCAGTCTGGAGTCACCATCCCTTGCCCAACCCCGACCATTCTGGGCAAATTTATTGTGACTTTGTCTCTTTTTCTGTCCACCATCAGCAAACTTGCACAGCAAAGGTTCAGGTGGTGCTAAAGCGAGAGAATAAAATAGAAGGTTTGTCTTAAACAAACACTATCACACACAGTGCTCTCTGCCATTGCTTGCTATACAGTCATTCACTCCCTGAAGCCTGGGAATGCACATTTACTAGCCAGCCTGGGAACACAGACATCTAATTTGGCAGCTGTGGAGCTGTAATCCCCTCCCCTTCCTAAAGGAGGCAAGGCCAGCAGAGACTATTTCAGTCTAATAATCCCATTAAAAAGCTTAGAGAGGGAGTGGAGGCCACACAGAGCAGCTCCCTCTCTCTCGTTTTCTTTGTGCTCTGCCACTTAGGGCTGAGTGTATATGAGCGCTTTACCAGCAGACCCACTGACTCCTGTTGGAAGCATGAATCAGTTGGCTGACCACTTCAACCTGCCTGTTCAACACCGCCCATTAATATAGAACATATTATAGTCATTACAAGACAAATCCTGTTATTTTCTTTCACATATTCTTTTCATGGCATGGCAGTTAAACTAGATTATTTTACATTACATGTCTGCAGTGTGTGCCTGCGAATATAAGATAATTATACAGTATGTCTTACCTGGAACACCTGCAGGTGTCTTAATAAACTTCCCATTGAAGTGAGAAATGACTGCATCACATTTTTCAGTTGACTCCATCCTGAAATTATAAAAGACACACAGAGCATAACTACATCAGTGATAACTGCAGTAACAAGGGTGAGCAGGTTCTTTCTGCCTAAACTGCTTGAAATGCTTTCTTTCTAGGTGGTTGGAAACGGTGGTTCAATATAAAAGAGTGCAAGCCCAAAGTGTACATACGTTATGGAATCAACTTGTATAGTTGTCACCATTTGGGCCACAGAGACCTATTAGTGTACACCCACACACACAAACATTCCTATGATGCATTGTGATATTTTTGTTTGTGCTCTTAACAGGACTCTGGCCTTGCCTGTCAGGTATTTCAGTCAAATGTCAGGTTATGCGAGTACAACTGGTGGAAGCCAGCATTACCACTTTAATTAAATCATCCAGTCATTGTGAAACATTGGAGTTTCATTTGTCCATACACAAACTGTCCATTCGGCTTTGTTATTGACAACATAGCTATGTGTTTTAAGTATTAATTTTGGAAATGAAACACATTCTGCATGGACCGGCATGAGGATTTTTATGATGAGAAATTATCAAAACCCAGTGTGTTTTAAATCTTTTTTTAACAATTTGAAAGGTCTTGTAACATTTTTAAACATTATTGTTTGCCTGGATCACAATCCTTTGGTATTGTTAGCACTATTGTATCTCAAAATAAATACATTTCCTATAGACTTTGTTACCTAATGTTGTAAAGAGGATATTGCCACTTTTCTCCCTTCCCCCGCGCCTGGCATCACTTCTATTTCCCTGGTCGAACAGTGGTCTATTCCTGTTTACTGCTGTAAAGGGGTCTCTTTTGACCATCATCTCAGTTGGATATAATTGATTTAGTTTAATCATATCAATGTGTCATATTTGACATCGATTGAGCAATGTTAAAACGTTATATGTACTACCAGTAAAAAAAACGGTCTCTTAATATTGTTTCAGGACCATGAGTCATTGGCAATAAATGACGCAGGGATCTGACCTTGCAAAGCCCACTCCTCTGCTGCTTCCACAGGAGTCCCTCAAGATGCGTGTGGATATGACCTGGCCAAAGTGCTTTAACATGTTCTCCAGTTCTTGCTCATCCATAGACAAAGGCAAGTTGGAGATGTACAAGTTTGTCGGGTCTTGTTCTTGTTGCTGTATGGTAAAAGAAAGAGAAAGAGGAAGCCAGAGGTAATATGAAATGCTTGAAACACACCTGGAAAACACAAAAACATTCCTTTGTAGTATCACATTCACAGTGGCTTTAGTAACATGTAAAGTAGAAGGAGGAAGAGAGGAAGGAAGGAGAAGTTTCCTTGCAATTCCATATAATTCATCTCTGGAAATGGCTAAACATTTAATAGACTTCTAATACGGACCTCAGTAATGGGGTTATCATGCTTATCTCTTCTTCTTCCTGTCTGTCTCTGTTGGAGGTTTTAGGTAGTAAAGGGTCACTATGAGCAGTGATAAATAGAGATTTGCATGTAGCCCATGATGTGGCTTAAGGCTCACATCAGCTGATTTCTTGCTGTATTTTAATAGAATCAGCAGAAACATAAGACACTGCTACGAGTCCCTGAGGAAAGGCCTCTCACCATTAATATTCATCAGCATTGTGTTGTTCAGAGTCAGCTACTGGGACAGGTTGGATTACTAAAAGTAATACAATGACAGAAAAATCAACATCATTTAAGAATTAGAGGATAATGAATGAGCCACAGCCTGCGCTGCAACAAAACCCAGGGAAGGTTTTTAGGAAGGCAATTGATAAATTATTAATAACAGGAAGCTGTTGTTATACATTACTTGATCATTACTTTATGCAAGATGAATTTTGATCTAGTCTTTATTGTCACATAGTTTCTATTTCAGAAGAAATCATGCTACATGACTTGTTCAAAGAGGGTTTGAGGGTGAGGTGAATGACCCCATGTTTTATTGATGCAGTAGGACTACCATAACAGCTCCTCTGTTTTAATACTGACTCTATTATCACTTGACAGAAATTTGAAAGAAAGAAAACCAACTGTATGTCAGAGAAATGTAGGGACAGAAATATGGCAGTGAGGTAAGAAAACTATTAGTGCTTTGAATGGGTCACCACCCATCAGTCAGTCATTAACTGTGACTGATGCACACTTGTGAATGAAAAGCTGATGAAGAGAGGTGTGGCTGGTGGAGGGGTGTTACTCTTTGCCTTGCTACAGAGACACGGAGTATAAGATTCTGTAAAAATGATGTGATCTACTGCCATCTGACTAAAGGATTCAAACTGGGAATAGGATGGGTGAATGTAAAATCCAATTCCTAAGATTTATATAACATGTATATACTTTTAAGCTTTACTTATCCAGGGTATATTAGGTTAGCATTTATGCTTGGTAGGTGCTCAGTTCAGCCTCAGTCTTATCTGTTGACCACTAAGCAGCTCCACTGGGACATTAAGTATCTTCCTCAAGGGCACTACGAATGGTGGTAATGAGGGATGGGCATGTGCTGCTCTTTCACTTCCCCCACCCAGATTTAGCCTGCTGATCCAGGGATTGGACTGGGACTTTCCGGTATATAAAACAATATAAAAAATGCTGTTCCTCCATACATTTCATCCACACAGCTTGATAAAACTATCTCAAATAATTGCACGATATACAATTTTGCCTATATTAATAACTTCTTATACAAATGTGCAATCCCTTGTATGTATACAGAGAAAGGGGAGCATACATAATCAAGTATCACAAGACATTCATTGAAATAACATACAGTAAAAAGAAGGGAAACTCTTATCTGGCCACTTCCCACCACCTGTCTTTGAAATAATAATGAAAGAAAGCCCATTGAAGGGTGCCTGGGCAGATAAAAAACAGGAAAAGGGACCTTTGTCAGAGAGTCCATTAAGCCCAAGCAAGCTTCAGCAATAGTGAGAATAAAGCTGGAGTGAAAGGCTCACACTTTATAATGGCATTTACGTTCCACAATACAAAGATTAAACTTTGGCATTCCCCTCAAAGCTGCTTTATTTTAATTAAAAAAGTAAAATGGGTGCACAGAGGCATGTCAAGAAGCTCCACAGATCCCCAGACAGGGAAATGAGGCCAGGGGTTCTTGTTCAGTGCTGTATGGGAACACATTTTCCCTGACTGTTACCATAACAACACGCAATTATTTACTTCCTTTTCTAATGTCTGAGTGTAGATGCCTAAAGTAATACAGTCCTACTATTATATTGTGAACAAATAAAGTTGGATTTTTAGTGTATTGAAACACTGAATGACTGTCTGTCCACACAACACTGGGCACCATCAAAGCAATAGTTCGAACTATTTATTTATCTTGACAATCTACTATAATTTCAACTTGTCCAGTGAAGTGTTTATTTGTATTTCCCACAATGTTTTCCAATGTTTTAAAGGTTTAAGTAAAATAATCTTTCAGGGAGATACTAAATGTATGTGTAATGATGCTTTGGAGGGGACAGAAATACTAGCCTCCGCTCCTGGACACGCTTACTGTAGAAGCATGTCTACATGGTGGCTCATTTCTCTGGTAAATCAGCCCGCTGTCAGCAACACCAATCTCTACACCCTATAGTCTAACTGTTGGTGCCACTAACATGTGAAACCCTTCCAAAGCCTGGCTGGGAGCTGTCAGCTGACAGAATACCTTTGGGAACGATCAATGATGTATATAGATGCAACACTTGCAGGGAAACACACACATATACATTATAAACCATAAATGAACACATGAGAACATTTGCTGATGATGCACATGTAAGCACTGGGGACAGATTTACAAAGAAAGTGGTGCAGCATAAATGTGCACTGTATTAACACTGTATTAACTATACTATTAATGCAACGGGAGTCAAACAGACTTTATAGAAAATGAAAAAGAAATGGAATGAGATGATATGAGATGAGAGAATAAGACAAATGAGAAAGAAGGGGCACCAGCTCAGAGTGCAGCAGCTGGAGGGCGGAGATGCTGTTGATACAGCAAATGTATCACTAGTATACTACAGTTAAATGCAGTCAAGAAAGAAGTAGTAATAGTAGAAAGAAATAATTTAATATCGTGATCTCAAAGTTCTTTAAACCTCAGGTTCAAATTCAAGTTTAATGAACACAAACTGTAACAGCCCGTTGTTTGTTTTTTTGTGGCCCTATTATTTGTGCAGACCTCAATGAAATGCATGTGCAATAGGGACAGAGCTGCACATTGCAAACACAAGCAAACTGAGACTTGCAAACTGCAAGAACCTGGTGCACATGGTGTCACAACAAAGATTAAGTTTAAGTTGCATGAACAGCCAGATGGTGGAGAAACAGTGTTACTGGGTGACTTGTATGAATGTGCTATCAGAATTAGACTGTAATGAATTCCAACCTTTGCCATCTGAGCTTGGACACCAGTGGTCTTCAGGGCAGCCACAGCTTTCTGAGCTGCAGCGGGGCTGTCAAAGTCCACAAAGCCATATCCTGAGGAGACAAGCAGCACAGTTAGGACAATATTCTTTAGCCAGCACAAATAATGGCTGAGCTTCCGTGTTGTGTGGACTGACCTATGCCTCTCTGTTATGGATGTGATGGGCTGTGTGTTCATTAGTGGGTATAACATGTTACTATAACAAAACTTTACATACGTACAGTGTGTTACTATGTGATTTTACAGTACTTATTTACTTCTGCATTATATAGGTCTATCTAACTGTGTGTATTTATGTGTACTTTTGTGTGTGCGTGTGGAAGTAGAGGTAGAAGCGTGCTGAGGATGCAGATACCAGTGTGACATTCATGGCTCAGGTCAGCTCTCTGTCCTGGGGGGTACAAACAGGGTGAACCTATAGTACCTAACCTCTACTGCAGCTGCTATATTTAACCTATTCAAGCTAAATTATGGTGAATATGTCAGGGCTCTTTCATCTGAAAAATGGGTCACATTGGTACTAAAAGTTTAATGTGAATCCTTGTCTTATTTATTACTACAAGTTCTTGATAATTCTGAAATGAGTTAAAAAAAACAATGGCTTTAAAAAATGTTTCTGAAATTGAAGGTCACACAAGGTTCTTGCTAAAGCCATCTCTGGCTTCTATCTAAAATTCAGTCAGAGCTTTAACGGTGTCACCTTTCACTGAGAGCCTTTGATTAACTGGCATCTGTATAATCCAGAGGAGAGTGACAAAGCATTCTCTTAATCCCATCAGCACTGGAGAGAATCAGTAAGTCCCTCTTTAGTCAGACGGGCAGTCTACTAGAACTGGACCAAGACCAACACTGTCACTCAACAGAAAGAGGAGGAGTCGGCCACTTCTTCCCAGAAACCACCCACAGCAGTGACACACCAACAGACAAGGGCTGAGGCTTAAAATAACATGAGCTTGGAGGCAGCTTTAAGCAGCCTGGCTGCCTGTTTCCTGACTTGCCCGGATCATCTGACATCATCTGCTGAATGACATGATGTTTTGAGAGAATTCACACAATGGACGTCTACCAATTTTGTGGTAGTGTAGAAGTGATATTCTCTCTTACAGTGAGGTGTTAAAAATCCTGCAGGGCAGTTCATGAGATTTCTTGATACATACTTAATTAGAGGAGATAAAAAAAAAAGGGCGGTGTTGGAAAGGGGAAAAACAACTTCACACACCTTTACATTTGTTTGTAGTCTTGTCCATGATGGCCTTTGTTGATACAATTTTGCCATACCTAGGGGAGGAGCAGAAAGGGGAGGCATTGTTAGCTGGATTACGTACCAGACAGAGACAGTTATAAAACACAGAGAGGGAGGGTTGAGCAACAATCTATGACATCATCGTAAAGATATGAGAAACAGGAAGTGGTTTCCATGGAGGCTTGAAAATCCCCACCATGTGGGTGTAAAGCTAAACAGTCCCTTTTTCTTTAGCCAAACTAAACCACCGTATCAAACTTTATACAGTCACTAAAGTCTCTCTTAGGAGAAGTCGGGTCACTTGGGATTATCAAAGAATCCTATTTGTTTATATGGGGAGTCATCTATGTGTAAGATTCGGACATATAATTACTGTTTTAATTTTATATTTAGGAACACTGATGAACTTTATACACCTTACAATCTTTTCATGGCACAGTGTTGTCACAGAATACAACTTTTTTTCACTTGTGCTTGTACGTATGTGCAAACCACTGTCTCAAAAAAAACACGGAGATTGTGACATTCAAAAGTCTGGTCTGGTTCATGTCGTTGCCATGGTTTCAACAAAAAAGTCATGGTATGCATGTAGACCACAGGAAAGTACTGAGAGTACCATGTTGTTACACTGTAATTTCTTAAAAAATGCTTTGATGTGGGAGCTGTAAAAAAACTGACAGTATTGAGGTGAACAGGTAAAAAACTCCTTGCTTTGTTTTTACACAAAAAGAGTCTCAATAGCTCATTTTAATTCTTTAACTATGTAGTTTCTAGTGCATATTTTAAAACTGTTGTTTTATTCTTAAAAAATCAAATATGTTTCACTACCTCATTTTTACTTTATTTTTATTTAATCTTTATTTAATCAGGCAGTCTCATTGAGATTAACATCACTTTTCCAAGAGAGACCAAGAATATTCAAAAGAATACAAACAACAAACAGAATCAACACAATAAACAAGGTAATTAATTTAAACAGTTACAAGTTACATTGAAAAGTTCAGTAAGACTGTAGTTTGAGGGCAGTTTGCAGTTCATTCCATTTAACAGGTGCATAGTACCTGAAACCAGTTCTGCCAACATTAGTGCGTACATGGGGGATATCTAAAGTTAGGTAGTTACTGGATCATGTACTGTGGCTACTAAATTTAAATGAGAGAAGAGATGTGAGGTAGTTTGGAAGCTTCAGCAGTAGAGCTTTATAGATGAATAACAATGTAATAATGAGATGGCTATTTCTTCTTGACTTTAAGGAACTCCATGCAACTGTGTGATACAGAGAACAATGATGAGTACGAAATCTGTCATTTGTAATAAGCGTAAAGCACTGTGATACACAGGATTTAACTGCTGAAGTGTTGATGGGGCAGCATGGCAATAAAGTATATCTCCATAGTGAAGGACAGACATGAAGGTTGACAATAGTCATCAAACTAACAGAGGTATAGAAAAAACTTGTCAATGGGATAACAAGACTAAATCCTGGGACAGCTGTTTAAAGAAGGCTACCTCTGAAATCCTCCACACAACTCGTTGGCTTGTGGTTGGTATTTTCCACATGGTCAACTACAGTGGACACATTCAGTCCATAGGCATCATGTTAAAAATGACCTATATAATCTACAGTGACAGTGATATAAGCCAGTTGTACTCTGCAGTCAACCAGGAGCATTCTTTAGCCAGGGATTTGGCTAAATGCTAAACTGGGTGAAAGAGCATGAATTTATGACCTTTCCTTCATCTGAACTCTAATCTCAAATCATGTGTGGCTACAGCACGTTTGCTCTGACACTACCATGAAAATGTAGTGCATTTACATGTACATGTAGTTACTTAACACACTTTAGGGTTATTCAGTGTGACCCTTCGAGACATTTTGAATGCACAACAACAACAAAAAAAAGGAAGTCATGTTTGTCTACAGATTAACATAGGAAGTGATAAAACAGCACATCCTATACTTTAGGTCACATTTGTAGTGTGAGGTACTTCTGTACATTAAAACAAGTTAAAAAAATATTGCATTTAAGTTGCAATTGCATCTGAGTGAGCTTGAAAACTCTTAAACCAAAAGATCTCGCACTTAAATCCTCAATAAAATAAACATGTATGTCACTGCTGAGGCCAATTTCAATACGTAATATATTTCTAAAAAGCCAAAGAATGAATTGGCAGCATTGTGCTGGAAAGTCGGTATCACATTGTGAAGATGGGGCCTCAGAAAAAAAGCAAATAAAATCTATGAGGCATCGGGGTGGTCTCTCTGCATGGCAAATATAAAGCATTCAATGCACAAAGAGAGCTGTGCTGACAGTATCTCTCTTTTATCCACACACATGATAAATGAAATCTTTGCTGCTGTGCCCCACATGCTGTCAAGTAGCTCACCATTCACACTCTGTCCTTGTGTGGTCTTCAAGATCATTTTTCATGTCATATTCAAATGAAGCCTGCAATACTGCCGCATTTGTTATAACCTCAAATATATACATAAGAATCCATAGGTGTCTCACCACACTCTCTGCATGGCCCAAAACTACTCTATTTGTTATAAAAAGCTGATTAAATCTTAAATCCTTTCTTGGAAGATATTTAAACAGACCTGTAGGGCTCAGTTTGTCATTCAAAGTCATCTCATTAGAAAGGAAGAAAATGTACTATAACAATAAATTACAACAAAGACAAAACAATATAAACTTTCTGATCTTTCAATACAATAAGAGTGCATTTGTACTTGTAAATGGCATATTTACATCTTACTTTTTCACACCTTATTTGTATTTTAACAATTTTATGTCAAAAAGTGACTGCCACTGCAAATCTAAACTATACACTAAAACTACGTAGACCAAAAAATCAATAGCTGATCAATAGCTGATAATGATGAGAGGAAGTGTGGTACTCACGGCTGGCAGAGCTTGACCAGGTCATGGTCTGTGCTTGAAGGAGAGAGGCCTCGGATGTAGAGGTTTGTTTTGCTGAGCTGATCCCAGCCTGCACAGCTACTGCTGCTGCTGTTGTTGGTGCTGCTGTTGGTGCTCGGGCTGGGTGGAGCCATGGGGTGTGACGGTGTGGCAACAGGTTGCTGGAAAAGGCAAGGAGACACAGAAAAACTAGGTTGAATTCAAGCTCAGGCTGGGTGGTAATTAAATAATATTGTTTACCGTCCCTCCATATAATTGTAACATGGCTCAAAGTTCTCAAGTCTAAGTGAATGATATGTCAATTTTCCCCCAAAATGTGCTTAAACTTATTTTTGTTAATATTAGACAATTTGACTCTACATAATTAACATGGTTTTAACTTTTTGCCATGTGATTGTGAATACATTAAGAGAAACAGTGTTTCACTTCCCACTCTGGCTGAAAGTTTCAAGTTTGTTTCACCTCTGAGCACACAAACGGCATCTCTTGTGGGTGTGGTTGGGTGTGGTCAGAAGTGTGCTTCTGATGTCACAGTGTACTGGAACACCCTGGAGTACACTTGTACATCACAGCTGTATTTCTATTTTCTGGAGGTGTTAAGTTATTCTTTAAACCTGTAATAACTGATTTTGCAGCTACTTTGGAGCAACAGAAATAAGCTGTAAACACAATATTGACATATTATCACCTTAAAAAGTTGATATAGTGAAGTTGTTAGCAAATAGTTGCAAATTTACACATCCAGCTGATACGGAGTCACATCAGCATTCATTTGGAGTTGTATCTCTGGTGACCTGATGTCCAATATTCACTGTCTTTTAGCTCTGTTTTGCTCTCCACCAACTCCTCGGGGAAATTTCTAGTGCTTTAGCTGCAAAAGGTTCCACTAGTATGTACACTAGCTAGTCGCTAACTGTGTCTGTCTGCCGATTGGTGCTGGGCAGGTAGAGTACAGTGGGTTGTTAGAGCTTTTTCAGAGCTGAAAACAGCTGACTGCTGCGTCTGGAAATGGCGCTGATGAGAACCAAAAACCAGTAAAGTTGCAGGCTGTTAAACCAAAACAATGAATTAAAAGATGCTGAAACACTCTGTAGAGCTGAGGGGAACTGCACAGTCGGGAATATCACTACAAGTGACCCCTTTCACGTGCACATCGTCCTTGTCCAAGTCAGGACAAAACAACAACTTGCTGCAAACTGTCTGCACTTTTTTGGCTTCAGTATATCTTTGATTTGCTGACAAAATATTAATATTTGAGTGAGCTGTATCATAATATGATGACTGCCACTTTTGCATGACATTTCTGCATGAAAATTCACTCCAAGAAAGTCCTGCTGTGTGCCCTCACCAAGTCACTCACATTTGCACATATTAAGGGGGGAAAAAAGATTAACTGTTTGGACACTCCATCATTAATATCAGGTGGGTTTCTGTCCAGTGTGAGGATTAATATTTTACAGAGCAGTGAGCCATATCTGCAGAACAATCTCCATCACACCTTCGCAGTCTGAGTCACAATCAGGGTCCGCAGGGGCCAGTAGTTTGATTTCACACTGCCTCAGGGTGTCGAATAAGCTATTCGCAGGTCAACATAAACAATAATTTCTGGTGTACCGCCAGACAGCTTAACCATGGCAGTCTCATTAATGAGTAGCTTTTTTACTGTATATGTTCAAAATGGTTTGAGAGACTTCAAGTATGACTGTGTCTTTTCCCTAATAGTCAAGAAAAAACAATTACTAAGAATTTACTGGTTTTTTGCTCTGAGATGATATAAACACAGTCAAACAACTGGCAATGTGATTTTCACATGCTATTCAGTTTTGGTTTCACATGTTATTCTAAGTAGGCTATTGCTTATAATAGCTGCAGAGGGCATGTCTATGCGAGGGCAAGAAGGGAAAAAGCAAAAATCCTTCGGTGATTTTGCAACTGTGTGCTTTATGTTTACAAGATACTGATGTCCTAGTCTGAGAGAGCTGTCCCCTTCAGGAATTTGTCTTCTTTACTATCCAACACGGCTCACCCCTCCACCCCCCCCTCCCACTGAGGAATCACAAGTTGAGAGGAAGCTGATGGAATCCCAAGCATGAAGTGGTGACAAGATTGAGCAACCTAAGTCCGAAACTCAGCCTAGAGGATCTTCTCTTGTGACCGACTGGTCAACAACCTCACATAAGTTAGACCTACTGTTTGCCAACTGATTGGTGGCAAAAGTCCTCATTTCCTCCACCTTCTACCAGTTAACTGCTCTGTTTAGCATGGTCTGTGTCACCAAGTTAAAATTATGAATGTGCTTTCAGTGTATGAACAAAATTGTTCCACAAATTAAAGGTGAAGGAGTACGGCCTCGCTCTTTAGTAGTTGCCACAAAGACAACAGCAATAATGTAGCTACTGTTGCTACATGAATATGACAGAAGAGTAGTCAGGAAATCCTTGGTAATTCTTGGAAAACTCAAACAAAACATCAACTCATCAACAGACTGAACTATAATAAATGTATTGTTACCAGGAAACATGGATCATAGATTAGACTACAGTGAGGCCAAAAACTTACTAAACATTTATTACCAAAGAAGCGGGAATTATTTCCTAAGTTACACTGAATAAAACTTTGGCACCAAATGTGAAACACTATTACTTTGAAACTGGTGTTTCAAAGTAATAGTGGCAGGTACTGTGTCATCATACGAGTTCAGTCTTGAGGTATTGAACCTCCTTTAAAATGGAAAGTGTACCTCTCAATCTTCATAGGATTTTCATCCAAACACAAGAAGTAAGACAATTACATCTTATTTCTCAGGATCTCCAAAGAATGATTATTGAACGGTGAATGCTGAATAATTAAACATACCCTGAAGAAAATGTAAAGCTCAGGCTGTAGGGCAGGACATGAGAAAAACAAACACAGCCAATTGTTGGAAATCAATGGGGTTAGAGATAAGGATCTAAAAAAGCTCCATGTTGCAAGTTTATTTAAACCTTTGACAGTCACTGTCATCACAGTATCGAATGCATTTGTGAGTTGTAAATATGTTAAATAACATGCCAAATAATGACTTTTACTAAACAAAATGAGACATGCATTATATACATTCCAGTAATAGTTATATAGTAATAGTAATAGTTATTAATATAACATATGTACCATAACACAAGACAAGCCAGACTTTAAAGAGAATGCCTGCCACAGAGCCCGATCTCCATTTTCAGAGTCTGGGCTTCAGGTGAGTGCAACTTCCCTTTTCTGTGGGACTGAAGAGAAATTTTGTTTTTATACATCTGCCTGCCTACTCAGATGCAGGACTGTGAGAGACTGTGATGGGGAGAGGACGGCATCTTATCAGCCAGCTCCAGACCAACAGAGCTCGTCATATCCGAGCTGGAAATACACAGGGCTTCCAGTAAAAGGCCTCGCCCATGGAGCTCTAGCCACAGGATAACAGCATGAGCACGACAGCGTAAAAATGCTTATTCAAATTATTTGGCTAAAGGAAGTTTTAAAAATCTATATGTAACTGGGACAAAGTGAATGCATCAGTGGACAATTGGTCATCCATACTTTATAATTCTGTACAATACAGAGAGACCTAATAAATCAAGCAGATAGGATGTATGAATTACATTTTATGAAATGTATACTCCAAATATTTTAGGTAACCTATGGCTTATTTCACTGAAAGTCAGTTTGTTAAAACAGAAACCAACCAAAAGCAAGAATACATACTGTGGGAATTGCAAACGTCTGTTTGGTTGAGTTTGTGTGTGGTGCTTAGTGGTGTCCATTGCCAGCTCATGTGTACTTCATTTATAATCCAAAATATGTAATAAGTGATGTGAGCTTAGCCTACTATTTTGCTATGTGGCCAGTATAGCCATTACATTAAACATCAACTGAAGTCATAGGCCTGTATCTCTCCAGCAGTTATCAGACCTGGACCACAGCCCGAACAGCAGGTAGGCTTTTCTTAATATGCATAAGTGGCCTAACTGAATCTTATATCACACACAGGAGCACAACACTGCCATTTCAAATGCCATAGTGTACGTTAGTTCAACCAAAGTTTTCTTTCTGTTAGACCGTACAACATACAAGTTTTTTTAGGCTGTGAGCTGTTGTCAAATAAACCTTTTTGCGACTTCCATGAAGTCAGCTTTGTGGACATTATGTCTTAAGGCTGGTCTCTATATAAATATTTGCGTATTTACCTGTTTGCGATGCGGAGTCCTTAGTGGGTTTCCAGTATTAGCAAAAATCATCCTCAATTCGATGGGAGGGTAGTTTTTTTTCAGTTAAGCTACAATTTTCTAGCGAAATACATAAAACTCCTCGTATAAGTAGAAAATTATTTGACGTGGATATCCTCTTTACTCCGATAAAGGGCACAAAAATAGGATTCTATACATATTAGCTGTATACATGTCCTTATTGTCGTCGACTATCCGGCAACAGAAACCTCCGTAAATTGTCCCAACTTCGATTGCCCAGCCCAGTTTGTTTGACTGGCTTCATTGATTTGCACTCAGCGCTGCGCAGGACAGGACTGACGCTGCCACGGTGGGGAGAAACCACTCGACCCTTTGGTGTAGGGGTGAACTTTTAACAGTGTTCCCAAAATACATAACAATTTGCATTTGTTTGCTCCAATGAAGATTTAAAAGTAGATTTTTTTTAATTCGAAAAAATGTACCTCGGCATTTACGATAATCTACACTGTCCTTGTTATCTAAACACATGATTTAAAGAGACTGTCTCCACCTCTGTTGTTGTTCGTGTATTACAGAATGCATACCAAACATTCCACCGTGCGGCTGTTTGTGGATGTGATATTCTGACGAGATTCAGTGTATTTTCATGACCTACGGAGAATAAAAATTAAACTAAAGTAGTAAATTCAAGTTCTATGTTTAGGTATAATGATAATTATTAATGGCAGTGAAGGATTCCATTTAGTTCGGAGGCAGCAGTCCACCGATGATCAATATGAGCTTCAATGGCCATGATACAAATTGGTGTGGTTTTATAGAAGCCTGAATAAAAATGATCACTCAGTGATCACTCACACATTTTTAAGAGACGCTGTAATAAAAAATAGACTTTAGCTTAGGTCACGCAAAACAGCCATAAAATAAAACATTGAGAAAACAGACGCTTTCTCAATATGACATTTTAAAAGTCTAATTGGTAAATTATATCAAGGATGAGTTAAATGGTTCGCAATTGGAGTAAAGGATCAGTCCACCCAAATTACAAAACAACATATTTCACAACTGAATGAATGGTATGTACTCATGCAGATACTTTGATTTTATTTGCCCATTTTTAAGCTATAACCTCCCCTGTAACTTCTGCCACCACCCCAATACAATGGAGATTAATGCAATTTCACTTGTGGCACTAGAGCAATCCGTTTTCATTAATAACAGCAATTATAATAAACTGCTTCCTCTAAAAATAAAAACAGTGATTTTTACAGAATATCCAGAAGAAGTCTCAGTAGTGGATATTGCAAAACCTCTGAAAATAAAATAGAGACTATCTGCATTGGACAATGGGAAATTTGCTCTTAATTATTTTGGTGAACTGATCCTTTGAAGATTAGGTTTTGTACTTCTATTATGGATTGTGTGCAGTAGGACCCTCTTAATGTGAGTGACGGGTGGTGGTGGTGTGTGTATGTGTGTGTGTGTGTGGGGGGGTCTTTATTGGAGCAGGTAAGAGGGGCAGGCTGGGCTATAAATCAAAGACAATCTACTGCCACTGTCACCTGCTGATTGGAAAACCAACACTGGCAGAAAATGTGAATTAATGGCGACCTTCAGCAAGGTACAAGCACCATGCTATAACCACTGTCTTGTTCTGCCTTTATAGTCTCCCTAAACAGTTAAACCTTCAGTTGTTTTGTGTCACCACTGTCAGCTAGAACAAATAAGACAGATACGATCAAATTAAATATTATCTACATGGTTAAAGACCTATATTCTCTTTCACTAACTCATCAACCCACATGCGCACTGTGGTAATATCTAGAAAGAACATAACATAGACCCTCTAATTGTGGCTCTGCTTTAGCTTTATAATGAAAAATTAGGTCCCCAAAGCTTAGTAATCACTGAAATTATCCATGTGAGCCCACGATGACACCAGTGTCCTATTGGCAGGGTCACCAGGAGAGCATTTAGAGAAGTTCACCAGGCCAACAGGAGTCAACGGGTCAGCATTAGAGGAAAGGGAGAGAGGTCTGATTCAGCACTCTGCTCAGGGTACTAAAGGGGGGGCGGCGGGGTACACAGAGAGGCAATTGAACCACCACCTTTTATGAAACAGTGAAAGGAAAGGTTATCTCTGTGTTTGTGTAGCACTATAATAACACCTAAATAAACCTGCACATGTATCTAATAATATTGTAAATTAATGTTATTATCACAGGTAGAATCATTTTGAGGGTTACCATAATTAAACAATTTCTAGGAAACCAGGACCTGGAATGAATATTTCCTTTATATGTAAAGCCTACAGTACATACAATATACCATTAAATCACTTCAAGCATGTTGTTTTGATATGAAAGGACAGCTTTTGCCAACAGAGGAACAAATAGATTTCCAGAGAGCGCCGTTCTCCTGAAGAAGATGTCCTTTCATTATAGATGGAGGTTTAGATTGCACATGCATAATCACTCGAACAGGCACAAACATGCATAGATGCAAAGATTACAAGATCACTAAGACACAAACCCATAGACACACAGAGACACAAGCTCACACTCACACACACACACACACACACACACACACACACACACACACACACACACTGGGTATTTCCAAGGGAAATAAGAGAGTGAGGTTATTTTAGGACATTGTGCTACTTGTTCTCACTCTTCCCTGAACTAATGAAAACAGTCTCTACCTGCAAACAACTCTGAGGTATATGAAGAAAGCGTTGCTCTCTGTTTTGTTCTCACAAATCACAACAGCAATTACAGTCTCACAGCTCATTCTGTGAAAGGCAGAGAGAGACATTTCTCCTCACTTCCTCTGTGTGTTAAATTCCTGAGAAATGGTAGTGCCTCAATCAGTGTTGCACAGAGTTTCAGCAGCTCCAGGAAGCTTTTAGTAACAGCTCTGTGCCTTCCTGCCTCGATGGAAGGTTTGGGGCGTGCAACCCCTCTTTGGCAGAAGCAGATTCATTTCCCCCTGACTTTTGGCTGTAAATTACCCACAAAAAGGGAATTGTGAGTGCCTAAGTGTGTGGGTCATACAGAAAAAATGCCACATTCACAACTCTGGTCTATAATTGAGGTGCTGATGTGGGGGTGGTGTTCATGACAACCCTGCTCAGTTATCCAAAAATGAATGACTCACTTTACTGGTTCTGTGTGTAATAATGAACAATTGAGGATGCTCTTTTTGAATGAGTAAGAAATACATTAGAGATTGTGGTTAGATGTTTGAAATGACTAGATGGTCTTTCATAATCCACCATCCATTATGTGGTACATAATCTGTGTTTGATTCACAGCAATGGACAACTTGGATATCATCACACTGGTGAAGGCAGGTTTAGGTTTAGGTATATATATATATGACTTTCATAGTGTTAACTTATTGTACAAAACATGTGGCAAGGCAATTTAGAAATCAAGAAACAGGAAATTGAAAATCACTGCAGCCATCTGATGTGTGAAATGATCTTTATTACATCTCAAGTTATTTCTCTATGAAAAGAAGCTTTGATGGTAGATGACAATTCACTTTTATTGATCCCTGACAACACTTTTCCTTATAACCACTTTATGAAGTGATCATAAAGACAGGGTTGCAAATACAAATGGTTTAATACATTATAGGCCTACATGATATCACACAATGTAGTCTTCTTTTTCAATGTTATGATAAGTGTATGATAAATGGTTTGTATTCATATTCCTCACTGACATTTTTACACACATATTTAAAGCTGAATACTTTCTAATATATGAGAGGAAATACTTGACAGCAGCAGGAAAGGTTTTGGTATTGTGCAGCTTGGCCCTCATTTTTCTCATGGCAAATGTCCCGAGAATGAGAGTCATATGTGTACAAAGGCCTGACACTGACATAAAGAGCAGCGCCACTGGGCTGTTTCATTGTGTACATTCTGCTGCCAGGCAACTCTCCAAACTTTATTGTAAACATTGTATGGTGCTGTTCAGCCTCAGCATAATGCCATTGTCCACATTCTCTCCATGGTAGTCAATGCATTCATCTTGACAATGATTTAAAGTTTACTTTGGTGGAGGCAGCCTGCCATCAACTCTCACCAAAATATTACCAAACTATCACTACTTTGCTAAGAGTTGTTATCTCTGTGCAATCAATATACATGGCATGCTTTATTATAAAATAGTCTTGAGCGAAAATGAAATCAGCACAGTCCATCTCTCAGGAACAGCATTTACAATTCGTTCCTAAAAGTTTGAGGTCAAATTCATTATTAAGATAAATACATGTTTATTGTGATGACCAAGAAAGCTCACTGTGGGATAAAATTTATGGGGATCACAGCAGGAGACTCTGACACAGTAACATTTTGCACATCAGTTTATATGGCATAACAGGTAGCGCTTTGTTACTTTGCAGCAATGTTTGTATCATAACATCAGAAATCTCCCCAAAACCCAAACTTATTTTGTTGCCTGCATTTTCACTTTTTATACACTAATGCTTTATTTGGTCATCTGGTAAGCAGTTGAATAATCTCAGATGAATCCTATCATCCCTTATAATCAAAAGAGACGCCATGAATGAATGGCCCTATTCTATAGTCCATTCACTGAGAACCCCTGAGGAAGTGTGTTTAAGGATGTGCTTATGCGCCAAAAAGAATGTTTTCTACTACTTTCAACATAGGATAACTGATAGTGTGAATGCTTCCTCTGTGTTTCCTGTTGCTGGTAGAAATTGTCTATCTGGAGCCTTAAGCTTTAACTTTCCTGCTGATAAAATTTTCATGATCTTCGGTAATGAAGCGCACTAGAGGGCTCTTTATTTGAGCCGAGATGCCTGCAGGGTAGCTAGGGACTTTCTTCTTAACCTCATATGCCCTTTCACTTCTTCAGTTTTGTTCCATCTCCACTTACTTTTTGCACTATTTTACCCTACAAAGCGACAAAACTGACATTTAGTCTGCTCTATAAGGCTATTATCTTCTCTAGTCAGTTGCTATAATCTAAAAATGATTGAGAGCGTTTGGAAAATCAACAGATGCCAACTTGTGCTCAGTGTTTAGTCAGGACAAAAGAGCAAATACAGTATCTACATCACAACTGCAACAACAAGAATCCAGCTTTTTGCAGGCTGTATTTGTACAGCTTATAGAGATGAGATCTATATACAGTCGATTGTGATCATCCCACATGCCACATCAAGTACAACCAATCCCTTGAGAACATACAGTATATGCAACCCAACACCTTGCTTTGCAGGTACTGGGAATAGTAATAGTGAGGGAATATTTGTTGATGCCAACATTTCCCACGGAAATAAAAGCATTGAGTGGAGTATTCAGATATTTCCGTCACATCCATATCACCTCACCCTGCTGTGGGAAACACACCGCTGTGACCCTCCCCGTCCACATGACTATTGATTTTGGATGTGTGAAATGCCTTATCTTATACTGACAAATTAGAAATCAATGCATGTGTTTGAGGACAACCAGTAATACAATGTAGGCTCACTTTGGGGGAATTTGACTGTTGACATCAGTCAAATAAAATGAGGATTAGCATAAAGTTAAATAAGGTAAAATATAATTTGACTAAAAGTGGAAATTTTGTGTTTAAAATAAGAACTCTGTTGACAGAGGTGACACAAAACTAATTTTTGGTATTATAGTGATTCAGTGATACTTGAAGTAACTTGAAGGATATATGGTTAATCAACTCTTTAAAGGACTATTAAAGAGATGTTCAAGGATGTTAGAATTAGTTTGGTTGTTACCCATTGCCTTGCACACAGTATAAACTACATTTTGTTCAATGAGGGGTTTGTGGTTTAGCTCTAATGTAACAGAAACAGGGAGAAAACTTCTTCTCGCTATCGATCAGGAAATTCTATAAGCTGACAGGAAAGTATTCTTGCAGTTTCTGCATAGTCAAAAACTGTTAAGAGCAACATATTTAGGTCACTCCATAGATTTGTTGTATGTTTTTGATCCTCCCTGGACTTTGGCCTGTAAAAAATACCTTAGCCTACAAGAGTCAATAAGAGTCCAAAAATCATAAAATGCTCCATAAAGATTTAGAATAAATGAGAAATTGTATAATATTCTCAGAACTACAGAATCTTCTCAAGTTTCTCAACATACTCATCCCCACCCTCTTCAAATAGCAGGAAGCCCCTGAGGCCAGAGCGTAAACCAAAACAATACTGTGTGCGGCTTTAGCTTCTGATGGAAACCAAGGTGGCTCAGTGGTCTGCTCTGATGCCATGCACATCTACTTTCACATATTCCAGGAAAAAACACAAATGGTACATAGTGAGATAAATTGTTTTGGCACTACAATTCGGATTAACAATACTACGCATAATGCAAGTATTTGTATGAAGAAAAAGTGTGAAAGGACAAAATAAAGAGCGTAAAGAAGAAATTGTATTTTTATATATATTTTTTCCTTTCATTTATAGCAAGGTTTCTCTCCATTCTCCACCACCTCTCTCTGGGCTCCTGAAATCTGATCTATGTGTTTCCCCCCTGCATTCCTCCTCTCCCCCCTCCCCTCAGTGAGTCCTGAGTCCTCAGCTCTGCCCCCTCTGTCTGATCTTGCGTTTCTGCAGACCTACAGCAGATTGTTTATTTTGCTAGACTCAGAGGAAACATGGATGGACCCTTCATTGGCTCAAGATTTACTGCTGAGCTCCAACCAGGCTCCAGTGTGATGTCTATCTAGAACAGGGCCCCCTATAACACCAAGCTTTAGTATCGTTTTCACCACTGACACGTCACAAAGGACAATGGGATTGCCTGCTTGGGGAATACGGCATTAGATGATCACATCAGTTGATACATTGTGGTATTTTGCATACAAATAATCCACTCATCCTACTAATCGTGGATATTGGGGGCACAGATCATTAGATAAACCACATGCACCATTGTCCGATAATGGACAAAGGGCAAAAAACACATCTGACCCTTTCGTATGTCTTCTTCAGGGCAAGCTGGATGATGCTGGAAAAGGACACCACATCTCCCCAGAGATCATTGCTGCTGAAAATGTATGAGGCCTCTCTGCACCATTGATGTCCTCTTGGAAGTGGTGAGGTCAGGGTATTAGACAAAAATCACGTTGGGAGACTCATTTCTCAACAGAAAAACATCACACTTTATTGTGTACATTGAGCATATAGCCTACAGTATATCTGTTTTAAGTGGCTACATGTAACAAAGATTGATTACAGGTCTGAAGGCAACAATAGTTTATAATAAACATGAAGCACCCAGTATATTCCTCTTCTTTTTCTTTTCAAAACTTCAGTATGGGTTATTGGAGTGGTAATACACTGCGGTCTGAGGTCTCACAATGCAGGAAATGTACATATTGTTGACAGAAATGCTTCTCTGCGAGATAAATGAGGGCACACTTGCCTTTCAGCCTATGTGAGTGTTGTAGTTGACAGTAATGCATTGTGGAGGCAATTATGATTTATGAGTCACACAAGGGAGAGTGGTGCATTCAGTACTTACTTTGGAAGAAAAAAAGAGAAAGAGAGAGAGACCGATCAAACAGACCAAATTGCCACATGAAAGTGAAGGGAGTATTCATAAATCTGTCTCATCATGTTTGCACTTTTCTCGTCTTTAGTGTTGTTCACTCTCACCCAGGCATGACAGGTAAGTTGATAAAGAGTGCATCAAAATTCCTGATTTTTTTCTGCCATCTGATATTCTGATGGTTTTTTGTAACATATTAATATCCTGAGCAGCCGACTGCATAATAGAACTTCCTCCTCAGGAAAGATGAACAAAGGGAGGATTGAGGACTGAACAGAAAGAGAAAATATGAACTGGTATGAATGGTTGTGTGGTCATTGAAATTACTCATATGCCTCACCCCATGTTCAATTATCAAATCATTGCTTATCAGTATACCACAGTCTAAATGACATTTTTCTTTATCAGACCCACAAGACAAGAGTTATGTCAGATTGCCATAAATCCAGAGTTCAAAGCAACCATGGAAAATAAGTGAAAGAGAGTTTTTAAAATATGAACTGAGGTTGTTTTTAGCACTCTGGGACTGTAAGTCATTCCAAGCAGGAGCAGAGGTTGAGGGAGGAATGTCAGTGAGGGTCAGAGACGACAACCTCTGTGGCAGGACTCTAAAAAAACGATGCTTGGAGGAGATTAGAGTCCCACTGTGCTGGACCGGCCACATGAAGGTCTGCACTAATTCATACTGATAATGGAGACAAGAAATGCTCATCCACTTATCCTGCTCTATCATTTGTAGTCAGTTCTGGATTAAATCAGTTACAGACTGAGACTGAGAAAACTTTGTTGGCTAATTTAACCTAACACATACCTCCCTGTGTACAACAATTTAAATGATTTTAAGCAATTGACATTAGTTGATTTTGAAATAGAAATTGTTGAACATTGTTTCTTTCCGAGCACAAAAATGAAACCTGTACCCTGGTTTCTTTCACAGAAAGGCAATAAATTCCAGCATATGTGCCTCCTGGCCATGGTGAGGTGAGGTAATAGACAGCCGTGTGAGAAAGTTAGGAAATGAAATATGAATAATATCCCCAGGAGACGCTGTCACATATCCATGAGAAAGGTACAAAAAGTACTGTAGGCCAACTGATCAACATATTTCAAATGCATCACGATGAAAATCTGAAGCAAGTTGAGCCATGTTTGGAAATCTCACGAATGATGATGTTATCATCTGCAGTAAATATCACAATTATTAAAATATTGACTTGTAAATTGGAAAAATATTGGATGATCTATATAAAGATAAAGTTTCATTAGATCAACTTGTGATTTTTCCACATTCCCAGTGAGGGGCTTTAAATAAAGTAAGATATCAGTTCAGTTGTATTATGGTAATTATTAAAAAGCTTGTTACACCTTTACTACCAACTGGCAAATGTACATTTGGAAAATATTACATGGGAATTGTGGATATCAGCACAATGGGGATCTGTTTTTTGATTTTACACTACTACCATGCTGACACTTCAAATATAAATGACCATATTCACTTGGTTTTATAGCTTTAGTGGACTGTACACAATACTCTGAGAATCTTCAATAACTTAAGGTTAAAGCCACTGTAAGGAAGTTAAGAAGATACTGCATCTCAATAAGTCACTCTTAGCTGCCATCTACTGGTTTTTCTTTTTGTGCTGCTAGTATTTCTTGGGTTGCCCTTTGCTGGGGAGAGAGCTCTCACTGTGGCACACAATACAGTCTGGCACATGGGTGCATCTAGTCAAGGTCAGAGGGGATACAAATCAGAAATATAAACCTACAACATGTGCAGCCATACCTCTACATAAAACAACAGAGGTTTGGTGAACTGTAAAAGCATTAGTTATATAGAAACAGGAAGAGCTTTAACCATAATGTCACCAGGACAGAGTATTGCATCATTATTCACTTACTGTAGGTTCATGCTGAAAAAAGGGATGCATGTAGGAAAATGACTAATATACATGTATGGCATTAAGAACGCAGAGAGACCCCAAGGTAGCCCGTTGGGTTTTAAAAGAAGTGAAAAGAATATATCGAAAAAGAAAACAAAACTAGAATGAGTAATACAGTGCCTGAAAAAAAAACTGTCTGGGTAAATTAAGCTACTGCAGTATTCATGTATGAATGTTTATGTTTTATGCCCAAACAACATAAGGTTAACAGTCTATATCAATGCCAAATGAAAACAAATGCTGCAAAAGAAGTGCAACCATGTACAGTAATGTGCACTAATCGTCCACTTGTGGCTGTGGCCCAATATTTCCTAACAATTAAATATTCTACCATCATCATTCAACATTTCTTTCTCATTAGGGATTTCATAAATTTGGCTCTGAACAGGTTTTGAGAAGTGCATTGGAGGGAGCATAAGGAGGCCTTAACATCACATGTTACTGAGTCTTGGCCACAACATAAGAACCTGATCCCATGTGGTATAAATTGTGGCTACAAATTGCTTTTTTAACCATAAATATCACCAGGGGGCACCATAGCTCAGCAAAGCACACCTTTACATAATGGTAATGTTCGTTGTTGAACAGTCAAGTTAAGCTCACTGAATGCACATGTGAATTGTTTTGTCAAGAATATATTATATATATTATTTTTCCTTAAATACTCGTCTTATGTGTTCTCACATTTGCAGAAATTTGTTGGATGAGCGTACGTGTGTGCTCCCCTGTGCTGAGGTCCTGCTCTGTACCGAACTCATGCTTTACTAGCTAACCTGTTGTCCCAGTTCACTGTCTCTTTGGTCAACTACTGTGTGGTGGAAGCTAAGTAAACTTTGCCAGAAGTAACCCATCAAGGCTAGGAATTGTGGGTTTTGCGGTTTTCTCTTCATAATGGTGGTTTTCAAGGAGTAAAGTGGAACAGATGACCAAATCTACTGTAATCTACTGTACTCATCGTGCATTCAGTACACACTGACATCACTGTTGGCTAAATTAACAATGTTTAAACTGAGCCCAGTGGTCAGCTATGTCACATGTGCACACACAGAATACAGAAGAAAAAGAAAGATGAACATTTCCATATATAACATTTAAAAAAGAAGAAACATCAGACAAAGATAAGCACACAGACATTCAGTTAGAGGCCTTTTTTGGTGCAGACATTTTGATTTGTCATAGCAGGAAAAGCACAGGTGTTACTAATATCATTAACAATGGCTCTTCTCTATTAAAATGCCCCAGTAAGCCATAACAGTGTGACAGAGAGTCAGCATGGGCAATACCAGGACCCTTAGACTGAAGCAGCTAAATGAAATTCAGTAATTGTAAATTTTATTATTTACACCTGTGATTTTCCTATTATGTCAAAATGTGTCCTGTGAAAAAGGATTCAGTTACGATAGAACAGTCATAGAGATTTTTCACTTCCTAAATATTTCCAAAGCAGAAATAACATCAACAAAAGCAAAAAGTGAGGAATATCTGACTCTTAAGAAGTTATTTTTTTAAATTTCAGTTTGCTGATCTTAAATTGAGAGATAAACTATTCCAAAGTTTTGAGACAAGGACAGTATATAATATATGTTATATCTTGTCTTCATACCTTTTATGTCAGTATGTAAAGCACTTTGAATTGCCTTGTTCTTGAAAGGTGCTATACAAATAGACTTGAATTGCCTGTTACCAACTTTCATTGTTTTGGTAATTGAATTAATTGCACGATGGTACATATTCTTAAATAATAAAGTAGTGTTTAATAAAATGACCACAATAGGGGCCCAACTGCAAATTTTGGCCCATGGGCCCCCTAACAGGTTAATCCGGCCATGCTCAGGCAGGCTCAATTCTGTCGACAGAACTTGTTGAACGTTCAATAATGTAATAAAAAATGTTGGACTAAAATGAGCACAGCATAACTCTACTTTGGGGACAGTTTTCACATGCACAACAGCCTGCAGACGCGTAGGCTGGAAGAACCCTCAACCAGCTAACCACCCAGCGCTCCTCCGAGCTCCGCGCTGATTGGCCAGTGTCGGGTAAAGGCGGAAGTCTACAGAGCAGGGGGATTCCCCGAGGGAAGTTCCCAACTCAACTAGGCTATGTAAAACAGACATTGCCATATCCTCTCCAGCGCTTCGTAACTTTGCATCTGAAGATTAGGCGACGACGCTGCGGTCGTTTCAAAACAATAAATTCGACTTTAACAGTTACTCGAATGAAGGTAAGAGGACACTCACTTACTGGCGGAGAGGGAAACTTATCTGGGGAGTTGTTGCTCGGTCGCTTTATCCACCACCGGTTGAATGAGCTATGGCTACCGGTCAGTTACGGTTTAAAGAATACGGAACTGTGCGGAGGTTTAGGTTTATGACACTTTAAAGCGCTCCACTGCTCTGTGTCGTTAGGCTCCAACGTTAGTGTTAATGTCCGCTTCTAACTCAGCCTGTAGGTTAGGCTTTACTGTGGCTTCATCCAGGAGCCGCTGGTGTGTAGTATCACTGACAGGTAGTGTGTTACTATGCCATTTATAATGAAGATTGATCAATAATTGATGAGCAGCTCTGGGTGAAACTGACACCAGCCTCTTTCTTGTTTTACATCATCTCAACGCGTCCATGTAAATTATTACAACAGTAGGTATGGTGCTGAAATTGTCCAAAACTTGTTTGAAAGTCAGTTCTGACTCTGGTCAAGAGAAGACAAAAGTGTAAGGATTGTTTAGGTCAGTGGTCTAATACTAGTTGTGCAAGAAATTGCAAATGCATTGAGTAACTGTATTTATTTGTCATTACTTTAAAATAGCTCAGCTGCTCATCATCATCTACAGCACATAATTTCTCACAGACCCAGAGCAAGGCATCGATTGTTGAAATGTGAATACAATTTTGCTTTTGCATGTAAGATAATATTCCACCGGAACTGCCAATATTCTTTGGTAATAAGTGCAGATTAGGAAGTATGTTTACTCAGTTTTGTCATTGCATCAGTAGCTTACTTAAATCAACCAAAACATTTGACACCACTTTAAAGAGTTATTGATTCATTTTATTATTTTTAAAGCGTGTGAAGACAAGTTGACCGTTGTGTGTGGTGACATTATAAAACAAGCAAAAAGGGTCATTAACTCAATACTTTTTTAAAGTGCTGTCTTTGGGAGTGTGTTTCTTTTTGGAGTGAATTGTTGGTATGTTTTAAAACATTTTGGGATTTCGCTCATAGGGCTCATGTCTGCCGTGTCAGTGATGATTGTGGAGCACACGGCATGGAAAGGAACATCGGAGACCAGCTCAACAAAGCTTTTGAAGCTTATCGCCAGGTCTCCATTGAAAAGGACAATGCTAAAAAGGAGCTGCAGCAAATGGTAACGACGTGAGGAGAGTAACTTTTTCAAACTGTGTGTGAAATGAGCCAAACATTACCAATATATCACCAATACTAGGTCACAGAGTAGCTTGCATTGCCGGTGTTTTTTAACTAACCTAGTGAAAGTGTGTATACTTGTTTTTATTTTTGTCAAACAGCAAGAAATCTTGAAAACATGATTATTAGTTATACATGTATATGAAAATGTGACACACACAGACATATAGGCATATACCAGATTGCAGATATTGGTGCAAAAATAAAAATAACAGAAACCTCATTTTTACAGACTGAATATTATGAGCGATACACTCAAAAACTTCAAAAGCAAATAGAGGACCAGCAGCAGTTGATTTCAAAACTTGAAGCTAAGTTATCAGCAACAAGGCAACCATCAGGTTAGTGAGACGTGCCTGATGATCTCTCTGCTTATATGCCAACAACATAATGTACTCTTGCATTGCATTCTTGGCATTGAAATTGACAACAAATTGTAATGGATTTTGTAATGGATCTGTTTCATCCAGCATTGCCTCCTGTACAAACTGTTAATTTTCACTGTTTTGGGTTCTAAGGAGAGATGAAATGTGAGCCTTGCAACCATCTCCTTGATGGGGCCAGCGCTTATAGGAAAGTACAGTACCTGGTATGTTCGCTGTGCTACAGTGTACTCTTTCTGTGTCTACACTATGTGAAAACTGCAATTTGTTGGCCCCAAAACTATTTTTTTCCTTCATTCTCACACATGAAATTACACACGAGCATACATGCAGCTTCCTCTCACATACAAACACACAAGCTGATAGTACTTCTGCTTGATGTTGTTGCACTTGTGTCGACAAGGATTGTAAAGGAACAGTGATAGAAAATTAATATAGCAGTAACTATGAGGCTCAAAATATGGTTGATCCATATATAATTTATAATGTCAGACAACTTTTGAGCATTGTCTTTGTGACTGTAAGGTCTTAGCATCATCCTTTAAGTGACTTTTTCTTTTATCTCAGTAGCTCTCTGGCTGTACAGCACAAGTCAGCCTGCAAATATAACATTTTTTCCCAGTGTTTCTAACTCTTGTTCACACAGCTCTAAAGCAGTTTGCAGATTATACATGATAGTTAAGAGAAATTCTCTCCTTGTTCAGTCATTCGCTCTGATCAGTAGAGAATGTCCATGCTTTCATCGTTTTATCATGTTTCCATTCATTTGTCTTCCAAAGATTCAAGCAACAGAGGAAACCTGAGGTATTACATTGCTGCTTTAATAGTATCCAACTCTATTTTACTCCACACAAGGTGTATCCACTTTTACTTCACCAGATGGTGCTAGAGGATAATATCGCTGCACAGTTCAGCAGCTTGAGCTTTGCTGTTTATTATTTAACAGGGCCTGGAAACATTTTTTACTAGTAAATATAAATTTGTGATGTGTGAATACAACTGCAGATGTATTATCAATATGCCCTTGAATAATTGTTGTTAATGATCACTATCAATGTAATGTGTCTTTTTTCAGGAGAAAATGGGCACTGTTGCTGTTGCTCCTAATATGCCAGTCAACAGCAGCGTTGACTAGTACGTGTCTCTCCTAGTACAAAGACTTTTTTCTTTTCTTTTATTTACATTTTTGACATTACAGTTAATGAATGGATTTTTTTTCTTACTCTGTATTTATTTGCTTGTCAGTCAGGACATGCTGGATGCATTTGAAGCAATTCAAGGGAAATTCCGTCAGATTCGGTCTCTAACCAGAAGACAAAAAGATCACCTAAAAAGATTCCATGGAGGAAATGATACATCAAACGGTAATATTAATATTTGCCAAATATTATCTGCCATTTTTTAAGGCCTGAACCAAAATCCAATTGTTTTCTTAATTCAATTACATAAAAGAAAATGTGTTGATTTGAAATAGGTTTGTATATGTAATAACCTATGAGTTTACTAGCTTTTGCTTTGTTCTTTAAGATAATTAGATGGCGACACCTTAACGAGGACTGTACTTGAATATCCCATTGCCCTTTTGAACTATGGCTGGCCACCTCTGTGAAAATAGTGTGGATAAACACATTTAATAATTCCACTGACAAATGCATGATGTAGGCTTTAGCTGTATAATTAATCATATCAACATAATTATTCATATAATAATTACAAAGTGTGATTACAAATATTTTTCTGTTATATATACGTATTGAAAGGACCCGGATTATATTTGAATGTGTGCAACGTCTCAAATCATTGCCAAGCTCAAATGTCCTTAAAGCCAGCGCTGGAATACGTCGACAAAAACTATGTAAAATCTCATGTTTTTCTGCCGTCTGACAGATCAGTGGTTCTCCATGCCCATCCAGTGCACAGACCGTACAGAAGAGGCAGAGACACCCTTTTCCTCAACGCTAAGGTCAGCAGTGGATATCCCACTCCCGCCCACGTCTCTGGCGTCCCGCGGCGCCAGCCCCGAGGACAGGGACTTAGTAGACTCTCTCACCAAACTCAGTGTCAAATTCCCGCCCTCTGCGGACAGTGAATATGACTTCCTGAACAGTGCTCCAGAGAGACACATTGGTCTGACCATGCCCATGAAGCAGCCTCTCAGAACTGTCCCCTCCACACTGACAGAGGAGGAGCCCGTGGAACTGCCCATGCCTTTTGTTTACCCTACACCCCCCTCCCACTCAACATCATCCTCGCTCTCCCAGGAGAGTGTGCGGGGACCCCAGCAGGTGAGAATCACAGGAGAAGGTCTGAGAAAACTAGTAGCAAATTATCAGTTTCTGATTGGTCTTTGCTAATGGAGGAGTGAAACAGTGTGAAGTCCAAAAAAAAAAAAAAAAAAAAATCCCTTTGGCTTAATTTGAAACGTATTACTGTGTAATGTGTGCTGAATCTTTTTTTTACTTAAGCATGGATGCTCTGGTTATATTTGGCATCTTTGCTGGAAAGTGTGAGCCAGATGGAAGCACATTACGGTGTCTGAATCTGATGAAACAAGTATGATGGTTAAGTGGGATTTTATTTGCTGATGTGTATAAATGCCTAATAAAAAATTGTGAATGACATGCAGTAAGATCTAAAAGTTGGTCCAGTTTTTCATAATATGATTCTTTGCCTGGATTACATCAACACGGGCATTTATAGTAGGCAAGACTGTTTTGATAGTTTGGATGAACACATAAATAGTAAGATAATTAAAAACTTGAAATTAAATAGCCTTTTGCCTTTACTGTCACTGAGGATTATTGTAGACTGTTGGGTTGACAGAGGACATGTTCCTTAAAGCAACAGATACTTCAACTTGAAGGCCAAGTGGTCCAGCGTGCTTTAATAGAGTGAGTGTAAGGATTGTTTAGAGCATGAATAATATATTGTTTTCTTTGGTTCATCCTGCTCTGCAGCCTCTCTGGAGCCCTGAGCTGTGTGATGCAGTTGACGCGGGAACAGAGCTGGCGACGCCTCAGAGCAGCAGTCCTAATAAATGTGCTTTCTGCCACGCTGTGGTTCCTCAGGACCGAATGAACAGCCACCTCTACTCGCATTTCTCGCCTAAGAATGAAGCCGACAATTGACAGTGGAAGCAGAGACTGACAGGCCAAGGCCACAACTACTCCAAGACTTACTGTATTCATGGTCATGTCCTGCCTGCCATGAAGTATATGCGCTGTACTGGATTTGAAATGACACTGCAATAAGACTTGAATCCATTTATTTAATATTGAAGAACTGAATGGTACACTTTCTTGCCCATTATATTTTTTCTAATATCACGCTGAGATTTTACTCTAGTACTAAGTGACGTTGATGCATAATATGGTATATATGAGCAAATAAAGCCGACATTTACTCTTGCAACATTTTTTATCATTTGAATCGTTTTCAACATGCAAAAGTAAAACAGGTTGCACTACTCTGTGTCCTTACATAAAGACATAAGGCGGACAAGATGTGTATTTATTAACTTTCTTTAACATGTTTATACAATTTTATTTTAAAACATCATTTGCATTAATAACATGCAACAATTCCTCTAGAGAGACATTCATTCTTAGGCAAATAATGATGAAGATTTGCTTTGTAAATTTGAAATTTGCAATGATTTCTGCTGAAATACGACACCCTTGCCTCCTTTTTATGTGTTTGTTATTTCCAACTTTGAAATCATTTTAAAAGTTAGTATGCCATGTGTTCATTAAAATTCTCTACCCAGATGGCAACACATAACATTAGGCACATGCTCATTGTTCAATTAGATGCCCATTTACCTTGCTATTTGTATAATAATGGTTTTACCTTAGGCAATATTATACTGTATTATATTAATATTTATTTAATGGGTAAATGAACTTGATATGACGTTTTTACTCCAATAACGCTATACAAAGTGATAAAATTAGACATTCTAGGTGTGTGCCAGTTTCAGATGACATTATAGGCTACATAGGATTAATTGTGGAAAAATATGAGAGTTTCACAAAATATTAAAGAAACTGAAGAGTTAAATACAGGTAATCGTAATTTGGAAACAGATGATGTTTCAGTCACTGTGTGAAAGTACATTTACAGTATGTACAGTATCTATCATTTGACTAAACCTGAGTATTTTCTAAACAGCAGCATCAGCTTTTGACTTCTACAGTATTTATTCACACCTTTGCAAACAATTGCAGTGATTTTCACCATTCAGTGTGATGATGTTTGAGGACACTGTTTGTTGGAACACGTTTGTTGTGCAGAGAGGACCTTGCAGCTCTTCAGCTATGGGCTGGTAACACTTGTGCTGGGTAGATGCGCTGGTGTGAAGACTGCAAACAACCATTTTTTTTTCCTTTTACAAGTGTTGGGCATTATAACTCACTTCTCATAATCAAATAATGCTTAATAGACTGATTTGTTATTTCAACCTTAACTGATACTTGGCGCTGAGCATTTCACTTTGTTTCATAAATAGCTCTGAAGGGTGTAAAAGCTATGATGTAGTAATGCTATCAACTATTCCCAACTAGTGAATCATTAGACTAAGATAGAAGAGCGCTACTAAAACACATTGTCTATGTGAAGGAAAAGAGTCGTCATACATGTCATTTGTTGTATTTACAAAGGTGAATATCACATATTGATTGATGCTAAATGTAATGCATGTTCATTTTGGAGTGACATAAATCACATAATTTTACATTTCACATCACATCATGAACACTGAGGGGAGAATTTATTCAGATTTTTTTGGCAAATACATATCCCTAATGATCCTCTCTGGTTAATCTGTGAAAAGTCGAACATTGCGCAGCCCTGCATGCTTTTCTCTCTGGGATCATGAACAGCTGCTTGCTCATAATTATGTTGTCATTCATTGTTATTTGGAAGAGGAAACTCGTACTGACAGCTAGGTTTGTGTGTGTATGTGTGTGTGTTTCTGTACACTGTATATTTACTCGCTTTTGTATACAGTAATGTGAACTGTTTGAGAAAACTCCACTCCACAGTTTTAAGGCATTGTTGTTGCCATCATTTCCAGTAGAATATGAGATACATGTGCCATCTTTCTCCTTGTGACATTTGCTACCAGAAGCAGTAGATCTGAAATAGATTTAAGAGCCACAAAAAAAAGAAAAAAAAAAGGAAAAGGATATGGATTGAGATGGAGAAGTAGCAGGCTGATTACAAGGTGTCAAAATTGCCAGGAGCAAGAAGGTGAAAGCAATCAGGGGTGAGAAGAGTGCAGCATTCGTGAGGGGCAACTAATTATCCATCTCATTTGTGGAGAGAAGCATTTGAGGCAGCTCTAGCCCACTGAATGGTGACAGATTGGTGCGGAGGAGAGGGGAGGTGTTAGAACAATGGAGCCCAGCTCACCATCATTACTGCATGCTAATCAGCAGTGCTTCTGCACCACCAGTCGGTGCTGAAGAGAGTTCGGGGAGACAGTGAAGTCATCGGCTTCAGGGGACCACAGTCATTTTTAAGCAGAGAGGAAAGGGAGGAAACTGACGCACAGTATAGCTGCTGGCTCTCTTCCACCACTTATTCAAGCTTGTAGGTTATCCTATGCAGAGACTGGTCTATGCGGCCTGCATCATCAGCTTGTATACTTGCAAGATGAGCTGATTGTACTGGAGTGTTTTTAAGTGGATTGAGTGAAATAATCACTATGGTGTAATACAGAATATACATGTGGTAATTTAATTAAAAATCAATAGAATAAGTTTTGAGATTTTAGGCAGTGGCAGTGTAATTTAAATACCCACTACAGTATACACCCAAATGTCCATGCCACTTAATAAATGCACCTACTGTCTACAAATGCAAATCGTTATTGTTAAAATAATGAATATAAACAAAGACAGAGAAAAAAAATGAGAAATGTAATCAGTAAAAGCATAATAAAAGGAACATAAACATGCTATATAAACGGGAAAAAATAACACTGTGTTAGGGCTTTTCAAGATTTTCAAAAGAGATTTTAAGGTTTTGAATAAGTTCTGCCAAACTCATTGATAGAAAAAATACAAATCAGATTTAGCATTATTATTTCATGAAATATGATGCATATAACAAAGCTTGTTTGTATGTATGCAGCACATCTCTAAGCATGTCACCTGCTTTGTAAGTTATTTTCATCTGTGTTCAGAGTGAATAAAATAAGTCATATACGGCTACAAGCAGGGCCGCTGCGCAACAATAGTGTTTAAAGATGGAGAACGCAGCCGTGTATTTCTGTTTTTGAGCAAGAACATTTAAAATCTACACTCATTCTGTGAATAATAACACCTTTTCATAACCACAGTCAAAAACATTAGTTTTGGTCTAATGGTAAAATTGCAATATCCATTGTTTATTAACAGGAAGCACTATTACATTAAATGTGTAATCTATAATCCAGTTATGCACAAAAGGGTAGCCTAAAAAAAAAATCAACATTGGACATGTTATTACTACCAAACTGCTCAACAGGCCTTTTGACTTACACTGGACAACAATTACTATTATTTTCTAATCAAGGTTTGTTTACATCCATAATGGTTGTAGACACAGCTGTAAAACAGGTCTACAGTTTGAGTTTTGCAAAACAGTGAAAAAGCTTCAAATTTTAAGTGTAAATCTACCTGAATTTAATGTTATCAAAAAATACGTATTTGTCCTTTAATTATGCTTTTTTTGTTAAAAGAATGGCTATTCACTAATACTTTTTCTTTCCTACTGTCTTGCTCTTTACACCTATCGACAGTTTTTATATTGTATATAATAAATATACATATTGTACACAATGACCAGCAATAGTTCTTGTATTCCTGTAGACATCACATCTGTGTAAGTCTGGTTTCTGACATTAATTGATATCAAGAAATTAGTGCTTAAAATACAATATTTAAACAACAATAATATTTTAAATACCTAAACTCCTTTAAACAAACATCTTTTTTTTTTTATTAGCCAGTAATTGGATTGTAATTACAGTAGACAATAGACAGATGAGGCGCCATTCCACTAAGTCATTATTTTCAACAATTACTTTTCTAAATATTTAAACAATGTTTATCAGATCGTGCCATTGCCAAGAAGATGTAACACAAGTGAGGAAAAAAAAGAGATTGTTAAAGGGTTTAATCAAATGGAAACAAAACACAGAGACAGCAAGTGGATTAAGGTCACCTGGCTAGAATGCCCTCTTCACATCAATGTCATTTCGATAATTAACAACTTAGGAGAGAAGCATATTCAGCTGTCGGTGCACTGGTCACCGTTGGCATGAGAGACTGCCAACTCTCAGGGCGTTGCGAGCTGAGAGTATCACCTCACAGTTGTCTTGCCATGCGTTGGGCTCCTCGTGCTCTCTGTGCAGAAGTGGTGGAGCTGACTTTGTGTTCGATTAAATGTGTTGAAGCCATCGCTGCCTGTGCAAAGTCTCAGAACAGCCCCTCTCCATTGTGTTTGTTTCAGTGCTGGTCTGAGAGCCCTGATTTCTGGAGCAGAGATTTGGCAGTCACAGCAAGTGATGACAGAGGCAGTGGTGAGATCGCACCCAGAACCCCAAAGGAGACTCACATTTCATGGGCTCGTTCAATACACAGAACGCAAAATACACTCATCGGTGGAGTCCGATGATGCCATTGTTCTGAAAATCACATTGTTCAGCCACCACAGCAAAGACTACTTTTTTATGTTTACTTGTGGAGGGTTGGAGTGTTGGGCATTTGTAAACTTCTGAACTTTTTGAAGACATTTGGCTGCCAATTTGAAATAATTGTGCGACTGAAAGCCTGGCTCTCAAGATGTCATCCTCCTGTTATTTTATTGTCGCCGTTAAATCAGCGTAGGCTGTTTTTTCTCCTTGACACATGGGGGTGGGATGGAGCATGGGGATGTTTGCGGAATGGTAACTCGCAATTCAAGGGTTAAGGCAGCATGAAAGAATCCATTCTCGGTTTAATGACCTAGCCTTGCTGGGCGAGGACGACAGGGAACATGCTCTTGACTTGTACTGAATTTGCCAATTAACACCTCCAATAACAGGCTGCCTCTGAACATCACCAATGTAGAGAGAGGAGGAGCAACTCTCATGCACTTTGTTTTTCAGCCTCTGATCCTGTAATGATAAGATCTGTGATTTCTTCATACACTGAAAAAGATTTTGCCTTACACACTGCTTGGTAAATTTTCTTTCATAGTAGAATTTTGTATGAATTGCCGAAATTGCTTTGGGATAAATCCTCACTTCTTGAGCTGCGTAGTCGCTGCCTACCAGACTGGCAGTGATGTTGGAAATATTTTATTTTTCCACGTGCTGCTTGAATCCTTATGTAGTTGTTGGACATTCTATTTTTCGCACATGCCCATATGGCCATGTGCAGCTTCAATTAGACACATGGCTGGTATCTAAGATACACCGTGCTTGATTAGCCTTGTCCCTTCTTATTGTTATACATAAAAATACAAAAACAACAGTGCCGTCTTTGATAGATATTTCTGAAAAGATCTGTCCCCTCAAATAAGGTCCCCATTCTAGTCACCCCTCTGGTTTCACACATGCTTATCAGACTCCCAAACAACACCTAGTACAGGTGTGAATATCAAAATCCCCAGTGAAAATCACAGTGGGTACTCTTGTGTTGTCCTCGGAGTCCTCTTACATGCAGCAGTGGCTTTGCATTGGGGCTGAGATGCTGCTGGCTAACAGCAACTGCAGAAACACCTTTGACTGAGTGTAAGGTGGACATCCTTACACCAAATGTGCTTAATGACTGAAAAACTGCCGCGCAGATCTAATTGAAAAGTGTACAGTAGGTGGTTATTGCTCAGTACAATCACACCATAACACAGTAGTTTCACAATTAATTAACAGGTACTTTAACAATATACAATAATTGAAATATGTCTGCATAATTGATAACAGTTCACACCATAGGGAAAGGGCAGTGATCCATCTAATCATAGTAATAAAGTGTAGTGGGTTAGGACACAACAGATAACACTTGAAGTGTGAGCTGTGTACAACTGTGACGACAAAGGCCTCGTCCTAACACTTTGTCAACATAACAGATACAAATACTGCGAAGATGTTAGTCATATTCATGTTAAAATGACTGAGGAGATCCACAATGTACATCCCTGAGTAGCTCTTTTATTCTCATGCTAGACCACCTTTGTGTCATGCGTGGAAAAATATGAACCTTGTTAGAGATGCTAGATACAAATCAATTCATTTATTCAGTGTTAAGAAACCATCTGGCTTGATTAAAGCTGAAAGTCATCCTGGCAGGCCAGTTTCCTGACTGACACCTCATAGAATTAGTGGGAGGACGGCTTCATTTACCGTCTTTGCTCAGCTCAGACTACACGGCTTAGCATGTCGCTGTACCCTAAGCTTAGACAGGCACTGAAAAGTCTTCCACAAGCTCCGTTTACATCAAGTCTTTGTTACAGTATTAAACAGATTCAGCATATCTGGGTTGTTGTTTATTAGTCTTAGATAGTGAGATATAACACTTTTTGTGTTCTCTTTGTGGAAGTTGTGAAAATGGCACGCCATATGTAATACACTTGCTTGCTGTTGGTCTTGCCAATTCCCCCAAGATCAGTAATTCCTGTGCCAATGCTCACACTCTCTCTTTGTCCTTGTGATTTGATTGAGCTCGTTGGATTGGATGGGTTTCTTCTTGCTGCTGTGTCTGGCGTTTAGTTGTTGATTTGATGTCACTCACGGTCCAGTTAAAATAACCATTTGAACCAGAACATACGTGTTCAGATATACCTCCAAGCTCATTTGGTATAATCATAGTAAACAACCCAGAGCAAATGGGAGACAGATATGGATAAACTGAAGCATATTCCTGTAATTTTTCCCCCTTCTAATTCTGCACAAAACAAATTGGCTGCATATTTTGTTCACACCTTGTGTAACCTGGGGATAGCAAGCGCAATTCTCCCTCGTCATACCTGTGACAACAACCTGCAAAGTGCTCCCAGTGCCCTAATCTGCAAGGTAGAGACCTGCTGCTGCTGCATGTAGATGTTGTTTTCTTCTTCCTTGGCTGCTTGTCCCTGTGGTTTTTACGTTTACACGCCCACCAGAATCACACAAGGTAAAAGAGAATATGCGAATGTCTCGCAAGCTACCAATTTTGTTTTTCTTCTCGAAAACATGTTAGCATTCAGCAGAAAGCAATAAAGGCATACTGTGGTGTTTGATTTAGAAATGGCAGTCAGACCATGATTTTAGCATCAACAGATGGCCAGTAGATTGGTTTAAATGAGTAACACCACTGCCTGCTTTATAGTTGGCTCAAGTAGTAGAGTAGTGTACTACTGTCTTATCATATCTCCTTGTGTGAATGATGATGTCACAGTGATAGATGCTACTCAAGTGGGATCAGACCTATTCAGTGATGCCTGTAGAGACCAGCTCTGGGAGATCCCTGTCTGGCTGCATTATTCAACAATACTCCTTACCTCTCCCAGGGAAAAGGGACTGCTGAATATTTGAAAGATAGATTTTTATTTTTTATTTTAAGTGTATAGATGTGGATGTGGATGGGGGGGGGGGTGTAGAAACAGTGCCAGTCGGTGCAGCCTGGATGGTCACCAAGGCAACTTGCCGAGTTTTTCTAACTGATCTACGGGACTTCTTGGCTGTCTCACTGGGGGACGTTTTGGAAAAGCGGGCTTCTTCGAGCGCCTTTTGACAGCGACTACGAGTTGACAGATCATTGATCATTTTAGTCTCATAATTATGGCCACCAATTAGTTTACAATTTGATCAAACCATGTTGCATAGAGCTTTTGAGTCACCTGGATATCTATTTTTTTCTGGCGATACCAGTTGCTACTCTCATTACACCTTGCAGAACATTTCTAGAGCTCAAACTATAGGTTAAGCTAAACTATAGTGCTATTAAGGCTTTTCTAAAATTTCAAAATGAGTAAAAGGTTTCCGAATCTTCTCTGGACTCCTGGGCTGTTTTGCGGAACTGAATGTATCAATATTTCAGTTGCAACATAAGAAAGGAAATCTACTCATTGATAACGTACCAGACATTGTGCCAGACAGTGATAGCCTATTTTCAAAACGGCAGCATAAAAAAAAAACATGGCTGCAGAACCACTGCTCAGATCCTGACGAGCCAAGCTGAGTATCGATCCATCTGGCTCTGAAGACACTGTCATGTCACCTTTGCATTTAAGTGTTATCTTGTCAGCTTCAAATGATCTAGCTGTCAGATCTGGAAAAAGCTGGCCTGTGTGATGTTGCTTTGTCTCTAATGTCCAGCTGTTGCTACAACAGTCTGCACGTGCAAGATATTTTAATCCAGTGTTTCAACAGTGTTTTGTGTATGTCAAGAAATATGTCTAATCTGCTGATATCTTATGATCTACACACTGTATACTGTATAGTCTATATAATTGTGTGTGTGTCTGTGCATCTGTTTCAACAAATATACTTTGTATTAAATTCCCCATTATGAATGACAGTTGATTCTTAGGTCCACAGTTTCAGTCAGTTATCATCTTATTCTTTCCTTGGTGTCACCCATGCCCTCAGATAATTAAAAAGACAACTTACAATGATAGTTATCAGAATCTCAGTATCAACTCAAACCAAGTGCAAATTGCCTCAAAACTGACTCTTTACAGCAGATTTAACTGATAGTTAAAGGTTGGAAATCCAGCTTTGTGGTGAAAGGGCACAAACTCTTTCAACCAAGGTGTGGTAACAGGGTGAAAATTTGAAAGCAAATTCATTCCCTGCTAATGCAGTGCTGATATGATAACACACCCACTGTATTGCACTCACAGCACTAATCTTCATGTTTTCACTCACATTTGCTGCAAACGTTTGTAGTCGTTCTATAATTTATCTTTTTCTTTTTTTTTGTATTTGTTCTTTTCTCATACACGAATCAGTGTACGGTGTCCAATGTCTAATTTTGTCCCAGCGTAGCGGCTTAGTTTCCTGGTCATTTAAAGAGTGGATCAGTTCCTAAAGGCTCTTGGAGATGCTGCAGGCCGGAGAGCGTGTTGGGCTGCTATAAAGGCAACAGTAGGACACCAGCCAGTAGTTCACACTTGTTGGAGCATACCGGTGAGGCTGTGAAGATGGACTTTTTGTTGATTATACGGTACTGTCTGTATTTCTCATCTTTCTAATTAGTGTGAGATTGTGGCACTGTGTGATGCATTCTTTTCTCTACGCCATTCTGAAACATACAGTGTCCTGTAGCACTTGTGCGGCTGTATGGATTAAACATTCATATTGTAAAAAAAAAAAAAAAAAAAAACTAAAGGATCACTACATTTATTTCTTTATCAGCCTTACAATTGGCAAAGTTTGTCAAGAAAATAAACTGGTTTCCATGTGTTTGTTTGTGACAGCCAAGATGTGAGTGGTGGAGACATAAATCATGTCACATTTATTTTTCCTCTCAACTTGGAACATGGTTCTCTTCCCTGTAGAATTCAGAACTGATCATTAACCTTTCCTTTAGTTCCTTCCCTTGCCTGGTCACATTTCCTCTCTATTTGGTTCCTGGCCCCATATGCCACTTTCCTATTTCCTGCCTGCAGACAGCAGGGAGTAGCTCTATTATCACCTTCCTAGAGCTGTCTTTGAATGTGAGAGGCAATTCCATTTCACTCAGCCATGGGGAGGAGGAGGAGTAGGAGGAGGAGGGAAAAAAGAACACCATAGAGCACACAGAAATTGGTTTAGGATTACTTCTTATAGTCGAATGTAAGACTATTTTGCTTTTCTGCTCGTATTGCCTAGATTTAAGGTTTATACAATGCACAGTCTGTTGTGAAGGTGCAGGTTTTTGTAGAATAGTTCCAAATCAGAGCAAAGGTTAAGTGTTAAGTGCTGTGTATCATGTTGGGTTGTTGTGTGAACACTTTATCTTCAACTCCATTTAGAAGTCATCCTTTGAAATATTAACAATCCTAAAGCAGTTATATTACACTACTGTGAAGCTGTGCTAAACATATCGAAGATATCTCTAATGCTTCCACTCTCAAGTGTGTTCACTCCATTTTGCGACATTTTACTTAAAGCCTGTGTTATTTTTGGGCTTCCCTGAGTTTTATTCCAGCTTTTATCAGCGTCTAGTTCCTTGGACTGGTAGGGCTCTTGACAATATTGCTCCTGGATAAATTAAACATGAGTTACGTAGAGTGATAATCTGTGGGCCTCTCTTTTCACACTGCATTCCCAATGAGCTGTGTGTTGGCCTGGTGTTGTTGCCTGTGATTTTAATGAAGATTATTCTTGTAACACGACAGTCGCCTGTTTGCTCCTATTCTCCTCAAAATATTTTCTCTTCAAACTGAGAATTTTGTTTTCTTTCAAGAGATCGATGCAGCATTTGTGTTTTATTTTTAAAAAGTATTTCTGCTGCAGGTCAATCACCAGTTTATCATGGATATAATTAAAGATATTTAGCTACCCAAATCTTGGATGTTGATTAACCAGATAACAGGTTTCTGAGTTGTTTTTAGATTAAACCTTCATTATCATGTCAACCTAGTTATCGATTAAACAATACACAGCTGTGACTGGGTAATTAGTGCTTATTTTTATCCTGTCTAAGCAACGTAGGCTCGCATCAAAAAAGGCAAAGCTTAAGTCACTGGATTGGAGCCTTCTGTTTTCTATTGTTCGGGTTTAGGCTGATAGTGCTCAGGAAACCTCAGAGGATTCTCAAAGGAGTAAGTGCACACTTCATGGCATGGCCACTCTTAAAATGGAACTGATGTTTTATAAATAATTTCAAAGTTACAAACATCAGCCTCACAATCACAGCGATTCAATGATATTCATTTGGCATAAGTCAGTTTCATTTCTGTGTGCTTTTCATCAGAAATGGCTTAAAAAGTAGAGTTAGTCTGAATTTTTCATGCCATGGGCTTACTGGGGACAGTGGCCATGTTCTTCACTTGCAGACGTCTGACAGTGCATGGCAGCAGAAATAACAAAATGGTCACAAACCCCAGCTGCACTCCCCGGGTCACACAGGCTCTTTAAAATTTAAAGAGACTAGCAACAAACCAAACAGTTGATAACGGGTCAGTAGCAGGTGATAAAAGAAGTTTTTCGTAGGGACATTAGCCCTTCCACTAACTTTGTGATTCCTGACATTATATCCTCACCATTTGTTAAGCCAAGTAATACACATCAAAGAGCATGAAGCAGTTGCAGGCATCACAGGGGTGGTAGTACCCAGAGGATTACAATATTTCATGTTTAATATATAAGTGTTAATTTGCTACAGAATCGGAATGAGACAAAATTCACACATTTATAATTATGCATGAATTTTACATACCATCACCTGTATTCACGTTATTCTAGTTTTTGTTTTTGAAGAGAGCTCAATTGACAAGTGTACATAGCTCATGGTTCATTCTCCCATAGAATTATACTATTATTTCCATGAGAGTGTGTTAATTACCAGACTGCCATTTTCTTGTGATGAAGAAACAACTGACAGGGATAGAAAGACGGAAAATAAAAATAACTTACAACATGTGCTTTACCCTGGTATGGGCATATTAAACGGCATATTAATGATCTTTCTCACAGGACTCTGGTTGGGCATTCAAATAATACAGTTTACAAAAATCTTCTTAATGTGTATTTATGTCTTTTATATTTCTGTATAAAAGCTAAATTGCATGGAAAACAGTGTAACTTTGTTCACCTAACATGAAAGCACTTGGAGTATGTATTTAAATGATTAAATATTGTAGGAATAGAGAGATAAATGGTTGACTTTTAATGTTTTGCATTAGAATCATTGGTTTCTTTCATTGTGCTCCAGATAAAGAAGTGCATGTATGAATATTTTGTCTTGTGTGAATAATCTCTCAGGTGTGGTATTAGCACAGGAGCCATGCCACTTGATCATCATGATCACCTGTCCTGAGGTTAATTTGCTGTGAGCTTTGTGGTAAGGAATCACGGTTGGGTCTGCTCTGGCTGGGCGACCCTTAAAGGACATCAATAACGAGCAGGTGTAGGAGTGCACTTCTGCGTAGACGCGTGTCTTGATGTGTCCAGGGAGGATGGCTAATAAGGGCTTAAAAGCCACAACTGTCCACTCCGCCCCTTAGCAGGCCTCCAGCTGTCTTTCTGTCAGAGAGCACCCTGATTCCCTCTGACAGAGCAGATCACTAATGTCAGGAAACCGCTGGGGACAATAGTTATGTTAGCATAGCATAAAGCACCACCACACTTGATCTGATTAATCATGCTAGTTAATTATAGACTTAAGGTAAATACAGGTTTTGTCGTATTTTTTTTTTAATCAAAGAGCCAGGAAGAAGGGAAGAAATACTTCACTTTGATTTATTGATGGAAATTGCAATGTGACGTCTGGCAAACAACATATAAATAACTTAAAGGCCATCTTAAATGCATTCCCATGAAATTTTTAGTGCCACTGTAATATAAGCCACTACCTGTCATGAATCCCAAATAACCTTGGCTCTATCCTCTTAGTTCAGCCCAGTGTGCCTCATTCCTTATTACTGGCCTGACAAGGAAATGTTTACCCATCCGACAAGAGACAAGCCATTTCATAGTCGGAAAAAGCAATTTCACCTGACTGGAGTAGCACACTCTGTCCCCATATCCTTGCTGGCTATAATTTTGTTGTCATTTTGTGTGCTGTGATCATATCATTGAAGTGACAGTACTGGGCATTAGGTAAAGTCCCTAAGCTGGTGCTCACTTTCAGGCTTTTTCTCTCCTTGTCATTCACATTGATTAGATTAGACCCAGGTGGCAAGCAGATTTCTTTGGCACAACAATAAAAAATGGTGATACAGCGCTTGAACCCCATTGTTTTGTGCTTAACTGAACACTGAACAATGAAAATTTTGTTTTTTTAATAAAGTTACACATTTTTGTATTTTCACAGATTACTGAAAGATATTACTAATGGAGATTTTTCCAATATGTTTTTTTGCACTTCGGGGATAGGATCTATTTTTTATACTATGCCTCCAGTGACAAATTGTAGCTGTGTACATCATTTTGGAGCATAAATAGCATAAATACTGTTCATAGGGACCCATCGTATTAAGCTCAGCTGGTCAATGGAGGGTTTGTACAAGGCAGGAGGCAGAGATCCTAACCTGCACTATGCTATCTCCCCCGAGGGACGAGGCTGGCCGCAGGCATAACAAATCAGCCCCCTCCTCTTTGGTTATGTCCACTAGTTAGCTGAGCCAGAGAGGACTGATAAATAAACACCAGAGCACCTGGGGAAACAAACTGAGTTGCTGCACGGGTGTTCAACAATTGGTTTGTTCAGCGGGAAAAAAGCAAGCTCATTTTGCTTATTAAAGATCAGGGATGGAAGTGAACCATAATCCTGTAATGAGGAGAGCAGAGAGTGACCTCTTTTGCTTGGGCACAGACAAGCCTGTGCTTGCATGTTTCACAGGAATAGATTGCTGGACCCTATAGCCCTACTGTAATGACCCCTCTTGTTAGCTTTCATGGCTGTTCATTAGAGATACAAACTCGTGGATGTATGTACCCACCAGTGAAAGTCAGATTGTACAATGCACAGTTGCTGGTTAATGACATTTAGTGTGACTAAACCAAAAGTTGTTCAGTGAAGTGTAAATGATCAGTTTTTGATGCCATAGTCAGTGATGTCATACAGGACTGCTTTATAGTTAAAGATGTTTCTAATATTTTGTCTACTCCCATTTACATACATGAGAAGAACAGATAGAAACACCTTTTAATATAATGCAATTGAATACATCTCGATAAACTACAGTTCAATAAATTACCATAATGTTGAATCAAAACCTCTCTGACACAGTACAAGCTTCAAAAAGGTTGTATTGAATTACATTATTGTTAAGGTGTGCCCAATGAAATGTATAAATCTAGTGCAATTTAAAAGTACCTTACAATTATAGAATGGACTGTACATCAAATCACTCCCTCTTTAAAAAGCAGTTTGTGTTAACTTACTTGAACCTTGTAAGTCAAGCAGGACGGTGCAGATGCTCTGTGCACTTGGGACTGAATCATTAGCCATTTTAATACTTTTTATTTAATTTCTGAATCAACACCATCCTGACACTTTTCCATTATACTGCAGTGAGGACTTAAAAGGTCTAATTAAGTGATGGAACATTTTGTGGTTCTACATACTCTTTTCTATTTTTATTCTTATGCACTGGACTCTAGCTGCTAACAAGAAACTGACTAATTGTCAGGTATCTCAGAGACCTGCATCCTGCTGACACCAAATCTGATCTTTATTTGAATATATTTTGGTGGGAAATGCTTTCCCCAGAGGATTTTTTCTTTTCTTAGGCAGATCACATCACGTATAACCAGTCATTCTTAATCTGAGTTTTAATGGCCCTCTAACTTCTCCAAAATGACAAAAACGATTTTTATTAAATGAAATCATTTTAAATCAGTCCCAAACCTATTTGGTGTTTTAAGATTTGACTTTACTTTGTGTGAGATGCATTTGCCACAGCAGCCCTCTTATCAGTCCGCTGGTTCATAACTTTATAGGCATTAAATATTTACCAGCACTGGGACTCATAAACACATCTTCAGTGGGACACCATGATTTCACGCTATATCACAAACATTTTAAGGCTTCAGATGCACTGCCTGTCATGGACTGTCATTTTTGGTGTGTTAATAATATATCTTGGTTTCTTCGGCAGACATACTTTGGCACTCATAGCACATAAATAGGTAAATAACGCGGATAAATAGGTAAATAACGCAGCTGTACCGTTATAGCTGACAGTAGAAAACAACTTATAACCATTATACTTTTTATCTTGATCTTTTGTGTGTTTTTCTGGTCCATATGAATCAGAAGAAACAGTCGGAGTCCATATGTTTTAATCAAATATAGGCCCATGTCACAGTACAGACAAATCACTTTGCTCACAGCGCTCCACATTGTCCTAATTAAGAGCTGTCTAATTAAATTACAGCCTTGAGTTAACCAATAGCAATACTTGTTTCATTAGCAAAGCAGGGAGAGTGATGGAAAGAAAATCCTTCCTGATTGCAGGACGGTGTCAATTGGCTAATTTGCTGCCTTCGGTACCTCAAGTCATAGCAAGGCGTCTTCACAGTTAGATTAGGAAAGGCGTGTGCAAAAGCTTGTGATATAGGTTGAGCTAATCGTGGCTTCCTATTGAGCTATGCAGGTCGAGAATTGCATCTCGCCAGCGAGTGAACTCTCCAAAAAATTTATGAATGTGGGCAGTGGCTTTTCGAGCTCCGATGGATCAGAGCTTTCGTTGCAGGACCATCCTATTATATGTGCAAGTGACAACCTGGAGAGAAGTTCACCTCTGAAAAAAAACTCTAGGGAGATGACGAATCAGTCAGAGGCAGACAATTTTCCCGACTCCAAAGACGCATCAGGGGACGTCCAGAGGGGCAAACTCTCTCCTGATCTTCACGGAGTCTCTGACATCCGTCATAATTTCGATGGATCTGCAGGAGAAAGGTGCATCTTTTCTCCATCTACCCAGCCGCAGTCAGTCTCAGCAACTCCCAGTGCCATGTTCCCTTACCCGAGCCAGCATGGACCAGCGCACCCGGCTTTCTCTATTGGAAGTCCCAGCCGTTATATGGCCCATCACCCGGTCATAACTAATGGAGCTTACAACAGCCTTCTGACCAACACTTCTCCTCAAGGCTACCCGGCCGCGGGCTACCCTTACGCGCAACAATATGGACACACTTACCAAGGAGGGGCTTTTTACCAGTTCTCCTCGGCGCAAGCAGGACTGGTTCCGGGGAAAGCGCAGGTGTATCTGTGCAACAGGGCCCTGTGGCTGAAGTTTCACAGACACCAAACAGAGATGATCATCACAAAGCAAGGACGGTAAGTGCGCACACATCGGCTTATCTGTTACACACCTGCAGAATTAATCGACTTTTGGCTATTTCACTGTGAAGCTTTTGTTTCCAAAGTTCAAAATTGACGTATATTAACATCGAATCACCATTTCCCCAAATAAAAAGGATAATAGTCTTGGCATCACACCAAGGCAAACTCATCAAAAAAACGGGGAATCTAATCAGATTTTTTTTTGTGTGTGCCTTTTTTGTTATGTTGTTTTGTTATGAGAGGCGGTTTTCTAAATCTGTGCTCCTTTATTTTTCCACAGACGAATGTTCCCATTTTTAAGCTTCAACATTTCTGGCCTTGACCCAACTGCTCACTACAATATATTTGTGGATGTAATACTCGCTGATCCAAATCACTGGCGATTTCAAGGGGGCAAGTGGGTGCCATGTGGGAAAGCAGACACAAATGTAATAGGTATTATTATTGATTCATTCCTACATCTATTGCACAATGAACATTTTAAATTCCATATAACACTTTATTGTTTTTGTTTTGATACATTTTGACCACTGTATGTGGTTAAAAATTCAGATTTTAAAAAATCCTAGCAAACTAATTCTTTTGTAAAAATAAACCATATATTATGTGTTTTATTTATCTGTATTTCTGTGTATTCTTTTTAGGAAATAGGGTTTATATGCATCCAGACTCTCCAAATACCGGTGCGCACTGGATGCGTCAAGAAATATCATTTGGAAAGCTAAAGCTTACAAACAATAAAGGTGCCTCCAACAACACGGGGCAGGTAATGCAACATCATATCCACTGCTTCGATGACAAATATTTTTTGATTTATTTATGTAATACAAGTCCCTTTACTTTTCTTTCTTGTTTATTGCTTAGCCTAATTATTCTTCTTCATCTGGAGTGGTTTTACTCCTTTACTGGATGTATTATTTACAGCGCAGCAGAAGTAGTGTTATTACAATAATGATAAAATAACGATAAATCGAGTTCGTGTTCTGCTTTAATCGTCTATTCAAAGTTTGAAGCTGAGTTTCTTGACGTGCGTCTTTAATTGAATCTCCAGATGGTGGTTCTCCAGTCTCTCCACAAGTACCAGCCCAGGCTCCATGTGGTGGAAGTGAACGAAGATGGGACAGAAGACACCAGCCAACCAGGAAGAGTCCAGACTTTCACCTTCACAGAAACGCAATTCATCGCCGTCACCGCTTACCAGAATACCGATGTAAGACCACTTAATATTTGACACAACACTGAAAATGTCCACCCAAAAGTCTCTTATCCATTTTTAACAATTTCAGTATTATTGAAAAAAGAGACATAATTTATTTTCTACATTTTTAAAATATGACTTATTTGAGACAAATTAGAACGATGCCGATTTCAATGTGATTGAAGAAAAAAAGGCTCAAATTCTAGCAAGACGTTGGGTGGGAATGACCTCATTCCATTGGCACATTTTCCCACAAAAATGAAGACTCAACACGAAATAAGAAATATTATTTTTCATATTGACTGCAGTACGCTGATCTCCAAACACACGCCTTTGTTTTTTTAATCAATTAATTATTTGTTTCCACAGATTACGCAACTGAAAATTGACCACAATCCGTTTGCTAAAGGATTTCGGGACAACTATGACACGTAAGATTTCCTTTCTTTTTAGGATTTTTGGACTTTTATTTGATTGTAATTTTGTTAATTGTAGCCTCTTTGTTTTATTACATGCTGCTATAATCTGGCTCTATAAAATGTCTTAATTAACAGTCAGGTTCCCTCTTATTAAAAAGCTTAAATGCACTTCTATAATTCTGCTGAATTTTTTGTGAATTCCTATCCAAGTTAGAGGGGACTGATGGGATTTCCAAAATGAATCGAATATGGGATCAAAAAACGAGGGGCTTGGTACTTTTGAATTGACTGCAACTGAATCAAGGCATTTTCAATTTAACAACCAGATAACAAATATTCTTAAAATTTTTCCACTATAGTCTATTGATGACAATATTCCTCGTTCATGTGAGTCCGGCTTGTCTTGCACTGAAAATGAGTGCATATTGACGAGCGATTTTAATATTGATGCGTAAAATTCAGATGTGAAACAACTGAACAAAGGCAGTGCAACTCTGCATGTATCGTTTGTTTTGTATAAGACAGTGGACCTATTTCCAAACACTCCATTTGCGTAAAGATTAGATGTGATGCTATAAATGTTTTGAAACCCTGCAATTATCTCGAGAACATTTCCCACTTGTGAGATGTGAGAATCTACTAAATAAAGTCGTTGGTTAAATGGACATTGACCTACATTTCTTTGATTTTTGGAGAACCAGCCATAGCGCACAGTTTAGTTACACTGAATTGTTTCTCTGTTTTTCTCTCCATCTTTTCAGTGTCTACACAGGCTGCGACATCGACCGCCTAACTCCATCACCGGGTGACTCTCCGCGTTCACAGATCGTGCCGGGTGCGAGATATGCCATGCCTAGCTCTTTCCTGCAGGACCAATTTGTCAGCACTTATGCCAAATCTCGCTTTCACCCTGGCATGGGGACTGGTCCTGGCACGGAGCGCAGCGTCCCACTCGGCAACAGCTTGCTATCCCCGCAGCAAAGCGAGGAGCCCACTGTTGCCACCCCCCCGCAGCGATGGTTTGTCACCCCTGCCAACAACCGACTGGACTTTGCTGCCTCGGCATACGACGCCGCTGATTTCGCCGGTAACGCGGCCACCTTGCTGTCCTACGCAGCGGCCGGAGTGAAGGCTCTTCCCCTGCCGACTGCAGGCTGCTCCAACCGGCCTCTTGGCTATTACGCAGACCCGTCAGGCTGGGGAGGACGCACGCCGCCGCAGTACTGTGGCGTAAATAGCAAATCCAGCACGGTCTTTTCCTGTTGGCCCGCTAACTCTATCGGTGGCAGAGCGGGCACCAACTACCTGGCTGAGGAGGGAGACTCTATCCCGACAGAGAGGTCACCGATCGGCGGCTCGGAGGAGACCAAACCCAAAGACATGACATCAGAGTCAAGCTGGATAGAGACGCCGTCCTCCATTAAGTCCATTGATTCAAGCGATTCTGGTATCTTTGAACAGGCCAAAAGGAGAAGAATCTCACCTTCTGCCACGCCGGTTTCAGAAACAGTGTCCCCGTTAAAATCTGAGCTGTTGGCACCGAGAGAGTGTGAGAAAAACTGCACAAAGGACATTGGTTATTACAGTTTCTATGCTCACAGTTAAAACAATGAAATATCTATCTATCTATCTATCTATCTATCTATCTATCTATCTATCTATCTATCTATCTATCTATCTATCTATCTATCTATCTATCTATCTATCTATCTATCTATCTATCTATCTATCTATCTACAGGTTAATCAATAAAAAGATGAAAAGGACTGTCACCTCCACAGTTAATGGCCAAAGTGTAAATTCTTCCGCTACTGACTAGCCTACTCAGTTCCTTAATGGATTGGGCGCCTTGTTTCCACACTGTTAAGTAAAAGAATACACTGTAATTATGAATATAATGTACATAATATTGAGCATTTTGGTGATAGTGATTAGATGTACACAAAATAGATTAAATCTGGTTCATAAGTAGTGTTTTAAAAAGCGAAGCCTCTTCTGTTAAGTAGCCTAAACTGTTAGTAAAGAAAGATATTGAGAATCTGTACATGAAATGTTCTTGTGTAGCATATGCTGGCATAATAATCCCTGTCAGTGAAAAAAACATGTATTTTGTACTTTATCAAAGCTGTAGGCTACCAAAAGTTTATGACGTTACCGATCACTGCTATGATACCTGTGGTTAAAGAATAATAAATGTTGGTAATGTAGACTTACAGTCTTTTGATTTATTTCAACCGCTTATTTTTCATAGCCTGTATGCTATGCTGTTGTGAAAATCTCTGTATCTGCTGTAATGTGATTGAAACGTAATAAATAATGTTCTCATGAGGACAAGTAAGTCATGTTTTTTTTTATTAATATCACGCTCCTATTAAAATGATTTGCATTTAAAATGAGACAGAGAATTTCATTTGACTATTTTTCATGAACGCATCATGTGGAGCATCTTCCCAGTAATTCAAATCGGTTACATCAGGACGAAACTGAATGAAACGAAACTGAATGAAATGAAGAATATTTGAATTTCACTATGATCAATCAGAAATGATCCCAATTAGATGATGCTTAATAGCGAGACTCATGGCTCCCATCTCTGTCCCCTACGCACATATGAGACTCCCAGAGACCCTGCCCTCTTGTGTGTCTACTGACTGGTCCAGAATATGAAACAAAAACACGCAAAAAAAACCTACTCATTGATTCAAAAGTCCGTTTAATGAAAAAAAAAAGTTCAATTAAAGAGGGCACAAAAATAAAGGTTGCCTAATAATGGGGAAGACTGTGAATGGAGCTGTTATATGTCAATGTGTAACTATATCCGTCACAATTCAAAGCGATCCAGGTGGTTATTAACAATTACGAAACGTACCTGACGGAATGGATCTGCCGTTAGATATTTTAATCTGACTCAACAATGAGGATTGTTGCAGCGACATTTGGTTGGAATGACTTTCGTTTGCCAAACTTTTGCTCATAGTTACACACACTGAAAAAACTGTGAAGTTGACAAGTTTTTTCTGCAGCCAAAGGAAGTGACACATCAAAAAAAGTCTTGCCTGTGTGAAAATGTGCAAAGGGGCCAGAACAGACCCGCAGAAGACGACACAATAAAATGTGTGCTGAAAGAAAGCATTTACTATAGCCTAACTGATTGCAGATTGATTGGGTGATTGCTGATTGAATGATTCTATTTATGTTCTGCCTTAATCATCAGGTTTTTAATTGCGTCATTTGAAAAAAATATTGAACACTTATATTAATGACCTTAAGAAATATAATTTAAACGGATACATAATAAACTCAACATGCACTTAATTGGAATTTCAGTGGGAAGGAGATGCTTACAGCTGTCAATAAGATGTGTGACATTTAGCTTGTCACAACGCGCGCGCGCGCGCGCGCGCGCGCGTGTGTGTGTAAAAGCTCACTGACAGTCAGCTATAGGCCTTCCCAGGGATAAACAGCAGATGGCGATAACTGAATGCAGGTCCTGTAATCAAACAGCTTTTAATTATGTGGCCAGGAGCTCTCGGGAGGGCAGCTATGACAAATCTGAAGCGCACTGATTTAAAAAAAAAACAACAACAACCTAATAAACGAACTTCTATTTATGACTCAATTAAAGGCCGTACTGCGGTTTGCCTCTGGATTCATCTACACATGGATTGTGATCTACACCAGATGGCGATACTTTACTATGTCAGTTAAAGGAATAGCTGCTGATGAACACATGATGAACACACCAAAGAGGGAAGTAAACACTCTCCCTGATCACAACAGACAAAAGTTATAAAACTATGAGAACTCAAAGTCACAATTCAAATACAAGTGTAAAAATAACACCGATCCTTATATAAAGTTTATTTACTGGCAATGGTGGCTGGAACAGTCAAGTGCACCCAGAGTTGGACTCTCTAGGTAAAGGCCAAAGTAGTTCAGTTACTTTAACACAAACCATGTAAAATTCCTCATCTTCCTCACTCTTTTAGCAATAATTTGATAGATATTGATTCTCGGAGGTAGAGCAGCTATGTGTATTCATTGTCTTGCTCGTGGGCATTTCAGCAGCGTGCCACCAGCACAACACTGCCCTTGCAATTGGGGTTAAAGGTGATAATTTCAGGGGCCTAAAGTTGGAGAAGACCCACATCATCAAGAAGGGGGGCTAGAGCATTTTTTTAGTATGCCTCTATGTAATTCGAATGCTCTTATTGCTCCACCATCACATCCACAAACAATAAATGTCTTTCAGACTTTTTAAAAATTATTTAATCACCTCTTACCTGAGAATATGAGGTTGGTCCCTTAGTTTCTGCCTTTGCTCTGAGTTTTCCTGTGTTTATCCACAGTGGGCCACTTGATCCAGTAGTAACACATCTGCTAAGACTTTCCATCTTAAGTCTAGTCTTAAGACTCAGAAAAGCAGCTGTCTCAGACTCATACAAGTCTAAATTTTATCGGACAGACATCTTCTAACAGTCATTATTATTATTATTAAGTCATTACCCCCAGAGAATTTGTAAATATAATTCAAAAATAAGGCAATTTACTGAGTGACGACAAGATGATTTCATGTCAATACACATTTTTTTTAATTGCTTACCTCGCTTTTTGGAGTTTAATTTCCATGGAGCATGAGTAAGATTTTTTTATGGAAAAACACAGATTGGAGAGCAGAGAGTTGGAGCGCACCATTTTCTCATAAAATAGTCCTCGTTCAGTAAGTTTATGCCCAATGAGTCAGACACTAATAAAAGCCAAAAATTGTTATATAACTTGCAATGACAGATAGCACACCTCACAGAGCATTTTACACAGAAAACATGGTCTCTCTCTCCTCACCTCTGCGTCTGAAACAAAGGCTAAACATTGTGACGCGTCCACGTCAGCTTGCAGAGATGCGCATGTTTTTATGAACGAGGAGAGCAGCATGAGAGGCGCAAATCATCACCGGGCTGCTGTCCGACGATGATTTAAACATGTGACCGCTGTGTGGTCGCTCAGTTGCTGCTTCACCTGCTGGATTATACACAGCGGAGGTCTCTGCTCCATCACTCCGATACGGTGAACTGCTGGGAGAGGAAGATGGACACCACGGACCAAGGCGCTCAGATAGAGCCGCTGCTGCCAAAGGTAAAGAGCAATGATCTCTTGGGACAAATATTTACTTATGTAGATTAATATTTCAGTACGCCTTTTTATCCAGGCTGTCAAGCTTAATCGACGTAATGTGTTATATGAGGCAGACACAAAATGTTTAAGTCGATATCTCTCTACCTGTGGAGCTTTGAGCAGTTGTAGCTCACCTGCAGAGCTGTTAGAGAAAATGTCTCTCTAATTAAGAGGAATGACAGTATGTCAGCTTGTAATATGATATTGCATCATTAATGAAAATTTTGATTCAGTCAAGCATGATGTGAACGTTTCTGAATAGAAACAAGAACTACCAGGAGTCTTTCATGGTTCTTTTTATGTTTCAGTATGATGCTGATTTACAATATAACAAGTATTGTTGCAGTGATTAAGTGATGTCCCACTTTGTGCTATATCATATCATATATGTCAAATCCCTGATGTGACAGGGGTCCTATTAAATTCAGACAGAAGTGACCTTGTGTCATCTTATGTTGTAATGACACTGTGACATAGATTAAGCTTAAATGTATGGTGGGGTGCAGCTACAGCTGCACAAGCTAGTTCACACACAGATATCCTTACAAAAACAAGTATTTTTGGAGAAATCTGTAAATCCTGTTGATATTAAAGTCTCTCAGTGGATGTTCTCAGGGACATGTGGGCCCATTCTCATTGGTCTTTGCTGATCACTTTGGAGGACATTTGTCATAATCCATTGTTGTTTACATCGAAACAGATTTTTCCATTTAGCTGTAGGTTTTAGACTGACAGGCTTTTGGCTGAGAGTTTCTTTGCTCTGGTACGACTTTAGAGCCATGTGGCTTTGGTTTCAAAATGTACGGTCACAACCTGACCTTAAAAGTCACGGAACATTTAAGAATCTAAAAATAACATTTCAGAGTTAATCTTTATCTGATTTGGAGGAAAAATGTTTAAATGTGAAAGTGAGCGGCTGATTCCTGAAGTTTGGAACTTTCTAGATTAGACTGAATACTAACATATTATATATGTACTGTATATAATAACTGTATATATATGTATACCTGTTATACCTGTTAAACTAAAGTGATGATCTTTTATCTTTCAGATCAATTCCTCCTTTGGCTCATCAGTTGGGCGTAGAAGTTTGGTGAGTTACATTCCTTGGACTTTATGGCTTCTATCACCATGAGGATCAAAGTTAAAATTAAAAACTAGCATATAAAATGTACATTTTTGTTGCATTGAGGTAATTGATTTATCTTAGACCAAATTCTAAAGGGTGCAAGTAGAAGACAGACTCACTGGTGGAGCTGCAGAAACACGCCTTGGAGTGACAAAGTTGATTTGATGCAACATGACAAGCTTATCTATAACTTTGTTTTACATACATATAAAGAGGAAAGAGAGGAGGCGCGGTATGAATCAAGCTTTGTCTTTGATAAGATGCTGCTGGGCAGCAGCAATGATGTCACAGCTATAATCTCATGGTGGCTCTGTCGATAGATGCTCAATCACAAATTACAGTTGTTTGACACAACAGAAGGGCATCAGCGTCTATCAGGCATGGTGTGAAGCAGGGCAGCAGGAGTTCGCACCGCAGAGCTCAGCCTTTAGACTGTGTTGCTCTCTGTCTAAACTGATTATATAGCAGAGGACACAGAGGGAAAGCTCATGCATTCTGAAAGCTTGGATGCTCCTTGGCTCTTCAAATATCAGGTAGGACAAGACTTGATCTTCATCATCACTGTTGTAACATTATAGCAAATGTGCTCACTGGTTTATTGATGTAAAGGACTTCTTTGATTGAGGAAATATTCAAATTGTTATGTGGTCAGAGGGCAAGGTGTGTTTCACAGGACAGATTTGGACATTTTGTAGATAAGGACCCTTCTCTCTAAGTGTACAAAATGAGCATTAAATCCTGGCAAAAAAAAAAAGAAAAGTTAAGTGGAAGAGCTTTTTCCTGCTGACCACTACTGATCCATCTTACAGTTTGTAGATAGATGCAGATATTAAGTGAGGGCTCAAAGCTGTAGCAGCTCTGAAAAAAAAATTTGGTGCTGATGTGACCTCTTACAGGGTGTTGAAGTTTATAGCAGAGACATTTAAGGATTACAGCGCATTTTGTGCCACATGAAAGCCTGTGCAGTTAATGATATTGCTGCCACTGATGGTTCCAAAATCGCCACAGCCATCTGTAGGGATCAGATCCAAGTATGTGCCACATCCTGTGATATCACTTCAGCTGTGTGTTTTGCCAGTCCCTTAACATGATTTTGCTGGTAAATAGATGATTATTAGTGGGGTGTAGTTTTGCCTGGGGCGTAATTGGACACTATAACTTTTCTTTTGATTCCTGTTTTTCTTCAGAACCAACTTTGTCTTGAGAACTGAGTTTATGTGGTTATGTGGTAACATCCTAGCATCCCTTTGTCCAATAAACCCCTTTAAATGGCACAAAAACAGCAAACTCACCAAACAGCTTTGTGAGTCTGTTCATATTGTTTTATACAGAACCATCATTGCAGTTGCTTCAAGTGTATCTTCAGAGGGCGTAACTGATTATGGTGCACTTATTAAGGAATATGATGGTAAAATATATGAGGCATATCTATTTATCTTTTAAATAAAAAATGTAAACAGGAATGTAAGAAACCGTAAGATACTGTAATGTTAGTAATTAAAGTAGATATGAGAAAGTCAAAAAAGTCTGGACAATAGCCTGGTTGATGAAACCACCTACCGGCAAGCCACCGGGTACCCACCTGTCACTCAAAGCCGCCATGTTCATAATTATGCACAACTTAATTCACCCACCTCACAGATGTCATGAACAGGGAAATTTGCTACAGAGACCGAAACTATCACTATTGTCTTTGAAGTATCTGTTATTTATTTATCTAATTAGCATAAACCAAGATTCCATTAGTTGAAGATATAGAAATACAACAGTGCTAGTCAACCCTGTCTTCTGCATTTAACCACAAGTTCTCATCCACGTCACACCTTATTTCCTCTCTTACAACACACCTGGGAAAGGATCTTTTTGCATGTCTGATCCATCCCTGGCAATCTTCTGCAGATATGTCCAGACATCCAGCATTCATAACATCCAAGAGGGGCATCTGATGATGTGGATGGTTGTCATAAACTTTCCACCTCCTTGAGGAAAATAATTCCTCTGTGGGGGGAATAGAGAGTAAGGTGGAAGGTAAAGTGACACCATCCTGGGATGGGCTGAAATCCACTTTGTGACTGGACGAGAACGATGAAACACCACATCGTCCCATACAATTACAAAACGTTCTGGAATCTGCCTCACTTGCCCCCTTTCCTCACCTGGCACAAGACTTTCATAGAGGTCATCAAGGAATGAAAATAGGCACTCATTGTTGTATGTCCCAATTAGGAGTTAATGCATTTTTATTTATCTTACATTTTAAAAATTTCTTTTTAGATGTAGATGCAGCAGAATGTAGCAAATTGCAGTCTAATTTACAGTATTTGTTGTTGTGTTAGGTTTTGAGTGTACATTTAACAGTTTTAACAATAGTATGTAAACATGTGCAAAACAGACTAAAAATACACAGAGTTTTGGTGGTGGTTGAATTTGAGTGAGAGAACAGTTCATACATTTTTAAAGATCTGGTCATTGAATGCATATAGTGTCACAACAATAAAAAGTGATCCACAGTTTACTCCACACTGACTTCTGTTGTGCTGACTTTTTTTGAAAAAGTAAACTCAGTATTGTGAAATGCATGTTACCAACTGTAAAAAACTGGAATACTGTTTTTAGAATGTAACCATTGTATGTGAGCACAGTGCATATTGTATATGGGCTAATGTGGCTGGCGTTTTAGTAACAAATACAGCCAGTTTAATCTGAGCAGAGATGTTGATCCAAGCCCTGTATATTTGTAGACAGATTATCAACATCAGCCTTGTGGCCTGGCCAACCCATGTGGCACTGCAGCTGTGAACAGCAGTGCCCTTCATTATCATAATGCGTCAATGGTCAACTGATGGTCAAGATGGCTCAGGGAAAAGCTGATATCAAGCAAGCTTTCAGGATGAAAATACCCGCTTTAATAAGTGAATCTGTTCGTAATTTCCAGAAAACCGGGTTGGTCCTGCAGAAATCTCTCTAGCAGTAAAGGCAGTTGTATGTTTGTTTTGATTTCTTAATCCCAGCTTCCTTATTATTTTATGTATGCATTCCTTTTTTTTATCAGCTAATTGCTTAAAATGTAAAATGTAATTAAAATGTAATGCCAAGTATGAAAACTGGAGCTTTTACCCACCAAAGTTGATTGAATTTTGCCCGGGGGGTGCGCACCAATTGAAATAAAACTCTCAAGATTTTATTCCGACACTGGAAATTTGTCTGCGACAGTAAAATCGCTTGAAATGTCATTTGGTGTACGAGCAGAAAGATAGCCTATTAAAGGTGGGGTATGCGATTCTTGAGAAACCCAATATCATGACAAATACCATGATATAGAGCAAACAACACAGCAAGTAATGTAACTAATGATAGCTGGGTTGTGGGTTAGCAAACTGTTGCTACAGTTGCTGCTGCTAACAGCCAGAGAGGATGAGAAAGTTTCAAAGAGCCAGCAAACCAGCTCCAGACAGCGATACTCACAACTCTCCTGCTACTATAGCTAACATCACAACAGCAGCATATCTTGGCAAACTAGAAAGTATGCTGAATGTTCGTGGGCAAGTAATTTAATGTTACCTGACACACAAATCATGGCTGGAATGGCTGGAATAGTATTGTGTAGCTCGGTCCGAGGGAACAATGGGCAGTCCCCCGGTGTTGGTGAGTGATAGTGTTGCCGGCCTCAGGATTACAACCTGAAGACGGCTGAGAACAATGACAAGAAGTCACACATTTGAACGTGTAACTTGTTTGGACGTTTTCATCACTTCCTCACCCTTTTAAAGCTAAGCCAGAATTAGACTTCTAGTCAATGTGAGTGCAGAGCACCATCTACAGGACAAACTGTATAAAGCACATGAGCTAGACAATTATGAGATGGGAAGATCCAGTAACTTTATTTAACGAAGGTGAACATGGAATTGTCAAATAACCAACAGTTAAGTTTTTAAAGTCTTTTTACCTAACCTATGGGTTTTCAATCTAATACAGTTTCTAGTCCTGTACAATAGCAAATGTTCTATCTAGCTTAATCGTTGTCATGATTTATGTGTGTGCTAGCTAATAATATAACCTAGATGACTAGTACGAATGTAAATCACTGCAAGGCATTGCAGCATACTGTCAAGTCCTGGTTTGGCTTAAGGATATACCTAACTCTGACAGGCTATATCATTGAGTCCAGCCAGTTATAATCAGACCTGGACCGGCCCTGTTTGGTCATGAATCATGATGTAGCTATTTTGGACCAAACAGGCGCTTGAATTGAGCTATATGCAGCTGCTGCACAGAGCCATGATCTGTTTGACCAATAACAAGGAAAATGAATATGCACATTTAGATAAAAAACATTATTCAACATCACGTAATGTGTTTTTTTTTATTTTGTGGAAGCGTTTTTCAGTCAAAGGTGAAACAACACAGATATGACTGGTTATAGTGGGACTTGCCATGCCCGCCACATCAACTTTAGAAGTGGCACCGAAGTTTGGCACCAATGCAACATTTGAATGCTGTCACTATGATGTAATGACCCTTCCTTCTTTTATTCACCTTATTTTCAACGGAAATACGGACACAGCCAGTTGAAGTTTTTTTGTGCGAGACTTCCAGTCAGGCACTTCTGGTTATTGGCTAGCTAACACAACAACTCTTTGGACCACTTTTTCTTTGAGGAAAACCGGAATATTTTGTGCAGTTAAGGGTTGCCATAATAACTGGTACAAACAAAAGGTTTACTTGGAGCAGAAGTGTTTTCAATAACCCTGTACCAGATAAGTGGCTAGGCTAACCTACTGAAGCCCCAATGAAAACTCCAAGGCAACGTCTTGTCAAGAGATTAGCAGCTGCAGTTTGAATGGCTGCACTAGCTAATGCTAACTCTTGATAGTACCGTAAAACTTAAGTTAAAAGCTGAGCAGCAATTAAAGTCATTTTACTAGTCATGTGTGGCTACACATTTTGTCAAATAATTCAGGTCTCAATTAGACACTGGGTCTGGTTTTTATAGAAGACCTTTGCATGTATAAAACCTCTTAAAGCCCACTGGGTTGCCTGCTTGAGCTAGTTCAATCGTGCATATAAAAATGTAAATGTTTAAACTTTTGTCAATATGGACATGCTAACGCTACAAATAGTTAGATTGGTTAGATTCTCCAAAATTCAATCGTTCAGTTCATTTTTACAGAAACCATGAGCACTAAAGTACAATTCATTCAGATTTACAAGAGAAGTAAACAAGAGAGACGAAAAAAAAGTGGTGACTCCCTAACATTACCTTTGAAGCAGCCATAAACTTCGATTATGTGTCCATTTCACGATTACTTATATTCCTTTAGTCTGTAAGGGTCCACGGATCTAAATAATCAAAACTTTTTTTTTCAAAAAAATAATCCAAGTTGTAGATGTTGTCATGTGAAGTCCATTGCTCACTTGCCTGCTAACTTTGTTCGTCAAACTAAGACCGCACTTTAATTGACAAGCAATATTTCATGCACTTTGTTGTTGGTTATGCTTGTTTTCGTTACTTTGCTGGCTACAAAATAAAATTGTCCGCACCTTTCTCTAATTGCAAATGAAGGTTGAAATAACTATGGTAACCTTAGGCTTTCATCTTTTCTACTGGTATTTTGATACAGGGCTCTCTCTCTCTCTCATATGTTATATGAGGGTGTGGCACCAACCTTCCATTTCGATTTTTTATTGATTTTTGGATGTGCTCCCACAACATTGTTAAATAAGCTAGTTAAGCCAACATTAGTTAGCTCAGGGAAACAATCAAATGGAAGTGAGGCACAAAAAGCAGATGTTCGCCCAACTGTTTACTTTCGCATTCGAAAATGTGAATAGTTTTCTTGTGAGATTCCAGGAAATCACTGTGGCCACCAAAAAATAGTCCCACACATAATTCCCATAAAACTACAGATTGTTGTTTTTATACTTCAGCTTTGTACTGCTTAAACTGACAAGAAATAGCATGTTAATTAGTTGCGGATATGACGAGGTATCAATCTTCTCATCAAACTCTAGTAATAGAAAACCACATATATTTACACAAAGGCCCACCCTTTACCAATGCAATATTGTTTTATTTGTTAAATTTAGTATACACTTACTTAATGTATCACAGAATTTTATTTTGTGTTCCACATAACACTGAAACTCTTCTTGTAATGATTTGCTTTTGATTTGTAGAGTGAACACAAATTATTAATTTTACTGAACAAGAAAAATTACTACCAAACTACCAAAATTATTGTCAAGGGCACAGTGTATGTGTTAATCATTAAAGTTCTCCTCCAGACCAGTTTTAGGATATATAGAAAATACTCTGCATTACCCCATATCATGACATCCATTCATGTGATACGTTTTCAGTTAAAAATTACTCCATGAATATCTGTTATAAGAATATATTTTAACAAACTAACAAGTAGCTCTCATGTAACATACATATTGTGCACGAACTAACATCAGTATTAAGCTCCGCACTATTTGCAGAAAGCGGCCATGAGCAAATCTTGTGGCACCCTCCTCAAGCAAGCCTGTGTGAACCTTGGGTGTACCATAAAAGGGATAGATGGGGGCAGACAGAGACACACAGTTAGTCAGACAGTCAGATAGAGAGATAGACAGATGGACGGACAGACAAATATAATTTCAACATTAGACTCTTGAGTTGTGAGCATTTAAGCCTTTCCAGTAAATTACTCAGTGTATTAAAACTGCAGTAGTCAGTCTGAACGTACACAATGCAAACCTTCTGCATCTCTTTCTGCTGCTTGTATCACTTCACTAAGACCCTCCCACCAAAATATTCAATTCAAATTACTTACATGGCACAGAAGAACACTTTACAGTGGGCTCTCGGATCTTGACCAATCTAAATGTGACAATAAATGGAGGAAGGGGAAGGGGAACAAGAAACAAAAGATGAAATGAGTTAACAGAGTATGTGTGGAGACATTTTTTTTCTTCCACAGGTAAATGATGTATTATTAAAGTTCACACCAACTAGACAATACACATTCAGAGTCTATATTGATAATATATTTTTTGTAGGTACTGGACAGTGGTATTAGGTCTTTTACTTATGTAAAAGTAGCAATACCTGTAGGTAAAATCTGTGTTCAAAATCTTATGTTAAAGTACAGAAGTATTAGCAGCTAAATATACTAAAGTATATAAAGTAAAAGTACTCAACTGGCAGAAGAATGACCTCTGTCAGTGTGAAATTATATTACAAGATTATTATTATGGATGCATCATTGTGTATACAGCATTTTATGTTGTGGCAGGTTAAAGAAAAGCCATTTTAAACTACTTTATGTACTATGTATTCAGATAATATGTTGCATTCTAGAAGAGAGTTAAAGTTTCACTTAAAAGTGAACACAAATATTTTAACCACTTGTGCAAAAATAGTAGAAAGTATCTAACACAAATAAGAAAATAATATACAAAATCACTTAAGTGTTTTTCCCTTATTACTCTGGACCTTATCCAAAAAGTTTAATTTTCAATCCATTTTCCACGAATTTCCCTTTAAATTCACTTTGGAAAATAACCTTTCACTTGCTTATACCACACTCTCACTGCAACTGAAATAAAAAAATTATGTGCTTTAAGAACAAAAAACAGTACAGGCCTAAGTTGCTAACGGCCTAAAACAAATGGCAGCTTCACCTGCTTGTGCAAACTACAAAAAAACCCCACATGCAATATTAGTTTGTGCTCACCAGTCCATAGGATGTTACCTGAAGCATGGAGGGAAAGATAGAGAACAGGCAGGGATGGTGGGGGGTGACTGTGAGTAGATTTCAGACTGGATGCTGGGTCTAACATGATGCTCAGACTGGCAGTGACAGTTAACCATATCATAACTACCAGTATGATATAGTATATAAAGCCCATATACTATATCATACTGGTAGTTTTAGCTTTAGGTCTTAGCTAACAGAAAACACACAACCACTGTACAGTAATATGGGCCGCTACCACACTGAGAGCTATTCTAATGTTGCATGCTAATGTGCTAATCGCGATTAGCATGCTAGGGCGCTAATCACTATTAGCATCATAACTTTTACAAACTGCATCGAATTGGTACAGTATTAAAAATACACATGTGTATTTACCTTCTGTATGCTGCATTAAGTAAATTAAAAAAATAGAATAAATGTTATTTATCCCACAGACCCATTTCTTCTGTTATTTACAAATTCTAAATTTCATGAGTAGCAGATATCCCCAGTTCCCCAATTTACAAGATGAAACAACTTCAGATAGAATTCTCATAACATAAATGTGCACAACAGAGCAGTAATTAAAGTGATATATAATATATTATTGACTTTGCATTCTCCCTTTCTTTCCACTATCAGAGCCCAGTGGGAAGATGATTTGGCATGTAAAATAGCACATCACAATTGGCAGTCCATTCTTCAAAGAGTGCATTCTTCCTCAATTTGTGCTAGGCATGGGCTCCTACAATTCAACATCTTACACTGCCTTCATCTATCCAAGGAAAAGTTGGCTAAGATTTATCCAGGGGCAGATCCCATATGCAACAGATGTAGGACAGTAACAGGGTCCCTCATTCATATTTTTGGACTTTGTCCAAATCTTCAGAATTATTGGACATCTATCTTTGATGTATTTATTTTTGGAGTCAAATTTACCCCTTCCCCTTTGATTGCAATTTTCGGAATAATACCAGAGGAGACACTCCTTTCCAGACATTACTTAAATACTATTGCTTTTTCTTCCTTAATTGCTAGACGTCTTATACTGAAGTGGAAGCAGGAGGCCTCTCCCACACATGTCCAGTGGGCTGGAGAACTTATGAGGTTTTTACACATGGAGAAAAAAAGTGTAGTACTCTGGGTGGCTCTACAGGTAAATTGTATAAGACATGGAAACCATTTCTGACATATATGAAAACGCTAAAACTGTGTACTCTTCCATAAATGATTCTCATTAAACCAAAGTACAATTTAGATTGGTTATAGACACCTGTGACTAATATATACGTCTATTTGTTGGTATGAATGTAGGCCTATGGGTTTTTATGTTTACATCTATTTTGCTGTTTGTTTATGTACTTTATGTATGTTTAATATATATATATATTGTTTATGTATGTTTAAAAAAGTTTATGTATGTTTAAGAAAACAAAAAATATTGTTTATGTACTTTTAAAATATATATATATATTATTAATCAGTTATTATTATTTTATCTATACTGTGATTTATGTAATATTACTACTTTTCTTTTTTATTTTAGTTTGTACAATTTGTCTTTTTGTTTTTCTGGGGGGCATAAAAATAGATTTTGTATTTTGGTATTTCACACTGAATATATTACAAAGTTGTTGTGTTGTTAAAAAAAAGGAAAATAAAAAAAAACAAAAAACTTTTTAATTCAGCGGACAGAGTATAATATCATCGAGATGACTATAAAAGTCTTTGAGGATTCTGGAAATACCATCAGAACTGAAGCAAGTGTTTATAAACGACTTTCTGTGTTTTTCAAAGATCAATACCTCTGTTCCCCAAATGTATGCTAATACATGAGTGGCACAAACTGGGGCTAGTACATACCAAGTTAAAGAGCTAACATCTTCTCAGGTTTACCTCATCATTTTCTGCTTTTTCCCCTCTGCACCATGACAGCACATTGTTTTCACAGGTAGTGAGTGGGCTGTTGGTTTTATTCCTATACAGACTGAAGAAGAACAGTGGTGGTCTGGTGCCTTCATTGGCATGCCTGTTCACTGTTTGAGGCTATATAATTTAGCTGTGAATGTTCAGATTCAGAATCCATCTGTGTAATGTTGAAAAGCTCAAAAAACTTTAATGAATCACATAGAGCTTTTTATAAAAGAGGCAAAAGCAGGTGTTAAGTTTTTGTCCTGTTAAATGAAAAATAATGATTTCAGCTCCCTCTTACCACCTACTCCCTCTCATCTTCTTTCACTAGTGTTACATAAGCAGGCCAACATTCACACTACAGAATGCTAGTTCTCTCAGCGATCTGACTCTAATCAAGGAGATCCATGCACTCTAAGCCATCTCTTGCCACGACAATGACTATATATGTCCTGTTGCATGTTGTGGTTAACTGCTTATTAGGCAAACTTTTGACACGTGTCCAGTGATTATGCCATCAGCCTGGCGGTTCTGTAGGACAGGAGGGGAAATCTCTTATGCTCAAACGGCCTTAACCACATTTTTAGCGGTCATTCAGAATTCCCTCTTGTAATCTGACAAAAGCTCTTCTCTGAGGATTATGTTCTTTTCGCAGTGCTTGTTTTCTGTCACTTCTGTATTTCAATATCTGTTTGTGAGAAATGCAATTTGGATAACCTCCACATGGACCAGTCTTGTAACTTTCACGCCTGTTGCAATGAGAATTAGTAACAAAATATCAAAGCTGATAATCATAAAACTTTCATTTATTTGGAATATAGCATGATAAATTGTTTTATCTCTCTCCACCAATTAAGAACAAGTGTAATTTTAACTGGATAAGTGTGGGTGGTAGAAGAAATCAGTGATTCAAATTTATAAAACAACAAAATTTAAAAAAAAGCCAGTTAGGGAGAATACAAACTTAATTTATCTAACATTTTGCAAATTAAGTCAAGCAGTGATCTACCTTTTGAGCTCGGGTGGCACTGACAAAATAGCACAGGTCACTGCAAAGGAAGCACCTTGAACAGAAGTTAAACTTGAATTAAAAGTGGGTAATTTATTGTTCCTATTATGAAAAGCTTTCTGTGACTAAGATGATACTCTTTCCTCTTCAAGATGAGACGTGCAATTATTTTCCATGGCAGCTGCGCTATCCGGTTGGATAATGTGTTTCTTCATAATGCCCTCGACTGTGAGGCAACACCAAGTCAACAAACATTTTATTTCATGCTATGTTCAGGATACGTTAGTATACTGGAAGATATGTTGTTTCATGTTCCAGCTTCTGATGTGTTGTAAAGATATTGTATGACTGTGATCTTGATAATGTTTATAATGTTGAATATAATATAGTGTGTGTGTGTTCGTCTGTTTGCCCCCATGTGTCCAACAGAGGAATGATGACGAGGCTGTGGTGGACAGAGGAGGAACACGGTCTCAACAGGGAACTAACTTTGGGCAGGAAGATCTTGAAGGTACCTGGACACACACTGAATGCATCTGGAATACAAAAAGCTTCAAGCAGTGAAAGGCTGCTGCAGCTGAGTCCGCCTACTCTGTCCTTACAACTGCTGCTTTCCTCTTGACAGTGTTTCATAGTTAAAAGACAAGAGCAGAGTGGGAGGTAGAAACTGTGGGTGAGCTGAGTTCGCTGCAGTAATTTCATAACCACTGACAAACATGGGCAATCAAAGCAAAAATACAAACAGTACAATTTAGTAAGTTGGGTAACTAAAGGACAGCTGCTGTCCCCATCTGCATCTGCAGACACAGAGAACAATATACAGCTTTTCACTGAAATTAAAGCTACTGAGATGCTGTAAAACATGAGAATCCTTTTGAGACGTGTGAACAGTTGTAAAAAAGATTATACTGAGTGTGGCATTTCTTTAAAGAATGCAGCTATATCAAACCCAAGTTGAATTTACCTAATACATAAATAAAAAAAGGCTCAACAGGTGTCAATAAGTAATGCACTGCTTTTTAAATGACAATTTTCAGACAACATCACATACACAGTGCATGGGTAATGGCATGTTTTGGTTTTAAACTTAAAAAAAGATGAAGCAATAATTATGTTTGCTTAAAGAAGACTTTAATTAATTACTTGTGTTATACATATACCTAGCATTTTGGCATAGCTGTACCAGTCTTTCTGGAGAGCACTGTACGGTATGTGCTGTTTGGGGTTGTCTTCTTGTCATACTGCAGTGAGCTGAGTGGGCTGACTTACGAGCGCAAACACAAACTCATGCTGTCTCATACCTGCACAAACACAAAGATGGACACACACACACACACACACACACACACACACACACACACACACACACACACACACACACACACACACACACACACACACACACACACACAGTTGTGCAAAGCATTTAAAAGGTAAAAAGAATGGATACACATTAAAAACCAGGCAACTTCACACAGCCATGAGTATATGCACAGTAATTTACAAGCAAGAACATTAGATACTAACATAAATCCCCCATTATTAGATAATTGCATCATTACAATTTACACATCATGTATTTGAACTGTAAATTAACACTTTCCTTGTCACAGCCATATCCACTCACATCATGCAATATGCTTTCATGTGTTGCCTACATGAAAAGGATACTATATATAGATACTATAACATACTATATACACTATAATCTCACTATATTACACTGTCATTTCATGGCATACAAATCATCACGTGTTTGTTTATATATCAGATCACTCATCCCCAGTACACTGCTAATTTGTCATACTTATGCCCCTGCAGACCAAAACCACTATTTAGATGTGTTTATTTTTTACAGTTGGTTTAGTTCAGAGCTTATTTGAACACACATTGATTCATGTATTAATTGATTGTATGAAGTCTACACATTACATAATAGTCAAACATTTATTTGCATGGACCCAAAAGAGATAATGATTTGTCTTATTTTATATCATACATAACTGGGGACAAGATGATTATTTATGATAGTATTAATACAGAGTATTAAAGAGAACTTTTTCATGAAGGTGGTACAGTGGATTATTGTGGGTTGTTACTCTTTCAGTTGATTCTTTTTAGAAATGAACTAGCCAATATTAAGTATCTTCTCACTAAATCTTTCAGCATAGGTGCAAAAGGTGCTGAAAAATAAAATCCTTTTATCAGCAAGAATCATCTTTTCCAACAACAGTTTCTTTGTTGTTTTCTCGATAAACAGAACCAAATGTCACTACTAGAAAACCCTTCAATAACCTTATTTTTATGTTGGCAAGGCAATTCTGATAATGTTTCATTGTATAGCGATAATGGGTGGTATTAACTTGATGCTCAATGTGGCATGGTACATTATATGGCAGCAGTAAGCATTTTATTATAACATATTATCTGTTTGAGCAATCATCACAGTACAAACACTCAGGATGTACCCATGATAAATAATATAAAGCTTAATGGAGTAAGACAAAGAAGTAGTGCTAAACCATGATCAGTGAAATAATAATGATTATCTGTAAAGCTCCTGAAAGCGTGCACACACACACACAGACACGTTGCAGATGATCCTCCTCTTACCGCTATGGGATGTGTCCCCAGGCCACAGGACTCTCTACATCGGGGTCCACGTCCCCTTGGGCGGTACTAGGCACCGCAGCCATCGCAGGCACCATCACCATGGAAACAAACACAGGAAGAGGAGCAGGGACCGGGCCCTCACCTTGGTGGAGGGTAGAGAGTCTCCTGTTTATGGTACTGGCCACAGTCATGGACATGCATGCATTACAGCATAGAAAAAAGTATTTATGCCTTTGGTCATTATCTCTTACTAACTTAAGATCCTTGGTATGACCATTTGAGTTTGAACCACTCACTGCAATCTCTTGTGTTCCCAGACACTCCCTCCCAGAGAGTGCAGTTTCTGCTGGGCACTGAGGATGATGATGAGGAGCACATTCCTCATGACCTCTTCACAGAGATGGATGAAATCTGTGTTAGGAACGGAGAGGATTCTGAGTGGAGAGAAAGTGCTAGGTACTGTTAGACTATCATGTCATTAACGTAGCATCTACACACAGTCATGACCTACATGACTGAAAGCTCTGATTGAATGGACTGTGATCCCACTTACACTGATGAGAGCTGTGTGTCTAATGTTTGTTTTCATTACATTAAGTAATTGCAATTGATTGTTGTAATTGCTAGGGGAATTAACTTTCTTTGATAACTGTCATTGTTAATCAAGATGTAGAATTTATTTATCTGTTAAAATGGAAAATAAGACATATTTTATTTATAGCGATACCCTGATGAGAGGCAATAAGGAAGGGAAGTAAATGAGTAAAACTGAGCAAGAGAGAGAGAAAGAGATATTGGAGCTAAATATGAGGAGCGAGGGACCCAGAATGAATGAGTGTTGTTATTGCAGCTAGAACAGATGGCCCACCAGTTTGCCATCTGCTGGCCCCTCCTGACTGGTACTCAAACTCCTGTTACAGGTGGCTGAAGTTTGAGGAGGATGTTGAGGACGGAGGAGAGCGATGGAGTAAACCCTACGTAGCCACTCTGTCTCTACACAGCCTGTTTGAGCTGCGAAGCTGCATTATGAATAGCACTGTGCTGCTTGATATGAGGGCTAATACCGTTGAAGAGATTGCAGGTAATGAGACAGTTGTAGCAAGTGACAAAGTTACTTTTTTTGTCAACTTAAGACCTCTGAACTCATACAATATTGTCTTGGTGACTATCAAATTTTGTAAGGCTACTTACCAGCTTGAAAAATGCTTTTGGCTTATTTACTTACTTACAAAAGTCTCAGTCAGAACCCTGAAACATGAATCCAAATGGACTGTTTGTGTCCACCTCAGACATGGTCTTGGACCACCAGGAGTTATACTCACCACTGGGAGAGGAGCTCAGAAAGAAAGTGCGTGAAACACTGCTGAAGCAGCACCATCACCAGAACCAGAAGAAGCTGGCTAATCGCCTGCCGATAGTACGCTCAATTGCTGACATGGGTCGACGGACATCGGAGCTCCACCTGGACAAGAATGGTAAGAAAACCGCAGAGCTGTGAAACCGTCCTCTATTTCAGTGGTTCCATATAAGAGGTTGGAAGATACATCTGAGGGGTCATGAGATGATTAACAGGATAGGAAAGTAGAAAAACATATTTCTGCTATGCAATATAAGGTATATATTGAACGTTTTTCTAAATCTGCATCTTTTTCTTGTGAATTGTTGGACAATTTTGCTTTATAAGTATTTAAATAAAACATTCTGAGAAGGTAGAATCAGTCTGGTTGGCATACTATATGCACACTGTGAGAAGGGGTCCCACGTAGACAAATCTTTGTTATAAGGGGTTGCAAGTCAAAAAAGTTGGGAACCACTGTTTTACTGGATTCTATAATGAATCTGGTCAGTAGTGTTTAAGTGTGGATTCTTTGTAAATGTGCAATATGTGTTTGTGTCTTATAAGCATATGGTCTTAACTTGCGTATGTTCCCATCTTTTCTTCATTCCTGATTCTATCCACCACCCACCATCTGCCCACCCACCTGCCGCAGCCCCACTGAAGTCAACAGGTGCTGGTTTATACAGTATGCCCTTGCCCCTTTACCAGCTTATACTTAAATAACATATTGTAGAGGGGAGTATCCTCATGATTTGTGTTGATACTGGCAACTCAAAATAGGCTGCTTTTGTTTGGTTGGAGTGGTTGAGTTAAAATGAAGATTAAAAAACAATGTTTCAAAAGTACATTCTATAAATATACAAATTTGTTTGCTTTTGATCTTCACAGTACAAGAATGATTTGTTTGAATTTTGGGCTAAATTTAGTCCAGGGCAGGCTCATAATTGGATGCATTACTTGCCTGTATCATTGCCAACTACATTTTATAAGCTTCAGATTTGCCAACATTTCACATGACAATATTAGTTACGCAGAACAAACTGTTTGTTAAATAATTTTTTAGTTTACTAGAAATCTTGGTGGCACATCATGAGCAATTTAATTTCATTGGTGTGCCATTTTTAAGCTCATTTCAAAGCAACAATCTCTGATAAGCTCCACGCCATGCTTGGTGAGCGTATTAAACACTACAATTTGTGTTGACCCTGCTGTTAAATGAATACATAAATTAGGCCAGACCTGTCAGCCAGCTTGGCAGTAATCACGTTAACATGATCCTGGATTTTTTGAGACAACAGTGATGAAAATCTGGGTGGTTTTATCCACAACAGCACTAGTAAAAGCTGGCCTCCGTGATCTGTGTGTGATCCTCACTCATGTTTTCCTTTTTAGAGATATGCTGTATAATGCTGAAATGTTTGGACATTTTTTGGTATTGATTCATAATTCTCCTGTCTGGATTATCCAGGTCAGATGATGTCCTCCCAGTCTCAGTTAGCGGGTCCAGATGGGAAAGGGGACGTCAGTAGAGAGAACAGTTCTGTGGACTTCAGCAAGGTATAGTACACACACTGTGCAGATGCACTGTGACACATACAGTCCTGTGTTTCTCAAGCTATGTGCATTAAATCAGAAAACTTGAACTTTCCATTTCATACTACTTAATACTTTGTCATTTCAGGGGGAAACATTTGACAGCTGTAGCTTTTGTAAAGTAAGATTTTATTTGCAAAAAATATGGTCATCTTATAAAATATAATACATTTTCATAGACGAAATACCTACCAATATATAAAGTTATAAAAACTAGCTCCACCTCTATCAGCTACAACAATAAAATGCCTTCATATTAATGCATCAGCAATAATAATTCAGTATTATAATATATAATAGCAGTCACAGGGGCCATTTTTTGCATTATGAGTATTTTTCATACTTAAGGTATAATATGTGGATAGTAATAATAACATACTTTCACTTAAGTAACATTATGAATGCTGTTCTTTTACTTGGAATTAAGTATCTTTATTTATTGATACATACAAGGATCTCACATCAGAGCAGACTGTTATTTAATTGTGTGTTTCGAACAACGAACAGGAAGTCATTGTTGGTATTTTTAATGGAAAGGTCATTTAGTAAGGGATTAGGATTAATAACCACATGACAACCACACAGCAAAGATAAAATCCTTGCTGAAACATTTTGCATAATGTATATGACTTTAATCTTTTGTACAGGTCTATATTTGAACTGTTGTACCATGTGCTTTGTCCTGTTCGCTGAAACATTTATAAAATGTGCTCTGCTTATATGGTGTGTGTTTTTAGAACAGTTGAACTGAATGAACCAAATCATACACAGCAGCCTTTTTCTTATACATATAAGGTATCTTGCAATTTATATATTTATGAACACGGCTGCAATAAAAATACCCTCTTCAGCTGCATATTATTCTGCACATTATAATTTACTTGATGCACACAGCAAAATAATCTGTATTTAGGGTGGGGTATGTGATTCTGGAGAACCCAATACCATGACAAATACCATAATATAGAGCGAACAACGACATAGGAAGTAATGTAACTAACTAAGCTAGGTTGTGGGTTAGCAAACTGTCGCTACAGTTGCTGCTGTGAAGCTAAAAGCCAGAGAGGACAAGGCGGTTTCCCAGAGCCAGCAAACCAGCTCCAGGCAGCGATACTCACAACTCATCTGCTAATATAGTTAACATCACACAACACTATTGTGTGGCCCAGTCTGAGCCACTTTGTTTATTTCCCATTTACAGAGCCGGATCTGTGCACAAACACCAGAGTACTTTTTTCAGCGCACACACTGAACGGATAGCTAGTGCACTGCGAGGAGATATTAGCTGAATTTGACAAAAAGATGTGTAATGGATTAGAATCGCATACCCCCCACCTTTAAGTGTGAGACTGTGGGAAAAAAACCTGTGTTTATGTAAGTCATGACCTATCAGTATATCAAAAATATTCTTTTGGATGGTTCTGAACAGCCACCCTGGAGTCATATGAACTCTATGAGGGAACAAACAACACTCCAGTCAACACTTGTCAACTCCACATAATTATCGCTGAACAATCAACACCTTTAATATTCCAACATTTTCTGTACAATGCAGTTCCATTGCATCAAAGAGTGGATAGAAGATAAAGCAACTGTAAGAGGATCAGTTTCATAGTCGGGGTCAGCTTTTATATGCTTTTAGATATCATATTTGTGGAAAATGAAAGATACCCCCACCCTTATGAATTATTATGCAGCAGATTAAACTAACATCTATATTTCAATAATCTTTTGTAATATTTTACTGTAACACATCTGTGACCTATTTGAATGTTATGACCTATGATGCACAAAGCCTTGACCCCTGGACTATATTTAGACTATCCAGTCAAACCATTTCATTTGGGGCTTAATTGGAGGACAAACGGCCAAAATATTCATGTATTTATAGAATGCACTTTCGAACATGAATGATCTTTTTTAACCTTTCAAAGCATGCTTTTAGTCAAAGCAGCTTAGACGATGGGCTAACCAGAAAGGGTGTCAAGGTCTTTTATATGCTAAACACTGTACTTTGTGTCCTCTTTCAGATAGACCTTCACTTCATGAAGAAGATCCCGACAGGGGCCGAGGCGTGTAACGTGTTAGTGGGAGAGCTGGAATTTCTGAACAAGCCATTGGTGGCGTTTGTTCGCCTTTCACCGGCGGTCCTGCTCAGTGGGCTGACTGAAGTCCCCATTGCCACAAGGTTACTGCAGGCTGATTCAACTAAACCAGTTCGGCTTCTAAATATCTCGTTACCCCTCTGAACCCTGTCTGACATTTAGTAAATATGCATCTAATGTATTAATATCTGTTTTTGCCTTTAGGTTTCTGTTTATTCTTTTAGGGCCCTTGGGTAGAGGGCCTCAGTATCACGAGATTGGAAGGTCCATTGCAACACTTATGACAGATGAGGTATGAATTCACTCAAGAACACCTTATTACCATGTTAACATCCTTTAGGGTTTATCTATTCATTAATGTTTTGAGGAGGGTGGGTTGGTTTGAATGCCAACCAGATGCTGTACTCAGATTATCTGCAGGCACTTTGCATAAATTCACAGTCCAGCAGAACTCAACAAATTCCTGAAGTGATGGAACATTTCTCAGCATGAAACACAGCTCAGAGCTTTTTATGACATGCTTTTGGCGATTAGTCAGCCCTCATGTCCTTCTTTTTGTCTGGGATTTAGGCTGCCATCCATCATCACTGAGGAAATGTGATGGGCTTTGACAAAGTCCAAACTTTGTTATACACTCTTTGGAATGAGTAGATTTGATGAAACTGAATATTTTATAGGGGAGATCTGTGAGCCAGTGGTAAACACTGCTGTTTCATAGTGAGCAGGTCCTAAGTTTGAATATCCTAGCCTTTGTTCTGCACATGTTTACACGGAGTTAAGTTAGTCCAAAGACATTAATGTGACTGTGCCTGTCTGTTCGATTACAGTTAAGGTTGGCAGACATTCCTACATCCACAGGGCTGAACAATATGCAAAAAAAAAAAAATATCATATTGCGATTATTTTGAAAGATATTGCGATTGCGATATGAGTCCCGAGTCCCGAAAAAATATATAAAAATGATGATGTGATTTTTGCTGGGGTCTGTACCAAACAAGCATGTTCCCTTACATCTTGAGAATATGTTTTGTAGGCTGGGGCATCTTAATTTGCTTAATTTGTAATGGTATTATGTTGTGACACATTTTACCTTTATCAATAAAATGCAGCTCCTGTGATTTGGATATTGCACTTGGCCATACTGCGATTTTGATACTATTTTGATTAATTGTTCAGCCCTAGTCTGTGAAGTATATGTATGCTATATCATAAAGGTATATACTATGAGGGAGAGGGATCCCTCCTCTGTTGTTCTTCCTGAGGTTTCTTCCATTTTTTCCCATATGCTGTACATATTGTAAAGCCCCTTGAGGCAAATTGTGATTTGTGATATAGGGTTGTATAAATAAAATGGACTTGACTTTTTTGCAAGGGTGTCAAATGCAATGGGAGTGGTGAGGCTTGCTCATACAGTGCAGCATGTGCACTGCATTGCACTTAGTCAGGGTTTGAGTCAGGAGTGCAGCTCTGAACAGCCTTCCCTATTTTTTGGTTTCCAGGTTTTCCATGATGTTGCCTATAAAGCTAAAGACCGCAATGATCTGATCGCTGGGATTGACGAATTCCTCGATCAAGTGACAGTCCTGCCTCCAGGAGAGTGGGACCCATCCATACGGATAGAGCCACCAAAAAATGTACCTTCTCAGGTTAGTAGGAATTTAGTTAGCTGGTTGCCTTCTTTTCTTCTTTGATTTCTATAACACGTGACTCTTAAGAATTTGTACTTTGGTAAAATAACCTAACTGCTGTGAATTGTTTGTTAAACAGGAGAAGAGGAAGAAAAGTAACATTTTACCAAATGGATTAGTAGAGGGTGATGAGGAAGAGGAGGAAGGTGGCCACGGGGGTCCAGAACTGCAGCGTACTGGAAGGTAAGGAATCACAAAGGGAAAGAACATGCAGTGTTTTTACTTAAAGGGAATTCTGATCACCAGTAGAAGAGCATAAAGTCTTTATGCAGAGGTGAAGAAATATTTTAAACAAGTAGAGGCACTTACTAAACTGTGGATCTGCAATGCTGTGGCAGTACAGCATGCAGCCTACTCACTACACTCACTACTTTGTTGCAGAGAATTTATTTACAGTTGGACTACTCAGCCTCCAGAACTTCACACTACACTACATTTATTTTATTATGTTTTGTAATATATGACGAAGAACTTAGAGGGAGCCTGCAGTGCAGTGAAATAGAATATGTGATTTTGAAAGTTTGCTTCTTCAACTGGGTTATCTAAAAATGTTTTCAGTGCTTAGAGTTGTTCCTTAGGTGTTTCTCATGTATCTAATAGAAAATATATTAATGCTGACGTAAGGCACTAAATAATGCCTGGCATGTGGAAGAATTTTATGTAAATAAATTACAATATAAAAAAAAGTATTATTTGAGATAATACATTGCTCTTGGGTTATTTTGACATCAGTATTATGTTTTCTAAAAATGTACACAGACTTTTCTAAAATCAAGCCAGTCAACAAAAAAAAAATTCAATTTTCTACAAAATGTACACTGTAGTGCTGATCGACCATTTCTGGGTAAACTTGGTCTGTAGTTGTAGTCATAAAGTGGTTTCCATAGAAACATCCTGCCTTGAAATGTCTATTTGCAGCTAGACTTTTCTATCATAGGGGCATATCACACTAAGCCATACTCGGGAGGTGAACATCAGGAAGAAGGCAATGGAGGCAGAGCGAGTTAGGGGAAAAAATAAAAACAAATTCCAGCATATTTTTTAAGATTAAATGAAAATTGTGAATGTGTGAATAAATGACACGAGTGACACATTTCTTCTTATATTTCCAGGTGGTTTGGTGGTCTCTTTCTGGACATCAAGCGCAAGGCACCCCACTACCTGTCAGACTACACTGATGCTTTTAGTTTACAGTGTGTGGCCTCTTTCCTATTCCTTTACTGTGCCTGCATGTCCCCTGTCATCACCTTCGGAGGACTACTGGGAGAGGCAACAGAAGGACGCATAGTAAATCACATTCTCTAAATGTTCAGTGTTCTGCCAAGACTAGCTGTACACTGCTGTACACTGCTGTACACTGCACTAGCCTTTCAGTACATTAAACCAGACAACAGTTGTAGCTCAATATGGTGAAGATTTATAAGGTAACTATCCATCAATAATCTCTCCGTCCATTCCCATTCCCCAGAGTGCAATTGAGTCGCTGTTCGGAGCCTCACTGACTGGAATAGCCTATTCCCTGTTTGCCGGGCAGCCCCTTACCATTCTGGGCAGCACAGGGCCAGTGCTTGTATTTGAAAAGATATTGTTCAAATTTTGCAAGTATGTTTTCTTTTCATGTGACTCTATGAATAAATCATCTCACCGAATGACCAATGATTTCAGGTTCATTTCATCCATGCATTGCATAATTTTGTGATTACATTGCCTGTTTATCGGCTTGCTGTGGGATAAGTTCTGTTGACATGAATGAACTATTTCTCAAACATCTGGCCTCCTATAGACCATTAAATGTTCTGACTGTATGCACAAAAGACCATTTCATTCCATTGTGATAGTGACTTCCTCCAATCTGCCACATTACAAACAGTACATAATCAAGATATGATGTGGTTTGTTCCACAGTGATTTCCCCCCCCCCTTTTATTTCCACATAGGGAGTATGGCTTGTCCTATCTGTCACTGAGAACCTGTATTGGTCTGTGGACAGCTTTCCTCTGTATCGTGCTGGTGGCTACAGATGCCAGTTCCCTCGTTTGTTACATCACACGTTTTACAGAGGAAGCCTTCGCCTCACTCATCTGCATAATCTTCATCTATGAGGCCTTGGAGAAACTTGTCCACCTGGGAGACCACTATCCCTTTAATAAGAACAACAACCTGGACAAACTCACCATGTACTCGTATGTGGACACTTATTCTCACACAATATGCTGTTTAAAGTAGTGACAAAAAAAGAATAATTACTAAGTACATTTCTTGGAGGTACTGTAAATCCCTGACAGAAGAGTGATTATTTAGTCAGCCAGATGTTCATTTGTTTCTACAGATGTTCATGTGTTGAGCCTTCTGACCCCACCAATGGCACCCTGAAGTATTGGGAGATCAACAATATCACTGTCTCAGAAATCTACTGGGAAGCACTGGAGGCCAAGGTATTACCCACGCCAGCTGGGTTTAAAAAACAAAAACGAATCTGTCAGTCATGGAGGTTTTATGCACACAACAGCAGGAATTATTGAGTTTCACAAAGACAGATTGAAAAGACACATTTAGGTTTTCCACCTTAGAGTGGCATGCTCTCCCAGATGGAGGAAACTGACCAGAGGAGATTAAGGGCATGTGGGCTGGATTATATTGGATTACTCATTGCAAATCACTATAAAAGCACATTTTTTTGTACTCAGTTAAGTTTTTTGTGGACAGGGATGCTCATAAATCCTGTTTGTAGAAACCTAGAATCTGCAGATTCTGGTGTATTGCTAATCATATGATAAATTCGAAGTCTGCCCTCTACCTGTTGTTGCAGGACTGTATTGAAAAGCGCGGGGAGTTTGTGGGCAGCGCCTGCGGCCCTCATGGACCATACGTTCCCGATGTCCTCTTCTGGTGTGTGATTCTTTTCTTTGCCACCGTCTTCATGTCCGCCTTCCTCAAGGAGTTCAAGTTCAGCAATTACTTTCCCACAAAGGTACTGTTCTTCATACATTATCACTGCATTCGAGTGCATTATGATCCAAGCATGAAGACAAAGCTGCTACAGCTGCTAAACCATCACTTTGGTTATGTAGCATAGTGCTGTGGTACACTCTAGTGGTCAAATATAGGTACTGTGCAATAGAAATAAGGACATTTGGAAAATGAGTCCTGTTTCCTGTAACCCTTTTGTTTTGCATTTACATTGGGAAAAATAAATGAAACTGGATGATTTAGGGGCATTTAAAATCATTTTCACATGTTTTCCTGTCTGTCAGGTGAGGTGCATCATCAGTGACTTTGCTGTTTTCTTCACCATCCTTACCATGGTCTTAGTTGACTATGCCTTGGGGATCCCCTCTCCAAAACTAAAGGTTCCCAGTGTGTTTAAGGTGAGCTAGTCCACAAAAGCAATTATTTACCAGATTTGATCAACAAATTGCTCAGTAACATCATCATTTTTTAACAAGCTACAAATTATATCTACCCAACAACAATCTTTTCCATTTTTGTCAGCCAACCAGAGATGACCGAGGTTGGTTCATCAACCCACTGGGGCCCAACCCCTGGTGGACCGCAGTCATTACGGTGGTCCCAGCTTTGCTTTGTACCATCCTCATCTTCATGGACCAGCAGATCACAGCTGTCATTATCAACAGGAAGGAACACAAACTCAAGGTACGTTCATGTTCCAGCTTTGAGCTCTGATTGCAGACTGTATTAGTAAGAAAAGGCTTGTATAGCATCTTGGAGACATGCTGATTTGAATTCAGCACGTCTGAAAGTGCTTCAAAATTGCACATTGTGAACTTTATTTACTGGTACTTTCCCTCTTCAGAAAGGCTGTGGGTACCACCTGGATCTGTTCATGGTGGGGGTGATGCTTGGTGTGTGCTCTTTGATGGGCTTGCCCTGGTTCGTAGCAGCCACCGTCCTCTCCATCAGCCACGTCAACAGCCTGAAGCTTGAGTCAGAGTGCTCAGCTCCTGGGGAGCAGCCCAAGTTCCTCGGCATTAGAGAGCAACGCTTCACCGGCCTCATGATCTTCACCCTCATGGGCTGCTCTGTCTTCATGACATCTGTGCTGAAGGTCAGACAATGTCTTTTTGTTATTTGTGCATTTTTATTTGTGTGCAGTCATTCTCCCAGTATTATTATCATTTAGTGTGACATAAAGTAACCTTCTGTAATTGTTCTATACATTTCTCAGTGCTTCATCCTGAAGACATTAAATATTCCTTGGTTAATGCAGTAGGTCTGCTAAAATAGAGAAGTTACTAACATACATAATAGTGTTACTGACCTAACACTTATTGTTTTTCAGTTCATTCCTATGCCTGTGTTGTATGGAGTATTCCTTTACATGGGAGCGTCTTCTCTCAGAGGCATTCAGGTGATGATTGGAATTTCACTGTATTCAATACATCTTTTTTTCCCTCATATTATACTGTATAAACGATACAACACTTGCCTCACATGATATTTGATATGACTGACTCTGCAATTGTCTGTGGTTTTGGTGGACTAAATCGAACTATCTGATGTTGAAAGTTAATTGCATCATACACATCACAGTACATTTTTTATCACATTGATTTTTGTTTTGTTTCTCATTCTTAATGCTCACACCAGGCATGAAAACAGTGGTCTGCACTCCCAAAATTAAATGAGATTATCACACACTTTAGGACTTTAGTTTTTCATTTGTAAATATACAACTTTTTTTTAGATAATCTGCATGGCTGAGATTCAGACTGAGATCAATTGGTCAGTGTGGATAAATTTGAATTTATAGATGTTCCTACTGGGTAATCTGTGTAGACTGTTAGTTCTCACCAAGCCATGATAGGGGAGCGCCTCCATTTTGTCTGGCTGCCCAGATAAAAAGTGTTAATTGGCCTCTTGTGTGTTCCCAGTATTTACAGAACACCTGACTGTTATTTAATTGCCCTGTTTACTTCTTATTTTCTTCACTTTTAAGTACTTTCTATTAATGGTTTACAAACTATATTTAAATTATGACAAATGCTTTTTTGGGAAAAAAAGATCTTTATTGCACAGGTGTCCTTCCATGCTTTTCATGAGATCCAGCCTGTTGTAGTTACACATCCAGCAGATGCAGATCAACTTTTAGCTTAATAGAGCTGCTAAATTGGATGATTATTCTCTGTGGGTTTTAGGAACATTTAGGAACCTTTGTACATTATATGTGCATAGGTTGTTGTAACCATTCTCAAATGGTGCATTATGAAGACATATAAGAGAACTTAAAGTGGCTCTAATCAATATTTTTTTGTATCAAATCACAATGTGAAAGTGGTCGCTCGCAGTGATGAATTTACAGAATTATCACCTGAATCTGCAGTTCCCCTCGCCTTTACTGAGCTTTATAGCGAGTTTCAGCTCATTGTTTAGCTATGTTGGTTCACTCTCACTGCTCTTGGTTCACTCTAATTTTTGCCGCAGCAGGCAGCTGTTTTCAGTGAAAAAGCTCTATAAAGCCACTGTACACTACCTGCTCAGCACCAAACAGCAGACAGACACAGTTCGACTAGTTGGTGAACATAGTGGAGCAGCTAAAGAGCCAGATATTTCCCTCAGGAGTTGGTAGAGACCAAAAAACAGAGCTAAAAGAGAGTTAATATTGGACTTACGTACATTCGGCAGGGGAACCCAAACACGACTCCAAATGATTGATAATGTTGTTTTGTAACTGCTGGATGTGTAAATAAGCAAATGTTTGCTAACAAGTTTGCCATATCAACTTAAAAGGTGACGATATATCAATGTTGTGTTTATAACTGGATTCCACTGCCCCCAAGTGGACAAAAAAATCAGTTATTGCAGGATTAAGAATTGTTTATCATTTATCCTCTCTAGTTCTTCGACCGTCTGACACTGTTCGGTATGCCACCTAAGCACCAGCCAGACTTCATCTATCTACGACATGTACCCTTGAGGAAGGTGCACCTCTTCACAACCATCCAGCTCACCTGTTTGGTTCTGCTCTGGGTCATCAAGACCTCCAAGGCTGCCATCGTCTTTCCCATGATGGTGTGTAAACAGTCCAATTATACCATCTGCAGGACCATTACACTGGCAGCATACCTTTCATACCACACACCTAATCTAAGTGCAAACAGAGCACAGTGTGTGAGTACAGGCATGTTACTGGGGTCAGCTGGGCACCTCCCATATACACTGTGATTAACGCAAGAGTTATTGGAGGGAGACAAAATAATGTAAACACTTAAATACTAAAATTACTTTTAATTTAAATCCATTTACCTCTTCAGAAGAGCGTACTCCTTTACAAGGATATAGGATTTTTGTGGACTCAGATGTTTCGATTGTGTGTGTCAATTCTGCAGGTGTTGGCTCTGGTGTTTATCAGGAAGCTAATGGACTGTTTCTTTACCAAGAGAGAGTTGAGCTGGCTGGACGACCTCATGCCAGAGAGCAGGAAGAAAAAGCTTGAGGATGCTAAAGAGGTGCTGTTGGTCTCATAAACAAATAACTATGTACTGTTTCTCATCAAATTCATTCTATTAATATTCACATGTATTTAAACTGCATTTTATTCAACCTTCAGGAGGAGGAGCAGAGTATACTGGCAGAAGATGAGGGAGTAGTGCAAGTGCCATTAGAAGGGTACAAGTAAGTTTTACAAGTAACATTTACACAACAGTTTTTTTCTAAATGCCATTTCATGTAGAGCACATATTAATTTGTTGCTTAAAGATGAAAGAGTAAATTGTTTCCTGGCTTCTCTTTTCACAGGAGAATACCCATCATCAATATCACAGATGAAATGTCAAAAGGTTCTTTTGGAAATACTTGGAATGCCAACAGCTAAGACCTTTGAGAAAGAATCAAGACCTCAAAACATCATGGTAAGACTTGAATATACAGTATACTCACTCAAAGCATTTTTTTTTCTTTTTTAGTTTTGGAAAAGGATGTTGTTTTTGTAATTTGTAATAAGATACTTTTAAAATGTATTTTCATCTCAGTCAACACAACACTAACTGTAAGCTATAAGTACCTTAAAGTTCAATGATAATTGGGTCTATGTGTGGGCACTAATACGCTTAGGTATATTTCAATGAGGAACTGGTACCACAGTAGTATTTATCTACAAGGTTGGCTGCCATTAGCTCATTAAATATTTGGCTTCTTATCACAGTGGAATGTGCTTTATATAAAAGTCACTATGTCCTTGTTTCAAAAATGTTCTCCATTCATGTGTATTTAATGCACTGAAAAGGTCCAACATACTGTAGATTAACTTTTGTTTAGTTTAGTTGTTTAGGTTTTTGAATTTTAGATTTAAAGGAATAGTTTTGAGATGCCTATTCACTTTCTTGTTGAGAGTTAGATGAGAAGATTTATACCACTCTCTTATCTGCAGCATAAATATACGGCCAGCAGCCGGATAGCTTAGCTTAGCACAAAGACTGGAAACAGGGGGAAACAACTAGCTTGGCTCTGTTGAAAGATAACTAAATCTCAGCACCTCTAACATTCACTAATTGTTTCCTGTTTCCAGTCTAAGCTAAGCTAAACTGCTTCTGGCTGTAACTTCAAATTAAAGAGTGGTATCAATCTTCTCATCTAACTCTCGGCAAGTGTAAGTGTATTTAAGTGCAAGTGTATTTCCCGAAATGTCGAGCTATTCCTTTAACTAGCCTACATTCACATGCTCACCTAACTCTAAACGTAATAGAGGGAATTTGCAAGTTGAAGAAGATAACGTGGGGTATAAATGTAATCTATATGCAACAGATCTGCACCAGAGTTCAGTGAGGTCTTACTGTAACTCATCACCAGCTGCAACACCACATAGTTGCCACAAAATTAACTGCTACAGGCATCCAGTGGTGGAAAGAAGTACATTTATTCACTTACTTTACTTAAGTAGCATACAATTTTGAGGTACTTCACTTTATGCTACTTTTACACCAATACATTTCAAAGGGTATTTTTTTCCACTCCACTACACTACTATTTTTGTTTTGTTTTACAACTGTAGTTATTAGTTACTTTAGTTATTAGTTTTCAATTATAACATATGATCTAATAATTAAATATCAAATATACAGCATCTAATAATATGACACTTTACAAGGGGCCATTCTGCATCATGAGTTATTTTACTTTTGATACTTTAAGTACATTTTGCTGATAATACTTCTGTACTTTTACTTAAGTAAAGAATCTGCGTACTGCGTAGTAAAAGACAATAAATGAATGATATATATTTACTAATTATATATCTGTCTTTTTTTTCTTGATGCTAACAGTTCACTACAACATTCGCAGTATTTCACAACACTGGTGTGCATGATGAGAAATGTAAGAAGAAGAAGATATAGGACAGCCTTGTGAGTCTTTGTCACTGTCCCTTCTGTGTGTTCGTAAATAAATCTGTATCGTATGCTGCAGTTTATCAATCCTTCAAGTTTAGTCCTGTAAATCTGTGCGTAAATGAATCACTGTGTTAGCTGATGTATCACAAATATTCTGCCTCTTCATGAACCAGTGAAACTTACAATTTTCTTGTGTTGTTAATGTCATATTGTACTTTCTAAATCTAGATACTGTATTGCTTACGCTGAATGTAAACTACGAAAATGTAAAAAGTTGATTCTTGGTTTTCAAGTTTTTGTTTTTGGAACAATTTGTATTTATTTTGTTATTTTACTAATAATAATGTATTTTGAAATACCATAATATTAGCATATCCTTGGATTCTTTATCTATTTATTTACTGATTCCCTATAATTCTCTATTCTTTAAGTTCTCTATAGACATTGAATATGATGTGAAATTAAATATGAAGTAAATATTTTTAAAAACCTAAGGTCAAAAACTTTCTGAAAAGCCATACATAAATGTGTACAAATTCTTAGAACATGAAAAGCCTGCAAAATATACATTTCTGATGTCTGTTTATGTGATGGGACCATTTTGAATCCCATGTAATGATTGCGACTGACGGGAATGAGTGCTTTAAAAAGTGATTGATAAAGGGCAATAAACGTATATCGTATACGTACTTCTCTTAAGAACCAAATGCAATAGCACTTTCTGCCAGAATGTCAAAACTCTGTTTATATGAGAAATGATTTATCTATATTTATTTTGTGGAATAAAATTTAATGTTTGCTACAGAATAGCCTAACAGAGACTTGCTGTATTTTGCCTCTTGGTGTCAGTGTTTTGCTTTTGCTTATATTGTAAATGTAAATTTGAATAATCTCATAATTAGTTTTAATGTTTGTATAAAGTTTAGTGAATCATAAATTAAAAAGCTTCGTCAGTAAGGCATTTAACCCTTAAAACGTTCCGATTATGTTACATCTCTGAGGATTACAATGAAGCTGAAGCTTTAAAAATACTTAAGAAACACAATTATTAGTATTATGTTTATCTTGTCAATGTTAATTTAACTTAATAAATTTCTATGTTAATTGAATGACTCGTGTTTGTCTTGTCGTGTTTGTCTTGTCATTGTCACACATACACTCAATCCTAATAGTGTGTGCACAGCAACGATGGAAAGATGAGTTAAACTTAATAACAAGGGTACAAAACACGTAAGTAATGCATAACTAATGAGTCATGATTTCATGATTGTTTTAATAATTTACTAATTAGTATCATGACATGACTTGAGGGCACACAAGTCAACCAGGTGACTGGTAAGTAATTGTGTCAAGTACTGATGAAGTAATGATGAACACTCCATGTGTCTTATTTACAATCAATAATCACTTTATTTTGAAGTTATATGGCCATTTGTGTTAGCTTAACATGTCTGTCCATTCTCCCCTGATTTGTCAAATGGCATCTACTAGAAATTTTTGTTCACCGTTCTGTCCGTTGTTACACTCCACTTCTTTCATCAACAACAAGTCTATGCAAGACAATTGGGTCATGCGGCAGCAATATGTGGATTTTTGCATCATCTGACTACCAGTTTGATAAAACAGCGTCGGATTTCTGAGCAATCAGGTACTGTTCTGTTTTCAGAGAGGCTGATCAAAAGCATGGGTCTGAATTTTTTCCAAACTGGAGTCCAGCTAATTTGATGGCATATTAACGGTGGTTGAATGTACATGTACATTTACTCAAGTAGCCTACTGTACTTAACCACAAATTTGTAGTACTTGAGTATTTACATTTTATGCAACTTTATACTTCCACTCCACTACATCTCAGAGGCAACTATTGTACGTTTTACTCCACTACATTTGTCTGACAGCTTTAGTTACTTTTCAGATTAGAATTTTTCATACCCTTATTCCTGTCCATTGAAAACCATGTATCTCCAAATCTGATGATTATGAATTTCAATTTTCTCCTGCTTCTCAAACTAAATAAACTATTTAAACAAAAACTTGGATAAGCTGGAAAATCATCACAAAGCTGAAAACAGGGCTGTTTTTCTGAACTCATGAAAAGTTGACTTTTTAATTATACGTGGTTCTCACAGGGCAGCGACGCTACAAACATATGATGATCTTATAGAATATGATGCATTGCTGTAGATTAAACTACCCAACAGTATATAAAGTAGTTCAAATTAGCTCAGTCTTAAACATCTACAGCAGTAAAATGCAACATACACATTAATGCAGCAGTAATATTAATCTAGAAACATCAGATATAATTAAACACTTACAGGGACCTTTTTACTGCATAATTTGCATTTAGCTGATAATACATACATACTTTTACTTAAGTAAGGTTTTGAATGCAGGCCTTTTACTTGTAGTGAAGTATTTTCACAATGTGGTATTGCTACTTTTACTTAAGTAAAGGATCTGAATACTTCTTCCACCACTGCATATACTGTAGATGAATGTATTAAATAACTGAGAGTAAACATTCTGTAACTGATAATCCATTGAGTGTTAACTAATCATATAAACTCATAGTGACTTTATCATTGTTTAAAGGTGCGCAACGGGAATTTATGATACATCCTGATACATTCAATCATTGTGATGCATTAGTTAGGCATTATAAAGTGCCCTTATTATAAAGTGTTACCGAAAGATAACATTGCTTGATCAGTAACCACAAATCCTTTCATTGAATCCCCAAGAGGATTATTTAAGCTAAAATCACATATCATGAGAACTGTCAAATGATTAAGTAGGTGCACATGTGTGACATGATAACAGCATTGATATCAATGCTGCTAAGCATAAATATCCAATTTATAACCCTTAGAGATTTGGCCTACAAATAGACTCTAAGTGGGCAGGGGTTCTTGTCATCAACAGATGGGTTGATGTGCTACGGATGCCAGTTTAGAGAGGTGGCACATCCCAAAATATGTCAAGCTGCTGGCTCATGTTTCAAAACATGAGTGCTGACCCAGTCATTGTTCCCAAAGAGCCTGAGTTGATTGGCATTATTTCATGTTCTTTCATTTAGCATAACCCTCCTCGGTGTGCTACCACAGCATCACTGGGAAATCCTTCTCCAGTGAACAGCTGACAGGTGACAAACATCATCCTGTTACCTGGGGGAACATTTCTCCCTGGAGAGTGACATGTTTATTTATTTTTGTTCTGCCTACATAAACAGAAGAATTAAGAGAGTATGACGCGTTCAATTCACTTTTCTTGGCCAAAAATGAACACTGATGTCAACAACAATACTGGATGAAGATCAGAATCAGAAATACTTTATTGATCCCCGAGGGGAAACTCTTTTGCTACAGCAGCTCTGTCGTATGCACGATCTTCGAACCCCAAAAAATGCAGAATACCGAGAAGTCTCTGTAATCCAAAACACACTTTATTCGTAATAAAGTCGAATGGTGAATGAGCAGTGTAAACAGATGACGACAGGCAAGGTGAAGCTGGCTGGAGAAGCAGGCAGACAGGCAGACAGGAATCCAGGAAACCACAGTAGCGGCGATCACCAGCACCGGGTAATGCCTTAGGCAGAGCAAAAACAGACAGGATCAAAAACATGAAGGAAAAACACACTTGCAAAAAGTACTTAGCTTTAGCGAGAGCCTAGACGTAGTTGTCGTACAATGTACGGGGACGATCTGGCGTCGGAGTAGTGGAAAAGCCTGGTATATAAGCTGTGAAGACTGATGAGTAGATAGGAGACAGGTGTGCTGGTGATCAGCCGCAGGTGGGAGGTTCCTAGAGCCAGGCAGGTAACATACACACATACACACACACATATCCAAAGACAAGTAGGGGACCCACAAGACACACCAGGAAGGGGAACACAACAGAGAACACAGGGCTGGAGAGGAAAAGGTGGCAGACTACCACAAGCTCACTGTCACGTCAGTGCACACAGGAATAGAAGTACTAAGCAAAAAATATAATACACTATAATACAGGTCAGAAAATAAATTAAGTACCAAGTGGGTATAAGTATAAAATAAAATAAGTGTGAAGTACAAAGTGGGTTTACCGGTTGATGATAATAATATGGTATAAAGTACTAGTGCATGAACTGCCAAGTTAAGTGTAGCTTATTTATAATGAGACAGAGGATATTGCACAGCAGTAATAGAGGTGTGAATAAATATCAATATCAATAAATAGGGAATTTAAGTATGTTGCCCAGGAGTATTAACACAGAAAATATTGCACAATTATGTCAAGTATTGCAGAGATGTAATGATCAATGTCCAGTTTAATGACTTAGGGTCATATAGACTGACACTTAGAGGGAGGAGTTAAAGAGTTTGATGGCCACAGGCAGGAATGACTTCCTGTGGTGCTCTGTGGTGCATTTTGGAGGGATGAGTCTTCCGCTGAAGGTACTCCTTTGCTTGACCAGCACGTCATGGAGCGAGTGGGAGACACTGTCCAAGATGGCGTGTAGTTTGGCCAGCATCCTCCTCTCTGACACCACCGCCAGAGAGTACAGCTCCACCCCCACAATGTCACTGGCCTTACGGATCAGTCTGTTGAGTCTGTTAGCGTCCACTACCCTCAACCTACTGCCCCAGCATGCAACAGCATACAGGATAGCACTGGCCACCACAGACTCATAAAACATCTTTAGCATTGTCCGGCAGATGTTGAAGGCCTCCTCAGAAAATAGAGGCGGCTCTGGCCCTTCCTGTAAACAGCTTGAGTGTTCTTAGCCCAGTCCAGTTTATTGTCCATGTGTACTCCCAGGTACTTGATGCTCAACAGCTTTTATATTCTCATTTACCTATCGACTATGTACTATGTTCTCTTTAAAACTACTATTGATGAAAATGTTTTTTTATTCTGTTCTTGATGGGCATTAACAGGTGGATCCTGTATGTAGATGTACATGTATACACTGCACTGCATAGGCACCCCCCCCATAATCAAAACCAGTCAGATCAACCCCCCCACCCCCAATATCGTATTATAATGATGAATGAAAAACATGACTTGTTATAAAACACGTTAAAGTGGTTGGTTTTCTCCATTCAATGTAATTAACAAGCAAAGAATAGCATTTTTTCAACCCCTCCCTTCCCACGTCTTCTCAAGCAGCAGCAGTAACTGTGGTGCTAGCAATAGCAAGCCTGCATACAAAATGAATAGAGGAGCAACAAAAGACCAACCAACAATTTTAAGTTGTTGACTACTTTTACTGGAGGTACTTGCTAGTTGCGATTAGATAACTAGTTTTTATTTCTAGTTGTATCTTATATTTAATCAGATCCAAGAAGGTGAATGTAGCTGCAGGGCAGGCAGGGTGACCAGAGAGGGAGAGGAGGCACCGGTGACCAGTAGTTGGGATATGTAGAGCATGTTGTTTTGGTATGTCTCTTCCCCCTAAAATTAATGTGAGCCTATTTGCAAAACCATGTCTCCGGACCCCCATACATGGGTGGAGATCTCAATCCCCAATGTTCAGCCCAAAGTTGCACCCTTGACCACCACTGAGATGTAGATCCTTGCCGTGAGCAATCCTTGTCAAACCAATATTTCAGAGGGAATGCATAGATTGTACACATTTCTTTATTGAAAACTAAATATGACTTTTATCTGAATAATAAGAAAATTGAGACTATCTACAGATGTAATTGTCGAAGTTGCAATTCAGATCAATAACGTGATTGTAACATATTCTTACAAATTTATGTGAGAAGGAAAATATGAAAATGCCAAAAATGTGAAATGCGAAAAAAATGAATCATGATGTGAATGCTTGATAAAAATTCACACAGCATTTATGATTGAGACACATTTCAAACATACTGTGAATTTTTGCATTTGAACAACATTTCCTTCAACCACTGAAGGCCAAACATAGCTTCTTATGAGGGGAATTTAATAGCATGACGAGGAAAAGGGCTATTACAGATTGTGAAACATATAATAGCACAGAGTCAGTGTGAATTGCTGCATTATTTAGGGAGCTGTTGGGGCGCTCTGGTTGAGTTTACTCTCTTCTGCCTCGGCCAGTCTTCAGCCAGGACACAAACTCCTTGGCTGCCTGGTCCTGCAGGTAGGAGCTCACGTCACTGGTGTAGGTGCCGTCTGCATGGCGTCTAAATAGACTTCTGTAGAAACAGACACATCCAGATGATGCAGTCACAATAACTGTTTATGTAATTGTGTTGCAAAAAGCCAAGTTAGAGTTACATTAATATTATTTTCATAAAACATGATTTTAAAATCACAACAACGGTTCTGATCCAATACCAGAGGCATACAGTAATCTACAGTATTAATGCAATTAAAGCAGACTTGACTTATATTTAATATAATTACTCACCCGTTCCTTTTAGAGTTCTTTAGCCACTGGACAAAGTCTTGTGCTCTTCTTGTCTCCAGGTATTTACTGTAGTCATTGGAAAATGTTCCCTCTGAATGTCTCTTCATGTTTGGGAGCTCAATGGGTTCAGTCAGCATGGAGTTTTCAGTCAGTAACCTAGAAATTATGGAGATAATTAAGCTGAAGGTGACACCATCTCATTTCAAACACCCTTCCTGTCATATGTCTGTAAATGCCTCCCTGCCCTGCGTACCTTTTTGTTCTAATTTTTCTACCCTTTCTTCTCTGTCTTTTCTCTCTCTTGCAGGGTACCTTACGGGGTTTTCTACTTGTTGGAGGCTTTACCACCAGAATGCTCCATCATTCTCATCCACCAATCACAACTCATACATCCCATAATCAGCAATAATTTCTGTAGATTTGGATCTCACTGATGCTGTGATTGTTGCTTGTGAAATTGAATGTTCCAAAGATTCATTTACAATGTGATACTTTTGTAAATTTAGTTTTGTATCAACAAGCGCTACCGATTCTAATAAGCAACAAGAGACACCATATTATAACTAAAACATTCAATGTCAGTACATGAAAATAACATTACAAGGAAGGCATTAAAACATTAAACATAAAAAACATAAAAACACACCATCTCACATAACTTCCCTAAAGCGCAAACATTAAAATGAACATTCCCCACTGGTTTTCAAATTAAGAATTTCACTTGACATAACGATAAATTACATTTGGTCTATTGGCACTGTAGATCCTTTTTCCCTAATGTCAACAGCTGATACACAGCTGAGTGCAACACATGAGCTGTCAATGGAAATGCAATCTGCAAGTAAGCACAAGTGTTCTTCCTTTAGAAATGTTTGGCCAACTGGAACCCTCTCAACCAAAAAAATACTCACAAAAATAAAGATAAATTTAACAAAAAGAAAAGAGGCATCTGAGCCATTCAGTCATATTAAAACCTTGAAGAAACTAAATGCATTTTTGTTTGCATAATTATGCATAGCTCAGGACCAGCCTAATCCTCTCATAGAGGATCTTTGCTTGGGTTTCAAGCCAACGTGAATGAGACAAAGCTGAGAGTTGATCTTACATGGAATTTCGGTCTGTGTCCTGATCAGGCACCTGCCAGCTGCTTTGGATGATGATGAGGAGCAGGAGTCCAGCCAAAGAGTGAGCGCTTGTCATTGTTTGAGCTTCTGAAAGATGAGCAAAAGAGAGAGAGAAAAGAGAGAGAGAGAGAGAGAGAGAGAGAGAGAGAGAGAGAGAGAGAGAGAAAGACACCGTGAGAATATTCAATACAGCACAAGAGAGTGAAATCTCATGTAGACATTCTCGATGTTTGACAGGAGGAAGGCACAAAAATTCTCACCTGTGCTCCTTTCTGTTGAGCGTCTGAGAGAGGATTGGTGCCCTTCTTCTCTCTTGGCTTCTGAAGCTGTTTCATGGTCCCCTCTTGATCTGCACAGTCTTATATAGTGGAGCTGAGGAACATTCTCCCAGGTGACTCCCCCGTCACAGAAACCTCAGCATATCCTCAGTTACTCTCAACCCATTAGTCAGCTTCCGTCTCAGTCCACAGAATGTATTTGCCTTTGTTTAACACAACCCCCCCCCCAACAATAACTGGGTGGTAAAAGCTAAACTTACAATCAAACACACATGACCTCTACCCTGACAAATAAATACTGACAAATACTGGCATCCATATGTGTTCAAATTACTGTCTCTCAGTAGCATGTGAAGTGTGCTTTAAAACGTTTTTGTAAGGTTCACTGTGACTTTAATTGACTGATTGATTAATTTTATTTATGGATTATCAGATAGAGGAAAAACAAATCCAAAGGATAACATGTTAAAGTGAAAACATGGTCAAACATGGTCCCAAGATGTTAAAAGACAAAGAAAACACAAAGAAGCACAAGACATTCAACATAAAATCTAAACAACACAATCCAACTTGACCATATTAAAACATGTTTTTATTGAGAGAGACAAAATATGCATAACTTAATTATTTTTAACTGTAATCTATGTTTATACAGTAAGGATGTGTGAAAAAATAATTTGGACTAAAAATGTTAAGGACTACTTAACGAGTACAATTAATGAAACTGTTATATTTCAAAACAGAGTTTATTACTTTTCATTAGAACACGACTCCAACACAAATTATAACACTGCACAACAAATCAGTGAAGTGCGTTGTAGCCATTATATGTTACCATTTTCACATAAAATAAAACATGTTTTCAACCATAAATGCATGCAATGGCTTTAAGTATGTTTTAAAGGTCAGATATTTTAACAAAGGTTCCATAATTCCACATAAAATACAAATGCTAATATATACGAGAAATCGAACATCCATTGATCATAAAAACAAATGTATAGAGTTCAACCTGACACTTCAGAATATATAATAATAAGATAAAATATACACAAATTAGAAATAAACTGTGGTACTGTTCACAATAAATGCAGTCACATTCTTCACATGTATTTGGGATTGAGGAGGCATTTCTGCAGGAAGTGACTCATGAGAGTGTATATATGATGGTAGGCTGATCCTCTCAGAGCGTGGTTCTTGTCAGTGTACCACTGAAATTAATACCAAATTCAGATTAGTGCATAGACTCTAAAATTCAGAATTCCATGTAACATTATCAAACACACATTTTAAATCATACATATTTTAGACAGTGCATAATAATACATGGCAGTTTGAAACTTTCATTAAATCAACACCATCAAGGCCAATATTAGTCCCACTTCCCTGAGCCAATATTTACCATCGCCTCAAAGTCCACTTGCTCGTCCACCAGAGCTTTGGAGATCTGTGCTGCCTGCTGGAAATGGACATTGTCTACAGGAAAGACAGTGCTTTCACTACGTGACTGAACACTGAAGCTCAAGTTTCCATCAAGGCAAATAGAGTCCTATTTGTGCAAGGCTTTACTGTGTTACCTGGTACACTGTTGAAAAATAGGGCTACCACATGCTCAAAAACGGAAAAGAAGTGGAAATGACTGAACGTACCATCTGCTGTGCCATGAACCAATAGATAGTCCACTGTTTTGAAGTTCTTTGCTCTGGCCGTCACTGTGGAATTCTGTTTAATAAAAGAGAAATTTCACTTATAATAACATACTATATGTCTCAGAATTATGCAGTATATTGAAAAGATTATTGTGATAAAACTGACTTATATAATATTTACTTTATAAGAGTCTGAATTCTCTGTGGGCTGGCCCATGTAGCGCTCAGTGTAAACTGCATCTGCAAAAGGAAACTCAGTTAATGCCACAGTTGTACAGTACATACTATACAAACACTAAAATAAATCACTCTTATTCAAAGGTTTTCAGAGAGTTGACAAGATTCAAATAGGGATTTGAATCCTTAAAGGGGAACTCCACCGATTTTGCACATCAAAGTCTGTTTACAGGTCTGCTGCATATGTGAAAAAAGTTGTGTAAAGCCTTTTGTGGCAACAGAGGAAACTGCGCAAAGTCTGATGAACTGTCTCAAGTCGCTTAGGGCTGAAGACTACAAGTATGAAATTTAAATAAATCTGGGCATGTGGAGTTAGAAAGAAGTGAGCTTACCTCTGCTTGAGGCTCGAGGCTACATTAGCTGCTACTTGCATAACACACCCGAATCTCCAACAGAACTGTCTGGTAGTCATTGCATTGTGGGTAATGTAGGCTTTGACAAGGTAGAAGAATGCTTGGAATAAAAAAGACGATGTCGCTGGTTCTGCTTCATCAATTTTGATCCTTTTTTATCTAAAATCGATCTAAATCGATTGCGAGTCTGACAATGTTATAGGAGTGCAGTGCTAAGTCGGTGGAGTACTCTTTTAAGTACACTGCAGAAATGACGTAAAAGAAGGAATACAGTGCTCACAGAACAGACTGTAGAAATATATACTACAGTATGCTTGTACACCAACCATAATATTCCCACTTGGCTACTGGGGCAACTGCTATTCCACACTTGAAGAGTCCAGTTCCAGCACCCAAGGCCATTGAGGTGACGTAACCACCATATGACTGAAGGTCAGAAATGGTTACATTTAGTGAATGCATAAACATTGAATAAAAACATCAGTATATGAAAAATACAGAGAAAGCAACAAGACAGAGTACAACTTACCCATCCCCATATTGCTATTCTATCTTTGTCAATAAAACCCATGTCGATGAATTTCCTACAACACAGAAATAATTTATTGTCTGGCAAAAACAATGGAAACATATTTGGAGATTCATTAAACCAGACATTTACCTTTATTATAAATTCTTTATGAATATTATAACTTTGCTTATCACACAGTAGGGTAAAGCCAACAAATGAGATCACTTCTCAGTGGATGTTTTGTCACAGAGTTTAAAAGGGCAGACACACTTTACCTCACAGCTGTTATCTGATCTTCCACTTCAAATGTCCCAAGGCGCCTGTAGATTGCGTGCATTATTTCATCACCTTGGTAACCGCTTCCCCTTCCATCAAAGCTGGCGACGATGAACCCATGTGAACTGGAGAGGTACGAACCCCAGTTCAGCTTGAAACGATAGTCCACCTGCTGACTGCAGGGGCCACCATACCTGCACAGGTCAGCAACAGCATATATCATCAAGTGTTAATGAATGCTCAATGAATTATATTGTATATTATATTGTGTATATTATATCGGGATGGAGTGCTGAGGGGTGTTGTTTACTTACACATCAATAAGAAGAGGATATTTTTTAGACTTCTTGAAATTCGGTGGTAACATCATTTGATACCAAAGATCTGTTAGCAAAAAAAAAGTGTCATTCCAAAATGGAATTACATCCATCCAATATCTGATGAATCAGTGTTTCAGCTCTCAGATGTCTTTACTTCAATACTTATCCACCACTTACGTTCTATGCTCAAAGTTGATAAGGGAGAAAGTAAAACCTAATTTAAAGCTCCTTACATGATGAAATGCATCTAAAGTCCTGTTTATTGTTCCTTCACTTGGATGTTTGAGCTTCACTGTGCAGAATGATGTATGTGCAGAGTTTGACACTGGAAGGCTGTTTTCACTCAGGGGGAAAGGTTCTCTGTTCTCATATGTACGTACGAGCAGGATTTTGTGGCATCACAACTAGTGTGGAAACCAATCTACTTCAATATGCAACTTACACAAGTTTGATGTGGAAACTTGAAACCTTCAGTGCACAAACACTGAGAACGGATTTTAAAGTGAAGTCGGAGACGTCTTGTGTCCAGCACTTAAACTTTTAAAATTAAAAATGTTTGTATATTCCTCCATTTTGTTATTTTCAATGAGGAAAAGAACGTTTTTTTTCTGTGTGTGGAAAAACTATATCAGACACAGATTATTATCCAAAGCAGAGTATTTCTTCAAACACACTGGAAGGGATCTTTAAACATGCATTGTCTCACCGAATCCTGCAACCTTTAGTGTGCCATACTGCATTGTTGGCATTTTGAATTCTGACAGAATATTTTCCAGTTCCTTATTGTCTTCAAGAACGGAGAGCTCTGAAAAAAGATAATTGAATAACTTTCATACTGGAAATGACTGATGTGCACAAAAACCTAATATAAATATCAAAAATATTTCTACTTTTAGATAAAAAACTGTATAAATAATAATACAATTGCATCTGTGCACATTTGTATGGCACAAAATGTGAGAATTAACTGTAAAATGATACACTTGCAATAAATCATTCAACAATGGGCTTTGGGTTAGTACATTTCATTTCAGTGTACGGACCTGCCCCTTGGCCCCTGTTGTCCATGAGTGTGTAGAGGGGCAACCCAGGTCCTGGTAAAAACACAAATAGAAAATGCACAAATAGTTGATTATACATCAAGTCTTCTGTACAACTTCTGCTCAGATTATTGTTCACAGATGCTCCCCACCACAGATAATCCCAACACATCGGCCATGGATGAGTTATTGCTTAAGAGGAAATGTGGATGGGTAACTGACCATAGCAGTCGAATCGGTAGTAAGAGGCGTCAAAGCTGAAGTAAGCAGAGTTGTACTGACACCTGTCCTTATACTGGCCGCAGGTGAGGCACTGAGGGGCAGAAGGGCTGCTTCCAGTCATAACCCTGATAAACAAACAAGAAGCAACTTGTGTCAGTTATGTCATTCAGTTCATGCCAGTTCATGCTACTGTTGTAAGATTTTGTGCTCTTGTTTATAGGATCCCAATTAGCTTTGGCTAATGTATTCACCAGTCTTTCTGGATTCCATGAATACATACACATATGCATATTAAGTGGTACAAAAGAAAACCGAATATGAGGAATGTAAAATGTTGCAAAAAGAAAAGAAAAAGAAAAAAGAAGCGTAGTTTAGCCATCACACAGATAAGAATTCCTTACTTGTAAAGATTTCTCTTTACGGGTATTCCTTGGTACTCGTTACTCACATAATATCTGTAGAAAAGAATTTCACACAAGTCAGATTTACATGTATTTACTTTCTAATATTCTTTACGGTTTATGTAGTTTTCCCCAGAAATGTATGGTATCATCACTCACATGGCATCTTTTGTTAATTTGGATATGTAGATGACTTCCCACTTCCCAGAGGTAACAGGTGTTGCTTTGCCCTTAACAAAATGCCCATTGAGAATAACAGTCAACATCAAAGACATGATGAAAGCTACTGTGCAGTACGTTTTGCATAAATATAACTGGAAAATACTTACATCTTTCACATAATGAATATGTTTATAGCCCTGAGTGTCACTCATCACTTTGTAGAAACTGAGTTTATCTTCAGCAAAGAAAAGCGGTAAGGGCATGTACTGAAAAAAAGGTGATATTTTATAGTCGTACACCAAATCAAACAATTAATTGACAAATAACAATCAATGGTGGAACTTTTTGGAAACTTACATGGCCGATCCAGCCTGTCTTGCTTGTTTGTTCAAATTTCTATAGAAAGTAGAGACATTTATTGCAGTTAATTAGCATTTACTCACATGATCATGAAGTCAATACATCCTCATGATTTCCTCACCAGACAGGGAACACGAAAAGTGACAGCTACCTGTTTTTCTTTCCAGCTGCTCCCATCAAAGTCATAGATTTGTACAACCAAGTAATTCTGTTTTCTCGTGAGCCACTGCACAGCAAGGCGTTCTTCTGTAAGCCAGGTCACTGAGCACAATATGTGATCACTGAGCAAAAGGCAACAGAAAGTGACAAGGTTTTCACATAAGGCAGACCATGAGGATATTGTATTTGCTTCTGTTTTTAATGCAGTTTGATTTAAGAGATGCTATAAACTAAAGAATGTACAGACCCAGAAGCAACAGAAGCGGGGGCGACCACCTGTGTGCGGCGGGATGGATTTGTGGTATCGACCACAAACAGTTTAACCTTGGTAAGGGTCGATCCAGCCTGCACCAATAAATGTAACATTCTTGATAAATAAATATATATAATGAGAGTGTGAGGAAGATAAATCATGGAGTAGACAATGTGAACAGAGAGCTGCCCATGTAATTTGCTATATAAATAAATATTGACTATCAGTGTAGAATATTGCATGCAACTATGTTTGAGAAAAGCACCTTTGGGTATGGAACAGCCACTGTTTGAGGATACTGCTCAGATCCATACCAAGAGAACTCCACTTTTTGAACGTCTGTATCATTAAACTCTGCATAAGCCAAGGATTTTCCAGTTGATGACCACCATATTGCCCCGTTTGATGCAAACACTTCCTCTGAAATTGATGGGAAAAAAATTCAGTAACCATTTACAATACACAGACACAGACGCACACCTCTGTAAAAGTGGACGCTACTTACCCTCATATACCCAGTCAGGGACACCATTGAGGATCTCATTCTTTTTCCCATTGTGGGTCACTTGTACAGCTTCAGCAGTGATGTTGGATTTGAGAAAAATGTTGAAGTCTGAGATGTAAGCCTGCAAAACAAATTGTAGTTATAGTTCTGGATGATTTTAATTACAAATATAATACAAATGCCTACTCAGATTCATAACTTTACTTCATCAAACACACTTTCTACAACAATATTGTTCACTTCAACTGAATGTGAAGACAAGGGTATATGATAACATGGTGTAAACTTACATATTTGTTTCCTGTTGGGGCCCAGGCAAAGTACTGCACAACAGTTGGAAGATTCGCAGGCATAACAAATGTTCTGGAAAGAAATATGAAAAGAATTTAGGGTCATACCAAGTAAATCACTTTTTTATTAGTCTGATGTGTCTGTCCATATAATGATAAATGACATACTGTATCAGTATGAAAGAATCCAATAGATTATCACTGTAAAAACATGTTTTCTTTAGTTTGAGTTGATGAAATCCTGCAGTTTAGGATACTATCACAAAAAAACAGGGCAACTTACGAACTTTCCCTGTCGTAGATGGAGTAAGACGCTGTGTATGAATGTCTCCATTTCTGTTGGATTGCAAATACAAAACTTGTTTTCAGACTTTTGTTATCAGCAGAGGTGGAAGAAGTATTCAAATCATTTACCTAAGTAAAAGTACATAAGTATCAGCAACAAAATGTACTTGATGTATCAAAAGTTAAAGTACTCATAATGCAGAATGGCTACTGTCAGTGTTACACTGTTATATTATTGCATCATTATTAATATGTAAGCGGTACTTCAGTGTTGTTATTGGTCAAGGTGGAGCTCATTTTAACTACTTCATATACTTTTGGTAGTTTAATCTGTAACAATGGATACTCTTTTAGAAACTCAACTAGTAACTACAGCTCTTAAATAAATGTAGTGAAGTGAAAAGTACAATATTTTTCTCTGAAATGTAATGAAGTAGAAGTATAAAGTAGCATAAAATGTACCTCAAAATTGTACTTAAGTGCAGTACTTGAGTGAGTACTAATTCCACTACTGGTTATCAGGTTTTTTATGATCAAACTTGAGGTGACATTTACAGTGAACTGCTGGAAAAGTTTAACTATTGTAATAAAAACAGACACACAAAGCTAACTGGGGAACATTCACTGGGAGTTTCTCACCTTTGTGAAATTGCTTTCAAAAGCGATGTATTTATAATCACCTGACAACATGTAATCTGTGGCATCCACTTGAGCCTACAATGAAAATGATTATGAAAATATTAGTGTAAAATATAAGTAATTATTATTATTATTGTCACAAAATGTTCATATTTGAAAATATATGTATATTACAAAGGTTGAATTGCTCAAATATAGTGACTCCTCTTGTGTTTCGACATTGTGGAGGAAGACATTTCCATCTCTTGTTTTATGCAGATACTCCTTGTCTGCAGATATAAAAGACAATACATATCTGAGATTTGTACACAACATGAAGATTCATATATTATCATCCCCAAAAGAACAACCTATATAAGAGAGGTGATCTGCCTGACGGTGATAGACCTACCTGATATCCAATACAAATTGTAGGATTTCCACCTAATGGTGTCGTTGAAGTAATCTTCAAGGGTGAGTGGCCTTTTGGTACTGTGAGATTCTGAAATGATACGCATGCTGCATTAATTTAGTTGCCACCAGAGCTTGTTGCCTTTAACAATATCAGAAAATGTTGCTGTTAAATCAGAAATGAAAAATGAAAACTCATCCGTCTGTGCGTCACGCGGTGGCGCTATTTGAATGACAACTTCCAGCAGCATGCTATCACACTGATAGTCTATACAAGAGCAATTTATGAATCATACCATCATTGACTCTTCATTCACAAGTTACTGAAACAAGGCAAACGGATAACTCAAAAATACACACATTTAGACAGCAAAAAAGTAGACTGTTCATCAGAAACAGAAAAAAGTCTGCTTGAAATGAATCAATCAAACGCAAAAAAAGAAAAGGTTTGTAAAACATGATTTGAAGCTTCAGTGTTACACAAGCTGTTTCTGGTTATTTTCATACTGAACTCCAACAGGAAGCACAGACACAGGGAGAAAGAAATGCACAGACAGGCCTGAGCTATAACTTACTGCTGAAATAAACTGCTGGGATCGTTATTAAGGTGATGACGACAGCCGCCCCCACCACCCCCCACAGCACCTTGCTGCAGCCCTGTGAAAGGTGACACAAAGTTACAAAAACATCCTCTGAAATCACACAACACAAGCTGACGCTGCAGGTTCTCGTACTGTAGTCTATTCATTTATCCCAACAGTGAGCTTCATTCTGTCCACAGTAAGTAAGCCTGCGTTTACAAATGTTTTTCTTTGTATTTTAGAACTTTTTTTTTTTTTTTTTTTTTTTACAACTGAAGCTGGTAAATTGATTACTGACCATGATGCAGAAGCAGCCGCCGTGAAGCTCTCAGTGTTTAATAATCCTTGAAGGTCGATGGTGTGAAGTTTAAAGTGTCTTCTTGGACAAGCAGCCTGGCTAACATACTCTCCCTACAAAAAACCCGCAACAATGGCTTTAAACTAAATATGGTAACATAAGAAATCTGAGCTCCGTCCTACTTCAGCAGAAGCAGGCTTCTCACACTTCCCGGTGCATTCCTGAGAAGTCCGACACCAGACAAGAGATGCCTCCCTAAAGTCAGCAGCCCGCACAACTTTCCAAGAGCGCACAACTTGTGGATATTTAGGAAGTGGCTTCACCGAGGGCGCAAGTCATTCGCTCAACAAATGTGAGAAAGCAGGAAAAGTCGGCCAGAGCTGTACCTCCTAGTTCAGTTCAACATGTGCTTTTTCATATTTTCCAGTTGTGAAAATAAACACAATAGTGTTGTTTTTCCACTCTCTAGGTAGGGACAGTTTTTATTATATTTCATTATTTAGAATGGAAACGCAGCCCCCCCCCCTCCGGAAAAGGAGATAGATAGAGCCAGATAAGACTCTAGGATATATACAACTTGCATGTTTGTGCATGTCCCAGACAATCGATCTGATTATGTATCTGTATGCGGAAACAATTCTTTAAAAATAGCTCTAAAAATAGCAGCTCTGACTGGGTAAACAGTAGTGACTCACTAACAGTTGGATTTGACAGAAAACCACCAGCACCTGTTTGTCTGCATGTGTGTTGACAGGTGGGCTCTGAGGGGCTATCACAGGCTCAGTGGCTCCCATCTCAAGAGACCACAGATTGAGAGGAAAATCATTTATTATTAATTTATTAAGTGATGCAAGCTTATACATAAATATCTTTTAAGATTGTTACAGAATTCCAGCAGTAAATTCAACATACAGTATCCGATACACCAACAATTCCAGGGCAAATTCATATTTTTGACAATCTGACATATTTATGAAATAAACCTTTCACCAATAAAATGCTAAATATATTGTGCATGCTCTGAACGAACATGTTTGCAGCACATGCTTAAATCCCCCACCATCCGTGACTCCAGTTATCATGACAGTGCAGCACTCAAAAGAAGCATTGCATTTACCAGTGTGGTGCAGTAATTCATGCGGTGCAAGTCACATAGTTAAGAATAAAACAGAGATCAGTGTTTATGTGATTATTAATGAGTCTACGTAGTTGTCATTGATTCTGTTTCTTCATCATCTGAGCTCTGTGCCACCCGGCTCGCATGTTCAGCGTAGTCGAAGGCAGAAAACTTGACGGCGAGCTCGCTCCACTTGGTGCATTTGCTGATCTTCTTTCCGTTGACTGTCACCACGAAGTTTTTCACGTGGAGGCAGGGGCACTCGATCCCGCGGTAGAGCATCATGGAACCCCATCTCTGCAATGGAAATCAGAAGTTAAAACATAAAAGGGGTGATATGGTAGTATATGTAGGTCTTGTTCAATGACAACACAAATGAATGGTTACATTTATGCCATGTGTGCGTTCAGCTGAAATATAATTTGGGAGGAAAATGGCTCCCAGAAAATAATTACATATGGGAGTTGTGGCCTTAAATAAAAATATATGGAATCATCTGGTAGTAGTTGAATTTCATGTGATTATCTGACTCATTTTCTCTCCCATCTTGAACAACTTATTTTAGTGCTGATGACTGGCCTTGACTCATTTCCCACTTTTCTCTTATTCTGTTTAAAAAGACAGCTACAGTACAGAAACTAGTCCCTGAATGTTGCCATGCTGCATGTAGCTACATGGCTGTAGCTTCATATTGAAAGGACAGACATGTAGAGTGGTATCAATCCAGCTCACCTAGCTCTCTGCAAGATAGCAAATAAGTGTATTTCTATTGTAGAAAAGGTTTCAGTCGTAGTCATCTGGACACTGTTTTCACTGTAGATGACTACGACTGAAACCTTTTCTACGATAGAACACTCCTGGAAGAATGAAGGACTACACTGTCGTATTTCTATTCCTTTAAGATTTATAAGATCTGCTGTTTTTCTCTAAACAGTCCCAACAACAAAAAACACCAAATGAAAATCATGAAATACATTTACCTGCCCACAGTCTTTGCATGCTATGAAGCCATTAGTCTCATAATCTAGAAGTCGCTCTTGAAGAGTAGTGTTTTCTCTCTGAATGAAAAGGTTACTGTAGAAAAAGAATTGTCAGCATTTGATTTGCTAAGCATGCAGGGTATAATTCATCATCTGAGCATCATTACAATTGTGGCATACAGTTTATACGTCACTAAACACACACAAAAGGTTCAGAAGAATGTAAAAGTAGGTTGTAATTCGTACCTAAACTGTGTTGTAACATTGACTCTGTGCATGTTTTCGATGATCTCAATGTCTTCGCCGGTGCAGACATGTTTGCTGCAGCCTCGGCAGCTAAACTTCACCTCGGACGGGTTCTCTTTCTTCATGCCTTTCTGCTTCTTTTTTGTCATTCTCACCTTCTCCTCCATTATAGCCTGAATCTGAAACTCTAAGATCTGATAAAAGGAAAAAAGCATCACTATGAACGGTCTTACAGCAATGTGGGTTTCAGTTTAAAAATCAAAAAAAATTTTTTTTTTTAAATTACCCGTTTGTCATAGTTCGCTTGAGTTAAGGCTCGGATTTTGTCAATGGCTTTGTTCATCATGTTCTTACGGTACTCATTGACACACTCCTTTTCAGCCACCCCAGAGTTCTTCACCTCGACCAGAGTGTAGCTGCTGTCCTCAGCTCTTCCTCGGCCTTGAGCCTGCAAAAGGTAATTAGAGTCAATGGTAAGCAAACACTTTAATATTTTACTGTAATACAGTCTAATGGTGCCTTAATTATTGGATATAGAAGTGATAATTGTTAACATACACCACAGGTCATTACAAATTTGACATCACTGACCTGAATCATAGCAATCTCATTGGTCACAAGGCCATATCGGATAACAAAATTGCACGCTGGGATGTCCAAACCTTCCTCTGCCACCGTGGTGGCAATCAGCAAGTTGACTTCACCATTGCGGAATTTGGTCAACACGTCCCTTTGCTCTGCCTGATTAACACAAATTTGTGAAGTTTCAGTGTAAATTGGATTTGAAGTGCATAGGATGAATGCATAGGCAAATGTACTGCAGTTTGTGTAATGTAATGTGCACTCACAGCGGTCATTGGTTTAACAACACTCTGGTCTCCTCCTCCGATGACATGTGAGGCTTTCACGCCAATGTCAGCAAACTTGGGGTTTTCCTGAATCCACTGACTTAGAGCAATGGCGCTGCGACGTGTTTTGGTGAAAATGATCCCTCTGGCCTCCTCCCTGGTGCTAAACTCTTGCAGAATTTTAGCTCTTAGTTTTGACAGACTGTCATTTTCATACTCTGGATTCTCTGCGAGCGTCTGCAGCTCTTCCTTGTTCTCTGCAAGACATGGATTTGAAAGAACTGAGGTTGATTCTTTATGTAGTTTAAAGGTTAAAGGAATCATTTGACATTTTGGGAGATGGGCTTATTTGCTTTCTTGCCTAGAGTTAGAAGAGAAGTTCAATACCGCTCACTTGTCTGTCTAGTAAATATACGGCTACAGCAAGCAGCTGGTTAGCTTAGCCTAGCAAAGATTCTGGAAAAAGGGGCTAGCCAAAATCCACTTAGTAGTTCTTCTAATTTACAAGCTGTATCTTACTTGTTGCTCTTGAACAAGAAATAATCCATCACATAACCCCCATAAAAACTCAACTTGTCGTTGACACTTCGGTTTTTGTATGGATTAAACAAACAAGATATATAACATGTTAATTATAACTTAAGAGGCCCTGGTTAGTGGATTTGGACATAGCCAGGCTAGCCGTTTCCCTCTGTTTCCAGTCTTTATGCTAAGCTAAGCTAACCAGCAGCTAGCCTTATATTTATATTTACCAAACAGATATGAGGTATGAGATTCATCTAACTCTTGGCAAGAAAGCAAATATGTGTATTTCCCAAAACACTTAGCTATTGCGTTAAAATGCTACAGGACATAGAACGGTTTTGATAACAACAATAAAGTCAAGACATACTTTGTTTCAATTTTCTTGGTAATACAATGTCGTTGGGGCTTTTGCCCAACAGTACTGTACAATACCTTTAAACAAATTGAAGAGGAATCTCTCAGTATCTGTGATTTGTATGTTCTGCTCCTCGTCTGGTGTTGTTTTTCTCTTTTTCTCCTCCTCTTGGTATTTGTTCAGGAAACTGAAGGCATCACGCATGCGAATGGTGTTGCTGAGATTCAGGCCCTCGCTGTACTGCCGAAGGTGCTCTGCGCAGACCCGCACTTTCTGATCTTCCTTTGTTGCAGCTAAAACAGATTGAGACGAGTTTTTAGATCCCTACAAGGCAGGAAGTTTGTTTTCAAAAAGGGAAGCTGGACAAAGGGTCAGTATCCCTGAAGATCAGCATAAAAACTTGTGTTCACCTTTTCGCTCTTGTTGAACAACCCACTGTTCATAATTCTGAGAGCCAAGGTCACAGGTGGGGCTCAGCTGGGCATGGGTATGAATGGCATTCATGATTTTCTTGATGACATCACCAAAGGGATCCTGAAAACGATATTTAACACATAACACGCATAACACTCCTAATGCCATTCCTTAGAGAGAAACTTTATTAAAAAAAATGAGACTACATGATTAGATAAAGTTAATATAAAAAAAATCAATCATGAAACCATCTCCTGTTACACATATGTACCTCTTTTCTGTCTTCAACAGTTACAGTTATTTTCCTTTGCTCCTTTTTGTATTCCCCAAGGCTCCTTGTCATGATTTTGGAAGCATCCAAGTTTGCACAAATCTATGAAAGAGACACACAGATTTACAGTGTTAGAATTAATCAAAATCAGACATCTCTATCTTAGTGTTACACACTATTTCGACAAAATGTCTGCATATTTGACACAGAGTTGAAGCCAAAAGGCTGTTTTCGATTTTTTACTTTTGTGGCAGTAGGAAACTTTATGGCTGCTCTGCGTGCAGGGGCAGTGTGGAACATTGGAAACAGCTTGGCTGGAAGAACAGGACCATCGATGACTAAAGCAGAGAAACTGAGGCAGGATTTGGATGAACAAAAGATGATAAAGTGAAACTAAAAGAATGAAAATGATCTTGTTTATGGTGAATATAGTAGGTGTGGACACAATTAAAGCAACAGCTGCGAAATTTAATCCAATCCAATAAAAATACTCTGCAATGAATTCTACTTTTGTGAAGCTTATAATGATTAGACTGTGTCAAAAGAAGTTAATTCATCTCTTCAGTTCACTTCTTTAAGGCCATAGTCTCTGGTGTTGTTACAGTAGATTGCATTCTATTGTAAGGTGTAGCATTTTGTACACATAGGCTAATATGTGCTAACATTTTGTCTACATAGGTGCAGACAGAAAGTATTTACGCGCAGTATGTGTTCCTCAGCTTTCTCCATTTTCGTGGCTCCCCCGACCCCTGGTGAGGCAGTCAGGCCCAGGATCTGAGGGAGGGGCACAGGCTCCTTCTGCTCCTTCTTCAGCCTTTTGTTCTTGTGCTTCTGCTTCAGGTAGCGCATCATTATGTGGTTGTAGACTCCTCCTTTCTGAGTGTGGTGACACTCATCTATTACAATCAGTGTCAGATCTGCACAAGACATGACAACAAACATATTAATGAATGCATTAAATGTGATACAAAGTAGTATCTGGATAATATGTGAGTTGTAAAAAGCAACATGGAGAAACAAAAGATGCAGTTTATTGCAGTACCATGATGGCAGGATTGCAACAAGCAGAATAAATAGTGAGTGATTGTTTTTAGAGATTCTTTGGTAACTCAGTAAGATTACATCTTGCTTTGTTAAAACAATAACATCTACATTTCCAGGGACAAAATTGCAGAGAAGAAACACTACAATTTTCTCAGCCAAGCAGTGCTATATTTGTGTCATTTATTTGTTTCTTAAATAAATAGAGGTGATTTTAACTCAGACTATCTCTTTCTGTAAGAGAGATCCTCCCACTCAAACCAGCACTTTTCTAGGAACCTGACGCAGCAGTCTAAGCCGCACAATAACATATGCTGGAAAACTACTTCAAAAATAGCTTGAACTGATTTTATTATTTTCGTATTTTACAAAAGTGTAAGTAAGGTTAATTGTAATCATTCACGTGTGCAAGTTTAACCAGAGTGGTACAAATGTGCCCCTGGAGGACAAGAGTGTGGAGAGTGGCAGCTTGATGTACTGTGGGTGATAGAAGCTCTCATGTGAATTTGATCAGCCACACACTGATGGCTTGAACAGACGTGTGGCCTGGAAAGCAGGAGATAGGAAAAAAAAAGAGAAAAGAAGGACACGCTCTCAGGCGTTTCAACAAACAGCATATGTTCCACTGAGGAGGCTATTCCACCTTGGACCGATGAGTGCCAACAAGAGTGAACAGCAGAGCCGGAAGACTTTGACAAGATCCTGTCAGGTATCATCTGGGGAGAGGTTATGAGTCCTCCAGGTGGCTTTCTATTCCAATGCCTGTCAGTGTCTGTGGTTTAAGCCTGGACAGATTTTAACTAAAGGTTTTAATCATCGACCACTGAGCCCTCCACTGTCGTAACATCTTGATTTAAAAGCTGTTATTTATCATTTTTTTCACTGTGTCTCACGCTGCACATTTGACTGAGAATATTTCATGTTTAGGAAAAATATAATCATTGAATGATATCATTGTCCATCGTGATGTTTCACTGTCATCTCCCAACCCCAGTAGAGATGTTGTGACCATATTTAATTTTGAATGCTGCTTTGTTTTTGAACTACAAGTTTACTGAAGCCAAACGAAATTACTGAGCCAAGGAAAGATTATTGTGTTGTGTTGGATTCTTTTGTAAAATCATACCGCTTAAATCCACCCCTTCGTCCTCTCCTGTGTTAGACCTCTCCAAGTAATTCTCAAGAATCTGGGCTGTGCAAATGATGACGTCATTTTTCTTCACAATCTCTGTGAAGGAGATTTTGAGCTGGCAGTCTCCGCTGACTCTCTCCAGTTTATATGTGTGCTTCAAAAATGGCAAGAACTCTGCGGAATAATGCTGCTCAACGAGAGGAACCTGCAGGACACCAGAGCACATTACGTGTTATGATGCTGATGCTACAAAGTCAAGAAATGTAACAAATAGAAATAACTGTCAATAAAAAAATAAATACATGTCTGCATTGCTTCTTTTACTACAAAGCCCCTGATGATTTGAAGGTGGGTTTGTTTATGACCACAATAACTGCTGTGTTATGACTTTGTTGACAACAGTTCGGTACAGATAAACATGTCCAGGACTCTTTTCACTTTGTTTGAGGCAAGGTTTCTAATTAGTTGTGCAATGATCTAGAATATTGTGTTGTTATTGTTTAAGTATTAAGGGAAGACCATCCCTTTTCTGCAGAGACACAACTAACCAAGTTGTTATTCTGTTGAAGAATGAACCATGATGACTTTCACATATGATCATTATTTCTCAAGCTGTTTTAAAACATAACTAAATAGTTTTATAGCTGGAAAACCTTTAATCCAAAATGGAGTAAGTAGTGATTTTTTCCAGTGCAGAGCAGATCGAATGCCAAATAGCAACAAAGTGCAGGGGAATATCTAAACCTTATGGCATCTAATTTGTGGTGAGCTGACCCACATGTGCAAATTGACTGAAAGATTAAATGTTTTCTTTGGATTTGAAAAGCACACAAGTAGGTTACCATAATAGTGCAAAGCCTTAAGTCAGGTATACCAGACTTTTTTAGGTTATAGTACCTTGTTCACCAAGACGACCACTTTCCCTGATCGTCCCTCTGTCCTCCTGCAGTCCAGATGTTTTTTGGTAATATAAACTGCAACTCTGGTTTTACCACTTCCTGTCGGAAGGCATATGATAATGTTTTTCCCCTCCAAGGCAGGTCTAGCGACTTCCATCTGATAATCTCGAAGAACAATATCATCTTTTTCTGGGCCTCTGGCTGCTGCTACTGAGTCAGTTCCATCTGTAGTGCAGAGCAGAGGTTCAGACAGATAAAGTGTCCATGTCAGCAACCCACAATTACAGGCATTACTGGCAGGAAGAGACTGTGCTGGACTGGTCATTGTTTGTGATTTTGTTCAGGTAGTGGAATTTTTTCTTAATGCGGCTATTAAAAAGGCAAAACATACTGTATGCATATGTACTGAATTAATGGAATATGTTCTATATTTAAAATATAAACACTGACTGTTTTTTGCACTTGCAAACCCACTGATTTTAAAACACAATGAACACTGCAGTCCGCTCTGAACACTTTACAACACAAACATAAGCACCTATAAACCACATGTCTTAGGTAGTTATGACATGAACACTGTGCACTATAAATCATGTCACTGAGAGGCAATATTGTACTTGTATTTGCTTAATCCAAACTGTAAAAATTTAAAAACTGTGCCAAAAGCAGGTCAATATGTGCAACAGATGTCATTGTTCAAGTAATAAATACATGTAATCTGGCCTTTAACAACATCATTACAAATCTAAAACTGGAAATCATAGGACAAGGGGGATGTGAGCCAATTTAACTGCCTCAAAATTTCCAAAAATATTCAAACATCAGGCACTATATTTCCTTGCACAAGCTAACATCTGCATGCATTTATCAATCATTCAGAATTTCTCAAACTGCTTGGAGTGTGTTCTTGATGTCTACTGTAGCAGCATTTAGACTTATTTTCCTGTTTGCAAGGACAAGCAGACTTACTATGATACTATGATCCACTTTAGTCAGACTTTAAGTCGCTGGCAGGCTATGACTCATTTGCTCTGTCTAGGCTGCGGATAAAACATGACTAAGGCACCATGTACAATGTGCATGCCCCCTTTCCCCTCAACTTTAAGTTCTACATTTCCCCCCCAGTTATGAGTTCAAACCCCCAGAAAGTTCTTTTTTCTCTCAGTGCAGACATCTTTTAATTTTCCATCTCAGACTTGGTATGCCAGAGGTTAAAGTGCAGTTTCAAGCAACTACATGGAAGTAAATACATGTCTGTGCTGATGTAGAGACAGAGCTTTAACAATGAGAAGTAAACAGTGACCTGTGTAGCCCCCTGAATTTTGACTAGCAGTTCCCAGATGTTAAACTTCTTAGAGGTGGAAAGTCAACAATCAGCTATGTTTAATACCATTCCAATAAGAACAGACATTTTTCTGTTTGATTGAGTGCAGAGAAACTCAGCTAATTTCAGAAAACCCACAAATAATTCTGCACATGCAAATCGTTTCACAGGCTGGTGGAACAATCTTACATGTAATCCCTTCTGTTTAAACCATGCACTCTGGCCAACCAGTCAGACTTATGGCATTACTCAAATTAATGAGACAAATGGTACTGTAACCTCAAGTTAAGAAAATAAACGACACTTCCTGTGTTTCTTCATTTCATATAATTATTTCCACTGCCTCATTAGTCCACATGCATCTCGTTTTGTGCCACTTGTCTGCTCTGGGTTGATTATCCCTAAAGCAATCATTTATCATGTAAACACAATGTCAGAAAGGCACTTTATATGAGCACAGTGCAATGAGAGACGATGCTGATGCACTAGCTATTGAAATAATCAAAGAAACTGAGCATGATATAAGCCTAGAGGTGTAAAGGAAGGCCCCACTCCATAGAGACTTGAACTTTTCCTTTACATTACTTTACAATCTGCCAAGAAAGAGTCAGCATGTGGTTTTCATTTGAAGCGCTGGCTATGCTCTGTCCTCTTTGACCTCTATGTGGTTCAGCATGGTACACACATGGAACATATTCTTTGGTGTCAAGCAGGCAGGAACGGAGAAATGTTCCACTAGCAATACGTTCCAAACACACTTATTCTGCCTTTATGATACTATAGGGCATCTACAGATCCAGTGGACATTTTTCTCGCTGTGACTTGAGTTTGGTGTTCGTGTGTGGCCAACTGGGGCAGAACGAGAACAAGCTTTCCAGATTACTATGATACTTGAACAACAGCAACAGTATCAAGGGTCAATCAGTCTGACCTGGTTGTGAGGGCTCCAAGCTGTTTGGCAGTTGTCTGGATTCAGTGCTTGCTTCTTGGTACAGGTCTGTAAAGATATCATTTGAGTTATAGAAAGGCAGGAGATAAATCCTCTTCACTGTGTTGGGAGTACCAACTACTAAAGGGTCAGTTCACCCAAATTACCAAAAAGCTAATTTCACCAGTCATTCCTAATGGTATATGCTGATAGTTTCAGATTTACTTGATACGGTTTTGACATACTGTTTCTGTCTTTGTGTCTCCAATAAAAGAGAGGTGAAATTTGGTGTGTGGTCCTTAAAGCCTTGATGAATTGTCCCAGTTACTCATAAAATCAACAGCTGGTTATAGACAGTTCTCATATGTGACTCGTGTTTTTTTTTTTTTTAGCTACTTAAGAAACAGTTTAGATGAACATGTCCCTATAAAACTCTGCACATAAAATGAAAATGATCTACATGGACAGACAACGCTCAGGGTGAGTGAGAAAATATGTGTTTTGTAATTTGGGTGGACTGAACCATAAATGGCCTACTGGACAGTATTAGCGTCCAAATTCAGTTATTTGACTTAATTTGTTGAATATGTACTGAATCAGGACCTGAATCTTGAGGCTCCTCGGTTACTGTGATCTCCATAAACTGTGGGCTATCACAGCTTTCAGCTGTTCTCTCCTCTGCGTCAGCTTCATTTCCTGTGGGTTCACCTTTCACTGAAGGCAGTTTCTCATCTGAGCCTAATAATAAATAAATAAATCACAGTTTAAGTTACTATAATTATTAGTCTCAATATTAACAATCTCTAATTAAGTTGGGACAATGATACTGTAAGCACTCTACAGCTGTAGTCACTCATGTACTATATACTGTATATACATATATAGTACACTGTATATCTATCTATCTATCTATCTATCTATCTATATATATATATATATATATATATATATATATATATATATATATATATATATAAATATAATGCCATTCCTGTGATGGGTGTGTACTCCAGTAAAGTTAGTCACCTTGCTTGTCACAGTCAGGTGACCCTCCAGTCAGCTGGTACAGGTACTGGTGTCCAGTTTCACGCAGAATATTGAGAAAATTAGAAAACCATCCTGGTCGACCTCTCACGATTCTTCCCAGAAGTTCACGGGCTCCATCCCTGCGTCCACGGTTTTCTGTTGTAGCTTTAATCTACAACATGAGCATAATAACTGGAGTACACTGGTTATGCAGTCTGGGTGAGGTGTAGTGCTCTGCAAAAACAGTTGAGTGCATTTGTCTGCCATCTCGTGGTCAATGACCGCATAGACATCTACTGGGAGTTGAACTAGAAAAAGTAAACACACTGAACATACTACATGTGTTGACAATTTGTACTATAAATGTATTAATGTAATACACATTGTGACCATTAGAGACTTTCATTATTCTCTTGGATCATAGCTGAAGTGCTGATCAGCTCCAAGAGAAAATCAGCAGGGGATTTGACAGCCCACCTTCACAACAGTGTACTTACAATCTCGACGTCATCTTGGGTAATCAGGCCTTGAGCGAAGCAGTGTACGTACACTTCGTCAGTTTTCATGTCCACAAGACTGGGAGACAGTATTTGAATAAGCTGGACGCAGCAATCATTCTCTGCCTCCACTTCAGGTTTCGGGAGATTGACCTGAATGTAGTCCGCTGCATATTCACAACCTGAATGCACCAACGCGTCGACAAACGCCCTGAACCAGCCTTTGGTATGTGGCTTTTTGAGGACTGCGCTAATGAGGAGATCCACAGCCGCGAGATTACCGTCATTCCTCGCCTTTTGTCTGATCTGTTCATTCTGGTCGGCTTCGATACAATGTAAATAATCCAGAACCCGCTCCACCACAATATGCTCTCGCAACCTCGGCCTAAAGTTTTCAATGAGACGCTCGTTTACATCATCGTTGTCCGATGTCATTATGACCCAGCTAACCGGTAACACTGATCACAATACTGTGTTGTAATCTGGCTCCAGCGTAGTTAAAAGAACACCCAACTGGCAGCAAAAACGATGATTCACTGTATCGAGGAAAATGAAACTCTTTTGCTTTCGTTTCTCCAAAACTCTCAATAATTAATTTGGCCACTAGGTTTCAGTATTGGAACATGGTAGGTAGATCTCTGCACGTTCACGATTTACAGCTGTTTTCTATTGGTAAACACTAAAGACAAATGTTTCTAATATTCTGACAGTGACCTAAGGACTATTGTTAGTACTCAGCAATTTAATATTATTATATTATAACATTCTTATAGGAACTTTATTTAAAGGTGAATGTAAGTATATTTAGTTAAAGGCCCTACACACCCACTGTAAACTCACACAGGTGTTTTCAATTGTGCAGACCTTTTGTTTGACTTTGCATCTGTAAAGACGGCACAACTGACACCTTTACCATTGTTGTTGGTACTTTGACTTAGATGACCTCATGTAATTCCGAGCATAGCTCTTCCTAGGTCGAATCAGCCAGAGTAATTAAACACACTTGTGTTGGTGAGCAGGACCTTTAAGTACCATGTTGAGTTCTACTTAGCTGAGTATTTTTATTTTGAAATATTTTGGAAATATTCTTATTCCACTACATTTATCGACAACTGTAGTTACTGTAGTCTGACATGGGCCCTTTGCTGCATGTCATCCGCCCCCCCTCTCTCTCACCTGCCTTTCCTGTCTCTCTCTCTACTATGAGATCAAAATAAAGCAGAAATGCCAAAAAGAAAAACGACTAAAATTAGTCAATTCTATACATAATCACCTAAAATCTATGTATAAAATATACTACACTTAGCCTAATATATGTCCTGTAGTGATCGCAATCGGTGTTTCCCAAACTGTTTGGGAGCATTGTTTACAACCCTGTGGAATTCCATGGGGGGTGGGGTGGGGCTGAATAAACCTTTTCTTGAGACCCTCTGGATCTGCAAACTGACTTCTTCCTTCCCTAATAGTTAGGTTAAGTTAATAGTGTAGACCCCCCCGGCCACACACACACACACACACACACTTTTATCTCATGGTCTGAGATAAGCCCCCCCCCGAAAAAGATATGCATGACAACAAACACTTTTAAACACGGCAGAAATATTGTCTGTATAGAGTTGTATAATTATTTATTAACCATACTATTTCATTAGAAGGGTGTTATTTTTGTTATACAACTAGGATAGTTATTCTTGACATATCCCACTTTTTAACCATCAATCTGACAGAATATTTCAATGTATTGCAGAATCTTGCATATTTATTTCTTGCAACAAATAAGAAAGTAACTGAGGCAGTGACCAGCAGAAGTAGTACTAAATGAAGAACCATTTGGGAGCCGAAAGAGCTGGCTCTCAGAAAGGAACGTAGCCATAAGATACAGCTCCCTTCAAACAGCCGTAGTTCCCATCACTAAAAGGAATAGAGTTTTCGGCGCGAAAACGCGTTCCTCCACCCTGCCTACTTTGGCAAACTGACAAATGGCTTCACCATCGTTTAAGCCTTGGACTGGACCTCACCTTTGAGCTCAATGTTTTAATTTTATCTTAGTTTCCTAGATGTCTTTCTTTAAGCTTTTCTATACTTTCCTTGCCTAAAGTCCGCTCACAATTGAACCTTTTTCTTAAACAAGCCGTTGAGTGCCTCAGTGTTAAACTGTTTCCTTTTGACTTGATCTTTTTGTCGGGATTTTTTATAGCATGTCATTTCCTGCTTGTGTTTTCATCTAGCCAACGGAATTACTCAAGCCTAGCTGAAAAAGTTAGTGTAGCTAGCCAGATAAATTTTACTCAACAGCTTTGAAAGTAACAACTTTCTGAATGAAACCTGCGGGGTCTGTGTTCTAACACAACAAATGTTAGAACTGAAGAAACTGAATCCTGCATCTCCCTGAAAACTGTGACAGCAACGTCTTGGCCCGAACCTCTGCCAGACCGGCTAGGAGACCTCATCTGCTCGGTGACCAACTGCCCTCAAGTAGTCACCTGTAGTTGGGCTCCTAAACGACCATCCTGCACAGCTGTCTGTCAGCGTTTTCTATGATGAACAGTATTTTCACTGTAAATACACCTGTATGGACAAAAAAAAGGGAAATCCAGTGACAAAACTATAAGTGTGATTTCATTTATTGCTCCCACAGCTTCAAAACCAACATATGTACTACTGTTTTGCTAAAGAGTTTCTCATATAACTTACTCAGTTAAAAAAAATACATTTTTTTATATCTGGCAATATGATGTATTTATTTTCTAACAATTATCTAACAACATTTTAACTTTAATGTACATTGCCAACAAAAACAGTACAGGGAAACGATACGATCCGTTGATGTTATGGTTAGTTTTACATGAAGATGCTGACTTAGCATTTGGATTGGTTGTAGGCACAAGACCCTCTCTGGGGCCTGTTTATGCGCAAGTACTAACTTTCCATGTGTTCCCCTAATCCCCTATCCCCCCAAACACACACCCTCTATGTGCATCCTAAAAGAGACAAGTATACTGACATCATTTTATATTGTAATGTGCTACTTTGGGCTCATAAGCAGTGCAAAACAGTAAATATATAGATAGAAAATACATGCACTGCCTCGTAGAAATACCTACACCATACTTGTTTGTCGGGGGCCTAGCTCTGGGATAACAGCAGAAAACTCACTTACTTAAATCTGCATGTTACGATATCTGCCCGGACAAGCATGTATGGTGCGTAACGTTTTACAGTAGGTGCGCGTCAGTGACGGCAGTAATAATGCACATTGTTTAAAGAAGAAAACTACAGTATTCTTGATACTGTACTGTATATTGCAGTGCAATTGTCCATAACCCCTGAGTCACACTTCAGACAAGACAAGCATACAACTAAGGATAAGAAAACTGTTCTTACACCTTTGTGATAATGCTGTATTACACTAATAGCTGAAGAAAAAAGTTTGTATAGTCTGTTCATATGCAGGCTCAGGCCCTCTAAGTGGCAGAGTCTGTATATGTATCGCACGCAGGCTTTAGACTCTTAACAGGCTCTAAAAGCAACGAACAGGTTAATCAGTGACTGTTGAGGGTGTATCAGGCAATATCTTATGTCCCAGTGGAGGAAATTCACTGTATGTGTTTACAACTATGGCCTTGTCAGTGCCTCATAGTCAGGTGCAATGCAAAGATTTCAGCAACTGGAGGAAGAATAGCAGTGTCATCAAGTCCCCTCCTCATGCTTTAGGTATTCATACATGTACGATGGCGATGAGGACACAAAGCAGCGCTAGCTTTGGCTTGTATTCTTGCTTCCAAGTCTCAGGTTGCACTTGCAAACTGCCTAGACAACAAGTCTTTGTCCACCAGCTGCCAGACTGACTTGGTGACAGCGGTGGGCCGCCTCCAGCCAGCATTAACAATCTTTAGTCGCAGTCTCCATCTCTACTTGCCAGTTGCACTGACTGGAGAATAGGAAGCCGAGTGATCAATTGCATTGCCCTGTCTCTGGGGCAGTGAGTAGTACAGTAGCTGCTCTCTGTTGGCACTCAGCTTCTGGAGAGATAACCTTTCCTTCTTCTGACTGCAGGCATGAAAAGGTGGGAAAAGGCTTGACAGGATGGTTGGCAAATTCCTGTCCAAAGAAATGATGGCTGATGACTTCGCAAAAGATTTTTCACATTTCTATCAGTCGATGGACAGGAATTCTCCTGGCAGTGTTTGACCTGGAACCCCAGATCTCTGTTATGTACAGTGGGGTGACCTATGTATATGGCCTTTTACTACCCCTCTCCCTTGCTTTCTGCTGAACGTTAGGACGTCTAGTGCGAGATAGGTCAGTTGGCAAGTAATGATGGAGGGAGGGACACATCTAGCTGATGAGCAAGGTTTCCCTGGGTCTACCAATAAAGTTGTGACTGTAGTTACACTGGTGCACTGGTGCTTGTGTAACAGTGATATGTACTGAGACCCGATTTGCAAAGTAGGACAGATGTGGTTTTCATTGTGGCTGATTCTAGCCTTGTGGCCCACTCAGCCCAGCCCAGTGTGACCAATTGTGTGTTGGGACATAAAATGTTGCAACCGAGTCACGAGAAGGGGTACAGAGCCCATTCGAGTACCAAGCCTGGGTAAAACAGAAAGTTAGGTGTTGTAGTGCTAGTTCTATCACAACCAGATAAAGCCCTTTCACAAGCATCCCTGTCGATTAAGTAGAATTTAGTTAAGAAGCTGTCTACATAATGAATGAGGAAGTGCTGTCCTATAGGGCCATCCTCTGATTTGGTTCATCCTGATTGATTGGGCATCTACATGTACATTTTGAGTGAGTGAATCTGTAAAAATGAGTGAGAGTCCATCAGAGGGTTTCTGTGTTGATAGAACTGTTGCTACAATATTTAACCATTGTTATTACACTGATAACTGCAGAAAACAGTTTGTTAACACGCTGTTAACTGCAGCGAACAGTATTTCATCCACATGCATAATGAAAAAAAACATCTTACTTCTATTACCAAGCCATTGCAAATTAACAATACAGATGTCTGTGCCAGCATGCTGATAAAAAAGCTGCTACTTAGTAATTACAGCATTACAACCCAGATATTAGAACACTGTGCTGCTGGAAGGTTTATGGCCTTGGAAACTCTGGGTCTGAGACAGGTCTGTGGAGTCCAGTGGTGTTGAAGTTGGAGTCAGAAGGGGCTGGGGAGGAGGAGGTGGAAGATGTTTCAGTTGGAAGAAGGATCAATGCAGACTGTTGATGCCCTGTGATCTGTTGTTGCTGCTGCTGTTGTATTTGTTGTTGCAGCGGCTCTGTATGTCTTTGTACAAGCAATGCTGTAAGGCTGTCCTCGATGGGTGCATTCACGTTGGCCAAGCTCGACAGAGAGTCTTTGGATTCCTGAATGGCCCTCTCCAGTTTGAGGTTTGGGGCCTAAGAAGAAGAGTGGCAGAATATACAACTTAGTTGGAATTAATGAACCTGTAGTCACTCTAAAACTGAATCAGGTTTATTCATCCGACATTTTGTATTCAGTCAATATTTTGTTTTAACTTGGTAACCTATTTTTAATTAAAGCAATTATTGTAATATTAAACAAACTAAATACAAACTACTGTATTTAAAACTAAGTTTAACAGTACAAAAAAATGAAGCTAAGCCACAACATCTCAACATACTAACAGTCTTACTACTTGTTTTAGCCTGTATTGCCTCCCATATGGGTGAGGTTTATGTCATCCAGACAATTCAGATGGTGACAGTGGCTCACATTCTTTCCTGTGATTGACCAGACTTTCTGACAAACACTGTGACAGACAAAACCAATCAATCAAAACATTCAGCAGTAACGGTGTGAAGCAGGTGAGAGCAAAACATTATGAAACAGTGAGAGCTTGTCGGATTATAGAGACTGCCTCACTGTCTCCTTGAACATCACTGATGAATGTGATTGGTGATTGTAAAAAGCCAGCTGATGCTCGACTTCAGTGCTCTGCCAGAAATAATGTAATGCTTAAAACACCTTCTAAAACATCCTTACTTGAGTTCCTGTATGGCTGAAGACATGGCTTGCAGACAGAGCAACTGGCTGAACCTTCACGGCAGGTCTGTGAAAGTCTGGACCGGCAGTCACAGTGCTGTAGGCTGGAGGTCCCAGCGTCGGCTGTCTTTGCAGCAGCTGCAGGATGGTGTGAATATCTGACATCAGCTGAGACTCCAGCCTCATAAAGAACAGCAACAAAAAAAAAAGTAAGAAGAGTAAGAAAGCCAGACGGATAAGAGGCGATGACTGCATAATTCTGACAAGTCTGATCACGTAATGGCTGAAAACACACTCAGTTGTACTTCACTGAGCACTAGATGGAGCTTGTGCTCCTCAGTAGACAAATGAAGAGACGCTAGAGGCCTGGAACCACATTCTGCCAGAGTAGTAGACGAAAGATGCTGCTCCTGCTCGGAGTGATAATGAGCTTTGTGTGGGAGGTGTGAATTCAACGTTTACTGTGGAAATGACTGTATCACGCTCGTTTGGTCAATCTAATTATGAGTTGATTTCATCCAAGCTCTATATTTAGGCAAAATTGGGTAATGCTGAATAACCTTTTAATTACCCGTATTCCTTCTAATATACGTAGACATTGTCAAATGTGTTATGTGCCTGGTTTACTGTGCTGCTCTATGGTAGTGAGGCAGCATTTGTTTACTGGGTTATGACTGATGAGGGATAAAGTAAAAGCAGTCACACAGTAGACATTCATTACAGGTGCAGCAAACTGATTTTTTCTTGGCTATTTATATGGGTTTGTTCAAGAGAATGCTACAGCAACATTTTTTCCCCTGTCATATCCTTTTCAGACTAGTCAAAGCCACAAAAACACATAATGACAGAAGTGCTGCTCATCCTGCAGCCAGCTAGCATTAGGGAAAAAACAAGGTCAGGTAGAGTGCAGTGGATAAAATATCTTATTTGTGCTAAATAAAATGAGCCAGCCCGGTATTCCTGATGCTGTCTCTCATTCTCTGTGATGACTCCAGCTAAAAATACCACCTGCTGTTCATTTGTGTGTCTATTTCAGGTGGCCTGCTGGCTGCAGGTGTGTTAAAACTAAGGTCAATGTAGCTCTCTGCTACAGAAAATAATGAGACTAAAATGCAATGTATTTATTCTGGAAAGAGCGTGTGCTTGCATATTTATTGTTTAAATCACAGTGAGTGGCTCAACATGTTTCAGACATACTTAGTTCTCAGTCATCACTTTTAGATTCTTAGAGTCCTACTCTGCAAAATCATACAAACAAACATTTTATACCAAAGTTTGATATGTTCCGGTTCTACAGTGGTACATCCTGCTTCCAGTAGATCCAGCCGCCCACTCTTCAGCTTCTGCCAGCTAGTTGCCTTTCTCCACCTACTCATGTACAGTACATTGGCAATTGAATGACACATTGCCAGTGATCGCAGTGGAAGCTGTGTAGCTTTACTTTTAGCAGTGTGGGAGGTGACAACTTAAAGAAATAATGCACTCCATAATCATTAAGTCACCAACTGAAAGTTTAATGGTAGGATAATTATAAGAATAATCACAAATTTAATAATGTTACTTCCTCAGAACACGACCGTGACAAATGTTCTTGTTTACACATCAGATTTAGATTTGGGATAGCTATTTTAGAGAAAGTGAGTAAGCAGTGGGGGTACCCTATATTTATATTTAATTTAACCACATAACATACAGGTTTACTTTTTGTTTTTACCCCCCTTAAGTAGCCTTAAAAATATAAATATAATCTTATTCCACTCTGCCTGACAGTATTACCTTTATATATTCTGTATATGTGTCATGTGTTCCAACTCTTCAGTGAAGCTACAAGATGTTAATACTTGAGTGAAATATTCAATTCATCCAGATGTCTTGTGCATCTTTTTATACACATTTTCACAAAATTCAGCCTCACATATCTGGTATCTTTGGGAACTCCCTATTAACTTGAAATAAACTTTAAACAACAAACAACATGCAGAGAGTCAGACAGTACATAATACATTCCATTATTAAAACCAAGAGAAAACTGAACTGTGTCAAAGCACAACAGGCTACAGTAGAGGCACATGACTCTGGGTTTTATGGAGTCAATTGTGCCTCCTGGCTCTTTCCGTTATAGGTGAGTTTACAAGACATAAATACACAATGCAGGTGCATCTATCTGTGTATACCCAAGTCCATTCAGTATAAGAATGACTTTGAGGATAAAATTTCAGTCCTTGAGCCAGTCACCGTGTTTTGTTTTTAAGAAGTGTTGAGTTTGAATAACCTGTAATCGACAGAGTCAACGTTTCAACTGTTTCTGCTCATTTCCCACCTGTAGGCTACCTTGTCTAACAGTAGTGGAAGAAGCATTTAGATAATTTACTTAAATAAAAGTAGAAATACAATAATATACAAATACTGTAAGTGCTACACTTAATATCTTATGTATTCAGTATTATCAGCAAAATGTACTTAAAGTGTCCAAAGTAAAAGTACTTGCAGAAAAATGGCCCCTGTGTTAAATAATTACTATATAATTGAATTATTATTGCTGATGTATTTATGTGTAAGCAGTGTGCTCTTTCTTGATCTGTTTTAGTTACAATTATCCTGCAATGTGGCCTGACGTAAGGCTAGGTGACAGCTACTATTATTTGATACAGATGTGGTAAACTGTTACATCATGTCCTAACAGCAAGTGTAGCGAGTGGGCTTCAAAGACAAACCCAGTATGCTGCAATTTCAACTAATGCGACTGCCTGACATAAGTTAACATAGCTTTATCAGACTCAAATGATAAAGCTATAATAAACAAACCACTGAACAGTATCACTTTCATCATGTACTGGTTTAGAAACTGGTAAAATTCACATTCTGGGGGAATTCATAGTTTATGAAGTTAAATGAGGATCGGCCATCTGTATGCTGACTGTAAAAATGTGTACCTACCTGTTTAAGTGCTCTTGAAGCTGACCTAAGCGCTGTTCCACCTCTCCGTATGTGATTTCGCTGGCAGAATTATCGTCCTCTCTCAGGTCCTGGAACCGTGCTGACTCATCCAGGAAGTCCGTAGGCTTCTTACAGGCCCATTTATCACAGCACAGATCTGGAGAGCCAAACCAACACGCATGCTTTACATCCTCACATGTGGGTCAGAACAACGTCATCACTGAACAAAACCCCCACTAAAATAGAATGTAATTAATCTCTGCAGGAGCGCTGTGTGTAGGTTCCTTGTTGTAATTCATCAAGCCCTTGTACTGGGAGAATTGTTAATGCAATGTTTTCCAGTAGCAAACTAACCCTGTTGTTATCTCTGCTGGGCACCTGTTAGTATTCAGCTTGCAGTCCAGTGATATGTGTTGAGCCTCTTTTGTGATTTTAAACACAAAGATGGTTAGTTCTGTGATTACACTATCTGGTGCAGCAGTAGGTGCAGGCGGCTTTGCACTACCATGATGAGCCGTACAGATATGAGGATCCTTGTTGGATGTTGTGTGTGCCTTTACCATGGATGGCACTTACCTTTGCCCTCATGCTGCCTTATTTTCTACATCCTTCCTGCAGTAGAGAATAACAAAGCTCCTTTTTCTCCAAATTCGCAACTGTCTGTTTTGTACTACTTGGCTTGTCAGTCTTGCCAGTGGGATGTGCTATGCCCATACAAAACCCTGCAATTTCTATATCAGGTTATCGTAGTCATTTTAGATCTCTGAGCCAGACTCCTCAGAGAAAAGAACGGAGACTATGAATTTGGAATTTCCACTTTCCTTTTCTGTTTCATTGGAGCGACTGAAGATTGATGTCACGCATATTGGTTTACTAAGAGACACTTTAGTAAGACACACTTCATTATTGCAAATGTATGTCTTTATAAAGCTTGGCTTATACAGGTGTGAATATTGGACACCTGAAACTCCCACAACAAAGAGCACAGAAATTACATTAATTATTATTTCTGAGAGTTGAGTCACATCTCTTACATGCATACCTGCATCATAGTCGTGTCTCTATTGTATAATAATAGGACAGTGGATTGGCTGTTGGTATGTACAAGGGTGGACTTGATGCTATATGATACTATGTATTGCAATAGCCGTGCAAAACAAAAACTGCCTTTGTGACGCTTGTATTGTTTGGCTTTTATTGACTGTGTACATTAATAATTGGATGGCTAATATCCTAGTACTGTGGCCCTTGTCACTCCTAATGCTGTGTTCAGACCAACATTAGCACTGCATGAAAAAGCAGCCTACTCATTCATTTCATTGAGACCACTGTATTGGCTAATCAAATATATACAAGAGCACATTCCTGGTAAATTACTTAGTAATGTGAACAGTGCAATTCTACCATTAACCTTGCATTGTTGAGATGGAGGATTTACAAAATAATTGTCGCTGTGATAACTGTCTAGAATTGTGAAATCCTGTCTCATAGTATTATAAACTGCTGTGCAGTTTTGGCATAAGATAAACCTTTAAACACATGGATCTATTATGTAACCAGCCTTGGAAGCCTAGGCAGATCTCAACCCCTGCCACACATTTGCTTAAACCATCCAACAGGAGATGATCCCGCACTGGCTTCCCACCACCGGCAATTATATTTTTGCCACACTTCTTGAAGAGTTCTTGTCAAAACAGTAAATATTATGTTCACATAATACTTAGAATTCAACAGAAAAACTTAATATATTACCTTCAAAAGATGGTCTTCTCTCCAAGCTGTCTCTGACAATAAGATTTGAGTCCAGGACTGCGGCATTGGGTGGAGAGGGAAGCCGGACTTCTGGGTCTCTTCTCCTTAGGCATGAGTTAGACTCCCTCTCCCTCCCCAAGTTTTTAACCACTTCCTTGTTTTCCCCTGTAGAACAGCAATCAACAGGAGTCAGTGGAATAACACTGCACTGTTTTCCATATAGAATGCATGTTCTCAGCGAGCTTCCACTCAGTGAACAATAACAAAGAACACATTTGTTGTATGCTGAAAGAGGCTGTACTGGACCTGTGCAGCTTAGTTTCTACTTACTTTCAGATATATCTGTTGTGAAGGAGATCCTTCTTTTAATGCTCTTAGTGCCCTCGCCATCTGAATCACAGCCTTGAGAACTTGAGGGCTACAACAATGTGAGCATTAGAATCTATTGATTAATAAAATTAGTGGTCAATATTTTTTAATTTTGAATTGCTAGACAATTAATAAAATCCCATAACAGCAGCAAAATATCGTCTACCTTTGCAGACTCATCTCTGAGGTTGAAGGTAAGCTCCAGGTTGTTAAAGAAGCAGTCAGCGAACTCTGGGTACATGTCTAGCACCTCCAGCAGATCTTCTCTCTGAATGGTGCTCAGGTCACAGTAACTCAGAGCTCGCACATCAGCATTGGACTTTCCAGGCTTGGCCAACAGATGGATCATTTCTCCAAAGATGTCATTTTTTCCTGGTATCAACACACACAGAGACAATGCATCTTCTTGAAAGGTTCACTGGGATAGGGAAAAATCTCAGCTTCACCTGCATTGACTTCTACAAGAGGTCCTGCTCGTTATTGAGATTAATTTGTGTCATGTTTTCTATAGGGACTTGTCTCGCTATTCCTCAGGCTCTCACTAAAGGGCACCAGACATGTTTGTTTTTGTGGATAATAAAAATCAAACAGACTTCCCTCTCTGTGGATGTACTCCCAAGGCCTGCGCATCAGTTGTCTTTCTATCTTTGATCCATTATTTACGCTCAGGAATAACTGCTAACTCAAAGCAACTTTGATGTGGAGGGAAAGGAGGGTTTGATTGCGATTGACACACTTGTGTACTTCAAAGAAGAAACTTGTGTTGATAATGGCTATCTGGCATAATGAAGCCAGTTCTTCACCAAACTTCTAGGTAGTAATTACGTCTACGATGGGCTTCGAACTGTGGAATAGAAGAGTTTCCTCTGCTGAAATAAGGGTCTATTTTGCAAAGGACTAGAGGTCTGGTTTAAAGGCCATGATGAAAAATCCCTTTGTTGGTCCCGGGGTTCACTAAATGCCAACACTGTAAGCAGGAGTTCAGGAGAAAGAGATATGATATGTTGGCTGCCAGTGTGCCTTTCACAGCATGCACTGGACACCTTTCTACCACAGAGGACAGCCTCACACAGAGTGTGTATCTGTGGAACAATGCTAGCAGCCTTGTTGGTCTAGGTATTATTACAAGAGGAAAAATGCTTTAGCCCTATCGGCTGACCACTACCTTGTTAGAGGCTGGGACAGTTTGGTAGGTGATAACACACTAAGCAACATACAAGTTCTCACAAACAAATTGGAGCAAAATGGTGCTGATGGAGCATTATGTTTGTATCAAATATATATGGACTGATCTGTGGGATCCATGACTTTTCCAGTGTGTTTGTTAATAATGGGTTTTGCGTGATGCAGCAGCTTTTGCTAATCTTAAACCCCATTCTGTCAGGTGCAGCTTTAGAGAGCATTCATCTCATGAATAATGGCAAGTTTAATCCAGGCCTAGCCTGTAGCACCTGGCTGTGGTTCACCTGTGAAGAAAAAGATAAATACTCATTACTCTAACAAGAGTAATGAATATTCAGTATCACTGTATTACTAAGGCAAACTATTACTTCAAATTTAGAGCAATTGTTTTAGTCAGTTTAGTCTTTTATTGCCATTTTTTATAATCTCTATTTTGCAGCTTTAACTCAATTCCCTGTGCTGTCAAGACAGTGGCAGCTATTTTCCCATTTTCTTTGAAATTGCCAAACAACCTTTCATGGAGCCACTAATAGAAATGTCAGAGTCTCAGACCTGCCACATGAACAGCTCTATTGGCATTGCCCAGAGGACAGAAATGGGGGACAGCAGCCACACCTTGCCATTCTTGTCAAAATGTGTGAACATGATGTGGTTTAGCTACTGTAATGCCCTGCAAATTATTCACATGATAACAGTTAATTTTGTTATGTGCACACAAGTCAGTTATAAGCATTACTGTGTTCAAATAATGTGTGCCCATTGGGAAATTGCACTACCTATCCTTTCCTCAGCTTATGACAACAGCATCTCCACATATTTGAAAATATCAAGCATCCTGGGCAGAGTGGGGGGTTAGCTCCATCAATAATTCAAATATTTCAATCAGTCAGAACAAACTACATAATTAATGCCCTTCACAAAAAGTCAAAGGTGGAAACCCATGTGTGTATTAAGTAATGGCACATTCTGTGTTTTTTTAAAGCAATTTTCTGACATCCTGAAAAGCATACTTTCATTTTCATGCAAAAATTGAACATGGACATTTTAAATGAATTCATCCAATACAACCATGTTGATATTAGCGTGACCTTTTTGTAAGCGCTTCCACTTTGACTATAATCAAAAAGCAAAATCTTAGCATATAGACACTGAAACAATAAGTTTACTTATGCAAACTTACAAAACCAAAACTGAGGTTAGACTAATATGACTTTTGAACCACCCATTCCTTTTTCAAGATCAGAATTGACCAAAAGCAGCAGCATACAGGTTTTGTCTTTGTCTCAACGGGTTTGATGCTGACATTAAGCACACCATCAGCTGAGAGATCTTCTATACAACAGGGAGGTGACTTTTACATATGTTCACACCTCTCTGTGATAGGTGGAGGTTTTGAGTACAATAGTGACTGCTACTACATCCATGACGGACACCGGCACACACATAGGAGATTTAAAAAAAACTCTGGAGCTTTCTCCACCTATAACAATTTCAGCTTTCATAAGACATAGATAACAGTCTTTTATTACAGTCATTTAGCACCCACTACCCAGGTTGCCAATTATTATACTTCACATAATAAACAAGGGATTGTATTTACCCAGGATGGCTACCACAATGTCATCTTTCAGAATCTCAATAGAGCCGCGGGAAAGAAAGTAGAGAGCGGTGAGCACATCACCACTGTGGACCAGAGTGTCTCCAGGAGGGGCATGAGTGGTTTTGAAATGCATGGCCAAGGCCCTCAGGCAGCCTTTGGTGGCGCCTTGGAACGCTTTGCAGTTGGTAAGAAGACTCCTGTTGAGGTGAAGGCAGATATCTGCCTGCAGGCACTCAGGAAAACCTTTTAACACCTGTGATGCAGACAAAACCCGTGAGTAAAATGCACAAAATATTCGTTTGATATCCTCAAAGAGACGCATTTAGAATCGTTCTGCGACCCAGGGTAAGGTGTGAGCAGCAAATGTGTTAGGATGAATGTACTTTTACTAAAAGAAGTTGTAATTAAGGTTGACAATAGCATGGGATGAAAGCAAACACGTTACAGAGTCATAGACCCATTAAACACAGTCGGATGCATATACATCGTAGGAAAAAGCTCAACTGTAATATGGCACACTATGATGCTTCTTAATTAAGATCCATTCATATGAATTATATTAAGATGTAACAATTGCTGATTTTTTGGTATTTTCATAACAAATGTAGTAAGTAAAAATAACTGCCACCTGGATTTATATGACAGCCCCCTGAGCTAAACGCACAGCACAATGCCTGTTCAGATTTGGCTTTGTCTCTTTCTTTTCTTGAACTGGTAACACATAATACCAGAGTGAGGAAAAAGCGTATTGTGTGATAAATACAGGCAACAAAGAAGCTAAGTCTATTCATTTGTAGGAGCCGAGGATTAAATCCAGACTTGTGATGTATGCATCCACCTTAAAGGAAAGAACTGACTGCATGCATTATTATTTTTATATAACTTGTTAAATAAAAACAGACTTTTCTGAGCAGTACCCAGATTTTAGAATCACTAACTTTTATGCATTATCCCACTCCTTTATAGGGTATATCACATATTATATGGTTATATAATGTCATCATTATAAGATTCCTGCAAATTCAAACAATTCTTCCAAGCGTGTGGATCCAGGCGATGGATGAGGAGCTAATTTATGGGAATGTTATGCTTTAATTATTAAGTACACAGTTATTTGGGGTATTGCCTTGAGTGCCTAAACTTTTGTTTCTTGAATTGATGGGAAATTGAGAGGCAGTTTCTACCAAAATCCATAAAATTAGCTGGGAATGAAATCCTGCTGTAAACTTTGCACTATTACAGTCTCAAACCTAGGACAATTACAATATTATTTACTTGAACATAAAAGTAATAAATAAGCAGAACATTAATACATTTTTGGTAAGGAATATAGTTTGTTGACAGCAAAGGGATATTACTGATAAAAGTATTGCAAATACAATTTCAGATGGAGTTGAAATGAGACAAAATCCAGCAATATTAAGTTTAGTTCCATTTTCAGTGCATACTAGTAGTTTTACACTCACATGATTTGCTATAAAATATGATTTCTTTGCTTTAAGATATGAAACGATACTATAACAATGAGATGAATTCACACAGAAGTCATGCATAAGTGATGGAAATTTCTAATATTGACACTGTCAGGGTAATGTTATTTTAAACAGTTCTGAAACAGTGATCTGTTTAGCCATGAAAATGACAAAGAAATAAAAATATGTACCTCCTGCTCTTACCGATGTAGAGATGTTAATCCACATGAAAAGCAGACAAGAGAAAGAAAGCTCTTTTTAGAATCTTGCATTTACAGTATTTCTATGATCATTCAGTGAGATCAGTTAATTTTGCAGGGTATCCTATCCAGTGTGGTGATCTTTTTTATTTACCGTGTTCATATCAATGCCATTGGTGTGGGCCCAGGAGTGTTGGAAGTACTCCTCCAGCCTCTGCCTCAGTGGGTTGGGAATCTGGTGAAAGCGTATGAACTCCTTGACCCGTAACATTTGAGCATGATAGCGGGCCGTACCCGAGTACAACCTCTGGATTATGGCAGAGACGTTTCCAAAAATACTGGCATACATGAGGGCTGAAATACAATGATCAATAAATGAGGTGAGTTACAGTCTACAGACTGCTTTGCGTGTTTCTTGTCTTTACCCACAGAGACACACTGTTAAGTTGAATTAATGTGAACAAATGCTGCTATAAACACAAACAATCTCTTGTCTAGGATCTGATCAAAAGAAGTTTATGCCTTAAACCATTTCAAGTGCTGTGCCAGATAAACGCAGAATAAAGTTATGCTAAAAGAAAATAAAAAAGACCATAACATACTCACAGCCAATCAACATGACACAGATGGAAAAGATCTTCTCTGAGTTGGTGTTTGGGGAAACATTTCCAAAGCCCACACTGGTCAGACTGCTGAAGGTGAAGTAAAGTGCTGTGACATACTTGTCCTTGATAGAGGGACCAGAGCTAGGATCGCTGTAGTTGTATCTCTTTCCTATGGACACGCCTAGATTGTCTAGCCAGCCAATCTTGTGCTCCAGGTAGGGCTTCTCCACGTTGCCAATGGCGTACCATATACAGGCTAGCCAGTGGGCAATGAGGGCGAAGATGCACATGAGCAGCATAAGGACTGCAGCACCATACTCAGAGTAACGGTCCAGCTTCCTGGCTACACGCACCAATCGTAGGAGCCTAGCTGTCTTCAACAGGCCAATCAGAGTGGTAGTCTAAATGAAATGTACAGTAGGGAATTTTATTAGTAATTGGAGCAGTAGTTTGAATGTTAATATGTCAGACTAACAATACTTTTACAGTATTATAATACAAATAATTATAATACAATAATTAATTTCAGTATTGGACATTTCACATGCAATTCTGTCATCAAGAAACAATCTTATTTGTTGCTTCCACAGCCATGTACTCTGGCATGTTCTCTTTGTTAACAACAAATCTAAAGTTGTGACAAATCATGAGAGTCACTTCACAAACTGAGGTAATGAGTTTCCAGTTAAAAAAAGGAATGGACTCTATTGTGGCAACTCCCCACAGTTCTTTGGTCAAAGGCAAATGAACACAGAAGTGAAGAAGCCACAGATAAATCCTCATTTATTCAACACTGAACAGGCAGTAACACTCACTCAGTGGGTCCCTGGGAGTTTGTTTGTGCTTCTATGCCATCAACAAAGGTTTTAGCAACACTAACCACCATTTCCATTAGCATGGCCATTTATCTACCTGACAATTACAGAATGACCTTTGAAAATGAAGTTAATGTCTGCACATGGGAGAGACTCTCCTTCCTAACCACTCAGTTAGTATTGCATTTAATCTTGATTTTCTTGCCATTCTTTTTGTTCCGCTTTATTGACCCTATATCTCTTGGTTACAATGGTGCCATAAGCACAGTCAATAAAACCTGATAGAAAGCAACCTTTATATTCAGTATAACATATGGCATGTCTGACTATACTGTGAACTTTGTGTTTTGAAAGAAGATTCGTTGTGGTTTTTGTAGGCCTAAATTATTGCCCGTTGCACTACGTTTAAGGCCAGTTGTGGGACAATTTCCCCTTTGTCAAGTTATGCATTTACATTTGACATTGGAGGTTTGGGTTTGCGTCCTATCTCGTACTTGTAATCATTGGGACATTTGTATTATTCAACCATGACCACAAACTTTCCTAGTGATTTGAATCGATTAGAATCGCCAAAATTGGCAGAATTACTCCCCCCAACTTCCTATTGCTTTGATACTGGCACACAACTTTTAAGAGCTGGCCGCCTGAATGGGTTTGAACAATACCACAAATGTAAGAACTGACCAGAATACTTTGCTAATGTTACTGTGAACTTTATCTGGCTAGGGTTTCCTTTGCTGATGCCAAAACTGTTAAATATCTAGGCTTAGCTTAGTCACCACACCGTTTTAAACATTTGTGCAATGTAATTAGTGTATTTTAGTGTTCTAAAATTCAAACATAACTCCCAAAAAAATACATTTAATTTGAACTCTCGTTTTTATGAACAACTTGCTGTAGGTCTGAGGGCATTTTATTTTGTTTTTTTTTTTGTGTGTGGTTAGCACTGTTGCTTTACAACAAAAAGGTCTTGGGTTTGAGTCCACTGTTTGACTGGGGCCTTTCTGTGTAGGATTTGCTTATTAGAAACTCTAAGATGCCTGTCATTGTAGAGTACTTTTGTCTGCCTGAATGGTAGGCCTTAATTTGAATTTAAAGGCCCACACTGACATGAATTTGAGGTATATGTAGAAATGTAATTGCAGAGTTTAATGGAAAATGTGTATTTTGTGTGCTCCTCAAATCATCATAATATAGGCCTATTTTACTGCTGCATTTGCAAAGCATCTAACAACACCAGAAAAAAACTAAGAAAGAAAACCTAAACATGAAATATTATAAACAAAACATTCAATTTGGCCTTTAAAATCTCATATTGGTTAAAATCAGTTAAACCTACAAGCACACTGCACTCTACATTCTAATGAAAGTTCAATTAAGTCTTAAATGTACCTGCACAAGCAATTGCGTAACACAGCTCCCCCCCCGTTCCTCTCTAATGGGAACATTTAGGGGGTGCAAATTGGGACAAAGCACTCAACTTCTTTTCCACTGTATTCACAGTGAAACAGCTTGAAATAAATCTTTTGTTTTTATATTCCTATAATAATTATTATTACTGCATGGTGCCAATTTTGCATAATGCCTCAGACAGTATGTTCAATCTTGTGGCAAGTTTTGAAAGCAACAAGACATTGATTGAAATCTATTTCAAATATATTCCGTTCTCTAATCAAAAGGTTCACTTAAGCGCTTGTAGATTAAAACCGTCTTATTAAGCTGCTAAATTAAATGAGCCTTGTGAAAACCATCTGCCACTGTCTCAGTTGCTTTTATTTTCTGAATGAGAATGCAGCTGAGTGGGACTTTACGTGTTCAGTCTGAAAATTGTAAACACAAAGCTGGAAAGCTACAAATGCAAGCAATGTATCAGCATGTTATCACAGTATGTCAACAGGAAATGACTAGTTTTCCCCTTCAGTTAATTTTTTAAATGAAAATCAAGTTAATAGTGTCAAATAATAATGGTTTGCATTGATTTCCCTGAGGCAAAAGATAAGATGTTTTACTTGCAACTTATTGTGCACATTTTCCAGGACTGTTGTGATTTATTTGCTACACTGTCTTGTGAGAGAAACAAACGTCCATTTTCTTTTTGATTTGTTGTCATTCACTGAACTGACTCAGCAACAGCAGCAGCAGCAGCAGCGATGGAAAAGATGATTATGGTTTATAATCAGGAGCTTTTCTGGTGTAATGGAGTGCCTACAAAGCACGATAAAACACTGAAGTGGATCCAGAGCCTGAGGGGACATATCCTACCAACAAACAAGCCAACAGGCCTGGCAGCCAGCCTACCAATGGCCATCTCACATCTGCATGTAAGCTGTGCACACAGCCCTGTTGGCCTGTTCCTCACATAAATGCATCATTGATTGCCATTTGGTAAGCCATTAATCTGTGTAAATGGATTGTAGAATGAGGACCATTCAAAAAAAAAAGACTAAAAAAAAATACATGCAATTTAAAGTAATCCTTTCAGAGCCGAGACAGAAAGATTCAGGCTTTAAGTAGTGGCCCAGGGGCACAAGTCTGGACTCAGTAAACAGATAACAGTGCAAGCATGGCTGGGTTAATGTGTAGTAAAGCTCCCTGGGAGAAAAAAAGCAGGTAAAAAATATATGCATTAGAGATAACATACCTCATCCGATCCTGAGCCAAAGATAAGAAGGTCAAAGGGGATTGCTGCCACCATGTCTATAAGGAACCAGCCTTTAAAGTAATGGATTGCTATCTTAGCTGGATTGCTGACCACCTCCTCGTTCTGGTTCACGTAAGTGGTCCTGAAGTTTATGAGGATGTCAATGATGAACATGATGTCCACAATTAAATCCACTACATTAAGAGGGCTGCAGGAGTATCCACATTCACGCCTCCTCTGCTCCCCTTGGTCATTGAGAAGAAAAGCAGCAGAGTAGGGAGTGAGGATTGCCGTGTAGATGACCAGCAGCAGGATCAGCCAGTCCCACACAGCTTTGAAGGGGCTGTAGTGGAGGATGGTGAACTTGTCAATGCGGGCTGTCTGGAGTTTGTACTCTGGTAGCACATCAGCTCCAAGTGACAGGACCTGAAGGTATAGTAAGACAGGGTCAGCACAATAGGGGAAACTACCTGAATACCCCACTCCACTTTGATCATTTGTCAGAAAATTTCACTTAATTGTAACCTCTTCAAATAGGATCACTGAAAATATGAAAACTTTCTGTCACCTGTCTAAATTGATGCTGATAGTGTACAAAAAACCAATCTGTTTGTTGATTGTCCTTCTGACAATTTGATCAAAGACAGTTTCAGGTACTTAATTCTTATGATAATTATTGCCGAAGCCCACCAGGTAATTGAGCCAGCTCACAGACTTCAAGGACTGATGTGACAACAGCTGTGACACACTAACGTAAGTGCTCTGCAGTCAAACAGTATTAGGTAAAGGCAGCCACTCCTGTATGACAAGTAGATTGCCTGTGTCCTGGCACCATGAATAATATGACATTCAGCAAGAGGTACATTCTGTACTCTTGCTGAAAACTGTAAGCACTTTACTGTACAGACAATAAAGTGGAGAAAAGCTGTATAAATTTGTGCTGATAGATATTTTTATACATATATTTTGGTAAGTAAACATTTGTTTTTATTTCCCCATATGAATGAACTCTGACTGGATGGTAAATTATTCAGTGTGCTCAGGAAGGCCAAGCTGTTCCCTGTTTTTGGCTTAATAAGCAGTGGCAGACAAAGAGAGAGAGGGCTCACTTATGGCAGAAGAAAATGGTACAGGATTGAGGATGAGGGCAGCAGGTCTTTCTATTCATTTCAGCACATTCCCCTATCTTCAACACATGAATTATAGATTTCCCCATGCTAGCAGTCAGGAATTAGGTGCAGTGTTCATGTCTCAGCGGTGTCTCCAAACTCCAAACTAAAGTCAGCAGGGAGGGAGAGCATTTAATCATGATGGTTTGTCTTCATTTATGAATGAGAAAGCTCTGTTGAAAAAAGTTTAAATATAAGGTTTCTGGGCCTCTATTGTGCATTACATTTCCCGGAAGAAGTAGCAGTATTGTTTTTCTCCTGTAGTGTGACCTACACACAGTTTTCAAATGTGCTGTGTGGATGGCTATTTCTACCGAGAGAATACAAAAAAGTTATTTGTCAGAATGATTCACGTTATCCCAAAAATATAGGCTTAAGTATTTTGGCTTTCTATTTATGTGTCTGCACTCTTAGCTGCCCGTGGCAAGCTGGCATCAGCTGTGCTGCTAGTCTTGTCAAAAGGGAATTCTGCCACCAGATTGCCCTTGTTTCAGCCATATGACAGGGAGTGTTGGTCCTGCTGCATTGTCCTTGAGCAAGAAACTGAATCCCTGCAGAAGTGTTATGAACCTGCATTTGGGCTTGCAAGTAACAAGATGAATTTCTTTCATGAGGGATCAGTGGAATGTCCTTTCTCTCCCTTTCTTAAACATTTACTCTTAGCTGATGTTGATGAGTATGACTTTGACCCTTTTCCCCCCGCAATATTATCTCCACTTTCTCTGCCATAAGGAATGCCCAGTTATCCTTCACTCGTGTCCTTAATGTCGCTGCTTCAATGTTGACCTGGATAAGCAGTACACAGTCATGTGTTACCTCCGTGAACCATGGGATCACCAGCTGCTTTTTTCACCTGACAGCAAGAAATTGCACCAGCAGGGTGTAACATGGGCTGAGAATTTTGCCCCGGTGCCACCTATGCGAGTATGTATTTTAAAATTACCCACTGCAGAAGTCACAGGACAATGGGCTACTAGCAAAAATATGGTTCATATGGTTCAGAAGATACTGCAATATCTAACAAAGTGGAACTTCCTGACTCACCTGTGTGACTTTTTCTGTGACATTGTGAGTCCTGTCTTTGACCTTTGGTGCTATGATGGTTGTCTCGGATGTTGGCGGAGAATGAGTCTTCTTATCAGTCCCCTCAGAGAAGTTGAGTGCAATCAGAGGGATTTTGTTGATGGTGCTATATTTGTTGATGTTAGAATCAGAGGTAGAGCCAAGCAGGCTGGACTTCACGTGATTAAAAGGGCCTGGTGGTTTAGAACAAATGGCAATCACATTAGTACCCTTCGTAAACGTATCTTATCTTGGTTAACCTCACTATATTCTGTAGGATTGGCCATTAATCTTACACAATATTTCACATTTATTCATTGATAGGAGTTGAAATTATACAGTGACAACCCAAGTTGTCACTAACATATGGCTTTGAAAATGAAAAAGCAATCTAATTGCTTAAGCTCTGTAAGCTTAGAACCAATTACAAATTTAGAGAAACTGGTGAATCATTTAGAGATATAAGCTTTTAAATTTTATATATTCCTAAAAGCAAAGTTCTGACCGAAATCTCTTTTCATCACTGGTTACACATGCATCAACGCACATGTTTTAACAGTATGACACATCTCTTGCTAAAATCATTGTATAGGAAATTTCTGTAATCTAACACCATGTTGGTATATGGCTATGTATTTAGCATACAGCTTTGCAATTGTTTAGGATTTTTCCACATATACTGTATTCTTAATGGCTAGCATAGCTTCGAACAATAGCTAGTTAGCAGAGCTACTATAATACAAGCATACATTCATGCAGGTCAATTTAAAAGCAATGCTTTGATTGGCATATGATGAGAGCAGATATGAGGCTTATATGATTACATATATGATTTTATAGACTGCTGATGTGACAAAATCACAACATTGGTCTAAGTATACAATCATTTCCCATAATTAAGTGCAGTAAGCCCACTCAACCTATCCATCAAAAGTGGATCTGTGAAAAGCATTTATGCTGATTGCCTTGCTTGAAAGTCATGCCCCAAAACAGCACTGAGCAATGAAATCATGGGCAGAAATTCATGATTACCTCTGTCATGGCTACCATTGTCTAAAGGCAGCATTTTGTGGACAGAGCAAATAAAGAAGAAACATTTTAATAAACCTATACACATTGAAGAAAAGATAACAAAAATTAATAAAACAAATGGTGTCTCTTGAACATTACTTTTAAAGACCAAATATGTAATTGGTGTACATTGCCTTGTTGACCCCCAGTGTCAATTGCAGATTATTTCATACTGTAGTACAGACCTTCACTATGACGATCCCTGAAAAGACTTTTGGAATTGGAGCTGTAGCCCTCGATTTCATGGACAGATGAGGCTCGCCTCATACTGTTGATGCTGCCTCTGGGGAAGGTGTTTGACAGAGTGCTAGAGGCCTGGTGCGGCTCTGTCTGGTACAGCTTCTCCCAGGGGAGTTTAGGGGATGAATGGTCAAGTGGTTCAGGACCGATGCTAGCTTGGGAAGTGTGGTGGCTTGAGCCTATGAGGCCATGTGTGTCATTGGCCTCAATGGGACTGCAAATGCTCTTGGTGGGTGAGGAGAAGTTCTGCAGGGCCACTGAGTCCTCATTCTCTTTGGGCGAGTCCACCATCACAGCATCTGGGTCCTCTTGCGGAAGAGATTGCTTGTTGGTATTCATTAGGCTCAAAGCGGCCTGGCGGAAGCGGAAGAATCTACTCTTTCCTAAAAATGAGAAAAAATTATGAGGCTTGTTATGTTTTTAGTGTACAGCACTGAAAAATAACGAACGAGTTGAGAACCACTCTCATTTCCCTGACTATATGGTAATCCATTATTATATAATTTATACCTGGTGATTTGTTAAAGTTCTTTTGGTATGTCAGCTTCCCCTTTCAGTGACAACAGTAATACAAAAATAAGTACACGGAGGCCCAACATTGAGAACGGCAGGTGCTGAAACATGTTCACTAATGAACACATTTTGGCTCTGATTTCTCAAGTGTGCAGGCCTCTGTGTACTTTTTTCCAAATTAATCTGTTATAAGATGTCCACACTGTATTTGTCCCCAGGCAAACAGGGCATAGAATTTCTGCAAGAATTTCTGTATCTGAAGCTTCACATCTTTTAATTAAGAAAACAATGTTTAGCAGAACATTCTATGCCCTAGTGTTGTGCATTTTCTGAATTAGAAGATTAGTCCACTAAATGAAAATTAAGACAAATCAAAAGAGATTTGGCTTTGCCATATTGCAACATATCTCCTTTTAGTGTCCATAATCATGAGAAACAGTAGATTTCACAATTGATTTATTATGCCTCACTGATTTGAGGCAGGAACCCAATTTTGGTACAGAAGGCCCTTTTTTTAGAATGGACACAGTAGCAAATGTTAACGACCTCTTGGTACAGGGTGAACGTTTTGGCTCATTAACAATAGTAAGAGGGTGAAAGTGAACCCTGCCTCACTCGTGAGGCACCCATCCATCAGCACCCTCCTTACATAACGTCATTGCCATCTGTTTCCATTCCCTGGCCAAATGTGATGATGTTACAACTATAGCAGCTTACAATAGAGTTGTGACACTCTACAAGTTTCCTGGAGAGGAACCTAATGACATCCTGAGCTGGCAGGCGATATGGACAACCTTCCTGTCTCTTCTCTGCAGGGAGACCGTGTCATCTGTACTGAGAATACTCTTGACTGTTGCTCTGACTGAATGCTTATGTAATACCTATATAACTTATTTTAGTATGGAAAAGTCTAGCTCATATCAACCCAATAAGATGCAGTTTGTTGTTAGAGTGGCTTGTTGTGCAATGTAAATCACTGTAATACCAATCACCAGTACATATACAGTATTGTACTACATAGACATTACTACATTTTGCATTATACTATAAAAATGTATAGTATCCATATTCTTACTTATGTATTTCACAAAATAATAAATAAATGTAAACATTCACAATCCTTTTTAATGACATTTCATGGAGAACAATTAAGAGCTTTATTTTTAGCCAGAGTAGCGGTGTGGCTCTAGGGATGGCAATGACAGTCTGTTAGTCTGTCAATTGGTAGGTTAAGACTATGATATTTCAGCAACTCTTGAAAGGATTGCCATTCAATTTTGTAAATATATTTGTGGTCCTTGTAGCATGAAGCCTACTGACTTTGGTGGTCCCCTGACTTTTCCTCTAGCGCCACCATGAGGTTGACATTTGTAACCTTTTGTCTTCTCTATCCAAAATATTCACATTGTTGTCCTCAAAGGAGTGTCCCTTATTGTTATTTATATATAGGCAGACTTTACCTGAGGAGTTGACTCTCCCATATTGGGCTTGCTCACTGGTTGTTTTGTCTGTTATACTGTCCTGCTTGAATTGGAATGCGTGTCGTCATTGTTGCGCTTATATTTGGGTTTATCTTGTATCTTCCTCAGTGTGTTGCTGGGTTTGAAAAACACAGGGATGCTGTGTTTATTGAAGATCCTCCTGGGTTTCTTGGACACTCCATCTATGTATAGAATGACCGTTATTAAATCTGCTCTGCTTCTCTCCTTTGTGTGTTGCTCTGGAATTTTTACCAGATCTTGCTGCTATTTTGACAAAAGCCTTCTAAAGCTTTGCAGCAAAAGCTTATCAACAGCTCACAGTGCTGACCTGACATCTCTTCTGAGGTGGTTTCAAACAAATTCACACCTTAATTCAAGGGACTCAGATGACTCACACATACCTGTCATGTGATCGTAACAACCCTTAATGACTCTCATGTGACTTTTTAAGTGTGAATGATCCAAAGAGGTTTACCTACTTGGGACTCCCCACTAGTGAGTCATTAAATCTCTCAGTTCAGTGATGAAATGTCTTCAAGAATAAAACAGCAACTCCATTTGCCTATGATTTAGTACTTCTAAATACCTTATTACCTGGATGACTGAGAATGTCTTACAAGGGGGTTCATATCTCCTAATACTGAAGGAGACATGTCGACCTATCCTCTGCAAAATGTATGTTTATTCTTGCTACTGGGATGGTTTGCAGCTGAGTGTCAAGGGGGTGAGGATGAGAATCAGCATCTCCAATCCATTGTACTCTGCTGGAAAATGATGGATTGTGCCCTTTGAGCTGTGAGCGTGTTGCTGCCTAGGTGAAGGAGTTGAAGTATCTCGAGGGCCTTGTTCACAAGTGGGGGTAAGATGGAGAGTAAGATTAACAGGACAATCAATGCGACATTAGCAGCGATATGGACTTTGTATTGGACTGTTGTGGTGAAAAAGCCACTCGATTTACCAGTTGATTTATGTTTCAGCCCTCAGCTATGCTCATGAGCTGTACGTAGTATTCAAGAGAATGAGATTGTGGATACAAGTAGCCAACATGACTGTCCTTTACAAGGTGTCTGGGCTCACCCTTAGGGATAGGATGAGGAGCTTGAACATCTGTTAGGAGCAAGAAGTGGACATGCTGATCGTTATATTGAAAGAAAGTAGCTAGGCTGGGCCTGTATTTTGAAAGTTCATTGATTCTAATGGACTTTCAAGAAAACCCCTGACAAAATTGTAAATGTCATGTCAATGATTTATATATTTACACGGCAACTTAAATGTGTTTCTGCCATAACAGAATCTAGCTAGTTCTTACTGATATGTATAATATACCCATTCAGGGGTCACTGACTGTAAAAGTATAATTTCCACATCATGCAGCAGCAATAACATAGTTGGAATACTGTTGCTCACTATGAAATCAGAGTTAAAGAATTCAAAGAGAGTAAGCATAGTGATGAGGACACTTTACAATTGAAGTGAAAATAAGTTATTGTATTGTACAATGTATGATATGCATCCAGTAGTTGATTGAACAGTAAAAAGAAGTGTCTGTGCATTGCACAGTGTATCTTTCTGCTGAGCAATTTGTAAGTATTGTCTCTGGTTTTGGGCCTCGAAGGCATGTTGAAGTTGGTGAATGGTGTGTTCTAGATGGCAGCCCAGGGAAAGAGGGATTACTCTCTTCCAGGCTCAATATTGTGCTAGTTGACACCTACAGGCTTATTGCCTGCTGTCAGCACCGGATCATAATTAGGCCCCCAATGTCCAAAAATCACTTTTCATAGACTGCTACACTAAGATCGCTGGCTAAACTGTGTGGAAATTTCCTTTTCTTGTAAAATGCTAAAACAAAAACAGTATTTCTTTTTTTGAAAGCAGTAACGTGTCAAAGTTATTCCTCTACCAATGAAACGCTTCTGTTCTTCTGCCTTAAAGACCTGATAATCTGAAAGGAATTTAATTTTTAATGGTGCCAGTGTCAATGTTTTGTATCTAATTATGGGTCTAGATGCTGTTAAATACATGTATTTTTCATACACATCTGAAGAAATACTGAATATTGAATGGTATATTGAATATGTGGTGTGGAAACGGTCAATATGAAAGACTATACGTGCACATAATACAGTCCGATAGCATGAAGTTTCATTACAAAAGCATCAGTCTTTGAAGCCCTATTTCCGTTTAGTTTAGTTTATTACATTTATTTGTCAGGGACCATGTACAAAAACATTAATCTCATGTAAAGAGAAGAGATTTATTGTACCAGATTTAGCTACTAGCTAATTTCCATCTGTAGTTCCTGGGCAGGACCAAGCCACCAAGTCAAACTAAGTATAGCGTAAAATTACACTTTTATGCCCTGGTGTTATCTAAGGGCTGCTCAAAGACAAAAATAATGGTAAGGTCATACTTTAAGTGTGATTTGTGCATGTAGTCAAGACTCTTTCTAATCTAAAGTCACATCATATGTTTATCTGCCCCATCTACCCACAGGTCTCCTTGCTGTAGCACTGTCACAAGCAATCAACTCTGATTAGCAATGTTAGCAACAGACACAGGCACTCACTAACACATAAGCTGATACAAACAAGCATGCATGCACAAAGCGCGCGCACACACACACACACACACATATGCATGCATGCACACACTTAAATACACGCATACACACAGTGGAGCACAATCCGAATGCCAGTGCCTTGGAGGAATTCATGCTGAGTGAAGTGGATAGCTGAGCTCTGGTCAGAGAAGAGATGCTGAGTGCCTCCAATCAGAGAGGAGCTGATGTGTCATAGACATTTACACCTACTGACACACATCCAATAAAAAAAGAGGGTGCAATATACTGTATGCTGCTGTCCCAAAAGACATAAAACAGACATACTGTAATGATTAAGAATTAAACATTTTCAACAAGATAAGGCTATGTAAGCAGACCCCTCACACCCTGCATGCACACAATGCATTTTAATGCATTTGGACATGTAAACTGTATTGTACTGGCAAACTAAATAATGCACACTTTTTTGGAATAATAGAAACTGGCAACATGTTTGGAAGTTATACTGAGCATTTTAGGAAACTGAATTAAAATCTCTAGTGCTTAATTAGTGTCTCACAGATGTAGATGGCTATTTTAATGAATTATCTCAATTACAGCCATCCATTTATGCAGCTGCCATTTGTTAAAGGAGTGAGGACTTAGTTGTTTTCGGAATGGTGCCATCTCACAAAATGTGCACAGGTTTCATCTGACAAAAAAAGAAAAAAATGTGACAAATGCATGACAGATGCCATGCCATGGATAATTTTTTTTGGTACGGCGTCATGTTGTGATTTTTTTGCTTTGGTCATGAAAACGTTTTTACCTAGAAAATACTGGTGTGGGGTAACTTATCAGAAAAAATAAGAAAAGTACATTTCAACAAATTAAAATACCATGACAACAAAGACAAAAATAGTCCCTTTTCGATTTTTTTTTTACTCCATAACAATGCTTTTTTAAAGGTACTTTTATATCATAGTAAGGAGAGAATGGTGTATCAAATACTCACTTTGATCTGACTTTGTAGGAGACGTTGGGCTTATCTTCTCTGTGGAGTTGTCACTTTCCTCATCCACGACGTAATCAAAATTTAAGATAAACATCATCACCACACCTTCCTCATTTTTCACAGGGATTATGTGAATGTTACACTGAAAGTCAGACCCTGTAAGAGAAACAAAGTGTCAATGCCAAAAAGCTGAATCATACATTATCCTTCTGCCTGTCATCTCTAAAAGGGTTAGTGTGTACCGAGATGTCTTTATTCGACCTAAAACTAGACAAAAAAACCCATTATGCTCAAGGGAAATGTATCAACAAGTTCTATCACAATCAGAAAAATCATTGTGGAGGCTGTTATTTAGAATGTTAATTAAATGACTGAAAAATGACACCTGCTTCCGGTTCATATAAATGTTGGGAAAATGAAGAGAAGTTGATCCGATTTAAAGGTCAGTGCCTGCATGTCAGAACAAATGAAATAGTTGATAGAAAATAAGTAAACCCAGGGGTTACATTATACAAAGTACTTGTGTGTGTGTTCATTTGTAAATACATAGCAATACATAGCATGAAAATTACTAAGCTTGCAGAAGTTGGACAAATATGATGCAAGAGCCACAGTATGGTACAGCAGGGTTTAGCAGAATAGATCAAACAAGCAGGACAGATTACAGCCAATTTAGAGGATTGCAATGTGCTCATGGGAATAATCACTAGAACTGAGCATGGTGTGAGGCAGTGGAGCAGAAAACAATCCGTGATCTAAACTTAGTCTTGAGCCCAGAATATCCCAATTTCTCAACTGCAGTGGTGGTTATTAGCTGTGTTAGTGAAAGCTATTGATGCCTGCAGGCACAACTTTCCACCAATAAAACTTTCTACTCACTGGACCCTAAACAACAACACAATAGCTACTATACAGCTAGAGTGACATACAATATCACAGTGATCATCTCTGGTATGAGAGAAAGCTATCTTGACAGTGTTATCTCTGACATGACTCAAATTTTCAGAACATAATCAAAAACCACATTACATACACTAAAAAAAAGTTGAATAGAATTTTTTTTTTAGAGAATATATTAACAATATTAGTAGTTCTTGTAAAATTAAAAATGTCTAATACTAACTGTCCCTTTGTCTCTGTATGTAGGTCTGTCTTTCTGTCTGGCTTGTTGTGTTGTTCCTACTCACAGAGGACACATATTACCAGTGTTCACTGTAATCTCTGCAGGGCTCACAGACACCCTGCCAGCAGCATTCATTAGCAGTAGACGTGCTGTCTGACTAAATATAACAAGCTTGGTCTGCCTCAACATGCCAGAGTTCTGTTGGAAGGATTTCTGCATCAAAACTCCCAGAAGTAATGCTGCGTCGTCAACGCTGACAATATGATAATGTGGTTTTGATACATTTAATAACATCAACAACAAAAAAAAGTACAGTATTTGAGAATACAGGTAGAATTCTATATTTCAACAGTATCATGTGAATTAATGGGAATAAATACAGCATACGCTTGTGTATGTGCTGTATGTGGATAATAAGTGCAGCAGGTGTCCACTCCACAACCATCTTGTCTGGTGTCATGGGTGCCTGGTTATGTTATGTTGTAAAGTAGAAGACCGGTGCTTAGAGAGATGGGGAAATGTGAGTCCTTCCCCAGAAAATCCTTTTTTCATAAAAAGCACTTTCCCAGAAATCCTTCACTTAATTCAACATGGTCCCTTCTATAAAAGGGAACATTTCTGGCTTAGACTTTGATCTATTTGATTTAACGATATGCGCATTTTTAAAGTAAAGGACAAACTAAGGGAGTGAGAGAGTTGTTCAGTATCGACTTTACATCTGATAAATCCTGCAGGAATTAAACTTGTTAGGGATGATTTCTTAAAATCTTCCCTCCAAAAATGTGCACATATTGATGTTATTTTTGGGGCATTTTTCCTTTATTCAAAAGTGGACACAGAAGAGGTGGAAATAAGGAAAGAGAGGAGGGAATGGTATGCAGCAAGGATCCCCGGATGGAATTGAACTTACTTTTGAGTTTATCACTAACAGCATGACATATTTACCATATTTCTAATGTTAGATTTCTAACCAAATATTCTTTTTTTTTCAATCAAAAGGTGCAAATTACTTTTTTCTCCAACAAATCTTGTTGTTGTTGTAAATGTTTAATATACTGAGAAAGTTATGTCCAAGTACATTGAGATATGCAGTACTTCCCCCTTTCTACTTAGCCACTCAAAATAAGAAAATTATATAGATGTTATAGTATGTTAATACCACATTTCCCGACTAGAACACTGCTCTCCCACGATACAGGGTTACTTGTGGTTGCTAGAGTCTCCAAAAGTAGAATGGAAGCCAGAGCCTTCAGTTATCAAGCTCCTCTCCTGTGGAATCAGGTCCCTGTTTGGGTTCAGGAGGCAGACACCATCTCCACATTTATGAGTAGGCTTAAGACTTTCCTCTTTGATAAAGCTTATAGTTAGGGCTGGCTTGGGTGAGCCCTGAACCATCCCTTAGTTATGCTGCTATAGGCATAGACTGCCGGGAGACTTCCCATGATGCACCTCTTTCCTCTCTCCTTCTCTCCCTCTCCATCTGTATGCATTTTTTCATCCCATTATTGCATGTTACTAACTCAACATCTTCTCTCTCCTGTAGTTCTGTGCTTTCCCGTTTCTCGCCTCTCTCCTTCTGTCGCTTTCAGCAAGTATTTCTACCTCCGGAGCTGCAGAGACTGGATCTATGGCTGTGGGCCACCTGCAGCCCCCATGTTCCTGCTTGACAACTGCTACTACAGTTGTTGTTATTGGCTCTGTTACTAATACTGTCATTAATATTCCTATAGCTGTCATTCATATTATTATTAATTTATTAATATTAACAACTACAATTACATTTCTACTATTTTAAAAATTCTAGGTGGTATTTGCATTAGCTTCAGTGTAGAGCATGGCAGAGGTGAGTTGTTTATATTTAGAAATGAAAAATTAGATTTCAACATTTCTCCTCCTTAAGTGGGGAGACAGATGCAGATGTTTGCTTTGCTCCATTGCTCAGGCATGTGAGTACACTTGATCTAAATTTTGCTCCCTGACAGGGAGCAATGTTTTTTTCATTTTCTCAGTTTTCTGAATAGAGCAATAATCCGTGAATTAAATATGAATTGCTTAAGTTAACAGAATGCAGCCGTGTGCATGTAAATTACATGTTTTTTGTTAACAGCATTAGGGTTTCCCTGCTACATGGTTGCATGCTTACATGTAAACATATTCATTCTCTTAAGGATATTTTTTTCTTTACAGAATAGTTTAGACAATGTAAGCATTGTGTGTCTTATAGCAACCTAACAGTACAGTGATGTAACTGCATTATCAGCTGACATTGAGGTACTGTAAGTTTTACAAAATAATGCAAATCAAGTTATAAACTCTAAAATCACCCATTTGAAAAAGAAAAACATAGGAGCAATATACTTATTTATATTAGTTAACAACAACAGATATCTAGTGTACATTATGTAGAACCATACTTTGTGTAAAGCCAAGGTGGTAAATTCAGCAGAAATATTTCTGGGCTGGAGTTTACCTTAACAGATGGAGAAACAATGGTTATGCCTAAAGGCTAAACCATGGGGGTCCCTTCTCATCTGGTCTCCTGCTGAATGTCACCTCTACCAAAATGGATCAAAAAGGAAAGCTTTTTTATAACTGCTACGTTAAATCAGCTGCTGACTGTGCAATTCGAACTTTGACTTGATGATATGTTCTTATCACTATATTCTTTATTATTTTGTAAACTTAAGTATTTGCCTACAGTGCTCTTTTTCTGGTTAACAAGAAGAACCTTTTGTGAACAAAACAGGGAGCACTTTTCTTCCCTCCACATAAAGTAGCAGTAAGCAGCATGTGATCAGCAGAGCTACTCATGACCTGAAGAAAGACAGCCTCAGTCATTGATTGGAACAATTGTGTTATTCTTTTTGACTTCCAACAAAGGCCAAAATGCTTTCAGTATAGGCTATACTGAAAGCAAAAAAAAAATGATCCCAAAGATTTGATCTGTTTCTGATTATCCTTATTTAACTAAACTCTATTGTGTCTATCCAGTAGTAATACTAAATGAGATCCACAGCATAGCATGATACTTGTGAAGATTTTGATTATTTAAGAAGATTTAGATCCAAATTAAAAATGTGTTGACATGTGTGCCAAGGTTTATAATGAGAGCCAAAATCAAATGTAATTACCAAACATTATGTGATAATACAATCAAAACCAAACTTTGCATTTCAAGCCAAAACTCAAGCCATAGAATACTATGTGGAAGGATCCCATTTAATAGATCTGGGATGCTACCCCCTGCTGTTGACTGATAAATTGCCTTGGCAGACATGACTTCTCAGCTGAAGTGTCATGATGAACAAAACTGTCAGACAGTTTTATGAGAAGCTATAGTCTTTTTCTGATTCATTGGGAAATAATATTGGATTTGTAATTTGACAAGTTGCTGTGATACTACAGTGTACTACACATTGTCGCGCATAGTTACAGAATGGGAAAAAGCCTCTGGAAATTACATTTTTTCCTGAAAAAACCCTGTATAATGCATTCTGACATTCCAATTGTAGAAGATGTACTGGAGACATAAACCATCAACAGAGAATACACTTACTGTTTCATCATCACTGTACAAGTGATGTGACTGATAAGGTCCAGCTGCATGCTCTCTACCCTGCCTAAAGGCGCCAATATGCTTCAAGCAAAGTGCCTGTCGGTTCGTCAAACAGCATCTGAAACCCCTTTCTGAATGCTGTCAAGGAGAGACTGTCCAGGTGTGTTTTATCTCCATTTTGTAGCCTACGATTCATTCCCCTCACAATGATGGCAGGCTAATGAACTAATGAACATGCTAGTAATTAGGGCAAACACTATGTAGGTATAACAAATATCTCCAGTAATATCAGAATCATGTGATTACAATGTTACTGTAAACCTAAAATATATAACTTTGTCAGCTCACAATCCAACATCAAATCACGCATCCAGGCGTGTACATCTGTTTTTAGTGCCCCTCTGTTGCATTCTATGCAATTCTGTTTTATTTATGGGCAGCGCTTTATTTTCCTAAATGTGACGTATGTGTTGTCAAAGTGGTGAAGATGTTTTCTTCATTTTCTTGTGTTTTGTCCATTTGCATTGTGTTTTCTTAAGCTGCAGTGCTTTTAACTCCCTCTCAGCCGCTGCACCATCTAGAGTCCTCTCTCCTTTACTTGTACATTTGACATGATTAACTTCTGACCCTGGTAAATATGAATATAAATAAGCTGTAGTGTACAGTAAGTGTGCTACTGAAGACTGCTGACCGTGTGGGTTTTAGACTATTCAACCTTCCTATTCTTTTGCAACACTCATCTCAGCACAACATAATACTGTCTAAATGGCCATAGCTGCTGGACATGGTTAACACCGTTGACAGTAGAGCAGTTCGTTTGAGTGTTCATTAATTCCCTGACCTTTATACAGAGTGTTTCCCTGCGAGCCAAGAAATGTTATTTACACCTGCTTGAATGAATGGATGGTGTATTAAGACTAGCTCCCTTTTCAAGATGGAAATTTCATTACTGTAGATTCTATTTCCATCATCAATTATTTAAACATTGCTGCTTAATTAAGTGATCCTTTGGACACTATGATGACTCACAGGTCAAACAGAGATGTGGTGAAACTGTATGATGTCTTACATAAATATATACAGTAGTGGTGTTTATATTTATGTAGTAGTGCGCGTACCGCTATACATTTTTTTAATCTTATTTCAGAAAGAGAAGCTATTTCTTATTTCGCATTAATCTGCATAAGCTGATCTGCTTTAGAGAGAAACATGAGAAATGTTGTTGAGCTGATTTTTGTTTTTGTATCTTTCTACCAATGTACTAAACACAACTGCAGCTTTTAAACAGTACAGCCCCAGACTTACTGCCTGGTAGTAAGTCTAGTATAATGAAATCTGAAATGTTTCTCGTTTAGGGCTATTCTGCTTAAGCCACTACGCAACGTTACTGGGGCATAGCCAATTGGGACTAGAACATGTAGGGAGAGGCCATGCAAGCTAACCCTTTGTTTAGAGTCCTTGGGCCTAGTGGCAATATCTCGCCTCAGTGAGAGCCTAATTTCATCTTCAATCAGTATCTCCAGAGCCATCAGGGATAACTAGCAGCTCCTGCTCAAACTACATTTCATATGTGCTTATCAATTCATGATACTTTGCTCCATGATTTCTTATTCTGCTTAATTTAACACAAATGATTTTCAAATTTAAGTCAGTGTACAGTAACAGATTAATAGAAAAAACACAGATGGTATGGAGAGGAATATTAGATTACCACCTCCAGTACAAGCATCCCAAGAGATAAAAATAGTCTGTGGATGAACATTCCTAACCAATGCAAAGTGAGGCCCGTATTGTTATAGCATTCAAAGCTCCATCTGCTCCTCCTCACTACCAATAAACTAGTTTCACATTGTAATAGTGGGTATTATGGTAGCAAATCAGCCATTATCTAAATATATATGCAAATGTTCTTATAATGACGCAGATATTCACATCTTCTCTTTGAAATTAGCTATAGTTATAGCATGTTATCTACACTTTGAGATGGAGAACCCCATTGTGTGGTTTTTAATTTGTTACATCTACTTGGACAAGCTGATTTCACTCTAATAAATGAAACCTGATGAGGAAAGCTCTGTATGTGTTTCACCTCATACTGCGAGACACCAAAGACGGGCTGAGCGTGACGAAAAATGGATGTGCTCTTCTTGAGAGTAGTCACCCAAGTGTCCTGCAGCACACCTTGTGCACTGTAGACACTCACTGTGTCCCCTGTCCCCTTGCTCCCCTGCCACTAAACCCTCAGCAGGGGTACACGACCCTTCAGTCCCCTCGGTGGGGAGTCACCTATGAAACCCTGCACCCACGCATACCACATGTCCCAGATCATTCAGCACGGTTAGCTAAGCTGCCACTGTTATGTAGCCATTAACCATTTAACTTCTCTGCACGGTGTCAGCTTCCTTTTGTTGAAACTCATTTAGGTACAAAGTATTATTACACCCCATGGAATAGGATAGCTTTGCAAAGCCATTAAGGGAAAGCATTTATCTCATTGGTTTTGTATCAGAGTTGGAGGAAGACTGTGCTTGTGGTATCTTCTCTCACAATCCGTCTTGGTTGTTCAAACAGAGGGGAACACAAAAAATGTAACGAAAATGCGCTCGTGCTAAAGGCCTTTGCTGTGATCCCATAGTCCCCATTGTTCCACTACTTTTAATTTCTAAGCATACGCATAAGCAGCTTAACTTTTTGCCTTTTCAGTGAAAAGAGCCAAAGCTTTGTTGCTCCTGATGTGACACGGCTTCCTCAAATCCTGACCTTTTTTTTTTTTTTAAAGATTTCCCATTGTAGTTACTGATGGGAGAAGAAAAACAAAACGTCATATTGCAATTCCTCTAAAATCTGGCATGTCCACACCTCATAATTTCAACCAATATTTAGAGTGAGAGCATCTCCTGTGTGAAAAACAGGGAGAAATAGAAAGAGGGAATCCTGGTAACATATCTGAGCTAATACTGGTTTATTTTATGTTCTTTTTTAATATGCCCACGTGATTTGTGACGTACAGTAGTTGCATGGAAAATGGAGGGGTTTAATACATAGAATTAACTGATTTGCATGAGAACTGATAACTTGAAATACAGTTAGGAGAGGAGAAATGTAATACATCCACTTTCCTTCCATCAGCTTCAATTTGTGGAGCGCCTTGAATCAATATGGCCATTGCTCTTAGGGATGCCATGAATCTTTCACTCCCCTATAGCAGTGGGAGCATGTGGATTGTGTCCTCCATACCAGTTTAATGCATTTCCTCTGTAAGCTGCTCCTTCCCAGTCACTGCACTGTCAGCCCTGACATTTTTATTCATGAGCACACGCGCTCACTGTAAATTCCTCTGAGGAGTATTAAGAGTTGTGTCTTGAAGCTGTGATGCACACCAGGGAAGATTGTGAAGAGACAGAGAGCAATGATTATGTTAGAAGGTCTCTGTAGCTCTCATCTGTCACGCTTTAAACATTACAGGCACATGATGTTTCGATGGGAGGAAGATGAAGTTGCTTTAAAATCCTACTTGTCAAAAACCAAGCTGTTCATGCTCTCACAAACAGACCTGCGAGTGTTTTGTATAATTGTCTTGCAGGTTTCTGAAAAAATCTATTTTAGCATGTGTAGCAGCTGGCTCTTGGCTTCTTCTTGATTAGCAAAGAATACAAAACAAAACAAAACAAAAAAAACAGGCTGCTGATGTATCCATGGCCTAGAATCTAATCAAACTCACAATTAAAAATTAAAGCCCTGGCTCCTTATGATTAAATAAAACATTATGTGTCTTTTTTTCCAGCTTAGACTCCTCATATACTGCTGTTTGTACATGCCTTGGAAGTTAGCACAGAGGAAAGAATATGAGCTCAAAGCAACAATATCACGCACACACACAAATGTTGGCCTCTGTTGGTTCAAACACTGGCACAAAATTAAAATAAAAAAAATGCATGTTCTTGTGCTGGTCTATAAGAGTACTTTTGGATTGACTCTGTACAGCTGTGTCATGGTGATCATAAAAAGCTCATGTGAGAGCATGGTAGGAGGTGGTCAATCTGGAGATTTATGCCACTGAGCGGTAACATCGTATTAATTCTCTTTGACTCAGGATTGCTGTCTCTGCAGTGCCCCATTCATACCGGGACTAAGACTGGCCAAAAATGAATGACAAACACCAGGCTAGCATTAAAGGGAGAGCTTTTTCATGCAAAGCTGCAGCCAATCACATGTACAGCAATTTTACAGATTAGTGGATTGATCCACTGTCTAGTAAAGCTGCTGTACAACTTTGCTGCAAACAACTAAATGGCTAAATGAATGAAATACATATTTGAAATGTGTAAAGCAGATGTATTTATGGTAAAGTCAGAAAGCATAATACACTTTACAGGACAGCAGGTGAGATATGTCTCTCCTCCACCATCTTTCATTCTATCCATCAAAGCATAAAAACTGTGTATCATGTCATCACTTGACATAGCACCTACTGTTTCGTCCTCTTTCTATTTCTGTTTTAAATCCTAAACGAAGAACAGGTGCACACCATCATTTTGGCAGCCAGACTTTTTTTGTGTGTGTCAGCCAGGCACATGATGCTGTGAATCAAGGCAGGAGCAAAAAAGATGTGTCCATAATCTACCGCTGTGTTTCAACACCTTCTCACATGGAGCTCTGTTGTATCTGACACACTGACCGTTAAACCTCATCTGTAATGCATACAGCCAAACACTAATAACATTACTATAATACCATTTTCACACCACACCACCACAACCATTTTCTAATGTGTCATTGTTCAGATGTGGATATTAAATGCAGCAACATTTTTTGTTAGGGTAATGTTTTGCTTCACAAGGACTCTTTTTTGAAATCTCTATTCATAATCCTTCTGACGTATGAGGAGGATCAAAGTTATCTGTATGTGTTGACTTTCACCAAGTACATGAATACCTCCAACATAAAGGAGTTATTTTAGAGCTGACTGCCCTCACTGTTTTCCTCCATCAAGGGGTTAATGTCTGAAGAACATCTTGTAACTGACTCTGGCTGGTTAGGAACAGACTCACAGGCCACATCAAGGAGTGGGCATAGTGAGAAGTAGGTAGGTGCTTTTCTCAGGAGCAACATGTCACAAAAGACTTACGGGCATACTGTGACAGCTGCACTATTGTGCCAGGCCACTGACTTACCGTCCTTACGGTAGTAGGTGATCTCCACCTTGCGCTCCTCGGACCTGAGCACAGCCTGAGCCACCTGGCTGATGGCCTCTTTGTTGGTCAAGCCACCATGGAGGAAGTCACAGGTGCACGGCTTCTGCATGATGTCCGGTCTTGAGAAGCCTGTCATCTCGCAGAAGCCATCGTTGCAGTATATGATTGCACAGTTCTCCACCCTGGCATTGGCTATCACAAATTTCCGGTCTGCATGAAAAGAAAAAGTATGAACTGTGTTCTTCCTGCTGTGGTACATCTGACCTCAGAGCCATTGTGTCAGCTCGCACATAAAACCAATCAACATTCAAGGTGATTAAGTTTTCTTTCACTTCTCAAGAATTTTCACTGAGGTTGTATAGAAAAATAAGCAGCCTACTAAAGATTCAATTGTTTTCTTAAGAAAGACAGTCATCCTAAAATGTTTCTTATGGGAACAATTTTATCACAGGATAAACTTATTATTATTCACTCATCATGTTTGTTTTATTGTTATTTTGTCAAAACATTTACTTTGTAGCATCCTCTTATCTGGTAGCCGTAATTGAACATCAAGAAGATACTTACTCTGACCCTCGAATTTCCGAATAATTAATCCAAGGAATGTGTTTTGTGGCGCAACGTGACCTCTTCTTACAGGCATGTTTACACATAGAATATCCCACGATCTCCAGTAAAAGCGCCTTTACAAGTAAATCCCGAAGTTACAGATGTTGGCTCTTTGTGCCGTTTCCCTTACCACGCACCATAGCCGACGCGACTCGACTTCCACTTTGAATGACCTTCCCACTTCGCCGCGCAGTTCTTTAGCCTTGTATGCCTGAGCATGTGAATGCCTCCTCGCCGAAACGCACGGAATCGGGGAGGATTGCTTGAGTTAGATTCGGTTCGCAAAGCATTTCGCGTTGAGGGGGTGCGATCCTGACGTCCTCTGTTGTTGTGTGTTGTGCGCATTTACAGCGGACAGTGGTTGATATGCCAAGGGGAGTGACGTTGCTCCCAGGGGGCTTAGTTCCCTCCACCTCGGATAAGTCCCAGCCTTGTGCACCGACACTGAGCATTATCGGGCAGTGCGCTCATTTGGAATGTTATGCCTTTCAATATGCTGCGCTGTATGAAAAAAACATGTAGTCTATAAGACAGTACGCTTTTAGTGAAGAGTGATAAAGTACAGTATACTTAGAATGTAGTGGTGCTTTCTTATGTGGTTTCATATTATAAAAGCACTGCTTAACCTGTACTCTAGTGAATCTATTAAAAGTACTATTTTATATGTCTACACAACTAGTTTGTACCTGAAATTTTAGTCTACAGTTATTTTATATTATTATATTACCGTGCTGTAACTGGTACTTTGGTTCTAACTACTTTTCTGTACTGTCACTGCTTTGAGTATGCGTCTAAGCAGGCCTATGCTGGTAAAATATGAATATTGTTTAGCCTCTTAACAATGAGTTAATGACTAATTATTAAAGGAGTAGTGCAACATTTTGGGAGATAAGCCAATTTGCTTTCTTGCCCAGCTCAATCATTAATATTATTTGCTGGACTTCTTCTTGGCCGGGAGCAGTGACTTCCGGTCACTGTGTCGTCACTGCTTCAGAAGTGCTGGTAGGTGGATTCTGTTACCCACAGACAGAGCCAGGCTAGCTGTTTCTCCCGTTTCCAGTCTTTACGCTAAGCTAAACTAATCTAATCTAAGATAAGTGGCTGTTGGCTGTGGCTTTACATTGCAAGGACAAACATGAGAGTGGTATCAATACTCTCATCTAATAGTATATTTCCTAAAATGTCAAACTATTAATACATCTTATGTAATTACATTACCAGCAATGGCAATACAGTATTTTATTTTGAAGGCAATATTGGGTTAGCTCATACATAATTTGCAGAATATTACTTCCGGTGTTGCTTATGTCAAATCGCCACTATTATATGAATTAGTCATTTGGTCATCAGAGAATTAAATGTTTAACAGTAAAACACATGTTGCCAGAAGCAGTGGTTAAATTCCAGTGGTGGTTCTGAGGGTGGCCCTTTCTGAGTGTTTTCGAAGAGCATTTCTATGAACACTCTACACAAGTTCTACACAAATTGACCAAATAAATCAATTCAAAGACCTATACATACACCTATAATACACTCATACAGTGTTTCCACTTATTTTACCTGAAACTACCTTTTCTCAGGACTGTGTGGGTGTGTACAGAATGCACTTGACTGACTCCCTGACTCTCCTGTCAGTTTTGTTACACCTGTAAGGGTGGCACACAAATGACAAAATCACACCTTTACAATTCTTAATACATGTACTTTGATGACCTAATTGTTCTCAGCTTGACCCAGCTTTAACCCATGCTGAGGTCTACTCAGCCAGAATGACTGAAAACACTTGTTCAGGTTTGCTGGGCCTTTAAGGACCAGATCAGGCGTTTGACTGCCAAGAGCTCCTCAACGTTGTTGTCCATGGAGCTGAAGGTGATGATGGGAATCCTGATTCGATTTATATTTGGCACATGTGGGCTGAAATCTCTCAGCAACAATCATCTTTTTCTAAAACTGCGTAGAAAAGAAAACCGGTGTTGAAAACCTTGTGACACTCCTTAGGGTTCAGTTGATGAACCATCTGCTCTACTGTGTGTTTGTCTGATGTGTTCACTGTCGCTGGGTAACATGAATACTGCTGAGTAAAAGCAGGAAGTGTTTTCTTTTTCTAAATTAACAATTGAAACTAGTGTTCAGTTTATGGGGGGTTGTCACTGTAGCACCGCTGTTTAATGGACCTCAGTCCCACCAATGGGAATTACATAAATATGAAATTAGCACTGGATTGGTCAACCAACTCCTGAGAAAAATATATACAGTAGCTTTTATTGGCTCGGCTTGTTTGCCCCTAGTAAGCATTTGTTTACTTTAGGTTCCAATTGTGATGCTGGGCAGGAACATCAATTCAGTTTTCTGAGTTTGTGTGCTGGAACCAACTGCCCACCATTTTATATGGGGGCTTGATGTGAGTTTCAGGGACTGAACCAGAAGGTCTGGTGATCTAAAACAATCAGCTGAAAGCTGCACAGAGCAACAAATTGGACTGTTGATTGACATGAGCAGGACTAGCAACACAGGCAATCATTTGATTCAGTGTTAGAAATATCAAAAAAATCGTAATGGCATTGCTATGCACAATGTTTAATGTAGGATACTAAAAGTTATTGTGGTTATATCTGTAATAATGGTTGTTAGCCATTTTACTGGATGAAACAATTAGCTTTTACAGCCACACTGTGAAGTTAGCCAAGTTTTGGAGCTGTTGTTCTCGACCTGTCAAAAGGGCTTATTTAAGTAATAGTAAAATCTATTTATACATTTTTAATACTGTAATTTAACCTAAAGTGGTTTCACCACAACATTAGTGTATGTTTTAACAGTTATTCATTAAATGTAACTATTTGACTTCATTTTTCTTTATCTTGCGGATCTCAGAAGTTTGTATACGTTTCCACACAACTTTCCAGAAAAGTCAGCACGAGGTGAGTTAGACTGAGTCGCTGTCCATGGTCCTGCAGTTTCAGTACCACTCTCTGTATCCTCCGGGAGCTGGGTAAAAAACTGGTATACTTCACTGATGTACAGTCACCTGCTTGCAGTCACACAATCAAACACACACAATTTCTCTACAAATCATGTTTTTCCTTCATGGGATTTTCATGAATGTGAAAACACAATGTGCATGTAAACAAGAGAAATAAAAGTTCAGCTAATCTGCAAAGGCTACAGCCAACAGCCAGGTGGCGAAAAAAATGCAAAAAAACATCTGTCCCAGTATTTCAGCTGGAGCTCACCACCCATCTGGCCAATTGAGAATGAGAGAACACACTGAAATAAAGCGCATTTACAAACATGATCGTATCCAGAGATCATACATATTTCATGAATATCAAGATGACCTGTACATTTATGTTTATTTAACCAATTGCCACCCAAAATGTGATGCATTTATAGTGTTTTAATCTAATTGGCAAACCATCTCATCATGTATTATGAAAAAAGGCCTTATTGTTCACTACTTACAATACTTATGAACCACACACTTGGCTGGTGTGATATTTTGTTGCTGTACTGTACTCACTGAGAACTTGCGTGGAGCTGCAGGTGTGTGTCATAGTGTGAAAAAACACTCCAGGATTTCACTTTCACACTATTTCTTCAGTTTTATTGGTCTACATTTAGAAGATTGGGGCAACAGCTTGAGGCAGTATCTGTTCTCTTGTTTTGCACTGCTTTGGGAAGAGTTCACTTTAAAAGCCAGCATGGATAGCAATTTTGTGACTTTTCAAGTACCCATAAACACAGAGCTCCCCAGGCCACAGTGCCTTGTCTGTTGTATTTTATTAAATCAGAGTTGCATTAAGCCAATCTGCAGCTCATATCCATTACTCACAACACAGCCACAGTTGAACCTTTCAGAGGACAGCCATAAATCACTAAGAATTATGTTGAAAATCATGACTTGTGTTTTTTTTCTGTTTGTTTAGCTTAGCATTTTAGGAGGAAAATCCAGTTTATTGTCTATTCTAGGACCTGGAGTCCAAACTATTACTTACAGTACTATGACTTATGTGAGAAATATCATTGTTGTATGTACCTTACTTTTAGAAACATACTTGATTTATACTGGCATATATGCAGACTGGTAAAAGGGTAATAATGGGTGGGGGAGGGGTGATACATACTGAGAGCTGCACACAAGGAAAACAATACCCCATGAAGAGCTTTGTGCCCTTGGGTAAAGGCACACTGTAGTGTACAACTACTCCAGCATGTTCTCGCTTACAATGCATCTGCATCATGCATGTGAATTACACTTGAAATAAAGATATCTTATTCTGCCAGAGCTATTTTTCCATATTTAATAGCTCAAGTAGTGGAGACAAAACAGACCTTTAATTCTTTAGCTACCTTTAGTTAGCTATTACTTAAAGTAATTACTATACAATATGTGCTGAATTTTGAGTGGTTTGTAAGTGTGAAAAGTATTAATACACTGTATGATGTAATGTTTAGAGGCAGCTTTAACTACTACCATCAAAATGACAGTTGTGCAACTTACAGTAAAGATGACAGAAGTTGGAATCAACAATCTGATGAACAGACAGCACTTCACTCAACTATGAGGAATTAAATTGAGTGAGTGAAACACCAAACCCGTAATACACAGGTCTTACTATGCTGATGTTAATAGAGCATTTACTCTAATGGCAGGGTACCTGATCTTTTATCTTCAAATGGTGCAACTCAAACAAGATGCACAAACGCATTACATCTTCCATTAATGACAGGTAGTAGTGCCTGTGACTGAACAAGATGATGACATTCATCACTCTGTGGCTCCAGGACTAGTAATTGATCTGTCGGGTTACAATAGTTTCAGCTTTGAGTGATTTTACAAGGGAGGATGGTGCTCTAGTGAAGAAGGAGATTCAAACCTCTATGCCAGAAAACATCCATCGTTTGAGCAACAAAGTGAATGTCTGCCATTTCACAGCTGAGTTCAACTATGTGCATACAGATCAACCGTGTGTCATATGACATTACACTACACTACACTCTTAAAAGCTGAGTGACATTCTTAAATGTACAGCTTCAAAGGATTCCAGCACTAATGCTTTCTGGATACTGTATGGTTCTTTTGAAAATCACGCTGCCATTCATTAATTCGGTCATTCATTTATTCACTCATTCCACATAATCTCTGAGAATTTAGAGCAATTTGAAAAACAGCTGCAGCCACAGCAGCATCCACTGTCCAGAGCCTAATCCAGGTCTCACGACAGTATAGCTCTCTCTGTCTCTCTTTTTCTCTCTCTCACCCCTTCTACTCTCTCTGCTATTGTGGCCCATACAAGCACACCAGTGGAGCACAGTTGCAGGGCTTACTCATTGTCAATATAAACCATTACGGCCTTGTCTCAGAGAATAATCCACTAGTGCAAAACACCAGAGTGCTATTGCTGCTGTGCCTCACCCCATATGCCACCGCACACATTCTGCGCCATCTGCCCTCAATGAGAAAAAAATGGAGCAAAAATAGAAAAAAGGGCCACCCTTCACTTTTGGCTTAGTATGTGACTTCACAATATCATTTAATCTGCCAGAGGTCAGTGCTTTGTCCCTTATGCGCTATTGGAAATTTTAGACCTATCACATAGGGTGAAAATGTGCTTTGTGAAAGTGTTTCTCAAAATGACATAAAAATATGTACAATGCTCAATTAAAACATCAACTGTTATTTTCTCCTGGTGCCTTGGGCATGAAGATTGTTTTGAACCATCCTATATCATGTGTTTCCATTAATTTACAGGGTCAGAAATACTGCAACATCTGTCCCGTGTCACCATTGTGAGGAAATTAGTGCTAGGCCCCGTGTCAATGCAGCTGCAGTCTCTAGCCACAAGCACCATATGTTGCCACCCGCAAATAGACTACAAAGTCATCTGAAGTGAACTGCTGCCTGTGTGGTTTGCTTCGCCGCTTGCCTTTGTCCAGGCTGTGACTGCTGATTCATAAAAAGCCAGGCATCTTCTGTAGGTCAGCCATCCATTGTTGTTAATCAGACTGGCAGTGGAACGAGAATCAGTCCTGATACATAAAGCTTACACAAATCCTGCTGAAGAAAAATGATATTTACAGATTACATACACTTGGGGGTTGAAGTGTCAAGCAAAATAAACATATAGGAAATATTAGTTAAGGATAATTTCTCTCAGATTACCTGAATAAAAGATAATTAGAATCAGACTGATATTACTATAGTCACACTTTGAAATAAATAAATATGGTGCATGCAAAACAACTTGAAGTGACATTAAAGGTTTTCCTAATGGTAGGGATTTCCCACTGAGGTCATCAGCAGCATCCCTCTTTTACTCCAGAGGAAATGGCTCTCCAAGGCTACAGCTAAACATCAATATAGATCATTTATTCAGGGGCAGTGTAATGCCAGATGACATGCAAAGGGCACCGTCACTGAATTTTTCCCCACCAAGAAACAATTTACCTTTGTGAAACCTGAAGAGTCTAAAGCCATACATATTATATATTTCAGAAAAGCTAACTCTGTATTAAAAGCTGCATTAATACATTTATATTAATAGCGTTTGTGTTGGCAGCAGATAATGATGAGTCAGATCCACTCATCAACTTGACAAACTACAAAGTAAGGAGATGTTTCTACTACTGTGGACCATCTAATTTGTTTCCTGCTGTGTGTAGATTAAATATTGAAGAGAAAAATTGGAATATGTCTGTGATCAGAAAATGACCTCTCTCAAAACTTATATGTATGTACTCATATGTATATAGATATATATACAGACAGTGGACAAATTAAGGTAAAACCTGAAAAGAGTGGAGAAAAATATGAAATGCAGATGCTTCTGTGCAGCAGGGCTCATTGAATGGTTTGGTGAGTTTAAAATGATGTTGATGCTATGAAAATGCTACGGCCTTTACAGTCACCAGATCTCAACCAAGTCGAACACCTATGGAAGATTTTGGAGCAGTTTGTAAAACAATGATCTCCACCACCATCTCCATAAAAGAAAATGATATGATATAAACTTTCATCTTCAAATCTATTTAGTGATGTCTGTGGCTGTCTCTGATGCTATATGTCCTTTTGTTATGTCTGGCCATGTTTGTTTTTCTTTCTATCTGCTGTACTCAGGTCTCTCTTGCAAAGGAGATCTTGATCTCAATGAGATGATCTGATTAAATAAAAAGGTTGCATATATAAATGAGGGAATATCTTGTGGAGGAATGGTGTTCATCCCACCAGTAGAGTTCCACCGACTTGGCAAGGAGCACTGAAGCTGTTCTGGAGGCTCGTGGTGGCCCGACTCCATACTAAGACACTTCTTACTGGTTTTTCCTTTAATTTGTCACCCATTTGTAGGTGTCTCTGGGAGAGACTCGTAAAACAAATGTCATCAAGAGGTGGAAAATCTCCAGCTATTGCCGTCCTCTTGGCAAGTTTTAGGAGGAGCAGTTCAATACCACTGTTGTCAAAGTGCTGGCAGTACTCAATGGAGTGATTACCTCATTTCAGTTATCCCCTCTGTGATCAGAGGTTACCATGGAAACTAGTGTGCCACTGCCCCTCTCCCTCTGTATGTAGGGTACATTTCATACAATTGTTCTATGGTGGTGTTTTCCTAATTAATGTTTTCATCATGACTGGGCCCTGCTTGTGAAATGAGTGAACACTATAATATTAAATACACTAGGCTCTGACTTTTATTTTAAGCAACAGGTTGAGCTGGCTAACACAGCAACTGTATAGATATGATTGATAGAGCTTTAAATCTGTTCACTATTACACAATGTCACCCTTCGTGTCACTGTGTACTCAAACAGTAGTCTGAGGGTGTGTATTATGTTTAGACTGGAGGCAGAGAAAAGCCCCATCACTTCCTGCTCTGTCTGCTTGGCACATCTCGCATGAGGGACTTTCACTATGAGTAGTCCGACTCCATAGCTCTCTCTCTCTGGAGGGTAGCCAATAAAAAAAGTCCTTCTCCACATCCAAACTAACTAACACAGATGTCGTTATGCATCACACAGATATCCTACACACTCTGCGCCGACCATATTCTCATATATAAGCAAGAAATACTTAAAAATGAATATTAAAATAATATCTATAAAGTTTAGGAACTAGTCCATACTGTCATTAAGACAGACTGCTACATGCATGCATTTCCATTATAGATATATGCAGCCAGATATAACTGTCATGACTGAAAAAGGGGGCATGAGCGTTTGAATCTTGCTGATTTGCTTTTTTTTCCCCTCAAAGGAGAACGGATTGTTTTTATACAGCAATACAGACTGCCTAAGCATTTTCAATGAATATTCCCTTGTGCTATACTGTACTTCCTTCTGATCTTTACTATCACTATGCAGAAATAAATGGCTCTGTGCTGACATCATGTGGTTGCTACCAAAAGTTACATGTAAAGTTTTACATATGACATCTCCTATCCTGATCTGTGTCCTAGCCCTGCTTAAACCACCCACGACACATGACACAAGCATGTAATCTCCATGTAAAACCTGGCAGATTACACATTGTCCTTGTGTCTTCCTGTTCTAGTAAACAATTACATAAGAAAAACACCCAGCCCTAAATAATGTCAGTCAGTCAACAGCTGGAGGAGCACTGCATCTCATCCTGTAAGAAAATACTGCATGCACTTAATTTTTGTTATCTGTTTCTGTATCTGCTGTGATGAATTGAACTGGGCCTCTAATGTTAGAGTCCATTCAGAGATCAAAGATTGATTTCAAAATATTGTAACAGCTGACGTGTCAGTAGATAATTTGTATCCATTATACCCAAGATCAGTTTCTACTCTGTGTATTTATGAATGGTCACTGATTTCAACAGCATGACTGTCAGTACATAATACATTTAAAAGTACAAAATGTGTTTCATTTTTTGCTAGGACAGCATATTGACGGTAGCAGTGAACAGCAAACAGGCGGCTTCAAACAGTAAGTAGCCTAACTGAAATAACTGAGAGACTGTGCAGTGTCATCATGTCCGTGTTTTGAAGTTGTGGCATCTGATAAGATGAGAAGAAGTTTTGCTGCTTCAGGACCTGGAAGACTTGCTGTGATAAATGGAACCATGAATTCTGCTGTCTACCAAAAACTCCTGAGGTAGAATGTCCGGCCATCTGTTCGTGACCTCAAGCTGAAGCGAACTTGGGTTCTGCAGCAGGACAATGATCCAAAACACACCAGCAAGTCCACCTCTGAATGGCTGAAGAAGAACAAAATGAAGACTTTGGAGTGGCCTAGTCAAAGTCTTAACCTGAATCCTATTGAGATGCTGTGGCATGACCTTAAAAAGGCAGTTCATGCTCGAAAACCCTCCAATGTGGCTGAATTACAACGAGTGGACCAGAATTCCTCCACAGCGCTGTAAAAGACTCATTGCAAATTATCACAAACGCTTGATTGCAGTTGTTGCTGCTAAGGGTGGCCCAACCAGTTATTAGTTTTAGGGGGTAATCACTATTTCACACAGGGCCACGTAGGTTTGGATTTTGTTTTCCCTTAATAATAACAACCTTCATTTAAAAACTGCATTTTGTGTTTACTTGTGTTATCTTTGACTAATATTTAAATTTGTTTGATGATCTGAAACATTTAAGTGTGACAAACATGCAAAAAAACAAGAAATCAGGAAGGGGGCAAACACTTTTTCACACCACTGTATTTATATAAACAGCCAGCAACACTGTTCATATCTTAGTCTGGCGTTCACTCAACGTGCATCAGCTCTGCTATTGCTCTTGACTGTGAACAGGGCTGTTATCACCTCAACAAACAGTTCTGCTATAAACTTCTCATAATACTAAACTTAAAACACTGAGTAAAGTATTACAGAAAACATTTACACTGCACCCAAATAACATATATTCACACCTGTATACTACAAACAGTTCTGTCAATAATTGCTTTACAGGTTGAGAACCAGATTATTTCGGCTGACTGGGTAATAAACCAAGCTTTCCAGCATCACTGACTAGTCTCACTCTGCTAGCTTGCTGCCTGTCTACTATATTCTTACCTTACGTAGTCTAATTGCATTAAACAGTGTATAGGTCACAGTAAAAACTATAAAATAACACCTTATGAACTGCTGGGGTTGGCCTTCATTAACTCAACATTTCAACGGGTCTAATGATCCTCGTTAGCATTTTTAATAGCCTGTGCTATTACCAATGCTAATCGATAGCATTTAGCTATATCAGCCCGCGACCGCTAATGCCTCCAGCACGTCTACACATATCCCAGCCTTGCACTAAACTCAAATTCACAGTATTATTTGCGAACAAAACACATTTGTTGTCATAAGAGTTACTGTACTTTGTCACCATAACAGCCCCTTTACAGGACTCTTTACCTGTGCAACACATATTTATGACAAAACTCAGCAACACTGTTCATGTCACCGTCAGGTGTTCACGATACACGCATCAGCTCTGTTATCACTCTTAACTGTGAACGCGGCGCGCCGTGATGGCGCGAGACTGATACGCACTGACATGACTAAGCTCTGAACGCCCTCTGCGGACCTTTTTGATACTAGGACAGACAAACAGCAGAGTCATAGAATTGCACACACATTTAACATTTAGTGTTTTCTAAAGTGGTGGAAGAAATATTCAGATATTTTACTTGAGTAAAAGTTGCCTACTCTGTAGTCCTGCAAAAAGTATTATCATCAAAATATATTTAAAGTAGCTACCAAAGGTAAAAGTAGGCCTACTCATTATGCATAATGGCCTATTTCAGAATAATGTATATTGTTATTGGAATATAAGTAGTGTGCATTAATTTGTACTTCAACTAATGTTGCAGCTGGCGAAGGTGGGGTTCATTTTAAGTAGTCTATGTACTGCAGGGTAGCTTAACCTACAATAACATATTATTTATTGGTCGATTTATATTTTGTATTAATAATTTAAATCTGCAAAGTAATTAGCAACTAAAGCTATCAAATAAATGTAGTGGAGTAAAAGGAGTAAGGAGTGTATGTCCCTCTAAAATGTAGAGGAGTAGAAGTAGAAAGTAGCATAAAATGGAAATACTCAAGTAAAGTAGAAGTACCTCAAAACTGTACTTAAGTACAGTACTTGAGTTAATGTACTTAGTTACTTTAAACCACTGTCAGTCTTGACACTATACTGTAATGTTCATCATAAATGTACTATTTGTATTGTATTTGATCTCTCATCTACAGGTCTGTGGCATGAGGTACGTCAATTCCAAGACAAACAGACAATGGTGACACTGCAGCAAAGACCTCACACAATTTTATTAAGATTGCCCTGCTCTGAACTGTAATGCTTGCAATTTGAGAACAAAAGCTGGTGGTTTGACAGAGACAGGTAAAAGGTTCAACCACTTCATCTTGGAAACATTTTGGTCTGATGTGGTTTGGAAATATTAATGATTTTTATGATATATATAAATTAATTTGATCTGACTTGAAACTTGACTTTTCACAGAACCACTGTGTAGCAAAAGCAGATTAAGAGATAAAATGTTATGGTTTCATATGGTTTATGGTGGTGCTATTTGTTGAAGTTCATTTTTAACCATTGGACTTTCTTTCTTTTTTATATAACATTTTTATTTATGGGGCAAAAAAAGCCACCATGTGGTGGGTTATGTGTGTATGCAGATGTATGTGTGTTGTAAATGTTGTATCTAATTTCCTTCCAAATGAAACACTGGGAACACTGGTCATACATATAATCTCCAAATTTATGCAACTGACAAGCAATTTAAAGCCTCATAAACAATTAGGGTCATGTTTTATGGGCAGTTCATGTCCACTGACATAAAAACAGATATTTAGTGTTTGTTTTTTTGGCAATTTCTCTGTCATCGAAAATCTATGGTATTAAGAGATTTGATGTTGTTCATAAAAAAAAGATTGAATAAATTCTCTTTTGAACATATTCATGGTCTTTTGTTATCGGTTATGTTTTCTTATAGATAATGTTGGGAAGTCGTGGCACATGCATTAAATGCATAAACTTCTATGTACATAAAAGCCTCCCATGCCATCTGAAGTGAAGTTCGTTATGTGCACTTTCATGTGCTATTAGGAAAAAGAATCACAGAAAGCGCTTTATAGAAAGTAAAGGAGACAAATAAGTTAAAAGTTCGCCTTTACAATTGACGTAAAGGCGAGCTGCTGTAACAAAGAGTTTCCCTTCGGGGATCAATAGTAAGTATTTCTGATTCTGATTCTGATAACATGGATAATACATACAAATGCTACAACTTGTTTTGCATGTTTATTACAATGAATGGGCTCAGCACCTTTGTGTGTTTGTATCTGTGCATACTGTAGGTGTATGTATGTACTGGCATGTGCATATAAGACCAAAGGACAGCGCACATAAAGGGGAGTGTGCAGTTGTTTGACTCACAGGGCTGTGATGAGTCATGTAAGTTGGAGTCTAGGCTGTTTTGAATACATTTGTTCCAGCATTGATGCTCCCTCCTCTGTGGGATCTCTGCTTCCTTAAGTAATGTTGTCCTTGAACTTTGTTATTTTGTTTGTTATCTCCGACTACAGTCACTAGTTAGCACATTTCTGCAAAAAACTCTGTGGGAAGAGATGCAATGATTTACCAAAACAAACTCTGCTACATAGAAATATTACAATCACATGTGAAACAGAAGAGGGCAGTGTTGACCAAGCTATAACTAAGAAGTCAGGAACTACAACTGGTCAACCAGTTTTATTTGTTTTGTTGACTGTAAGAATCAATTTCCAATGTAAGATCACTTAATTGCATTTTTATTATGACCAGCAAACTCCACCATGGACAACACTTCCATGACATTTGCACCAGGTTTTAATACTAATGCATGAAAGAGGCTATGGATCATGACACATGCAAGCAAGCAAGCATTCTACTGTAACTTGACACTCATTTCAAGCTTGAGGTTGTTATAACTTCAGACTGATGCTCTCAGAGTGACCTGACTGGAAGGACCAAACCTGTGGCACAGTGTGTGTTGGATTATCACACTGGGAATTAACAGAGGAAGGTTATAAACCTGTCTAGGCTTGCCAGAGGCAGGTTGAGAACTACAGAGACAGCCAGAGACATAACCTGACAAAAGACGTGCGGATGGAGACAGAAGAGATAGATAGATAGATAGATAGATAGATAGATAGATAGATAGATAGATAGATAGATAGATAGATAGATAGATAGATAGATAGATAGATAGATAAATAGAATAACAGCTAATTATTAACTACAACTCCAAGCATTTTAAATACGCTTCATGCATAGCTAAAAAACTGGTGAATAATTGTGACAATGTCGTGTAAATCCTTCCTAGTTGGGTTCATTCTTAGTGAGAAATCTGTTTTAGAGAGCAGAGTAAGTATACTTTGAAGTTGCCTCTCCAATGAAGGAAGGTGGACGGTGTTAAAAGTCATTCTTAAGTGTGGCACTGATGATAGAAAGTTGTGCTTGTGAGGGGGGAAATAGTGCCATACCTATGTAACATTCATATCATTTGAATTATGAATCAGAGTAAGAAGAACTCTATGTTCTAAGCTGATGAATATTTAAAGGATTGAGTATACAGATCATCATATTGACAAAGGGAGAATACTAATGTCCTCTTCTCTGAGTTTGATTAGAGGTTAAGCAGAATGCAAACTGCATAATTTATTTTCATTTTTGCATTTTTGTACCTTTTGATTTGACTCTTCTTTTTAGGTTTGATAACTTCTTTGTGCAGAAGTTCTTCCCTTTTTAAATTGAAATATGGTAAGGTACAGCATGTGAATGAGGGATAATTGGTGCCTTTTTTTTAGCATGTCAAAGAAAGTTAAAGACATATTTCAACTTTCTTTGTGCAAAATGTTTTATGTGCAGCAGACCTATTCAGTAACGATTTGTACAATATGAGTCTTCCATTTTCAATTCATTTCCAGTGGTTGACAAACACAGAGTGCCCACTGTCCCCACTGACATAGACATTGTCCACAGTCTATTAAATTGAATGTTGTATTTAGCTGGTTTGGAGCCAGGGCAAAGTTACATGCTTTTGTATCATTCTAGCTCCTCTGGTGGAATGGGCTTATTTCAGGGAGAGAGAGGCAGAGAGAGAAAGTGGGAGTGAGGGCCCATGCAGGTGAGAGTGTCTAACAGTGAGGAAATCAATATGATGTAAATTATTAAGAGCTCAGGAATGCGTCTGACCCCTACTGTCTTGCAGCAGGCTGGGCTCTGAAGGCTGGCAGGTGGACGCGAGCTTGGACTCTCCCTCTAACACTCATTAGTGGCTGGGAGCCGGGGCTCCTTGTGAGTGGGAAGGCAGGGATCACAGCGGGGAAGTGATGGCCCAGGCCTCTCACATCCCGGCTCAGCCTTCGCTCTGGCTCTGCCAGCCTCTCCCTGGAAGCTCATTAGTAAGTGCACTGATGCATAAGAGCTAGTCATTAGCTGGGCTTTTTTTCCGTCTTCATCTCTCTTTCCCCCGACACCATGTCTGATCCTGAAGACCGGTGGCAGTGCTGGTTTAAAAGAACGAGAGAAGTCCACATTACCGCAGGTACTCTAGACATATGGATATGAGACAGTGGTAGCCATCAGATTTTTGTCTTTTTTTATATGGGTGTATGGTGGGGGTGTCAATTTGGAGTTCTTCAAATGGAGGCCATCCAAAGCCCTTCAAACCAAAGAGTAAACATTAGCACTTGACCAGGACTTTGGCTGAGCACCCCTTTCTTCATCCATGGTTGGTTTTGATCTGGGGTATTTGCTTTTGCTGCTGGCCAGATCCCCTCAGCACCTGATGGTTGCCTAGGCTCTGAGTAAATAAGATCTGGGGCCCAGGCCTCTTCGGGGCTGCTGGGTAAATAAGGTCTCTGGTGTGTGTAGCGTGCCTGGCAGCAGGGTGAGCACTGGTGTGGAGGCCTCCAGAGACACGCCACCCGCCTTTTCTATGTCTAGCTGTTTAATTCTGTTATCCTCTCTCTCTTTAACGTACTCCACTCCCTCCCTACCCGGCGACACACACAGACCTCCCTCTCAGCAGGCATACTGATTAATGCTAGCTAGTTGTATTCATGAACATTTATGTTTCTAAAGCACTTGCAACAGGACTCGTGTGTGTCCAATATCATGGAATTGATCACTTGTTCATGCAGATTGCTCAAATAAAAAGGAAACAAACCATTTCAGATTTGCATATGAACTCTTTTGTCAAGACAATACCCACATTTATTTAGTTATGCATGGAGTTTGCAGATGGACACTTAGAATTTAAAGATCCTGTAATTAAAAGTATTTGAACATCACATAGGATCAAGCTCCTGTCTCTGAGGAACAGTTTGGTGTTTAGTAAGTCTTTAAATGTCAGAAAGATAAATGATGATGATAGCACCTGTAATAATGTAATTACTTTCTCAATGGTAATCTTCCAAGCCCTCAAACAAATGGATTTCATATACTTCTGAAAGATTAACCAATTTAACACCTGATGTCTTCATGACTTATTAAAACAAAAAGTAGCCATGGGGGACCTGCAAAACATTGTAGTTGTTATATTGCTCAACCTAAATATTGTGTACCTTGCTTTCCGCTGGTCTCAAGAAAGGCTAATAGTGGCGGTTTGTAAAAGACATAACTGTTAATGTCCAAGTTTCCCCAGTAAATGTATATTGTTCAGCAGCTGATATAATACTGTTTTTGAATGTCTTTTCAGCGGTGGATTTACAGATAAGAAGTTTATATGCTATAGTGTCATTCAGCCACTGTAACGAGGGATTTGCCTTTGTGAAAGTTTACTGAGTCAAATCTCATCAGCTTAATGTGATCTGGCGCTAGCAATGCTGGATCCCCTTATGCCAATTAATCCAGGTTGTAACTCACAGACTCCTGCTGACCAATTCACATCCATTGTTGATAGTTTTTGGCTGCAGGAGCCTCAAACCTCCTTGTTAGAGCCAAAAACCACAAGAAACCCACCACCTCTTTCAGTTCCATCATATTGTCTGTTGATTGCCAGCAATTAGTAAAGCCAGGCAGGCTGAGAAATGACAAGATGGGGCATGGCTATTGCAATGCATGGGCGTTGTTGGCTCACACGCCAGCTGAAAGCCTCGACAATGTTTGTTAACCCTAGGGGTCACGACTGATTCACTAGTGCAGGCAGAAAACAAGATTTATGTAGCACAAATCAATACGCAGACAGACTTTTACCATTGTGGAGCGCCAATCCAGGCACTTCTCTCTATCAGTCTAACATGACACTAATGTTTTTTTTATTCCTGTTTAACCCAGCCAGTGATGAATCTGTTGGCAGACCAAGTCGGAGACGGCGAGAAGCAGGCTGCCCTTGATTAGTTGGGGAACACATGGCAACATGCAGAGGCTGATTCAGTGGCATGTCATGGAGGCAAGGGCCCATCAGTCTTCAGGTTTCCTGCTGGGGGTTGTTTATCCAGTGTTTATCCATTGTGGGAGAAATCAGCAATTTACATCCCAGCGCCTGACAGTGTATCAAATGGACTGATGACAGTGTACTTAGGTGCTGATCCCACTCAGTGCTGTCTTAAGTAAATTAGAATGAATGCAGTTCCTCCAGTTCTCCTCACCAAGAGAGTTCACTAACCAACCTAACTGGTCCACTTTATTCTCCCCACCATCAGCTCTGATTTCATTAACATTGCTTGTCAACCGAACACAAAAGGACACACACCTGACAGAACACTCGCTGCAAACAACTCCAGAGTAAATTATTGTACAGTAGGAATCCTCCGCTTACAAGCTGGCAGGCCAATAATGTAAAATTTGTTTAATGTCCTCCCTGCTTACCCTGTTAAAGGGGGATATTGGAAAGTGACATGAGTGACGGGCGGTATTCTCTGAGCAGGCACAATAGAGGAGTTGAGCCTGGTGCCAAGTTCTATTTCAGGGGCTGCATTCCAATTGACTAGGAGGCTTGTGAAACAAACACTGGTGACAGAAACGAGAGTAAGGCCCTGGCAACAGTTGGCACAGTGCCAGGTGTACAGTCTTTCCTTGCAGCATCTCTCTCTCTCTCTCTCTCTCTCTCTCTCTCTCTCTCTCTCTCTCTCTCTTTCTGTCTCATACACACATTAGTGACACAATGTGACCACTGGGATAACTTAGCAGCATTATCTCTCTGCATGTGATTAAGTATTGGACCAGCTTTTGCTTGTTCCCTTGAATTCCAGTGATGCAATGGATGTGAGCCAGCACTTCAGATGAATAACTTCTATTTTAAAGGATTTTTGTTTAAATATTACAGAGTTCCTGGTATACAGAAATATTCCTAGATTTGTATTAAACTTGGTCCTCGACGATGAGCCCTGAATTGTGCTGCAGTCAAGTATAGTTCTGAAGTACTTTGAGTACTTTTGGCCTGATCTTCAAACTATATTAATCTATGTATGTGAGTTTGGGGCATGGTAATACTGACTGTGATTCTGTGCATGTGTGTGTGCAAGGGCAAATGGGTGCATGTGTCTGTGCACATGCCTGGTCTTAGCAGCAGCACCCCGTAAACCCCAGCTTGTCTTTATAGTGAAGTTGATGATTGGATAAACAGTCTGAGTCTGGATTATTGTACTGGAAAATGAAAGCATATGCACAATTTGCATTTTAATGAGCAAGTGAGCATTATAAAACAAACTGTCCTGGAAGCAGAAACTCTTACAATAAAGTGGTGGCTTGATTTAGCAATCAAATATTTTATTAACACATTTGTAGATCAGTTGTCATTATAATTCCACAGTAAACACTCAGGATGCATTTAGAGTTTTATTTAAAATTAATCTGAGTATTTTGTTTGTTGTATCAAGTTTTGGTTTACTGTATATTCAATATATACTAAGTCATGTGTTGCATCTTGCTCTTTGCAAATCTGCTTTGATTGTGAAACATATGAGGAAGCCATGCATAAAATTTATGCATGGCTGATGCACAGTTCAGTAGGCCTGTGCCAAACAAAACACTGTTCAATTAAAAAGGAAGTAATGGCATCTTATATAATAAAGGATATCTGTGCATACATAAACTGACATAAAAGCATGATGGCTCATTCACGTCATGCTATGTAATTTAGTTAATGCATTTCCCCTTGCTCTTTAAAACACTTGCACATTCAAATTTGCCATCATAATCTCTATGACAGAGGACATTAATTATGTTCGTTGGCTGATCGCTGTTTCTTCACAACATCTCTGATTAAAATTTCACACGTTGTAATGATGTGCTTCAGAGCTAGAAGCTGTGAAATTTACTAAGCAGTCATTGGGCTTGAATCTTATTCTTGGGAGGTTCGTCCAGCACAAAAAAAAACACATATTATCCAAATCAAAGCTGTTAAGTGCTTGAGGAAAAGCTTTATTTACATGCAAATTGCACTATATCTTAGCAACTTGTTCATTAAAATATTGTGCAAATGAGGGAACAACAAAGCACTAACTTCTCTCCAGATATGTGGGTTCAAATTTCATATTTGGGAAGTTTAATTAAGCAATAGATTATATTTTGAATGGAGTGTTCACTTTAATGAATCCCCAGAGACCGCAGATAAACACTGCAATGGTATCAAAGCATTCATCTCTTTAATGGATGTGAAAATTAGGGATGTAAATGGATTTGAGCCTTTATTTTCATTGCTCGTGGGAATATTTATCGGATAAAGACGACACTTATGTAACCTACATTATACATATACTTTCATTTTTGGAAATCACATGAATAGTTCTCAACAGTTTTCAAGGACAAACACTAAACACTTACTTAAAGCATGCTTTTAACAGCTGCACCTGTCAAAAAAATTGAAGCAAGTAGACTTTTCTGCGTTATTTAACCTAATTCCACATAGATTTGAATATGTGTACTATCTTTAGCATCATTGTAGAACACTACCTTTACAGTATCTGATTCTCAGTCTTCTGTTTGGGTGAGCTCTTGTTCGACCAAAGAGCATATCTTGAGCGAACCACTGGTCATTTTAAGCTTTTTCAATAAGATGTTTGCCTGAGTGTGGCTATATATTCTGCAATCCAGAAACAGTGCAGAGTCAGTGAACCCTGGTACATTGTGTGATGGAGGAGTGCTACGTGCCCAACATTCACCTCTGCGAGGTCGGCTGTTGTTTTTCCCTGTAATGTCCATTTTATTGGGAATCTCAGCGAGCCTTCACACTACCTGCTGTGCTCAGCAGTGTGGAGAAGCCAGGGCCAGTAGAGTGGTGGTCAGTGCCTGTCAATCACAATCACAAGGATCAGTTAGTAGCCATCAGTCTGAGAAGCAGAACCCAGATGTTGCCTGTCTTCCATCTCCTCATGTTCTACCTCCATAGGTTGTCCTTTTTCCATCACTTGTTGTCTGAGATTGCTACCTTTACACATCATAAATGAGGCTGAGGATAAACTAATGTTGCTGGAATCTTTGGATGATTTTATTTTGTGTTTGTTTTGCGTAATTCATTGTTTAGAAATATACAGAGAAATATGTTCCTTCAGCTAAAAAAGAAGAAAAGGTGTTATTTCCAACCTCAAGGGAGACTGTTTGTTTCTGTGTTTGTGTTGGAGTCTATAAAGGGGAGGGCTGATGTTGGGGAAGAGAGCAGTCAGAGGTGATAAGAAGGGAACACCACAATATACTCTAGCTGCTGGAAAACAAACACAAAACATTGATTATATCATCTTTACAGACACCCAAAGCTCACTCTGGTTGATGTTTACCTGACACAAAGTAAACAGCATGTTGGACTGCAGACTTCTACTCTGCATTTCATTTGCTGCCGTGCCCCAGGTATATGTACGTCTGTGACCTGTTCCCGCCCCTAATTTCCCCCATCACATTCAGAGCAGACCTGCCAACGGTCAGTTTCATTACAGCCAATATCTTAAATCACCTCTCATGTGTTTCCTACCAGTTTGGAGCTTGGTCTCCTCTGAATCGCAGTCATTTAAATGTTCCTGTGCTGATTGCGGGTGCAGGTGGTAATACATTAAGGGACTGAGACAGCCAGTGGCAGAGTGCTGAAAGACCTTTATCCATTTGCACTAAGTTTCCCCTCACATTCGGAGGCATGTCGGTCTAATTAGGCCAATGGTTTTGACTATGGCCATATTCATATGGGACAGCTCACTTTAAGTTGTACAACAAGGTGATTCTACATCATATATACTCCACCAGGCCAATAGATTATGCCATGGTCTAGGGAATTTCAAGAAGAAATTGTACATTAATGAAAGCAGAGAATGGCTGCGGAGAAGAATTATGACAGGGTTATTGCTCTTTTCCACTCCATCTTTTAAGTTAAGGAGTCTCAGATCTCATGAGAGGTGAAGGTGTATGGGGTGTAAAATACTACTGATGATGCCTTTTTATTTGTGTGGCAGTAATGAAGATGTGTTTAAAACTAATTCAGCAGAAAGTCTATTTACAGATTTATATATGAAATTGAATGTGAGTACCCTAATATAAAGAAACTGGTGTTTTAAAGTGCTGCATGTCAAATCAACGGCATTGTTTCAATTTTATAAAAAGAATTTGTCTCTGTGTTTGAACCACAGTTAGTTCCCAGTACGTCTCTGTCTCTCAATGATGAGCTCTTCTAGCAGGTAAAAGCTTCAGAAAGCCCTCGGTCCATTTCCATTCTAGCTTCCAGCAGTGTGAGTGGTGTGACAGCCTCTTGGGGCAAAGGGATTATTGAGATCAGGCCTCCCCCAGCTCTCTGCCTCTGGCCCAGCCAGCCAAGCCAGCCCAGTCAGTTCCTCAAGCCCCCCGGTGCCTTACAGAGCAGCCCACCAGGCGCAGAGAGAGCAAAGAGGCACCAGGGACCCCTCTAATTGTCCATGCTTTGGGCGGCTCTCTGGCAAGCCAGCATGAAGAAGGCCCCCAGTCCCAAGGCTGTCCCACTGCTCCCCACTCAGCCCTTGCTCAGAGATTCTGAGGACGATATATCTGCTTTGAGGCTTTACGTTTCTGAGGCTGTCCTATAGTACAGATGGAAATTGTGAATTTCTCTGAAAGTCTGCTTTCAACATGGTCAGTTAGTGTTACAGCAGGGTCATATTCTAAGCTGCTCAAACGATCCATATGATTAATGGCTTAAATGTGTTCTGAATTCCATTCAAGTGTTTTTCTGTTTAATTATGGGGTAAGAGGGTAAGTAAGATACTAAATGTATTTTTTTACAGAGATACTTAGATATTTCTTTTGAATTGTTTTGACATAGATATTTCAGTGCACATGTGATCTGTTATTGCCAAAAATATTTTCTCAATAAACAACACCAAAACATCTGTGTGTGTGCAGCAATGTAGACGCAAAAGTATTGGTTATCAGTCTTTAAATGCTGTATATGTACCTGTGTGCTGAAGGTAATATAAATGTGGTAATTGGAACACTGGTGCCTTCAGTAGATCCTGTTATTAAAGTAGCCATAAACAACAACACATATTTTGTTAATTTAATATGCTTCGTTTTATTGTGTCTTGGAAGTATATTCCAAGAGGAGGTATTGGGGAGGCCATGGCTGCTGGGAACTGGAAGGGGACTGACAAGGCCACCCATTCAAAGGAAGGAGCAGCCTCCAGTCATCCAATGGGGGGAGGGGATGCAAATGAATATGCACAGCCACAATTTCAAACACACATTACTTTGATACTTGCTGATTGTTTCTTTGTGTTTTTTTTTTTGTATCAATCTCAATATATGTGACCTCTTTATTTGTTGTATTTAACAGCATCTATACAACTGGAAATTGTGCTTCTGTTAACCTCTCATGAGGTGTTCACAACATTTACTAGTGTTTAACTGAAGAAATGATTTTTAAAATTACACAATCATGCCATGACAAGGCAGCAGTCAAAAAGATGTTGAAAATCTGTTACAACTCATGTGCTGCTTTCTAACTGCATGATCAAGATTGACAAAACAATCATCATTAATCAACAATAATCACAATTATTTTGCACGTACTAGCAACTCATTAGCAACATACACATTGCACAGTATCCTTAGCCATTTAATTAAAATGATTTCATCATTTACCCCATCAAAAACTTATCTGTGTGTGTGGACCACAGTCATTGGTAGAATCTAATAATACTGTGATGGGAAATTATTTTTTGTTTTGTTTTTATAAATCATTATCTAACTAAATCTTTGGTTGGTCGAAGCAACAGTAGTGTTCAAATGTGTTTGAGCCAAGCTGTGGCTGGTGTTTTTGACTTTCTCTTCCTGACCAAATGCGCTCCTGTTGTGCATATTGTGCAACTATTGAAAATGTTATGAGCTCAGTAAATAGGTAGTTAGGCATGCTGGTCATGCCAGTAACAGCTATGCAAGGGATAGCTAGACAATAGCCCCTAACTGGACTGTGACAGGGTAATTACTGTGCGCACATAATAAAATTCTCTTTACATAGGTCACTCGGAAAGTGTAATTAAAAAAGCGTTATAGATTATTTTTATTGAAGCAATTAAACCAAAAAGCAAAAAGTAATTAAGTGTGGAGGTAATAATAGTGTTGGTCAACAGCATTTGTTTTGAGAGAGGGATTTGTCAGCCTCACCTCTCTAATGCAGCGCAGACATCCTTTAATTTACACTCTACGATTTTATTATGTTAAACTGTTTTTTACTGTCTAACAATTATGTTTATAATGCCAAAAACTGAGCAGGATTTAATGAAATCATTATCATGTGTGATAATTGTGAGTAAATGCTAGATTTAAATTATCATCTTCCTCTATGTACTGAATTAATGAATCGTTACTATTCATACTACTGGTTTATAATTATGTTAAATTGGCCGTCTTATCAGCAGTCAAAGACTTGGGATTATCAGCGTCTTGACTGTGTGGACTGTGCCAAATTCCTTGTGGATATACGCCTGTTCCCTGCACAAAGAAAAAAAGGAGAGATAATATTGGGAGGTTAAACTCCACAATTTTCTCTTAAAAGATGTAAGGAGAGCTACTGCACAAATGCACTCCTGCTTTATGAGGGAAATCAGACAGACAGGTCTGTGGGGCATTAACATCCACTTGACTTTGAGTGCAGCCGATTTTACAAGCCAACACATACATGCAGCTGACACATCAACTGTGTTGATCTCTGCAATTGTGCCAGGTAAATGAATTCAGATGATATGTTAATGTGAAGGGGAAATATGTTGCCCTAGTTAGCATATGGGCCACTAGCATTTCAGAAACTTATTATCATTCAGCCTGCACATTTCTGAAAATCACAGTAATAATCTAATTGTCAGGTGTGGAAAAAATGCGCCATTTCATACATTAAGGTCAAAGATAATTTGGTTAAAAAAAAGAGGGAAGACATTTATATTTGTAAATCAAATACATGTGAATAAGGTTGGTAAAGGTTTTTCATATGAACGAACATGTGAATAGAAGAAAGAAAAAACAAAAAGAGATAGAGAACTAAAATAAAAACTTCTGCACCTTCTTGCACCTGTGTTGACCACTGTATCTCACTGTAAACCCCCCCCATTATCGCTTACAACTTCATCCCTGGTGTCACATAAAGCAGTGATAACATCCCTTCACATGTGTCATTTGATTGCTCTATAAATACCCATCTAATCATGACACATAGTGAAAGAAGTTTAACATAGCTATATGTACCATGAAAAAAAAAGAAAAACAGAATCAGATACCAACAAGGATTTTTTCAAGCAAAGGAACATGGATGAAAGTGAAGGGTTGTGCTATGGTTTCAGGTGAAACTTTGTGATTTCCTTTTGTTCCATCTCCTGTCATTGGGAATGCGAACAGCAGAGGGCAGCTTGAATACATATATACAAACTAGAAGGGTGCATCTCTCAGTCATCAAAGGCATGCACTCGTTTACATCCCTGGGTTCCCAGCACACCACTCAGCTCTTGTCTGACAGCCGGCTGGACCGCAGAGAGCTGGGGACTGTGATCAGCATCAACCCTATCACAATACCACACAGGGGACATAGTGGAGGAAGTGGGGAATAAACGAATTGTGGAGTGACAGGTAATTGACCAACACCAGCCAAGTAGCAGGTAATGTTTTGAAAGCCCTGTGTCAATCTGTAAGTCACATAAAATCTTGAGCTCTCTCTGTCTTTGTTTTGTCTCTCTCTCCCTCTCTTTGCCTCACGCTTTCCTGCAGGTTTCAAAGAGAGTTACAGCACCTTGCTGCTGCAGAACAAACCTCAAAGACAACACTCTATGCTGTTTTTATTGTTAAACCTGTGTTCTGCCATTGTCTGCCCTCCCTCCTGAGCTCCAGCTCTCTCTCTCTGCCTCTCTGCGTCTCTCTCTCTGCCCCCCCCCCTCTCTGTGGCTCAAGATGAATCTGCCAGCATGTGCCCATGCTCTTCATCACTGTCAGGTGCCCCATGGTGGTCCTCCTCCTCTTTCTCAAACTGGGCACCAACCGCTGGCTGGAATTATTCCTCACCTCCAAAACTCTCCCCACTGTTTCTAAATAAATGTGGCTGTAGTAACCGAGGAGTGTTGCTCATCCATCTTTACCGTGTGGTGTGCGGAGTGTGCAGTGTTTACTGAACTAGACAGAGAGTCTAATAAGCCACACAGTCAGTGTAAAGACACAAAGTGTATAATGTAACGTAATGTATTAGATTTCTGGCATTGGTTTAGTGTTTGTTCTTCCCCTCAATTTAAGGAAAGGATGTTTGTCTCTCTGTCAGTGAGAGTTGTCATTCATAATTGATTAGCATTAATATCACATAGATTCATCCGCATTCGCTGTCACTTTTGTAAATTTACATCAGTTCTTCTTCGTTGTAATAGCTCATTAGCAGATGTTTGGCCAGTAACATTAGACTTGTTAAAAGGGCCTGTTGATAGATAAGAGACTGTTTTTGTTTCACTTGACACAAGAATAACTGCTGATGTTAAATTTGTAATTAAGGCACAAAAGATAGCTGCACCATCTGTTGACAGGGTGGTGCCTGTAGTGTTTGTGAATGTCAGAATGTGTCTGCTATTTGGGATGTTGGTTGTTAGAGTTTACAATGAAAGCGTGCTAAAGATACACTGTATGCCCTACCTTAAATGTTTAAGTACACCTATACATGCTGCTACTACTGAACAAGGTGTGCAGTGATTTCTTTTCTCTGCGTTGGTTATCATAGACAATTAAAGAGGATGCATTAATTTGTTTTTCTTTGAGGTAATTAGGCTCTTCCGCATGAGTGATGGTGTCCTCATTGTCCCCTGCTTCATGCAAATGTGATTTTCTTCCTATCCTTTGTTACGTTTACTGAAATGCCTTTCAAGCACATTCCATTTAATGCTGAGACACACACAACACAAAGTTAAATTGTTTTTTTTCCCACGTTACCACAGGATAAAACCTGCAAATACACATACAATTTGATATAGCAGTTGAAAACCAATGACCTGGAATACAAGACCTTTGGTTGATCTCTTGTGGAACACGTCAGCCAGGACTCTTTCCCTTTTCAGAGTGAATCTCATTCCTCAACACAAATATGCACTTATTAAGTTCCCCAAGTTCAATTTGAAATGGTTTTGTAATTAACAAGTAAGCCAAGCTTTAAAATGTCACATTTATTGTATTTTCATATCTCTGAAATTCAGTCCTGAAACAGAATGATGTGTGTTTTATAGCAGTTATGATAAGAGGCTTACACAGTCAAAATCTCAATATAGATCATTTGACAAACGTCTTTGGTGGCCACTCGTTAAATTGGTTTCACCCGCATATTTGGGCCTTATTTAAAAGATATCTTTGAATAATGGTAAGCTGTTTAGCTCCTCTGAAAAGAGGAGGGTGATGCAAATGAACTCCATTTCACTCTGTTTTGTTTAATCTATAACATTGTAGGTTTTCTGCAGTCTTTTCTCAGAGTTTATAGCTTCTATATTCTAGCATAGATTAATACAGTTTAGGCATACCTATCTTGAATTTAAGTCAGTCTAATACTCCCCATTGCATATCAAGGACACAAGCACATATTATCTGATCATTCCTTGCATTCATTACATTAATGAATCAAATATGAATAAGTGTTCCTCTTCAGAAAAAGTTAATTACCATAAACATTAATATGAATGTCATTATGTGGTGATGCTGAGCTAAATTATCTAATGATGTGTTTCAGTATGCCAGTGTTTGCAAAAAGAGGAACCACTAGAAAATCAAAATACTCTCTGTAATTGTTCCTTCAAATATGCAATTGTGGAAACAACAGTTGTGACAACAACTGTGGAAAACTAATATTTTTTTGCAAAAGCAAAACCTGTTCCACTGATCATAATTAACATGCTTACAATTTGCAGTCTGTCACTGACTTGCAGGCAGGTAAAATCCAAAAGGCATTGCCTGCTCTCTATGTTTTTGCTTCTCTCAGACACATCTGTTTGGAATAACAATGTACATCTGCTGAAAATCACTGGATTTAAAGCAGCTGCATTTTGCTCTGTACATGGGAGTTTTTTTTGGCAAACAACATACCGCAAATCTATGTTGGAAAAAATGGCCTGACATTTCTAGAGATTAAACAAAAAATATACATTATATTTCACTGACATGGAGCTACTTGGCACATTGAAATCTTACTCTATATCTTTGCTCTCCCCTTTTAAAATAGAAGGAAATGCAGAGTGTAGCTACTCATAAAGAAAACAACATGTTATGGCATACATCTCAACAATGTGCCCCAAATATTCTGAAAAGCCGTTGCATGGTCACTTTTTGGTACCAAACGCATCAAAAAACTGGTTGTATTTTACCCCTACTAAAACGTTGTCTGTCAACAGAGCTCCCATCAAAAGTAGTGGTACCATCCAGTGCCTAGAGCGCCTGGCTCTGTCCTCTTTTTCAGCCAGACCGGTCTCTGGCAGCTGCACGCATGCACACTGGCCGAGGTCAAAGCTGTCACTTCAGAGGGCACTGTCAAATCTCAGCCAGCGTTGGATGATGTGGGAGTGCTCCCTACAATCACCCAGATGTTTCCAATCAGTCGGGCTTCTCCTATCCTCCTCACCCACTTTCGGCACCGTCTGAATTTGGAGAGCCACCATCAACCACTGGAAACATTTTATGAAAGTGAATGAGAAAATCTGATTAATTGAAACCTGTGCTGACATTTCCAATGATAATTAGCATTTCCCCCCCTCCAACTCATCACCTTAACTTCCGTTCCTTTTGAAAAGAAAAATTAATAAATAAATAAAAGTACTGTGCAGATAATGAGCAGTTTTTTTTTTGTGAGCAGGATTTTCAATTAGATATTTTAAAAACATTATATATGTTTTAAATTCTCTATTAGTAACATAAAATATAACGACAACATAATGGTACATTCTAATTGCTTGATTCTGTATGCATGTTTGTGTGTGTGTGTGTGTGTGTGTTGCTTGGGTGCTGTAAATGACTATGGTGTGTTTCTGTGCCTCTTAACCTTTTTAAATTGAACCCATATCCATTTCCTGTGCATGTAAGTGTTAATCAGTGATAGTAACTTTACCTGTCTTTGACTCTATTTTCCATCAGCATGACTGATAACTAATTAGCTTGATTAATCCAATATATAACTGTAGTATAGCACAGATTATCTATTGGTTTCTGGTAAAAACATGTTTTTTTTTACAGCTTGCAGATTGTGGGAGCTGATACAATAATAGGTGTATTGATATTGCCTGTGTGTAAAACAAGATATGAAACATAATATAACAGTAAATCTGTTGCTACAATTTGATGTTCCAGCAGGAAAAAGTGTCAGAGACAAGTTGGCACACTCTTCCCAGTGACCTTGTCTCTAAGTCAAACAGAAACAGCAACAGGACAAATAATTTCTAATAGCAGAACAAAGGGACTGAGAAAATGTGTGAAATTTTTATAGTATAAGCAAAGGTGCATAATAATTTTGTTGGATTGTATCCTGTTCATAAATATTTTAACCTTGTACAAAATGAGTAATGAATAACTATAAATAGGAAATACAAAAACTACATCTACAAAAAACTGGAGGAGTTACTGTGACTTTAACTTGCCTTAAGGTAAAAGTGTAAACACATAATTCAATACTATTTCAGTGAGAATCTCAACAATCTGCACCAAAAAGCTGTTGCATGGTCACTCTTTTGGTACCAAATGCATCAACAAGCTGGTTGTATTTTACTCCTACTGAAATGTTGTCTGTCAACAGAGCTCCCATCAAAAGCAGTAGTACCATCCAATGCCTAGAGCGCCTGGCTCTGTCCTCTTTTGGTGTTGCATATTCCAAAATAAAGTTGTATTTAATAGAACTAGCACAAGTAATTGAGACTAAGAAAACCCAGGGCCCGGAAGACTTATTCCAGCACAGGAGCAGTGGACATTTTGTTTGAGTCTCTGGGTATATAATGAAGCTGTCATATAGGTATAGTGTACTGTGTGCACTGTACTTGATGGGACTACGGAGGCAACAGGGTACAAATACAATGCACAGAGCCAGTATCACACGAAAGTGTGTAATACACCCGCCAATCCACTAGAGAATACCGTGTCAGTGTCATGTTTGGCCTCGCCTAGGTGTGAAAAGTACACTTGTGTATAGAAATGCAGCACCAGCAGGTGGCGATATTGACGGGAGCAAAGGACGAACAAAGTATAAAGAGCGACAAAGTCCGTGTAGGGAGGAGGTGGGGGTGGATGGACAGTTTCAAACACAGAACAAACACACAGGAGATCGGGGTTTGTTTCCCGTGTGAAACCAATGGTCAATGTTGATTGTTTTAAGGATGTAGTTATTTTAACCCAAACCATGCTCTTTTCCTAAACATAACCAAGTAGTTTTGGTGCCTAAACCTAATCAAACTGTGACAGTCACCTGAAATGTTTCTCAGCAAGCTTTATTTTGAAAGTCTAACCAGACGTTGTATATATATTATTGCAAACTTGACCAAGGAATGAGAACAAGTTGAAAACGTGACACTGCCACGGTGGACCGATGTGGCAGCGCTTTGGCGTAATACCGAGTTGCATAGAGGGCGGTAAGTGGGAGGGTCAATAGGGGCCCAACTTGCACATGGGCCCCCTAATAGGTTAATACAGCCATGCGAGCATCAATATTGTACCAAAGAAGGTCAACTATTCATTTTACATTTGAAACCTAAAACAAATCTAAATGATGTCCCATTTTTTTTGGCAACTGTAGGGATTACTGCCCCGCTAACAGCACATGCATTAAATGTGACCGATGGCATTATTTCATTCTGGATACTTGTACCTCAAGGAGCAAAAATGAATCATCCTTAACTTCACAACGGCACAACAGTGAGACAAGGCGTGCTTCAACCATTTAATGCAAATTACCACAATTTAGAGTGTTGTATTCAGCGGGAGACCATTGCTAAATGGTCAGACAAGCTAGTCACAGATATTAAAATAAATTATGTCTAATTTGAATTTTAGTCACGCTACATTAACTAATAGAAAGTTATTAACATTTCAAAAGACAGAAAAAAAGCTTTTGCCTGCAAAATTAACAGTGGCTGGGCTGACCTGTAAGCCATGCAGTCTGATCACTGTAATGACAGCGTAATGGCATATTTACATTAAAATCTGGGCAGCTAATATGGGATTCAGAATGGGAGGCTCAGTCAAGGATTATTTAGTCTGGCCTGCTGGCCTCTTGCTGAATGTTTCTTTCTTAACTTCAATACAAAGCAGAAAGTTCTCATTTCATGACTATTTATGTGGCTGGTCTCTGTGGCTTGCTTTCCCTTTCACCACCCTAATGTTCTCTTTAGTTCCAACCTTTTATCTTTCATCTCCTCTCTCTTTTCCCTCATGGTCTTTAAAGGCAATTATCATTTCACTTCAGAAATGTCAGAATCCTACACTTCAGTTGTATCTTGAGGAGCCTCGTTGGGATGAATGGAATTCTTCACCGACAAAGATGAGCGGCTTTCTCCCACCAACCCTGAACCGTCTGAAACTGCAGTCTTTGAAACAAGAGAAGAATTTTTTTGCATTTTAAATATTCCTAATTCATTTCCCCCTACTTTGATATTCTCTGAGAAACTGCTGTGTTATTTCAAGATATAGGATGTGAGCACAGAAGTGATAGGATCACAGTGGTGGAGAGGTTTTAGGTTTCAGGTTTAATTGGTGTGAAAGCAGTGATGGAATGAAATTCTTGTAATATAGAATACATTTTGCCCTGCTGTGTGTGAGTGCATGGTTGAATATGAACTGGACCAACTACAATATCACTAGGGCTGCAACTAATTATTAATCTGTCGATAATTTTAACCATCAACAATTTAGTCCAAAAACAATCAGAAAATAGTGAAAAATGCAGATGGCGACATCTTGAAATTGATTGTTTTAGATTTTCCATTAACAATCATATAAAAGGGAGAAGAGCAGTAAATGCTTCATTTTTGTTTAGCAGTTTTCCTTGATGAAATGACAAACATTTACTGGAATATCAAAATTGTTGATAAATAATCAATCTATCAATTGACCAATCATTTTAGTCCTAAATATCACTGTTTGGTTATCACACATTACAGCATCAACACCAAATAAATAAACAAAAACTACAAACAAAATCTAATCTGGTCACATGTGATGAGCACTGCACTGGTGTGTTGTCGCAAAAACAATATCACACAAAAAAATATATAAGTACTTATAATTGACAAGAATGTCAACAAATATGACAGAGAGATAATTAGTGTTTCAGATCCTTTATTAAACTAATTTACCCACATGATGGATGCCATTAATTTGTCTAGATGTTAAGTTGGCAATACTTTATTTGAATCTTATTTGGCATTTAAAGGCAGTATTATAATCAATTAATAAATGGTTTATAACACTTTATTACACATGTTAATGTAGTTGAAAGCCGATATAAGGACAATTTAACTGTCTACTAACTCCTCATATGAAGGATCTCTTACTAGTGTGTAAACAAATAAATGATAACTTGATAACATGGCATATTATCTTATAATGATTGGCCCTCAACATTTCTGAACAGTTTTGAACCCATCTGTGAATGATTTGTTCATGTGTATTTATGTTTAATAAATATTTTATAACATGTCTAGTCATATTGTAATATTCATTATTACAGTGATACATTATCATAACTGTCCATACACCATTTATGGATGCTTCATAGAGGTTAGAATTGTTAACAAATACAAAAACTCTTGCAGCTTATTAATGCTAAATAGAGGGTGTGTACCAACACTAACAAAGTGTACCATTAAGTGTCTTTTAGAAACAAATCTGTTATTGCTACATGACTACTGGCTGTGAATATTAGACTCTGACATCCTGCAGGTGGGAGGAGGTGATATGTATTTAAAAATGCAAAATGACATCTAATGTTTAGCGTTGCTGCTTGTTTCCCAAACCTGGGGTGGACCTGACCATCTGCTCCCCTGGTCAGATTGAGCTATGCTTTTGGCAGTGTTCAGAGCAGTTCCATTGGCCTCCATCTCAAAGGACACCCAGTATTATCAGATTTCTCTTCCCTAGAAAAACTGAGACAGTGGCACTATAAGAATAACAATATGTTTGGAGAAAAGAAGAGGGTGGAGGATAAAATGGGTGGAATGGAGGGAGTGGGACAACAATAACAACAAGTTGTCTTGGTAGCAGCCAGATACTGTCACATTACAGTTGGAATCACTTCAGAAACGTGGAGAATTAATATCCTAATGAAGCTTCGAGTGGCTATTAGGTGTGTGTAATGTGGCTCCAGGGGGCTGGGATAGATGTCCAGCAGCTTTAGGCCCTTATTTGCGCGCAGTCACCTCAGCGGTAGCTTTTATTAGGGTAACATTAGAGGGAAAGGGAAGATGCCACAGAAATATAGCGTTTTATTACTCTGGTTCCCAGGGAGCCATGCTCTACCTGTCACAGGCACACAAAGCATGCTGTTTTAGTTCATTTTACAGCTAAATATCTCTGTTACAAATGTCTCTGTCTATAGAACAACATTTGGGCTATTATCACCAAAGTGTTCCAGCGTTGTCTGGAGATGAGTTATTTGGTGTAATGTTTCAAACTGTGTGAAAGGATTTCTGTGCAGACAGCTGTGAATATAAATTTCATTCACACTTTTCATTCACATTAATATACTCAATCCCCCCCCCACCTTTTCCTTTTGACAGGACTATTGCATGCCTCTGCTTTTTTGTTACATTTTCGGGGGAATGAATTGCTTTCCACTGTCACTGGGCTCTGGCCAAGAATTCATTTTTAGTGGGTCAAATGTTTCAGAATGTCATCTTCGACAGGAACCAACCAGCACAATGAATACAAGGAAAGACATGGCCTGCTGAATTTTTTTTTTGTTCGATCACTGCATACACTTAAAGCATGGTAACCGTGCAGTACACAATGCACAGGCACAGAGTGTCTATGTAGAAATCAATATTGAATTAAAACACCCCACTCATGAATAAAAAAACAAAAATGAAAAATGGTAACAGGGCTGTTGGAGCTGCAGGACTCTACAGTCAGCTAATGAAGGTTATATTGCATGGCAGAATTCAGTAATTGCAACACACAAGTGAGGTATTAGACAGGATGTAGCTAATGGAAAACAATCACATTTAACATGGCTCCTTGGTTCTAGCTGTTCAATAAGTGAGCAGCAGGCTGGCTCACAGCAAACAGGAGGCAGGGCGGGTGGGGTGGGGTGGGGTGGGTGGGGGTACGGGTCTTCACACGGCACAGGGTTTTAATGTGATCGGACTATAACAGACAATCTATTTACAGTGTGCTCTGGGGAGCTAATAAACAAATGTTGAGTAATTTCAGCCAGCAGTAATTACCCTTGCAGCTGACAAGGAGAGTGTGATACTCTCTCCTTCACCTCCGGCTCGGTCCAGGAGGTGTGGGCTCTTCGGAGTGGTCCTTCTCTGCTCATATAGATGTGGCTGCTGGCCAGCAGCTAACCGCACAGGATCATTTACAGTACACTGCTTCTCTCTCTGTGCACCAGGGTGTCAGATTTTACACCATTGTTCTATTTTGCTTTGGCAATAGCCAGACACAAATGAGTATGATAAAACTGGAGCAATTAACAATTTGTAGTAAATGTAGAGATTCAAAACTTGGAGAAATTTTATACGGATGTGTTCAAATAGTTTCCATATAATCCAATTAAACAGAAAATCAAGCAATAGGTTACCAGCTTGAGTGGTAATTAACATTTGTACATGATTTGAGTGAGACTCCTCACTTCCTTTAGCCACATGCTATTGCACTCTAACCCCATTTATAAATCAGTGGAGGAAGAGAACAAATATTAAGTTTAGGAAGCAAATAAATTACTTTAGGTTAGACGGGCGAGAAGGCCAAAGGCATCTTTATCCAGGGAGCTCAGTCTTGATCCTCCACTTACGGTGAAATAGATTTTTATGCAAATATGTCTCTATCGATCGCTGTGCCTTTCTTTGATGGAACGGGATGGAGAAAACCGCATGTAATTAGATAGAGATAATCATTACAGGAGAATCATTAATGGACATGTTTACATCAGCGTAGAAAACACAATCTGTTGCATACAACTACTCAACAGTTTCTAATACTCATGACTTAAATTTGTGGATAGATTACTTGTACACTGTCACACAGATTCAATTTATGATCATTTTCCAGTTACAATGTGCTTACAGGGTTTTGTGTTGTAAGCAGCTTGTGCCAAACAGCGATATTTTCTGTTGCAAATCATGCCTACAGTGCATTAGCCTTAGTCCCCTCTGTCTCTCTGACCAGTATGGCACAAACAATGCCACATATCAGATCCCCGCGTTCTCTCCAGAATAACAAGGAGGGAGTGGAGCAGTGACGTGAGGGGTCCAATCTGAGGGGCTGACAGACGGATAGTGAGGCAGCCTGTCCCTTATCCTCAGACAGGCAGATGTCCCCTCTCCCTGCGTGGCCGGCTGCTGACCAGGGGAGAGCCAGGCGGCTGCTGAAATGAAGAAACTTGAGAGCTCCTCAGGGGGTGAGCTGGTCATTTGATGTCCAGCACAAGGGCAGGGTGTGATGCTGAATGAGCTGAGGGAGAGAGGCAGCCTCTGCAGTCTGTTACAAAGGCCTGGCCTGACGGGTAGGGAAGGAGGGAAAAATACTGAGCCCCAGACTGACAAAATAGATGAAATATAGTAATGGTCAGAGAGAAAATGGTCGTGGAGCACATGTAGGAATTTGGTGTGGGGCAAACATGGGGACATTTTCTTTTAAAACCACACACGAATCTGTTAACAAAAACACATCATATAATATCTAATACTGTGTGTATCAAAATGATAATTATTATTTATCAGCTCTTTACATGTTGTGCTTTAGAACTTGATCTAGGAACTTTATCTATTATCAGCTTTGTTATGACCAAGAACTGTCCATGATAACACTCTGGACAATGGGGGAGTGATACTGACACAATCTACAACTGAAGTCCCATTGAAATATGTGAAGTACAGTCGCAATGGAGCCATGGCATCTTTCTTACCTGGCCTAGGTTCAGTCTTGCAGGCAGTCGAGAGCCCTTTGAAGGCTACAGAGAGGCTGAGATGAGAGGAAGCCCTGCCTGCAGAGGGATCAACCATGCCGAAGTGCCAGCACAACAGTGCTGTAATTAATCGCCAGCGATGGCAGCCTCAGTCCTGCAGCCCTGCTCAACTTCTCCCTCACGACAAAACCTTGTGGTCAGGAGACGTTAGGCAACATTAACTGCTCGTACCATTTCCATTTTCTGAAAGTGGGCGGTGGTGTGGGGGTGGGGGTGGAGGTGTCCCGGGGTAGGTCTGTAGATATAGGACTACCGTGGGGGCTCAGGCGAGGAGAGCGACTGTGCATAAGCCATGGCTGTGTACCTTTCATCTTGGAGGAGATTTGGAGAGGTTTCAGACCACAGAGACTTCTTAATTCTCACTAATTCATTTGCGTTCCAGATTCACTGGGCCTGGGATAACCTGAGAATGATAATGAACTCGCAAGGGGAGTGCATGGTCCCTTGCCTTTGAATGTGCTCAGAATAGATTCAGATAATCTTTCCTTGTGAATCTTTCTGGAGGAGAAGAATCCTATTAAGAGTGATTGCTTGTCATGAGACGTCCTCCAAGTTGGGGAGGTTTAACTTGTGGACACACCCTGCCATCTGAGGACGTAACCCTTACACAGTGGTTCTTTTAAAACAGAAAAATGCAATATGGATGTAACCACGAAAAAATACATCTGTGCAATTTTTCGATTTCAAAATCATACTTTATAATGAATATTTATTTGCAAGCTGCATGAATCCTCAATCAATAAATGCTACCTACCAGCTTAAAAAAGTGCTTTTTTTCCTCCTTGGAAATCAAGCTTCATCCAAACAATATATTATCATTACAAATAAGGGAGCAGGCTATTTACATTTATGGATTGAAACGCTACCTTTTCAAACCATACACCAGCAAGTAGACCTATATGTTTATATCCTAAAGGCAAGCAATGCTTGCTGTCCAAAACTTGTTAGCAGGTTTCTTTACTTTTTGGCAGCATTCAGCATTGAGGCATGTTTACAGGTACAGTTTCCTTTAAAAAATAAGACTCATTCTTGCAATTGCACTCTTGACATTCACACACACACCATGTTTGTCCTTTGCTGTCATATCAGGACTGAAATGTGTACTGAAAGAATGTTCCATATGCTTCATTATAGCAGGCTGACAATGAATAGAGAGATTTTGAGGAGATTTATAGGTCTGTGGAGTTCTAAGAGCTAGATTGCAAACTCTTGTGAGAAAAGGGAGGGAAAGCTGCCTTACTTCAGGGCTGGTCTCATCTTTGGTCAAACAGAAGTGAGCTTAATATGTGGGTCTGCCTGGGGAATTTCAAAGGGAAAAAGCTTTGAGTGACGCCAAGCTTGAGCTCCCTGATGTTAGTGAGATGAATGAAAGCAGGGTCTATAGGCTACAGGCCTTCTCACACTCCCACATTAACAGAGGACTTTCAAGTTCTCATTAGGATAATTGTATAGGATGCAGTAAAATGCAAGACAGTGTTTTAGAGGAGCCAGGCAGCACTTGTCATCAGTCTGATTAAGATATATTCCCTTGTGTGATGATATGTACACATTGGAGGATGAAGGCAATCATAAAGTAATAACACACAATATGTGATTCCTGGTGTCTAATAAATAGTGATAGACAGATGAAAACTCACTTTAAACTATCACAAAATCTACAGTTGTTACATTATTTCATTGCAAAAATATTGCCCAACTTTAAGTCTCCCTTAGCATTTAAAAGCAGTATACAAACACTTAATAAATGGTTTATAACACACTATAATGTGTTGTGTGATATACAGATACAAAGTGCTTATTAATGTACAGTACTTGTCACAGATTATGACTTCTTCTACGAAGACATATGTGTGTTTTTCTACTATTGTCATTTATTATCTGTTTATACACTAGCTTCCACTTTTGGGTGCCCACAGGAGGAGTTATAGTTGTTGACAAATACACAATTAAACACTTATATCTGCTACATTATAGTGTATTATCAACAATTTATTTAATGTTTATGTACTGCTCATGAATGCTAAACAGGGGGTGTTGCCCCAAACATCATAATCATACTAACTTTAATTAGTCTATGCTTGCCCACTTTGTGTAGAGAAACAATCTGGGTAAAAATATGACAAAAATGTTCTATTTACACTAAGCTACAATATTTAGTGGACCAAATAAAGGACACTCATTTCCTAGCAGGTTCTTCTTGCAGAAAATACAAGAATTCATTCTCCGCCTCTTAGTGTTTTTCAACAGAAGACTTACTGTACTATTGTATGGAACTGGCTGGCCTTGATAGAATGACCTAACATTTTGACAGGACAAAATATAAAGCTGCTCTTTATTCTGTGGACAATTCACCAGATGCAGGCATGGGAATGGCTTTAATCAATAGAAATGTGGGTGTACTGCATGATTTATTCCAGGCTTTGCTTTATGTACAAAGAAATCTTGGACATTGCTAAGAGTGCAAGCAATAATGGGACCCACTCAATTTTCCCTGAAAGCTTGTGTTGTGATGGTTGTTGCTGCGAGTATTTACAAGTGCTATCTGATCAGCCTCAGAGGCTTCCCAACGAGACAGATGATTAGGTACGGCAAACGAGCCTCATCACCAGTTAAAATTGATGACTCAATGCTGGATGACAGACAACTCTATTTGTATCAAGATATGGCACTGACAGTATCAATCAAAATTTAGTTATTATTGAGCATAAAAAAAGGCATTTGTAATATCATTAAATCCAGATATGCCTCTCTTCACATCTGGCAGGCAGCCATGCGTGTGAAGGAGGGGTTGAGGGACAGAAAGAGAGAGGCAAAGCAAGAAAACACTTGGGGCAATCATTCCTGGCAGTGAGCTGGCAGCTGCAGTGTTTTTTTTTGTAATTTCAATATGTTTCTCTGTACCTCAAGCTTGGGTGCAATAACAGCTTACAGATTGCTTATGTCATCAAATTTTGACAAACTTCTCAATATGTTTTGACCTTCATATTTAGCCATCTGCTTTCTACTCTTTCTTCTCCTCAGTCTATACATTTTCACCCTACAGTAATTGTGTACCTTAAATAGGTTAACCTTGAAAGCTTGCGTTAAATTATTTTAGTTAACAGTAATTCATTGTTATTAGTTTAGGCTAGATGTATTAGCCATTATTTATCTTAAATACAATAACAGATTTTTTTTGTCCACTTGAGGGCAGTGGAAACAAGCTGAAAACACAACACTGGCATATTTTCACCTCTCTTTTGGCTAACACATCCAGCAGATACAAATCAGCATTAGCATTGATTTTGAGTTGTGTTTCTAGTCACCTGATGAACGTAAGTTCAATATTCACGCTTTTTTTTAGCTCTGTTTTTGGTCTCTACTAACTCCTGAGGGAAATAACTGGCTCTAGTTGCTAATATTGTCTGTGGTTTGGTGCTGAGCAGGTAGCATACAGCTGGTTTTTAGAACTTTTTCTAAAAACCTGCTGTACAGCTGCCTGTTGTAGCCAAAAACAACACTATGAAAGCGGTGAGATTGAACCGAAATAGTTAAAACGATAGAGAAAAACCAAAACAATGAGCTGAAAGATGTTAAAAAGCTCCATAGAGCTGAGTGAAACTGCAGAGTCAGGTGATAATTCTTTGTGGGTTTGTCACTATGAGTGACCCTTTCACACATAAGTAGTCATGTGATCCACTGTTAACATAAAAATATTGATTAAAACAGCTTTTATAACATCCCTGTGAGATCCCCTTTATAGGCGTCATTCAAATCAATCACTTCTCAACATCTGTCCTCTTGTTAGCTGCTGTTGCATTAAATGAATCATGTATATTCTCGTCGGTCTTGTCAGTGGTGTTATTCTGATGTGAAAATCTAAATTCGTACAGGTCAAAAGCATAATAGAGACCTCTTAAATAGTCTACTGACAATGTGGCATTAAGTAGTAGCTTGTTCCATGAGCCGGTGATCAGAGTAAACAACACATGCGTATAATATAGTCCCTCCACAGTTTGACATTTCCCTCTGATTTTCATATCTTTGCCTGAAATGACAGTCTATGTAACATGTGGAGGCCTTAAAAATGCCATGGCTGATATGAAATCAATTTGCATTTCCCCAGTGCCTGGATAACATGGCCCTGTCAGAGCACCCTGCAGATCTGCTGGAGATAATGACGTTATGGGGACGGCTTGCACAGTGGAAAGGATGAAATTGAAAGAGTGACGTTCTGTGTTTCCCATGATTGCCTTCACTGGAAGATGTGTGGCTATCGGACATGCACTCCTCTGTCTTTGCTCCCCATTAGCTCTACTTGTTCCCAGACAGGGGTTAAGACAGACTAAAGAGATCCACCAATCCGACCAGTCAAAGCCTCCTTGTGTCAGTGGTATTTCAACAGTATCAATTATAAAGTAAAGAAAGTGTAAAACTGTAATAAAGCCCATTAATTTCCCCCCTGTTGGTCACTGTGTTGAAGATTTTAAATTTGTGGTGACCTGCAGTATATAAAAGCTCCAAATATGACAATTAATTAGGGATTTCATAATAGTAATTAAGATATTAAGAAAAAATCTACTATCAGACTTTTAGGTCACTTTAGACGTTATGCCATAATTTATAGACATTAATTAATACATTGATTGACTATTCAACAGTTAAAAAGAAAGAGAATTGACTCAAATTAGACTGATATTATTACTTAATGGATAAAAGAAGAGAAAAAAGAAGAGAAAAATCCCTCTGTACTGATTGTTATCCCATTGAATTTATACTGCAGCACTGGCCCGGTATTACAGGAATGGTGTGTGATTGCCTCATTATATTTTTCATAGAAGACCATGCAGTAATGGCAACTACATGCCACTTTAGCCACTTTGCGAAAATGTGAAAAGGAATTATCTGAATTGTGGAGATCACACACAGGAGTGTACTGCATTTGTAAAGCCATATTACAGTGCAAAACACAGAATTTGTTATAAACATAGGAAGTGGCTAGTTGACGGCACTGACCTGAGGACATTTAGACGTGATCACACTGGTGCCGGGGGCCAGCTTGTTATCAAGCTTGGTGTATGCTGAGAGAGAGGGACATCTCTGCCACTGCTGCAGCACTAATATACACTGCTATAAACTACAGGTGATTCCAGAAGAGTTTTTCCTCACTTTGCCTATTTCAGGCTGTTGAATGTGAAAACGTTGAGCTCTGCACCCTGAGTCAGACGGCTTGCTCTCTCTGTGATGGCTGAAGAGGAAAAGTGAATGTTTCAACTGCTGTCTATTCATTTGTGGTGGGCAGTAATGAATCAACTGGAGACCAAAGTCATCAGATGGTTGGAGATGAATTAACTTACTTATTACATTTTACTCCACTAAATTTTCACAGCTATATTTGTTAGTTACTTTGCATATTATTTACATGTGAAACATATAAGTTTATAAAACATGATGCATTGTTATATTCAAACTACCGAATGGTGTGTAAAGTTGTTACAATTTGCTCCACTTTGACAAAATTAAAATGCTGATTAAATGTGAATTTATCAGTAATAATATTCCAATAACACATATAGGATACATATAACTCATTGCTGGTGCCATTTTGCACAAATACTTACACTTTGAATACTATAAGTACATTTAGCTGATACTTCTGTACCTTTACTCAAGTGAAATTTAAAATGCAGAAGTTTTACTTGTAATGGTGTATTTTTATACTGTAGTATTGCTACTTTTACTATGTAAATTATTTCAATACTTCTTCCATCACTGAAATCAATACTGTATGTACATACAAATACAAAATAGTACCCATGGTATGAAAATACTATATTGTAATATGTATAAATATTTGGTCTGAGGCATAAAATTATGTCATTGGGATGGCTTCGCTAACTACATGTAGGCCATGAAACTTAGAAAAGATTCGGAGGGCAGCACAAAGTCAGACTCACTGTAGATCACACTTCATGAATGATAGGAACAGCCTGTGTTTTCGAATGCAGGTTCAAATGCTGGTTAAAAATATGTACGTGAGAAAGCTGTTAAATAACAGATAATATTTAAAGCCTTATTTTTTCACTAAGTATTCCTGTCTAGCTCTTGAGAAGTTAAAGATGGTGACAAGATGTTCTCAGAAATTACAGTAAATTCTGGATGGCTAGAAAAATAAATATTTAGGTTATTTAGAATTTTTGCAGAGAAACAGACAAAATCATGCCGAAGACATTCACACACTCTAATTATATTCACGGCTCATAGTTTGACTTGTGAGTATATTTTTTTCTTTGTTTCCATACTTCTCATTATTTTTTTGAATCAAGATAAAATTGCTTTGAATGCCTGGGGATTAACAAGGTCATATCATAAGTATCTAAGAGTATATGGTGGGTTTGTTGTTGCAGGGGGATTAGTAAAGTACAAAATGTGCTGTTTTCTACATTATTACAATAAATAAACACGGTCCACCACACAAGTGGTCCATTGGGTCTGATGTCCACCCTTTGCAAGCTGTTGTGTGCATTGGAAATACACTGCAGAACACCGGGATATCCTGTGCATAATACAGCATATACTTACAATATATGAAGGGGAAGGGCTGATAATGAAACATCCTGGCTCTATTCAACCTTATAAAAGTCTGAAGAGGAGCAGAAATGTGCCTGCCGCACCAATAACAATTTTCAATTAATAAAAACATAATTTTGTCCAGTCCCCTAGGATGGGGATTTGGTATAACTTGAGGGCCTTCCCTCACATGGTGTGAACAAACCTTTATGTACAGTCTCAATTGTACTCACAGACACACATAAACACACACACACACACACACACACGGCAAGGAATTATACTTGTCTGTATGGTTTGTTAGCACTCAAGAGATAAAACTTTACATGTTGCTCCCAATTAGCACAGCATTGACCGTGCACTGTCTCCTGTGCTCAGCTTCCCTTCTGAAGAGGGGCTATTTATGTGAAGACTCATGAGAATGTGAGAACTGAGGCGAGAGAGAGGAGATATGGACTGTGTGAGATAGAGTGTGTGTGTGTTATGAGGGAGAGAGGGAGTGAAAGAAAGAGATAGAGAGAAAGGGAGAATTGAAATGGCTTAAGCATCCATTTTGAGTAGAGAGACAGGTCCTATTAACATTTAACAGCATTTGTGCAACTTGGTGCCGAGGTTATGATGCAAATGAGGAGGAATTAAAACTGGCCAGAGGTTTGTCATTGATGGATTGCAGTCTGGCAGTGCTCACACTTCCTAGTGTCCATCAGAAGCGATTACTGTGTAATTAAACCTTATTTCTGGACTCTCTAGTGCATAATTACTTTGTGAATGTAACCATCATCTAAAAGCTACAAAAATGCTTTATCATTTAGTCTAGCAGTCAGTTTCATGGGCTTGTGTCAGATATAGCCATCAGACAGAGCAAAAGAACTGTCACTTTTAATAAGAGGCAAAAAATTAAATGAAACAGTATGCTTATTACAGAAAAATTAGGCTTTCAAGAGTCCTTTCTGTTATTTGCATAATTTATCCCCCACCCCACCCCCCACATATACACACACTGCAAGCTTTAGGCAATTTCCCTCACATTTAAATAGATTGCACATTTAAGGCTACTTAAGGAAAATTATCACTTTGCATATTTTAATTGTTATGAAGGAAGTGATTTGAGAGAGGTCTGTGGCTCATCCTCTTGAGCCATGTGGTTGCGAAGCTGTCTGATTCGGCTGCTCGGCGCTGCAGCTCTACAGATAACCTCCGAGTTCACTCACATCCACTCCAGTTTCATCAGAATGCAAATGAAGCACAGAACACTGGGACAAGTGGATCTTTGATATTTACAAAATAGCCACTAATAACTTGAGTGTAATTTGTTTGACTCAACTTTATTTTTCTCTTATCTGATTTTTTCCCCCCTCCTGGTCAAATGGCTCTTGTTTAAAAATTCTGTGGAAAGAAACAAAGGGCGTGTTTGCTGCTAGAATTTCAGAGACAGCAGGATGGAGGAAGGATGTATACTGTATATCTGTCTATCTAGCTCTCTCTTATAACAGGCTGCTGTGGCACAAGCCCAAGATAGACTGTGATGTGTTAAACATGAAAACTGAAAACAATGTGCATGCGTATGCAGTTAGGTGCTTTGATCTGCATATCCAACAACAAACACCAGTCACACTTAACACTGTGAAAGGGACAACCTGCTAAAGGAACAATATTATGGAGACTCAATAGAGACTCAGTTTAAGGTGTTACTGACAGTAGGTTGCATTACAGTGGCTACATCGCATTATGGAAAATGGATTCAGTTATCACATATACGTGAATTGTCTAGATACTTACCTCCCTGTACAGGTTTACAGTTTACTGGATTAGTTTAAGTTTAGCAAATACACACAAAGAACATGCAAAGCGACAATTAAGTTTGCACTGATCAGTATTTCTTGATTAATAGAACACAACATGTCACAACAGATAAAGGCTTTATTTCTCATGCTTTGTTGTTTAACATATACCTAAAAATGTTTATGGATGTGGCTACGCCTGCATTGGACGAGTAAAATTATGTTTATCAAAAATGATAAAATTGTCCCTGTGTATAACTTTTAATACGTTTTTTCATTCAGTGATGAAATTTCTAGAATTAACTTGACTGAATTAGTCCAGTTGTCTAGTAGACAATAAGGCAATGTTCTTCAGCATAATAGCCATGCTGAATAAGACAAGTGAATGATTCCATCCTCCAAGGACGGTTCTCCATGGGAAACTGCAATGTTTTAAGTGTTAATGTTATCGCCTTGACAAGTTTATCAATGCTTGTGAGGGAGAGTATTCAGACACTGACAGGCACTGATAATATGAAATTACCTTTTTCCACACCCCTTTGTTTCTGTAAATTAGTTAATTTTACTCAACATCATGTACAACTCAAGTCTTTATTTAGAAAGGCTCTATGGAAATGAAAACAATGTTTTATTTACAATTTTCAGTGCAAAGTATGGATGTTTCCCCAAATGATTGGCATAAATGACATAATACATGTATAAATTTATTTGATTTTATTCTTTAAAACCAGTGTTTTTCACCCTGTGTTTTGAATCATGAAATAGTAGATATATGTTAGATCTGATGATAAACTGCACCCACAGCTGATATACTCACGAGATAAAAAGAGAATTACCGAGACTGACACGATATACTGTCTTTTCTCATTTATGTTAATTGCACAGAAACTTCCCACGCATATAACACCTACTAATTAATAATACCATGAAAGACAAATTTTAAGCATGGTTATTCATTTTACAATAAAAAATAGCCAGTATGAATTTATAAATTATTATGGATCATGAGATTGTATCGGTGAGAGAAGTGGAATAAAAAGTAAGCCTTAAAATCAGCCTCTGTAAACTGCTGCAAACTGAATTACTTTCACGATATCTTTGTTAAACACTGGTGAAATAAAGAAATTATGATTTCAGTTGTCATGGATTGAACACTGTCACAGAAATTGCTTGAAACTGAAATAGCACAGGCTTAAATCAATCACACCATTGCAAATTTAATCAAGTGAAGGTACAAAATGCATCCAGTTTTCAGGAAAAAAAAGAAAACATCTTTATTCAGTATTTCAATAGCCTTTATGTACCTTGAAATTAAAATACATTTAAATTGACTGTACTGTAAGTATGGCAATACATACACACATATAAACATGTATGTGGTGCATTTTTCGTATGTATGCTGTATATCATTAGCAAATGTACAATACATACAGCTATGTGCAAGTTTATTCTCTGTACATGTATATGAAAAGTAAAAACTCAGATTTTTCATATCTTAATGTTATCTCCTCATACTTGCAAGTGCACATACATACACATTAACATGCGCACTACAACAATTAACAAAGGATTAAAGCAATTTGTTACTTTTTAGGAGATGAATTTGCATCGGCGACCTTGTAGAAGACCTTCACAGCCCACAACAATTCAATGGAAACGTGGTATTGTAAATAAACTGTACGTTAGTATGTGCAGATTGACTTCATCTTTGCCCTCAAGGTGCCTTATTTTTTCTGTGACTTTAACTTGACAGTGTAAAGACAGTCTTTTTGAGGTAGACTGCTCAGATTCAAGGGCAAGCTTTTTTTGTTATTTTTTTTCGTTCTTTTAACTTTTTATCCACAAATGCATGACATTCAAAATGACAGGACACAAGTACTACATGTACAATATGTAGCAATGAGGTAGAAATGGTTATAAAGAATGCCAGACTATAAAACTACGTAAGGATGGAATCAAAATCTTAAGCAGTTCTCAACAAAATGTAATTTCAGAAATACAGAATTACAGAAATTTAAGACAGATTCTGAAAAAAAGCGATTCAAGTGATTGAGTTGGCATCACTGTGACACGATGTGCTTATCATAGGTTCTGCTCAAGTGTTGGTTGTGACTGTTGGACCTTTCATTACTTTCATCACCCTCAATAATGAATGACTATTTTTAATGATAACATCTATAGCATGTGAAATATACATCCTATCTGAATAAATGTGTAATTGTTTTCCTCATATCATATTTTGCTGTAAGCCTTTTTACTGTCTACTTGTGATGAAAATTGTGTTACACTATATTGCACTGTTAGGGAGACAAATAAAAAAAAAAAAAAAAGCAAATACGTGACCAGACATGGAGTGATTACAAGTAGTCCTACTACTTAATTTGAGTAGAATACTTCCCCTTTTTAACATAAATCTCTCTGTAAATTCATGAGCAGTCGACCTCTTAAACTTGTAAAATCTGCGCTTGTTAAATGGCACTTAGAGCTTCTTATCACCTTCTTGTCAAAACCCTTGCAATGAGCAAAATTACTTTTAAAATTTAGCAATCATGGACACAGGAACAATTCCAGCATGACGATACACTGTGTGGTATGTGAGATTTTCTACTAACATCTATTTATCCACAGCTACACTGTGGCATAAAGGACACCGAAATTCACAACTTCTTCAAACCAATCATCATATTCAAAAGAAAGCTGTTTTACTTTGGCTTGGGAGCTCTGCAATTGTTTCAGATTTCTGCTCATTTTCTACACTTCTGCAGTTAAAGCAGTAAAAACAACCTTTTAAAATGTATTTTCCATTACTATTGGTCCAGTTTCCTGTGTAACTACAAGTGAAAACAAAGTTGGCTCTGGACCCGCTGGATGTGGTGTATGTATAGAGTAAGTCTCAGAAAAAATTATTACTATTATTAATTATTATAAAAGTATTTTGAAGTTAAAATCAAAGGACCCACATCCATATAATCTGAGAAAACAATACTTACAAACATAAATGGGCATTCATATTCTACACTGTTGTCTATTTAGTTACATGTAGAAATAAAAATTTATTTTATGGTGAATGCTTTGAATCTGGGTTAATCAAATTGTGTGGGGTTGGGTTAATGTTTTACCAATTCCTGTAACTTGTGTGCATTCAATGAAAATGCTGTCATCCATCTTCTGACTAGAGTACATATCTATAAATATATAACACAGATAATGTGAAACTTCTACAAGCTTAATAGCTTTCTCTGCTGCTATGTAGTTTCTCTGCTATTGTCTGGATGCTCTGTATACATCCTAATACAGGTCTGAAAGAGTTAATGATACCAATCCAGGTGTCAGTGATCAATATGCACACTGTCTAATAAAAAAAAGAACAGATAAAACATGTGCAATAGGCAACAAACATGAAGGGACCTCCTTTGAAAAACTAACAAACTAACACAAGGTCCTTTACTGCCTCTGCAGTATTATACACCCACACCTACAGTGCTATCTACTTCAGTGGCATTTTTCAATGTGCGAGTGCTTCGCTTTCCTTACTGCTCAGAGGACATAATACATTCAACAACATTTTACATGCCAATTCAGTCCTGCTCTTTCAGTGCCAAAAACATTGCATGGAAATGTACTGATTAATGGCAGCAAGTAGTGATTAATAGCACTGTAAACACAACAGTTTAAATGTGAAAATGACATGTCAGAGAGTACAAATAACAGTTTTGTGTACAGTGAGACTAGCCTTCAAGACATGTTCTTAAAAAGGAATGCCACTCAATTTATGAATGATATAGTAATGGCCTAAGACAGTCAAACCAATTCTCCTGTAAACTTTATATTAAAATAATGGAATTGGTTTCAAGCCAAACAATGCGTATCAAACGTCACTGCGAATACTGTCACAATTAGATTTTCGATTTGACATCACAGATTCAGGGGCAAACAAGCAATGGCAAAAAGATCCACTGGTGAGTGTTAGCTAATACAGACCAAATTGTCCTTAGGCAAAGGCATAGTGTATCCCAAACCTGATATTTAGTGGTATTCCCCTTTAAGTGCATTATGTGGTGAGAAACAGGGTTCTTGGGAGTTATCAAAATGTAAAGCTAATAGATTTTGCACACAACAAAATACTGTTTGGTGTTCTCTCAAAAGGTTTCCTCATCAAACAAGCAGAATAGGTGCTGACATTTTGCTGTCTTCATGAATTTGTCTTTCAGAGATAACTAAAAAACTGAGGTAGAAAGGAACTTAGGCTATACATAATCCTTAGGTTTCATTAATGATAAAACAGCAGCAGGATGGAATGAAATAGCTCAGGGCAGCTGTCTTCCTCAACCCCAAGATGTTTGTCTGCACCTTTCAAATTTCTCTCAGCTCTGCATCACCACAAGCTAAAGTAATGAATGTAAAGAACCCCAAACAAATTACTTTTTTGTCTTGTAAATAAACCAGAATTACTCTCATACATTCATTGTAGGAACCTTCTTATTTCATTTGTGAGCTTTTTGAGGTATTATATAACCTTACATGGTTGGATGATGGAATTTCAAATGCAAGCCAAATGCTCTTGTAGTTTGTAGTGCTTCGACACAAGCTTATGAGGTACTATACATATCATTATCACTTTCCTGAGTTTTCAAATAGAGAACATCAAAAGAAATAATGGTAGAATTTTACATTTATGTGAAACACTGAATGATTACTGTAAAGATATTTTAACAGCAATTATTTATTGTTTAGATTTAAGTCACATTGTAAAATAATATTTGTTTTTGTAATTTCATCTATAGTGGACAGGCTAAAACAGCAACCAAATTCACCTTAAATTTGCTAGATAACAAACTGCATTGTTCCAGCAAAAACATGTAGATGCTACTGTAATGAAATGATTTACACATAAATAAAACCTGTGTAAGATAATGAAGCCCAACTGTAAGTATGCCAATAAATTTAATTTAACTCAAATTAACCACAACTGTTCACAGAGAGCACGAAACAGACACAGCTGTAAAACACTGTTCTAATGGAAAAGAGAAAGCAAGTTTTTTGTCTCATTTTAAAGCTTTTTTATATTAGCACATGTCACCAATGAAGATTGTGAGGCAAAAATAAAAAACAAACTTAAACAGCACCACCTCAGGCACTTGATAGCAACTAAATCTCAAGATCAGCAGAATAGTATGTATATATATTTATATATATGTATATACAAAAACTGGGGGCGTCTCCTCCAAGTTGTTTGAGTTTTAGTGAGCACATGGCGTCAGCCATATAAAGCATTTAATTCATTTTTACCAATGTGTCATGTCGAGTCTGTCATCTTCTGTCTAAAGCCTTCAAGGACAATCCCTTTGCTGTATATAGTATGTTCATGTCACCACTGTTATTTTTCTTGTTCATTGAAGGCCAAACACTTATTTGTAATCAACTACTGGGTTTAAAGAAATTGTGTTTGATGGGTCTCTTTCATTGAGTACAACCAAACATTTTATTCCACTCAGTGTACATGTCAAGTTCTTTTTGTGATATGCTGGGCTGAAATTTGCAAAACACATTGTCAAAGTCTTGGTAGGAAACCGGTCTCATCTGAGTGGGGTGGATGGTTGACAGGTCAGTACCAGGAATGCCATGGAGAGGACCTACCACAGCCTCTTGACACAGCTGAGCCACCTCCAGTCCTGAAAAGCCCTCTGTCCTCTGAACCAGTAGTGACATCTCTTTGTCACTAAGACAGTAGTTGTGCTGTGAGAGCAATTGGCTGATTATCTGGTGTCGTGCTGTCCCATCAGGCAAGGGGATGAGCAGTCGCTTGGTAAAGTACCTCCGTAGGGACTCTGGGATCTCTTCCGGTTTATTGGTGGAGCAGACCACAAGGACATGGTCCTCAGTAGAGGTCAGAATACTGTCAAGCTGCATGAGGAGCTCAGCCTTGAGGCGATTCACTGGGCTATCCTCACTGAGCTGGGCTGACAGCAGCAGGTCCACCTCTCTGATGAACACCACTGCTGGCTGGCGACACCGGGCCACCAGGAAAGAAGCCTGGATGATCTTGTCCCCTTCCCCTAGCCACTTGGTCACCAGAGCTGAGCTGCTGAGTCGCAAGAAGGCAGCCCCCAGTTGACTGGCCATGCAGCGGGCCAGCAGCGTTCTACCAGTTCCCTGAGGTCCAAATAAAAGGAGGCTCCGAGGTAATGTGGCAAGTCCACTAAACATATCTGGCCTTAAAATGGGCCATAGTATCTCCTCTTTGATGGTTACTTTGGCCATATCCAGACCCGCTATGTCACTCCAGGCCACTGGAGGGCCCTGCTGAAGGATTTCTGTGGTCACCATCTCCACCAGATTGGAATCACTGTTCTTCAGTTGTTCCTCTGCAGCATGGATGGACGAGGTAGCCGTACCAATGTCAGGCCCTGTTAGGGAGTGAGAGAGGTGCTGTCTGTGCTCTTCAGTTTGCTCACTCATGATGGGGGATCCAAACTTGCTGTAGGGCTCACCAGTTCTGAGATCACCCACAGAGCTTTTGGTTGATCCATAGGATGGAGGAGTTAGTGCTCTGCCAGAGTGTATAATGAATTTTCTTTGTTGATCAGAAGACATTGACTGTTTGGTTGGCTTAAAAGCTAAAGACGATGCCTCAGCATTTCTGTCAAAGCCATTGCCTCTGTTTGAGTCTGCGACACTGCTGTCTGTTATTCTGTACATTGGGCTCTGCGAAGAGTGCTGTTGGTTGTAGTTGAAATTACCATAGCTAGAGTCCATTTCTCCATGTCCACTCATGTAGAAAGCTTTCCGTTTTAATGAGTTGGATGTGCTGCCATTCAAAGGTGTTGGTGCAATTGGTGTATGATTAGGGGACTGGTAGGTGTAGCCAGGCAGTGTGGAAGGAGGGATCGGTGTAGGAGCTGCAATACCGGATGGTAGATAAGCAGAAGGAGGGGGTGCTCCCCCAGGGCTATAACCAGGGCCAACAGCAGTCTGAGAAGGATACCCTGTTGGAGGATAATTGTAGTTGGGAAGGTTTGGAGACCCAGCGTTGTAGCTCGGCACTAAGGTAGGGGGAGGAGGTGGGGGTGGTGGTTGTAAGAGCCCAGCACTGTGCAAAGGAGAGGGGTGTGGGGAGGGGAGGGCTGGGGTACTCTGGCCGCTGTAGCTAGAATGCAGGTAGGAGCCGTTGTAGCTGGCAGTATATTCCTGAGAGGGGAGGCCCGAGTGGAGCGTAGTGGCTGTGTGGCTCCCACAGTTACTGCTGGAATAGCTAGGCTCAGACAAGCTGCTGGCCACCCCTGGGGAGCTGCCTATGCTAGCGGACACATCTGTAGGGGGTAGGGCAGCTGTCATTCCAGCTTTGCTCACAGATATAACATCTGGAGCACAATTCATTGGGTAAATCCCCTCCTGCCAGGACTCATTCTCTGACTTTCGCCCATTCATGAGTCCAGTGGTGCTATCAGAGTAGGAACACAGCAGGGCTCTTTCATTTGGGCCCTCTAGGATCCCAGAGTACTTCTCTGCATATTTCTTAAGCAGATTGGAGGCAGTCAGTGCAGAGATGTCATCGTTTGCCCACGCATACTGGTACGTTCGCTGTAAGTGCCCCCGGTAGGCCTCTACTTTGTGTGCTGGCGAGCGGGTAGTGGATGAGATGTCAAAGTGTTGCTCTGCCCATTGTGTGTGCTCTGGGGTCCACTGCATCTTTAGACCTAGATATTCCGCATAAGGAAGAAATATGTCAAAGTAAGCATTAAATCATGGTTAATAATCATTTAAAAATAATATTCTAATATTTCTAAATGTTCTATAGTAATCATTGTAAATAATTCAAATACTGTGAAAAAGTCCATAATGCATGAAGTGCTTGTTGTTTTTCTAATTGCTTGGGTGGAGAAATGGTGGGATATTACAAAGAAAAAAGCAAGAAGTTATTCTGACATAATTAGGGGGATAAAAAAAAGAGAGAGAAAATGTTTTAAATATACCTTGCACCATAATATCAAAATGTCTCCCATATGACAAACAGACAACGCTAACTGGACACACATCATGGTCAGTATGAGGGAACCAACATCTGGTTAGCGTGGTATAATCTACCAACGCAGAGCAGAATGACACAGACATTGCGGGTCAGTCTATAATCCAACTCTCATCTGAGGCATTCTAAGACAGTTTCAAATCTGCTTGGAGGAGAGGAGCAAAGCAATCTTCCTTGGCAGCGCTCTGTTGCTTTCATCACACAAACCCCTCAGCCCAGCATGAATTACATCAACATCCAGTCTGCCTACTGCTTTCTAGTCCACAGAGTGAGGGAGAAAAAAAAACATGCTTCACTTGTCTTTTTCTCTGCAGCCTCTCTCAGCCTCTCTGTATGGCCTTAAGGGTTTGAATGACATAAATAATCAAGTTAAATCCTAAAGTCAATCTGCAAATAAAAGTTTTCACGAATGCTGTCATCTTTTACTCTGCTTGGGATTATCGGAGGATGTACTATACCCCCCTAAAGAATGTAGACTATTAGAGAGGTTACAGCTCAAAACAATCACAGATACTGTGCAGAGCCTCACATATTTTACATCAACACTAATCTGACCAAAAGCTACAAGAAGATATGAGAGATGCATTTAACCAAACTTTGTCTGTCTGTTATACAATGGCCCATGCCCTTGCTAACCAGGCACTGCAGTGCTATACTTTATACTTCAGTAGGTTAAGTTCATATCATAGGATTTAGGCAACAAACAGCCACTGTCCAGAGGCAGATTACAAACGCAGTGTTTGTCTGTAGATTCCCTTCTGACTCCCTCCCAGCTATTTGCCCACTCACCACACTAGACACTAGGAGCTAATTAGCAGGATGATGCTGCACTAATTGTGTTAATTTACAAGGTTTTAGTCAAAGAGATCCATGCTATGGCTCACATAATTGTCAACCATCCAAGCTAATGATTAAGAAAAAGAGCCTGAGGCTAAAAAGCCCGGGCAGACAAACACAGTAGCCATACTGTGGTGGAACAGAAAGGTTCATCAACCTACAGAACATAGAGTATGAAAACAAATTATATTATCACAGGGGACAGTGACAAAGATTTAAATTTCTAAAATTACAAAAATAACAAAACGTCTTTCATGTAAATCAAAATCTTATTTACTTCAAATGTGTATGAACTGAAGAAAATGTATGAATGACACCCTTCAGAATACCAGAAGTCTCACTGACTACTGCTTTAGAATCATGTGCATTCACTGAAGTATTAGTCACCCACTATATTCTAGGTCAGCTGTTTTGTTAGGTTTGTAGATGGGTGCAATGCAAAAGTAAGACTTTTTAAGTGGAAAATTATTTTTCCAGTGCATCCATACACACCTCATGTTTTTTTTTCTTCCTCTTGTTATTACTACATTAAAATACCTTTTTAACAAACTGTTGAATATAACATTTTTTCCACATTATTGCTGAGAAAAATGTTCCCTTCAAAACAAAACAAACAGTATTTGGGCAATAGCAACTAGCACTGTGCTGTCTGGCAAAAATCTCAGCTATTCACAGCATTTACTCACACCACAGCGAAAGTATCAGGATAATGGTTTTTGTAAAATCATTCAGTAGGGTTTATTAACACTCAAGGCACATTTTGTCAATAACAAAATTGCACACAGTTTATTGAGTGAGATTCTTCTATTACTGTTAATCCTCGCTGAACAATGTGCCACTTTGTGCAATCAAAGAAGTGCTACTCGCACAGTGTACTTGAGATCGCTGAGCATCAGGTATTTTATAAAATGGAAACCATCCAAGATGATTATATAAATACAGCACGCTGCTAAAAACAGACTGAGAAAAACTTTCCTTTTCTAAATCGAAAATAACTCAATCCTGAGATTTGGATTTGTGGAGCATTTTCTTCTCTACAGCCAAAAAAGTCTATTCTAGTAATACAGAAGAAAGTTTGTACCATGTTAAATAAACAAAAGAGTTTTAGTATTACATACAATAGCAATATCATAATGACATTGTCATCATAATTTGTGTTGTGTGTAAGTGTAAAATGATTCAGTGCGTCAACCAGTTCTCTCTTATTAAGATATTTATAAAGCATACTATTTGAACCATAATCAGGCTTTAAATTGTTTGGTTTATGGAATGGCTAGTAAATGCATCCACACACAAATATGCATGCAAACACAATAAACACAAATACAAATGAACTGATGTGCACACACATGCAGTACATTAGCATAATGATCTCGTACTTTGGTATTACGGTAAAACGTTGTCCTTTATTCCACCTGCCTGGAAATTCAAATACAACATCCACAGGTTCCTTTGTCTTTCTTTGAAATGGTATAATTACAGAGTGCTCCATTAGTGGAATGTTTTCAGATAGCCTCGAGGCTTGAGCTCAAATTCCACTGATCAGCACCGACAAACAGAGCCTTTGTTAGACTAGTGTGTTTGTCAATTCATAAATCTGCATTATCCTCTATGGTAAAGTTGAGATGATGCTAATATAGGAAGATGATCTTTTTACCCCAACAGTTATCCAATTTTTGGAGTTATCTGTGTCTATTTTATCAGTCCACTCATATCTAAATGATCACACTGCTATATTTGAGAAAACACATATTTGTCTCAACAGCAAAAAAATGGTTCTGTAGAATCATCACTGTGATTAAAAGTGATGTCCTGACAATTTATGTTATATATCGTATATGTCATAGACTATCTCAAAATATTGAAAAAAAGACCAGGTGGAGCTGAAATGCATTTGACATGTGATGTCATGGTGTTTAATTTTTGGTTCAGTGATCATCATCGATGAAACAGAGATGCTGACCTTTTTGGGAACTATTAATCTGGAAGCCTGGGCCGTTTTTAAGCAAACAAGAGTGGGCCTCTACTCTGTCCATCCAATTTCCCAGTGCGTAAATTGGACCGCCGCTTGCACAATTCTCTATTCATTACTGTGCTGCTGAAAGGAAGCACAGAGGTGGCAGAGCGGTTTTCTTTTCCTCATTCTGTGTGTGCGAGAGTGTATGTGTAGGAGAGAGAGAGGGAGGGAGAGAGAGAGAGCAAAATGCCTTCCAGGAGGATTCCCAAGCATAAAGAGCTGGACTTTCCTTCCTCTTTTTTGGTCTGGGGGAGGGGAAGGTGGGAGGGTTGTGGGAGAGGGGGAGGGAAGTGAAAGCTGTCGTAATTGAAACGTGGCCTAATCAGACTCATTACCATTTTTACCAATTTGCACCACCAAAGATGCTTATTAGCTTACTGTGTTTAATAAGCCGCTCTTTAGAAAACTAACTGTAATGAGCTCTTTAAAGTCAGACTTGAGCATGATTATGCACTGGAAGTGTTTTGCAGAGCTGAAGCAGACTGGTACATTTAGTTATGTACAATGTCATAATTAAGCTGCACAAACTCTGCACTTCACACCACACAATAGTCCCAGCTGAGGCAGTAGACATGCTGAAAAGTATTTATAATTACTGATCATTACAACCCTGGGATTTTCATCGCCGGACGTAAACATAATTAGGGGAGCTTTTGCTTTTATTCTGAACACACAGACCACTCTACTTGACAAGCGTGCAAATATTGCAGACAGACAGTAATTACGTTTATAAATAAAAACAAGCTCATATTCATATTCAAATTCACTGGAGATATTCTAAGTGGGGGTGGGGCAAAACATTCTAATACAATGTGAAATGGTAATCGGTATGGCTGCAGAGTCCCATTCATCTCACAGATCAAGTTAAGACTATTTAAACTCAATTTAGAGCTCCATGTGGCAGTAATTCCAATCTTTAGACGGCAGGGTGCCATTTAACCCCTCATTTAGAAAAGATATGCCTTCCTCCGTCACTGTCTTTTCCTGGGCTACTGCCCATACATTTCACAGTCTGACCACCCATGGCAGCAAATTACTACATGTCTCCACACTATCAAAGTCCACCGATCCCGGTGGATTCAATACTAATCCGAACATAAAAGGTGGAAAATGACTGTACAAGCATACACAGTATGTTTATTGTAGTTAACTTGCCAGTCAGGCAGACAACTCCCTGGGACAGGACCTCTCTTTGTAATCATAATGACACTCAAGATCGTACAGGAAGCGAAGCGAGTTACACAGTCCAAGTTTTAGATGAAACAGAGTGAAAAAACCTAAGAGGTAGTCCATTCATTAATGCAATTTATCATGTAGTCAATGGAATGTTCATCGCAAATTGCAAGAGCACAAAACTTGCATACTTAGTCTGACAATGAGAAAAAAATATTCATTGAACAACGCAACTATATCTGGGACATATTTTACTTGATAAATTATTGAAATTAATTAAGTCACTAAATTTACTTGTCAATTAACAAATCAATTGTGTCATGTATTATCACTTAGTTTGTAAATAATTTTAAGTTAATAAGACATTTTTATGTCAAAAATAATGACATTTTAATAGTTTGGCAAAGTGAACTTGTGTAAAGGTTTTAGACACAAACAGTCTCAGTTCTATCAGAGTTGAGATACACATCTTGACGATGCAAAGAATCTGATGTATGGATTGGCTCAATCCAACACATAGTTCTCCTGAAAAATTACACTACAACTTTGGTTGCAGGTGGGAAACGCAGCATTCAAAGAAATTAAGGGAAATTCTGACTAATCCAGTTGGTTTAGACAAATCATAAGTGTGGAGCCATGCATAAATTGCATGTATAAATGAATGTGGTCATTACAATATATTATGGCAAAGTGTGTGCAGACATCTGATTTGTGATTTACGGGTGCTGCATTTACAGTGTTAATCCTTAACACTTGAAATGATGATACAATGAATGCCATATTTTATATATTTTTTAGTTGATGTTTTTTGGCAATAGTCTGTACATTTTGTAAAGACTTCTCAATGTGATATCAATGATATTTCCATCATTAATTGGGAAGTCTACCATTACCTTTTTTATCCATATTCTCAATCAGAATACACTGCGGTGTTTTCACCTGCCAGAAAAGAGCTACACCGCAATGTGTGGTAAATTCATGCTATCCGCCAGATCCTACCCCTCTGTGCAGTCCAACTCCAACTAGTAGGAGTTGCTAGTGCTCGCAACATGATCCCTAACTGGCTTCCCACCTGCAAACACTGCCAACTGTGTTCTTTAAAACACATGCCCAAAATGGGGGCACCACTTCCGGGAACTAAATTCCAGTGTCTGTGTGGCCAATATAAAATAATTACATATAATATAATAAATATAAATCTGTGTGTGTTGCACAAAATTTCACACAAAACAATCACATTATTGAACACATAATATTAAATATTTTACTACAATAACGTACTGTATAATCTGTTTTTTAGTAGATGAATCCAGCTGTGTTGGCCGGTGTCTATTTAGTATTTAGTATAACTATTTTTCAGGAAGACAACATTTTCTAAAAAGGAAGGCCACGAGTCATTGTCTACAGCTGATAAATGAAACACTCAATGTGGTCCCTGCTTATCTGTGCTTGACAGTTTACAGTGCTTGATACCAGCAGTATCAATGTAAGAAATGTATTCCTGAACTATTAAAACATATTGTGGTGACCAGAATTAAAAATGTGCATCACTACTGAAGTCACTTCAGCAGTCATTGTATGGCCCAAGTGGCCTCACTCCTTCTGATCACCATTACTAAGCCAGCATCCAAGTTGTAATCTAAATGAATTTGGTCACGAAACATCAAGCACCTCTCATATCCTGTTTTCATACATTCAATTTGAAATGTCAGTATATACTCTCACATACTGCACAGAGGCACAAAACAAAAAGTCACAAAATAAAATCAACAACACAAGACCAAAAACTAGAAATGCTTTCTTAAAGGCAGATCTATAAAGAGCTGCTTAAGTGATTTAAAAAATACACTGACTTTGTTGTTTCCAGAGTAAATTAGAAGTTGTTTGTTTTTACCACCACAGGGACAGCCCAACAATGGGCGTGCTGGGACTAGTGTTAACAGTGTCCCGATGTCATCATATGGAATTGAGAAGGATGGTTTCTGCAGCTGTTTGGCAGCTCCATAACTGACTACCTGAAATCAGTTTGGCGCTTAAACTGACTCAGTCAAAATCATTACTTCATTAGCTCACCATCCCTCTCTATGTAGCTGCAACCAAACTGTACGCCATGCTGCCAGGAAGACGATTCACTGCCACATGGTTTCACCTCTAAATAAAAGTATAAATCCTTAGTATATAATACCAGTTTTATCTGCAGCTACAGTGAATGTACTCTTGCAGCGTCTGTTATATATGTCATGTATTTGTGTTATATACAAGATGGTGGTTATGAAAAAAAGAAACAAGAATGCCTAAAAATGTATGAATCTACAGAGCAGCACATTATTTTAACAGCAGCTGTAAGAGCTTGTAACTGAATAAAACTGTTTGCTGGCACAGGGCTGGTGATGATTTGAATAATTCATCTGAAATGTAATGAGAAGATGTAAATGTTCCCACTCAGAAATCATTTCATAATTGAACTGTACAAATGCCCACTTTGGATTTTAAATTACTGTTAAACAACTCTGTCTTTAAAAGAGGTAGTATAAAACATATGACTGTGTACTGTGTAAATGTTTTGGTATTCAAAGTGATGATATAAAAATACAGCAGAGTTCACACCAGTGTTGAGGATGAGAGCAGGCAATACACAGGGAAGGTCCTGAAGTTGATGTTGACACTTCTTTTCATGGGATTTTCTCTATATATTCAAAATAATGAAGACACAGAAGAATACACACAATATAATTTAAGTTTCCTTGTTAAATGTGATCTTTTCTAAAAAAAAAAAAAAATCCAGATTCTACAACCTTTTGGTACACAGTGCAGCAACTCAATTCGAGCCATCTGTAGAACAGCTTGCACAGTATATTAATAACATCTTGACTTGTTACTTCTAAACACATTCAAGGAAAGATTACTGGATGTTGTTAGTGACAGCAATATGGTAGAGTAAGCAAACTTGTGCATAAGATGTTCATACTATTCTTGCCATAGATAGACACCATATATGGAAAACTTTACAGTGATTCTCAGCCGTTGAAAACTTCAATTTGATAACATAATGCATTCTTTGTTACATACCCTTGATATTCTCAAGTCCCATGGGTTTTCGGGCTGAGCTAATGATAAACTCTATTGGCTTGAGGGGAAAATGAATTTCTCAATTTCCCCAGTAATACAGTAAATCGTGAGTTTGAGAGATTCTCTGAGCTGTCATTTCTCTGTCTCAGTGATGCTAATTAAACCATGACTCTTCAGGCCAAGAGGCCCCCGAGGCTACATCTTCCATTACTACCCTAAGTATAGCTAAATCCACACACGCTAAACTAACAGCTCTCCACGCACAAGTAGAACTTGTACACTGAATAAAACTAAGACAATTATAGGAGACAGGCTTCATAGTGCTCTGTAGTGCATAATACTGATGAATACTCAAATGGCTTGTTAGCTAAAAGAACACAACCGTTGAATTCAAGCACTTGGTGAAACTAGTACAGTAGAGGCGGTGGTTTTGCGAGCCTCTATGAAAGTGGTTACTCTGCCTCTCAAGGGATCACTTACACACTTCAAAAGAGAAGAGAGGCAGATAGTGACCTTGCTACATGAAGGCTCATTGACCAAAAGCTACTCACTAACATCTTCATTCCCCAAAGTCCTGTTACCTCAAGGAAGACTCCAATCAAAGAGGCACAGGCCGGTGGGAAAAACACGCAAACAGGAGAGAGAACATTTTGATAGGATTTTCTGGATTTTTTATCATATCTTGACTTTTACTGTAAGGCAGCGGTTTAATGGCACCAGGAGCCAGTCATCTGATTCACAAACCAACAGGCCCCATTGGAAATTAACAGATTATCTTGTTCACTGGTCCGATTCACAACTGTGATTACTTCGCACTTCCAACCATTAGACTTTACAGCCATGTTAGCCTGGTAAAGACAGGAAGGGAATCACATTGTAAAAAAATCTCATTGTTCACAGTGTGATCTTGAGACACAAATCAGAATGAAAAAGTGTATGTTTTTTTTGACCAACAGCTAGCTACATAGCCAGCGGCATTACTTCAACCTTTTACAGAGAAACTGCTACTCTGTTTAAAGTCTATAGCTAACGCAGAACTGTCTGTTGCTATACGCCAATGTTTAAGCATTTATATTCAATAAAAATATAGCAACACATCTGTGCTTTGATCTGATGGTAAACACGAATATATCAAATGAAAAATGTACTATTCTTTTTTCTACGACAGAAACATCACACAGAACACAATACTCATAGAACTCATATTTCCTGTATGATAACCGAACCTACATAATTTGTTTGATTTAGCTTAAAATCATTCCACGCAGTCATACAGAAATGAATGCAGTTCATAAGCAACATTTGTTTTGCGTACACAAGGAAAGCCATCTGTTGTTCTATTTATCGTTTCCTACATGTTAAACTGATCAAAAGTTTAAATTGAACTCTAATTGAAAGTACCCAAGTGAACAGAAAAGGGATGTTTGCCTGTAACCACTGCCAGCTTTTCATTGAAGCATTCTGAAGCATTCTGTGGTATCGACTGCAAGTCTCAAAGAAGGTCACTTCTCCAACACAGGCCAGACAAAAGGTGAAATGAGACAACTGAAGCAATCTTAGGTCAATATGAAATAGAAATCTCTCAGCTATACTGTAATAAAGTTACTGAAGTGCAGTAGCGAAGCCATAAAGGGGAACTTTTACAAGGAAAGAGCTGTCTAGGAGATTGGTTCGCCCACTGGCAAACAATGGCTTCTAAGAGCTAAGGTGGCATGGTTAGTACAGTACCATGGAGCTGAATTACAGCATTGTGATAATTGTGACAGTGATCGCTACAAGTTATGTCAGAAGCTGCTGCACAGAATGTTATCACATAAAGGTTCCATGAAATAGTTAGATAAGATCTTTCAATATGAAACAATAAAGGCAGGGGGGAAATGATGGGATTTAGTAGTGACTTTATTTAAAAATACTAATAATTAATAAACTTATGATACTGTTGCCAGACAGGTTTTATATTATGGGATGGGGTGGCTCTATGATCACATTATTAATGACATTTATATATCCAACTAATATGACATTAAGGGTGTGACTTTATTATAAGAAATATGTGGAAATGCATTTTTGCATGTATTTTGCATATGGTAATAGCAGAATAATACACTAACAGATATTCAGCATTTTATGGGATCTTTAAAAGTTCCATATTACTCCATATTTCCATATTATTTTTGTGAAATTTGTATCATCGTTTGTGTGTGTGTGTGTGTGTGTGTGTGTGTGTGTGTGTATCTGTCCACAGCTAGTCTCGCATACTAATGACCCCATCAGCCTAATATTTTTGTGCACATTTATGACTGCATGCTCAAGGACCTCTCGTGGTTGCGGTGATTCACAATTTTTGAAAAACCTATTTTATAGGTAGGTAGGTAAGTTATTTACGTCAGTTAAGTTAGGTTATGTAAATCACTACGCAGCCTTTATCGCTCTTTATACTACATCACCTGACATTTTTTTCTCTATGACATTTGTACGTTAAATGACACGCTGTCTCTTCACAATATAAGTCAGTAGAGACTAAATGGCATGAAATGGATGCGAAAAAAGCAAAAAAGGCATTGTGATAACACGCAAAATGACTTGAGACATTGTCCTGTTATTCATATGCCATTTAGTGATACCAGGCCTAGCGGAGATCTGCACTCTACTTAGTGCGGTCTTCGAGTTGTTACTAATAATAATAAGTAATCTGGCTCCATCTGTTTCTTGAAAATGGCCATTTAAGCTTTAGAAGCCAAGCATGTCGTGAAACATGCTTTAATAAAACTGCAGTCTATGTTCTTCTTTTCAACCATTTACTGTAACACTTGCACACTTCAGAACAGAACATGAAACATGGTACGGTAAACACAATAACATGGTGAAAGACTAGTGTACTCTCTAGGTACATAGTGTTATCTAAATCGACTAATTAAAAAAATGTACCAATCAAAAGCAGGAATTGTTTGTGATCGCTACTGGGCCAAACAAAATATTCTACACTGCACATATAGACCTATCATTAACAAACGAAACATTACAAAATATGAATTATTTACAAATATTTCTCTTTCAAATGAATGGCTTACACTGTTACACAATATATCAGTATGCATCTTGTAGCAGGGCAACACCGTAATTATTTCAGTAATGTCATTTGTATAAATGGCAGAGGTTCTAAATGAGAGCTGTCAGTGTCCATTGACAACAACTGTATGAGGCAGGCAGATGACAGAGTGGCAGCCTTTAAAGAATTCAGTGCTTTGATAGAAATGAGGCAAGAAAGCAAGAAGGGCCGTGCAATGAAAACTATTACAGAGTATTCCTTAATAGATTATGAAATGAAGGGGAAAAAAGGTTAATCTGTGGCACAAAGCAACTGTGAAAAATAAATGAGATAATTAATAAAAATGGAGAGGTAGGAATTTCAAATATTTCTACATTCTGTTTGTTTAACTAACACCTTCCTGGTGTTATAAATCCATTCCTCAGGTTAGTTTGGAAAAAGTGAATTTTACGCCACAAAACAGAAATTAGAATAAACAGACACAACAAACACATTTCCCACATTTCATTAGTCGACCTCAGTATGCAGTTCTTTATGCAGTTTAAAGTAATGATTGTTCTACATTGTGCTGCATTTGCATGTTCAGAGTTCAACCAATTAAAAGCTAATTAATTAGACACAATTCTATTAAGAAACAAATCCCACTCATCAATATACAGAACCTAGGGTCACCCATTGCTCAAATGTGAATTGGCTCTTTGTACCACATGGACTAGAGAATAGCACAATAGCACTACTGGAGCTCACAATAAACAGTTTGGCACAGACATATTTGATGGAGCACGAACTCATCAGTGGTGATAGATTTTACTCCCCTGGAAAGAAAGAAGGACCAGGAGGTGTCACTTGGACATAAAGCGTTCTCTTCTAGGAAAAGGGCCAGGTGTTCACTCTCACAACACACAAATGCTCATATCTCTCTAAATACACACAATACTGTGATCATACTGTACTCCAACTCTAATTATCAAATACTGATCAAATGTTTAATGCAAGTAACACAGTACCATCTAAATGTTTACTATATACCAATGTACATCTCTGTCTCTGTTATAGTATTGTATCTTCTAAGGGTAGCATAAAAGTAATGAAAATCAAGAATAAAAAAAATCAGTTTTCTTTAGTAGAATTAGCAGTAGCAAAATTTACACATGAAGTTATATTGTGTCTTTAAATTTAAGTTTGCATTTAGCTCTTTACCTTTCAATGCACCCTATTGAGCTATTGACTCCTTGCCTGTCTTTCCAGGTAACATTAGTGTGAATGAGTATGTAGGAAATAATAATTAATTTGAGTGTGTATTCATATTACATGATTTATTGTTTTTGTAAGACATATTTCACTGCCTGTTCTTTCTGCAAACCCTTTTTCCAAAACCCTAAATTTGATTTATGGCCACTACAGTGTGAATTTAAATCATTACAAAACACAGCTACTAGAACGACTGTAGTATTAACATCCAATTCACATTTAATAATAATCAAACACATATGACAAATACTGTATATGTTACATGCAACATAGAGTTGTAGTTTGAATTTAGTCATAGTGTCCTGGAAACACTAAAAAAGAGAAACTAACTTATTAACTGCTTTTTGTGCCAAAAATAGTAATAAGCCTAAAATAGTGGTGCTTCATGGACTATGATTGCAAGGCTTGGATGAAATCTTTAAAAAAGCTTGCTCGATTTTTCACTGCACACAGGTTGAATGTCTACCTTCCATGGTGCTAGGTTTCTGTCCATTTCAATGAATGCTTAAAAGAGGAAAGTAGGCAAACGGCCTGCTGGCTGAAATATGCAATTATAAACAAACTACTTCACAGTTTATTTGTTATGTTTTGCCTCTCTCACAGGTTATGTGCATACTGTTAAATAAATCTGCTTCTGGCTAATGCGAGTTCCCTTGATGGATTGTGAACAGCCGACTGTGAAGAGTCTGAGTATACCGGTCCACTTTGTACAAGGCAATTCTTACAGCCTTGCTCATTTGGGTATGCATGAAATAACAATATCCTACTGGGAGCATTCTGAGTTTCAAACATTTGGGGTCAACTACACGAGCCGATTCCACATGTGCAGCCCGTGGCCACTGAGGTCTGGAATCTACCTCCCTCCTGGCTGGGTGACGTTGCATGTTCTATTTCCAGACCGAGGGTTGAAGTGAGGCTGCAGGGAGTGTAACACTGACCCACATGACCTGTGCCCTAGAAAAGCTGCCTGAAGCTCTGCACACTAAAAACGCCTCACTCCTTTTCTACAGCCTTTCAAAGGCAAACAAAACCTTTGCGCATGTCTCTTTTCATGCCAAATGATTTGCATCCTTTTTATTCACTGACTTGTTGTCAATGTATTCAGTGCTGTTGTGAAGCCCGATGCTCACTCTCTGAAGTCTCAAGTGGGAAGAGAGAAAGGAAGTCGAAGAGGCAAACTGCTTTACTTTCAGGCCCAGTGTCTACAGGCCACATGTCTCCAGTCATCTGTCAGTAGTTTACATACATACTATGACACTTCCTCTCTCTGTGGGAACCCGTTGTCACCACTTGGCCGCCAGCAGAGGCTGACTGGGTGCTAGATGGGTCTCCCCCAGGTACCTCTAGGGAGCCACATTAGGCCTAGCTGACAGACTGACAGGAAGACGCAGACACACACAGGCAGGCACACACACACACTCACATACAGTCCATCCCTTGCCCAAGCACTCATTCCTCCTACAGTACGCCAGCTCACATGCTCCCAAGGCATGGCACACTTTGCATAAAGCAGTGACTTTGCTCTACATCAATTTTTTCAGACACAAAATTATTTTTCACCCCTCTAGCCTCTCCATGCTACATAGAAGTTTTGAAATGAATAATGGAAACAACAGAGCTGAAGACTCATGGGATCCATTTAAAAATGTGGGAGAGGCGATGCAGTCAGGGTTTGGACTGCACAAACATCACGCTCCAAGTAAATGAATCTACTATTGTTCTGTAAAGTATAGAAATGCTGCTATAAACTGTATGCATGCCTATTGATGCCAACAATGACATAGTGTTAATAAATTTTCCTTTAAATCAGGAGAGCCATAGAGGAAAAATACAACAATAAAAATATACTTTTAGTTTTTATTACACCCTATAAGAAATTGTCTGTTGGCAAACTGAGCTGGCGGCAACAGCCAGCTAAAAAATATTATTATTAATAATATATTTCTGCAGATGTACTACTAGATTGCACACTGGAATCTTTTTAAATAGAACATGACCTTTTGTTTAGTGCACACAACATCCTAGACAAATAGCTTGATTTCCTTTGCTAAAGTGGGAGTTTAAACTATGTTTAGCTTTTCTCAGTAAAACCTTCGTTTGGTATTTCCACCTTGCCTCCCCAGATACTTAGAGTGGAAGTGAGCAAGCGAGCGAGGGGCAGTCCACTGTAACAGCTATTTTAGACCATGCAAAGTCAACACAACTCCCTGAGGTGACTTCCTGATAATGAACACAAAAGAAGTGTCAGCCCTCATAAAGCTCTGTGATGATGCTGAACTCTTGAGCTCTTCATTTTTTTTGCACTCTTATTTTTCTGATTTAAATTAATCTAATTCCGTGTGGACTCTAAGAGGGACTGTCAAATAGGCCACACGCCAGACAACAAGACTTCTAGTGACTATTCACTTACACTGTGCAAGTGAGACTCAAGTTGTTGGGAGGAGAAAAAAAACCCAGCATTATGAATTTAAATTGTCTACATGTATTACTCTGCCACTAATCAAAAGACAAACATTTGCTTATTGTTTCATATTTATTTTTTTCTGCATACAGCAACTGTTGAGAGCAGCTAATCGGTCACAGGTTCACCTCCATTCCTAACAGTTAACTAACACAGCGCCTTACACCTTAATAAGCTGGGCTCTATAACAACAATAACATCACTGGCTATTTCCAAATATCCAGTCGTCTTGCCTCACTTCTGCACATGCTGCTGTGGTCACTTCACAGAGCCACTGCAGACAACCGCTGCCTTGCCGCAGCCTAACCTCTATGGCAGTGTATACTCACCCCTCCATCCCCTCTTCCTTCCGCTCCTCCTCATCCCCCTCCTCTCCACACCATCAGGCAGACCTCAACCCATCCTCTCCCGTCCCTGGCACTCAAGGCTCCCACTGCCAGCACCTGGCACAATGCCAACCTGTCAGCCACCCGACTCCACGGAGGATGAATGAATCGCTGAGAACTTTTAAGAAAAAAACCACTGATAGCTCACATCTCATCTGATCATCGTTTTAGCTAATTTCCTCAAATAACAATTTGAGACAATTAGCGTGCAATGTGATGAATGGGAGAATGACAAGCAGTCAAAAGATTAACTTTTTTATTCAAAACGAACCCTTGAATGGTCTTGAATATGAATATCAAAGTTAATTCAAGAATCTATTTCAATATATGAATTAGAACACTATTATATTGTCATACAATGACAAAATAAAATGGTTGACACAGTGTTACTCTGTGAGACAGATTTATTCAAATTCAAATTTTGTTCTTACAGTTACATATTTTATCTCATTAAATGTAGAACAAGCTACATTTTGTAGAATCAAAGCAGTGGGATGGGATCTATTGGTGTTATAATTAAGGGGTTATAGTGATTAAGACAGGTCAGCATCAAAAGAAACTTGAGAGTTTAAATTTTTAAAAAGTACATTTCAAACACTTACGACTTAGATTTACACATAATGAAGCTGACAAATGTGGTATGGTAAAAAGAAAGTACTTTAAGGTGCTCTACAGTCTAGCTACTGGAGAACGGCGGCCTCGATTGCCAGATTAGTCAGATGCGGTTTTGTGAGAAAACAAGAGGAATTTCAGTACAGCAAAATATTGAGTTTTCTCTTATCCTCTTGTGAAAGGCTTGCTGCTCTTTCACAATAAGAAACACCCCAACAGCACGCAATAAAAAAAACACCTTGAAAGAAGGACAGGAAAAAACACCTCTCTTCACCAAGGTTATTCAATGATAAGCAACAGTACTCAGGCACACAATGATGGCTCAAAGTGCCAGCTATTTTCAAAAGTCCTGGAATTGTAGATTTTGTTCCTCATAGTCCTTGAGGGTTGGAAATCCACTGCTTGAGAGTAACAGTAAGTAATCTGACCAAAGACATAATTTAAAGATATGGAAGGATATTCAGTCATAAGGACTTAATGTTGTATGATTTCTTATGTATGAATAACATGTTTATACTATTGCCACTCCATTCAGCCCTTGCTCACAAAGCCACGAATGACGCTCTCAGCTGCAATATTACATGATAAATTATTTTAAGGGGATGTAAAGAAGGCTACATTCACAAGACAAGAACTGTGGAAAATGGTATATATTTTTTGCGAGACTACTGCAAGACTTCAATTTGCAGCCACACTAACACAAGGTATAGTCTATCTTTGCTGAACTAAAGACAGGAAAATCTCCAATCTTTTTGGCCACTAGAAGAAATCAAAAGAATTTAGCATGTCTAATTAAAATGTAAACAGTGTAATGAGGACATCAGTGATTTAGGCAAACGTCTCTCTGGCTGCCACTGGGGGTATGATAATTACAGAGGCAAATCTATGAATGCACATGAATCTCCTACAAGTCCAGATTAAAAGCCTTAGTGCTAAACCTAGTTTAGTACACCTGGGGATTGTCTATTCTAGCCAATCCCCAACAGGCTCAGAGCTGCCTCGTCTCCTTATGAGTGCAGAGACACCTCATGTGAAAGAGATGAAACAAAGCCTCTGTTTCAGTGTGTTGGAAATGAGGAGTTTAAGGCAACAACTACTACACTCTGTGTAAATGATATGCCTGGCATATATGGCCTGAATAAACCAGCCCTACAGCATGACTTATGAACGTGTTTCTGTTATAATCAGTCATTTAGTGAACCCTAAGCTCTATAAGCACATTGTGCATTATGGTATGCATCGTGTGTGAAAGATTAGTTTCCTAAAAAAAAAAGCAAAGGAAAGAGAACAAGGCATTGTGTTCTCCCTCAAACTAGCTAAAACATGCACAAAGAGAAACAGACAGGCAGACCGGCATGCACATACAGTACATGCACACACACAACCACATACAAAGACATGCATACACATAATCCTTAAAAACATTTAAAATCTATGGCACAATTTGAGTTACAGGCTGCAGTGAAAAAGTAAGATTATACATCCACTTAGTTCCTAATTTGCAACCTGTGTTGTTTTATCCACTAGGATCTGTTAACTAAATTAAACTGTGAGTATTTTGTTTGAATTAGAGGAAAAAAATAACATGACGGGCCTGTAGCTAGGAGACGTGAAGGGTAAGTACAAGCGGCCAATGGTAGGCACATGCATTTTAGAAAATGTCTATGCCATATGCTGTCACTCAGAGGAAAAAAAAACAAGTCTGAGCAGACAGTCGCTGTGTCTAAATGAGATGGTAGGAGGAGGAGGAGGGGAGAGAAAGGGAGGATGTCAAGGATTCATGGTCCTTCATCTTTGCAGTAGAGCAAACACGTCCCTCAGTATAGCAACAGACAGCTGCCTCCACTTTCTAATGCAGTCCAACTTAGATCACTGCGAGAATTGTCAGCATTGAGAGAAACACACAAAGATAACATAGCAAGCTGCCATGAGGGAAAGAACAGAGATGTGGATACAAGAGAGGGAGACGAACAGTGAAAGAGAGAAAGAGGGGGGAGGGAGGGAGGAACATGTAGAATACTTAGAAGAAAGATTGGAGTTTTTTGTCCCTTCTGCTAGCATCGTACTCCATTGGGGACTCCCCGGCTTTTTATATGAAAAGCAGGAAAGACACCACTTAACATATTTGCTTAAAGATAATAATCCTGTACTGATCTCATACAATATAGTCAAAGGGCTGAATGGGATTTCTTGTAGTTACTGACAAATAGAGCCATCTGTTAAGATGAATATTTCATCAATTTACAACAGTATTGCAGACATCCCAGAGGGTGTTTACACAGAGCCGGCTCAAGGTATTCATTCAGGAGCTGGCTTTAATTGTCATCATTAGTGCACATACAGAAAGTGTCGGCCCTGATATACTGCTTCCATGTAGTAGAAGTTATGCTGTCAATAATAGTGATCACTAATACTGTTCAGATTATGGACAGAACATTTAGAGCAACTACATTGCTCACACAGACGCTATCAAGTAAAAGATATTGATCTTTTGTATGATGCATACTGAAGATTTTGTTTTTGTTTGAGTTCTTGGGTGCCACTGTGATTAAGTAACCTAACAATGAATCAAGGATATACTGAATATACAGTACACTCTATGTTATAGTAGTCATAAAAGTAGAAAACACAAACACAGAATTTCTGGAAACCTAATTTGATTTATGTGGTGCAGATAGTACACAATTTTTTTATTCCTAGAAAAAAAATAAGATTTATACATTTCAAAATAACTTTGGAAATGTGCTTTTTTTTTAAATCCGTCTGACTACATTAAACAAGGAAAGTGCACTGGCTGCGCTGTGGAGAGGAAAACCTCTGCAAGCAATTCCATTGTCAACATAACACAACTAAATATAAACAGCATATTACTATATCCTTGTGTCACTGGGAAATAGGTGGATGCAATTATTTAGTTAACTTCACACAACTTTTTATTATTATTTACAGTCTCTCTTAAATGTGTGAACATGTGTGACATTCAGTTAAGAGGGTGATGAAAACAGGAGGGTCAGCATCTGTTGTCAAATTTGGCTCAGAGATTCATGTCAAGCAACAGTTCAGATTGCTATCATAAGTGCTATCCTATCAGAAATAAACAGAGGTGTCAGCTTCTTTCCATGCACACCGTAGGTGTCTGGGGTTAAGTAAGGACCTGCAAGAATCCCTTAACGCTGCAGGAGATCAGACATGGAACCCTTCCAGAGTTTGAACTCTGATAAATATCCCCAGGTAGCACTTGATAATTAGGATATTTAAGATGAACGATCTGAGAGAGTGGTTTGACAAATTTAAGAGGATTGTTTTTGCTGTGCAGATGTATTGTAGTTTTTCAAAATAAACCGACTCTCATAATGTATATTTAAACCATAACATCCACTAAAATTAGGTGTGAACATACGGCAGCATGAAAACACATGCATCATTGGGATTTTTAGAGGTTCTCAATTGAGTTATGCAGTTCCAAATATACAATGGTACATTTAAACAGATTGCACAGGGTATTTCAGATTGCGAGTATATGCATGCTGTGGATGCAGATTTAAAACTAATTGCTCCAAACTATTTGCCATCCAGTTCAGTATCCATATCTGAACAGCTCAAATCAAAGTTCTTTTGTAATAAAAATACACACCATGCATGCATTGGGGGGCGGTCTAAATATGAAACACATAAAAACCTGACCAACAAATTTAATACCCACTTTACAAAAACACATTACAACCAAACTCTCAAGCATAATGAATGTGGTAGTAATGTACATTTTTTTCCCCCACTGAGTGACGGATGCTGCAATGCTGTTATTTTTGAAGAGGAATGAAAACATACTTCAGCTCACTGCTGATGATGTTAATTTCCTCTCAAAGCAAAACATGCAAATGAAATGTGTGAACACAATTAAGTAAATTGTTCTATGGAGGTGGGAAAGGTTCACTTAGGACAACGTGTTTGCAAAAGAGAGACAGCACACAACTTGTTACTTCTCCTGACTTTGTATCCCTGCTCAGATCCATTTACTGGCTTGTCAGGGACCATTTCCACTGAAACATGAATAACAGCTATTTCTGACACTGCTTTTGAACTCATTTGTGAGCAAATGAGTGATTTAGCATCACTAGTGAGTTGTTATAGAGTATGACAACTAAATAAAAAAGCACATGACAACTTCCTAAATGAAACTTAAAACCAGGCCAAGTGTGAGTTTTCCTGAAAGTCACTCTATATCGCATAGGGTGTTTGACAAATATACAATCATAATATTGTCAACATATATTGTTGTATTACAAGTATCTTTTGTTGTACTATCTACTTTTCAGTCATCCTTCATATTTATAATTATTGAATACAAGCTGTAGTATATTTGTGATGCAACTGGTACCAGCTAATTGTGACACTAAAGCTGTCATGAGAATATCTTCTATAAATTATTTTAAGGGCAAATATTTCATTTATGGCTAAATAATGACATAATAGCAGACTATGTCTCCAGACAAAAGACTGTTTAAAATAAGTGGGTTTGAAATTGAACCTCCTAATGAAAATGTACAACCCTTCTGGATAAATTTACATCCACTGTCTATTAGACAACACAATCATATTGTTAGAGTTATGCATGCAAAAATATGAAAACAATGCAATGACAAAGAAAAAGTTAAACTGCACATAAAGAATGTCAGTAACAGAAACCAAACCAAATTAAAATGGAGGCACATTCTTTCACCTTCACAAGATACTTTTTACTAATTGACAATGCTACTTCGAGGAAATAAATCACATAATGTGCCCTTATCTCTGGACTATGGTCATTTATTATTATAACCTAAATTCAGCAAACTTTTGAAGATGAACCGAACATGCACAAAGAAAAAAAATACATCACTGCAATAACAGCCTCTTTTCAAATATGACAAATATGAAACAATAACAGTAATATTGATGATAATTACAAAATGAACATACCATAAATACTGGTGCTAGTGATCATGTCTTCAAGCCTAAAAACAAGAGGAGAGGGAAAAACAGCAGAGTCGGAATTTTCACGAGGAGGAATTCCAAAGGTTGCTTCTCATTACAGGCACTTTTTCCTCAGCTATCGGATTTCACAACTTAAAAAACGCACGGTCCCCTTGTTCTCTCCTCAGGTATTCATTAAGGTCGTGTAATTAAGGACAACGCAAACCAAGGAAAACGGAACATGCGAGGATTTTATTTTTTTTTAAAGAAAGAAAGCCCTGCAATGAGACGCGAGAGCCACACAGGCACGGCTGGAGCCTGTCACTTCTTGCGCGAGTTGAAACAAGAGGACAGGAGGCATGCGAGAGACTGTAGATGACATAAAACACACATTCTTCATGCCGCCTATTAGAGGAAGAGGCTAAACCAGCGTGATGCCCCCTCCCTTTACTTTTAAAATAGATTACTTGCCAGCAGTTGTACCACTATGAGCGCAATGACAACCCATCTATTAACCTCCCGCCTGCGGTTATCTCGGCAAGTTTTATTCCGGCTGACATGCAAAACTTCCCGTTGCAGGAAAGTTATTTAAGCCGTAACCATCGCCGCAAACTACGGAGAGTAAAACATTAATTGCGAACTCGGTCTAATCCCGGAACTTCAGAGCCTTTGTTTTGTCTTTACTGAAGCGAAGACACGTAATTTAGCTTCGGTAGACGCAGAACAGACTGCAACAGACTGCGCTGCAGCTCTGTGATGCGCGACAGCACTCTCCCAGCGAGCGTTTGCGCGCACAGGGGCTGCTGCTACGTTTCCCCCTTTTTAATTGTCAACATATCTGATAGACAGGATAAGGCTTACCTGTGTAGGTGGCAGGGCAGCGTCAGGGTTTATAGCACCATCGATCCGGTGAGCGGTGCAGATGAATGGCTCGCTGAGGTTAAGCGCGGCTGCTCGCGATTTGAAACCATTCCAAGTTAGTGAGGGGAAGACTGACCACAGCCTCTGCCATGTTGGAATTCCAAACCCTGGACAGCTGCTCCACTGACTGAAGGCAGCACGCTGCACACTGCGCATGTTCTCTGCGGCGGGAGCCAAATTCAAAGAGAATCAACCTTAATAAGCAGCAGCTCACAAGTGGCCTATCATGACAAGATACTGGCTGCACGCACCACAGTACTTCTTCTGATCAGCACTGCATAGCCTATCTGCACTGCTTGGCACAAACTGAGGTGCATATTTCTTTGTATGAGAGTCTGTACATTAAGGACAAATTTCTCTCTATGGTATATTTATCTGTCTATATGTATATTCTTTTAAAAACATTGTTGAACTTTGCTGCTGTTTGGAAGCTCTGTTAAGAATTGCCATTTTTTCCGAAAGAAAACTTAAACTAATCTTCACAAACTGTCACTGTAACCTACATTTTTCTCTGCTGCATGGTGTGGTGAACTGTTTTTCACCATAGAGGTCATTAGAGTTGCATAATATTTGTCTGAGGTAAAAAAAAATATATAAATATATTAAAACAATAGTTCAACATGCAGAAATACGTTTATTTGCTTTTCTTGCCAAGAGTTAAATGAGAAAATCGATATGACATATCTGCCTTATATATGATGTCACAGCCATTAGCCTTAGCATTAGCTTAGCATAAAGACTGGAAACAGGGGGAAACTAGAGTGTATGCCAGTTGCCTGGCAACCTTTGCTGTGCCTAGCCAAGAAATAGTTATTTACATAAACGCCTGTAAAACCGCAGTTTTCTGTTTATACTATTTGTTTTTTGTATGGATTAAACAAACAAGATATATTGGGTTAATTAGTGAGCTTTAGAGGTGCTGGTAGGTGGATTTTGTTATCTAGCTGTTTCCCCCGTTTCTAGTCTTTATGCTAAGCTAACTGACAGCTGGCTGTAGCTTCATATTTACCTGAGAAATGTGAAAGTGGTATCGGCCTTGTCAATTAACTCAGCAAGAAAGCAAATAATCGTATCTCCCAAAATGTACTACCTCTTTAAAGGGATTTTGTCCAGAAAACTTGATTTATTGAAAAAAATTAAATCTTTATTTCATTCTCTGATTGACACACACTTTTGCAGCTTATTCTCCAGCCCTCTCTGGTATCTGTACACGGCCTTGAAAGAGAGGGGGGGTGATCTCTTCTCCTTTGGGGAAGCGTTGCACCACGACCCTGGTTAGACACATGATATGAGGATCAGCACCAGAAGTCCCATTATGCCCTTTCATATCCATACCCAAGGCCCAGGGAGTGATGCATTGATTCAGCCTTCAGTGCTCCCTTGACTGCACCATGCTAATTCCAACTGCATGAGCTCTTTGGAGAAATCCTACCCAAAAGGCAGGACATGGAGTAGTAGTAGCTCTGGACAATGACAGTTTAAGCTAATTCACTCCAGTATCATTCACTGCTACTGTATCTGTTAGCAGTGTGCATCTTTTGTACATTGTAGTGTAGGCCTACATTGCTAGTATGAAACAAAAGCTGAAAATTTAGAGACAAAAGCAATCGCAGATTCTGTAAAAAAAACTTTAAACACAAAAGATTTAAACACAAAACATCATCACAGTAACAGTATGTGTTTGATTTCATTCGCTCGGCTGCTAATTATGTGAGGATGCTAGTGCTCATCAGAATTGTCTAACCATAGCGGAATAATGTCCTGTTAATACTCAGCTGACTCGACCAGAAGCGAGTGTTCACGCTTGTAGGAACAGCCTGTGAAAATCTCTGTGTGCCATGGAGGTCACAGTGAAAACAACAGCAGTGCATTTCCAGGTGTAGCCACGTCCATTGTCTCCTTCCTCATATGGGCATGTTCAGTCTGTGCCTTTGTCCTTGTGTCAGCAGGCAGGACATTCTAAATTATTTTGCTCAGCTGCTTCCCTGAACTCTTGCTACAGCACGTCAATACACACATCATGCAGACACCCGCACATACAGCTACAGGGATCACAGTTCATGTCCATCACACACTTGAATCCTCCTTGACACAGATCAAACCTCGAGGAATAAAAACTTAGCCAGTTGCTATGATTTGGTGTCAGTCAGTTCCAGATCAAAATTTCAGATTGTGGATTTTTGTTAATGAGCGTCTAAAAAGATTAAAAGCTGTAAGATTAAATGGAGTTGTTGATGAATTTCTGAAAAACAACATATTCACCCTAACTCCCATGAAGGAAGCATATCAGAGTATTTTATAAATGAATATCAGCTTATATTTTTAAATTCATTACACTGGTGAGTACCGTTTGAAAGAATAAAAACTGAATGAATGTAAAACACTTGCTGACATGCCCTTTCTGGTCCTGTGCGTGCACACACACACACACACACACACATAGTGGATTTGTTCATTTCCCCAGGAATGAGGTTAGGGGTTTGCATGGCACGTGACTGGTTGTTTTTTAACCTTCTGCCTACAGACTCTTATGTCATGTGTGATCACTTCAGCAATGTTGCTGGGTGTTTATTGTTTTACCATGAAACACTGACTTTGGAGCAAGCAGCTGCATTGTTCCTTTTCTCACAGGAGCATGCATCTTGATGCAACAAAGGAGACCCCCCCCCCCCGGTCAGTTGTTTTAAAATGTATATTGAGTAAATCCATTGGCCCCTGAAAAGTATTACTTTACCTTCTCCAAACTGTGTTTATATATTTTTTTTATCATTACACAACTTAATCAAATCAGATTTGGGGCTTTTCATGGAGTAATGCTGTAAACAACATAATTTGCAGAGATGCTGCACTATATCTCTGGGCTATCAGAGTCAGTGATTCTCATCAGGAATAGAGATCTTTGAAGAGAAATAATAACACACACTGAGGCTTAAGACACTGCAGTGTAGTCACAGCAATGAAACATTTTTACTAGAAAAGAGCACCAGCTATTATAGAGAGAAAGATGTGCAAAGAGTGCAAAATTACAGGCTTGATTTCCCACATTATTTCAAGATGTGTATCCAAGTCCCTGTATAGACCAGGGCTAAAATCCTAATAGCGACAAGCTTGAAGTGAATAGAGCCCACAGAGGATAAGCTACTAAATCTTGCAATAAAAGCAATGTGATTTACAGTAAATTCCACAAGGCTGACAGTGCCACAGCTGAGGGCATAAACACGCTTTTCAATGCTGCGCCTCAGTTCTGTCTGCTGTGAACTACAATCACACAGGCATGCTGCTCAGCAGCAGTGACTTTGATAAATCACCAGGAAGTCCCACTGTTGGCTTAAAACTAGAACTTGTTCAGTTGCAATTCTGCATTTGTCCCTCTTTAATGTGTATGGAAGTGGCTTTAGCAGTAATCTGTCAGTGATTGATTAGGTGTGGCCAAATCCCCTCTCCGTTCTCCTCTACTGGCTCACTGTTCAGCCACAGCTGTGTATTTACAGAAAGATGGCTGTATTAGGGAAGAGGCTGCCTTATTTACCTGCACCACAAACATAGTTACTTCCACATGGGCGACTATACACACCAGGCCACCAGTAAAACAAGAAACAAGAAGTGACATGTTCTTGCTGGTACTGAATTCATGCACCGATGGATAAACAAACAGGCTTATAGCCCTATGACGGGTGTATTTTGGGAAGAAGAAATCAAATCTTGAGCTGTCATCCACATTTGTAACAGTCAACAATCCCACCAGTGTGAAGTCTAGACAGCAGAAAAAAGACCCACTAATATCTTAATGCAGCACAATCACCCTTTATCCTGTGAAAAAAGACTGCAATGTAACAGAAATGTATCTAACTATTAAAACATATTTATTTAGTATGTGACACAAGAGGTTGAAAAAGCAATTTAGACAGGGTGCTGGATATTGATCACACTTACCAGCAGATCCATTTTAATTAAATATTAAGAGAGTATGCTGCATTGCTAGCAACCGAGCAGCAACTGCTTCTTGCTTTTCTTTTTCAGTCATTTAAAAAAATTATACAAACTAAAGAAGAAGACATGCTTTAATAACACTCACATGTAATTAGACTTGAAGTATTAAAGCAGCGCCGGGCTGTATCCGATGCATTTTGTATTCAAAGAATATTTTAGTTATTTTTAAAAGAAAGTCTGAGTATGAACATCCGTGCATGAATTTTAATGGAGATACTTAAATGGTAATTATTCCACTCAGGCTCAAACGTAGGTAACAAATGGAATTCAATCAGTGTCCGTGCATAATGATGGTCATTAGGAGAAAGAAAATAATAATGACATCCTATCTGCATTAAACCTGCAGACACTTTACACAATGATCCTGCAGCCATTATTGATCTCCATGGAGATAAGCAATTGTCACTTTTCAGCATTGTGCCTGAATGTTAAATACAGCTCATTTTGTTTTTCTGCAAACTATTTCAGCCGATGCTAAATTCTCATTTAATTTACTTCACCACTTGAAATCCTTGGTCTCATTCCACATGATTGTAATTTTGATACATTGTCACAGCTGCCTCTCCAGTTACCACTATTTTTTCCCTCCAATTCAAGGTTTCATAAGGCTCGCATAAAATGAACATCAAACCTGAATGTCTCTATAGTGATACTTTATGAGCTACTCTTGTGTGTGCCTGATATGTAAGTATGCTGTATGTAATGCAATGCAGCCATCAAGAAATCAATGCACACTTACTGTAAAGACTGTAGCTTTCTTCTCCTTATCACCGCATTATGTTTTGCAAAGTGAAACTGAAGGCAACATGCCTGATAGTTGAAGCAGCATTCATTAGCTCATATATTGGACTCAAAATGCAAAATGTCCACTCTTCAACCAGAAATTTCATGTATACTCCAAAGGCTCTTAAAATAACACAGTGTCTTAGTTTTCATCTTTTGTGTAACTCATTATTAGTTGAATATTCTAACAGTTGCTTACACATATTGTACAGTAGGCAGCATATACTGAGTCTTCTCCAAGATGGCCACTTGGTTGAATAATTAAATAAGATCTCCAATCAAATGATCCATGATTTGCATGCCTTCTGTTGCCAACTAGCTCCATCTGTTTAGTTTTGAGAGCTCTGACACAGTGGCTTGTGTGAGTGAAACAGCAATAATGTAATTGTGGATGTGACAGATACACCAGATGATGCAGGGACTGTTCGAAAGTCTGGTCCAAGGCGTACTGTACAGCACGGTGTCATATGGTCTGTAAGAAAGCATGACAAATTCAGTTTCATAAAGGCTCTCTACTGTCCCCTCATCACGAATAACTAAAGAGCCTCCGCAGTGACTCGCTCTTTCAAATAAATGCAAGTTCCCGATACTGGAACTGCGTTTAAAGCATCTCTTGAAGCATGCATTACAAAGTTACTGTATCTTAATTGAATAGCAGGCTTCAGAGCTTGGAGGGTGAAGGACAATAGTAGCAGGGCCAGTTTGGCTGTGTGCCAGTGGACAGTGCAGAACAGGCCTCAGCAGCAGGCAGAGCCCATGGCGGAGTCCACATCAGGAGAGACAGCCTCTGCTGCTTTGATGGATCTGTCATAGCAGCAAGTGCCTGCCCTCAGCTGGGGTTCAGGTATTCACCACCAATAACATGTTACTATCGCAGGTTAGGGTCTGACTGTATTTTATTTTGTTTGTCTACCTTTCCTGATGTGTCTGAAGGACAAAACAGTATCCAGTTAAAATGATGTTTAATTACAGTCAATTTTCAGAAGTTGCATCATCCCTTTAAAGCTTAAAGGGGAATTTCGGTATTTTCCAACCTGGACCCTATTTTCCCATGTTTTTGTGTCTAAGTGACTAATGGGGACAGCAATTTTTGAAATTGTTTCAGTATTGAGTGAGAGCACAACAGCCGGCAGCCGCGAAACAGGCTGCAATGTAATCCTTCCCCAATTGTGCACCGTCAATGTACGTCCACTGAAAGTGCTTGTTTTTGCCACTGACAGGCTCAGATTGTTGTTATAAATGTCTGACAACATTATAGAAAGGCACCCTACAGAGATAGACCATTTTTAAAAAGTACAATCCTTTTTGTTTAACCAGAAACAGCCTTTAGATTGCTTTCTTTAAACCCACTAGACTCCATTGACAAATACATTAATTTTACCTCGCAGATCATCGTAAAACACATTTCATTCAAACTCGACAGAAACAAAATAAAACTCACCAAATCACCTTTGTTAGTCTTTCCACTGTTCCAATAATCACAACTCTGGTTTCATTGAAACAAATCCTTAATTCACTGAGTTAGGTGTGAAAATATTCTGGCTCTACACGCTGTTTCTCCCCGCTGCCTCTCTCATGCCCGTCCTCCCTCTCGCTCCTCTCCTGATATTTTCACATCTAACTCTTTGAATTAAGGGTTTATTTTGACCAAACCAGAGTCGGCGATTGTTGGAACAGTGGAAACTAACCAAGATGGTTTTGGTGAGTTTTAGTTTGTTTCTGTCAAGTTTGAATTAAGTGTTACAATGTTACAATGATCTGCGAGATAAAATTACTGTATTTGTTAATGGAGTCTGGTGGCTTTGAGGAGAGCGATATAACAGCTATTTCTGGTTACACAAAAAGGATCTTACTTTTTTAACAAAAAGGTTTTTCTCTGTAGGGATTCTTTCCATAATGTTGTCAGACACTTAGAATACCAATCTGAGTCTGTCAGTGGCAAAAACAAGCACTTTTGGTGGATGTAGATTGACGGTGCGCTATTGCCCGGAAGGATTAAATTGCAGCCTGTTTTGCGGTTGCTGGCTACAGCGCTCTTGCTCAGTACTGGGCCAATTTTAAAACTTGTTGTTCCCATTAGTCACTTAGACACAAAAGCATGGGAAAATAGCAACCAGGTTGAAAAATTTCCCTTTAAGCCACACCTGTATTGTAAATTACTAATAATCTACACAAACATTTGTTCAACTTTCTAGAAGCTGACTCTAGTTAACAATTAAACATAATTTGGCCCAACAATAAACAACATTCAAGACATGGTGAAAGATATAGATGTTAGATCTCTAAGACACAATTTTCTCAAGTTGTACATTTTTTATATTGAAGTATGTCAACTTAAAACCAATGATGCCAAGGTCATGCAAGTAATGTCTCTCCCTTTTATCAGCATCAGTAGCTCCACAGTGACTGAGTGCCACTTTGCCCATCACACTCAAGCACTTTTGTGCCCAAGACTGAAGCCCACTATGATCACAATGTCATTTTTAAAATTCTGGTTGATGAAAACAGAGAGAAATAATGAAGATATTTAAAAGAAAATATGAAAACAAAAGAAAACACAATTTGTGCATGTCCAGTTTCTTCCTGTTTCAACTGTGACCCAGTGTACTTGTCAAAGCTCTGTGTGTATACAGGTTTACAATGCATGGACATTTGTTTACTTTTGTCTTCAAAACCATATAAGGGGGTTCAAATAATATGGTTAAAATGAGGACTTTGTCAGAATGTCAAAATTGTTCAAAGTAAAAAGTCTGTAGAGACCCAAGGTATGAGTGTCTTTTTGTTTTCCAGGGAACAGGTAGCAGATAATAGCAGGTTATGTTGCGTTTTCTTGTTTACCCTCATTTAGTGTCTGATACTATAAATTAACACAGACACAAGGAGTAGAAGATTTCTTTATGTTAGGTTACTGTCACAATGATCGTGGTGCTGTGTTGGAGTGTCAGGTTCACTTCACATTACTGTGCTGACTTATTTGTGTTTGGTGAGTGCCAGTCATTGAGTAGCCTATATCTAACACAGAACAATATGTATTTTAAACATAAAATATAACAAGCTGTGTTGAAAGATAATAAGTTTTGAAAGTAAATTTTTTGGCAACTATAATTAAACAAAACAACTAAAATATATTTTGCGAGGTAATAGTTATAACTATCTTCTATCTTTGGGAAAACACCCATGCATTTAAGGGTTTAATCACTTGTGTTGCTTGTCCTAATGTATTATAAAATATTATCATACCCAACAGAAATAAAAATAAAATTGTACAAAAATCTCAATCTAAAATTGTACTTTTCATTTTATTCTTCTCTTTAGGGGTGCCAAAAAATATTGACATGAAACTAATCAAGAATCATTAATACTAAATATTAAATAAAATATAAACACTCTACGTGGGAAACATCACTATACGTGCTGAGCTTCATTCACAACAGCCTAATATAGCACAGACAAATGTGAGAGAAGCAGAGGCTTGTGAAACCCAGTGCCTGGAGTTGGATTCATTTTGCAAGGCAATGCTTTTCCAAACTGCTCCAAGACTTCCTGATCGGCTGTAATCCCCAGCTTTCACACATAAGTCATTGAGAGCAATGGAGTCCCCCTCTGTTTACTCACTCCAAACCAAATGATCTTTCACAAGTAGACCACTTCAGATGTGAAATGGAATTTGCCAGGGTGTTCTATCCCAAGTCTATTTATCTGTACGCTTTACCAATTCCCAAATAGGGTTCAGTCGCTCACAGGTAATGTCTGTGAGGATTGAGCTAGGCTCCTCTGCTGTTTTAATGGCCCACGGGAAAAGGTATTTGATGGAGGTAAAGAAGTACTCTTAAGCACATACACAGCGCTGAATTTCATTTTGTTTTAGTTGCTGTAATGCATTTGTTCACTGGATAGGAGATGTTTATAATAGGGTGTGAATGATTTAACATTATAGCGGTTGCACTAATATGACCTAAGCTATATTTTTTCACACAGATTCAATGCCAAAATTCATACAACTCATCCAGTTAATAACCTGGAAAAAAAGAGGATAGATATTCATATTAGAGTGGATGATTTTAATGTAAAATATAATGTAATATACAATATAATTTCTCCTCAAAAACAATAGATGTTTTCTCTGTCAGACGCTTACATGTTAGAGTTTAAAGAGCATAGCTGATGGCTTTATCTTCTCAGTGGTTGTGACAGTGTAACTGCTTTGGTACGTAGTTATGATAAATGGTTGTTTTAAGAGGGCTGCATTTACTTTGTAGAGTCATTATGAGAATATTATGTATGAGAAAACAGTCATTAATATTCATTATAATTGCAAACTACTGAGCTGAATGCTGATAGAGTGTGTTGTGCATGCCAGCACATGCCTGCTTGTTTCTAATGTATCTCTCACAGCATCTGTGTAGGTGTTTAGGAAGGTGTCTGTAACAGAATCTGACTTTTACTCATTTTTCCACTCAGTCGGTAAGCTCATGACACCCTTGTGGGAAGTACAAATTAACATACAACAGTCATAACTTGCTCTAATAGTACAAACACTTCTGTCATGGTAAGGTATAAATTCAGAACTACAAAATGGCTCATCCACTGTGTATTTCTCACTTTTGTAGAATTCAGTGCATAAGCTGCCTCATAGTCTCCAAAGGATACAGTGTTCCTATTCCAGTTGATAAGGGCTCCAATTTTGTTTGTGTCTGGTAATTGGAGCAATGTTGAAGTGAAGCGCACTGATACATTTCCCAGTCTATGTGTGAATGAGACTGTCTATGGAAGGAAAAGGTCAGAGCCCGGACTTGCCTTTCTCCCCCAGGGCCCTCAGCAGTAGGGGCCGGAGAACACCACAAACAATTAAACATGTTGCTTCTCAGAGTGGAGCAGCCAGACTGCTGTTGGTTAGAGAAGTTTTTACCTTAGTGGGCTGCTGTTGGTCACTCTTCAGAGCAATAATCTGCAGGTCTGAGCAATCAATACAGCCACGACAGCTTCAGCTTCCATTAGTGCAGACATCTCTGGAGTGCCTGTGCATGAGCAGAAGAGCACAGAATAGGCATCAACTAACACATCCGCATGCATACACACACATACACATACAAACAGATATATTCAAGCTCATGCACAGATTCGAACCATTCACACATGTACATGCACTCACACACATGGGCATTGACACAGGTATATACAAGGATACACGGTCCTACATGGCACATACACAGACGTAAACACACAAATACATCTTCACATTTTCACACAAAAACACCTTTATCTTTAAAGAGTAACCGTTTTTTTAATATTATTTTACTGTATTCATTTATTTATTTGACATGTGAAAAGCTTCTGATAACATTATTTTTCTTATTTCTCACGTACTTACTTCTACATTTATGTACTACTAATATGCAACAGCAAATACAATTTGAAGGAAACGTAATGCCTGCTGAATTCCATTTTTTATTTTTATAAAAATTAGGGAACATTTTAATTAACTTACCTGCCAAGTCATAACATTTTCATACAGTATCATGACAGTATCTGGAAAACACATATTAAACTACGACAGATTTAATCAGGTTTTTCTACAATATTCACTCTTGCAATACAATATCTGAGCATCGCAACTAAAGCATGATTTACTTTTGTGGTTTTGTTTAGGCTCAAAGCACTTGGTGAAGGTTAGAGAAAGATCATTGTCTTGAATAAAGTCAAAAGAAGTATTAGAGAGGATTTACAAGACAAGTTAACATTTAACTGAAACCACCATCTTTCCCTAACCTTAACCAAAGTTGCCTAAATCCACACACAAAACCCCGGGTCTCCAGTATCAAAGTCCTGCACTTTGCACGACCTCAATCACTTCCGAAGGACTTCCATGCAGTACTGAGGGCAGCACTGCCTTCACTGGAAAAACGTTGCCACTCAACATAATCCAGGCAGCAATTATGTTTGCCACAAAAGGTATTTGGTAAAACAAATTAGAAGTATATAAATGTAAATTGAAGGAGTGTAAGAGTGTGAGGAATCAATAATCATATCTGCTTCTCTATGAATCCCTTTTCACACAGATTATACGAGAAACAACCACTTGGGGGGGGCTGTAAAAGCAATGACAACACAAATTACGCTACGAAGGTTTTTACTAATCAGTAATAATGGTCTCATGCATGAATCCACATAAAATAGGACATACAGCTGTCTTTTCTGTTTTGCATAATATATGAAATATAGTCATCAGCTGAACGTCCCAAGAATTGCAGAATTGAAGTTGTAAGAAAACACAAGAAGGCAAAAGTATGATGACCAGAATTAAACAATGTAAGTATATTGAGCAGTACCTTACTGAGAGCTATATGTTAGTCATCTGTGTTTCCTGAATAGCAGATAACAACAATGCAGCCCTCTGGGCCTCTGAGACAGCGCTGTGTGTGCTGGGGCTAGTCCATCTGTGTGCTCTTGCTTGCTTTGGAGCTAGCACAGTAATGGACTCAACAAGTGAAACACCATTGGCATATCTCCAACAAGACATGGCCCCAAGGAAGGCAATGCTACAGTAGCTTTACAATTATGCAAACAAAGAGATACCTCGCTAAATGCTTCCTAGTGGAAAATCACAACATAGAGTAGGATTTTTTTTCAATTATTCCTTGATGTGAAAAACACTAATTGGTTCCCTTGCCTATTGTTTGTCATCACCAGCGCTGAAGAAATGCGTGTCACTTACTACTCAAAGTTCTTAGCCAGAACAAGGAAAAATCATACAATCATATATTTCAATGGCAGATTTTCTAGTATACCTGATTATTTTAAATATATATATGGACAATGAAAGAAATGTGCAAAAAAACAAGTTTATGCCTTTTCATATTGAGTAACAAATTCTTTTTTTTCTTTCTTTTATAGGTGCACTGAGCAGAGCACTGCACATGCATGCTGACAATTGCAGTACCATGCAGAACTTCCTGTTTGCAAAGTCATTGCCATGATAGCAGGAGAGCAATCCTGAATGTGACAAATACTCAAGGTTGGTTTAAAAGAGGCCTGTTTTTCTTTTGCATTCTTATCATCAATAGCTTTATCACTGTACTGACAATACGGTGCTGAATAGCCCTGTGGGAAGGTGAGTCACAATCTGGATACGCACCACAAAATTACATGCTTTTGTACTGCAGAGCCGATAATGATTAATAAAAGGTTCTGAGTAGTTTAATCCAAACCAGAAACACTTACACATCTACTGCAGAGAAGAGATCTGACAGCAGCTTCCAAAGAAGCCAGCTCTCTCTATTTTATGATAATGTTATGCGCTTGTCTTTCCTTTCTTTAGACATGAATCTGCTTAAAGAACCTGTAACTCTACAATAGGAATCTCACAGGAAACGTGGGGTAAACTGATATTGTTGCATCAAAAAAATAGAGAGATTTAGGTTTTAGTGTAATTATATTTTCTCCCCTTTTCATCTAATTTGTGAGATACACTGTAGTTTTCATTTTGCTTGCGTGAAGCAGGTTAACATTTGTCTTGTGATTATTTTCTGTGAACTTTGTTCAGTCACAATCCCCTGCAGGTTCAACTTCTCTTAATTGTTCCGTGACCCTTCTATATACCCTTAGCAATTAGCTGACGAGTTTGTCTGTACTGTGGGTCAGTATCATTGGGTTGTAATCAACACAAACACAAGGAGGCTTTTTAGAAGAGGGACTAGCTTGGCATTTTGAGGACACTTACCGTACTACATTTTATTAATTACAAAACAATAATCAAATGGTGTTTGATGAAGGGGAGGCACATAACAAATGTTAACCTATAAGCAGTATACAAGAAGTACAGCAGAAGTATCAGAATGAACCCTAGATGGAAGATTTTCACCCCTGTAATTATTTTCCGTTGAGGCTGTAAATGTGTGTAATATCAAGAATGCTTCAATACATAATCACACACACACACACACACACACACACATATTCATTACCCTCAACAGACAACAACCGCAGAATATCCCTTGTAGTGAAAGGACTAGTCAGTTACAAAAACAGCACATTTGCCACATTTGCCAATGAGAATTAGCTCATGCATTCAACTTCCACTTGCCCGGTCACTACAGTGGCTCTAAAGTGCAGCACCTGGACATTTTACAAAACATGTGAACATAACAACAAACCAACCAAATGTCCTTGAAATTAAGTTTATATATTACTAAATTATTTTTCCAAATACATTTTGAAGGAATCATAATTTATATGTGGAGTATACTTAGTTGTTAGGTTTTTTCCAACCCAGGAATACATTCATGTACTGCGCAGAATGCATAGGGAGGTGGTTAGGGATGGGTGTACAAACAACGGACACCAGAGACCAGGGTTAGTGTCAGGAGTAACTTTTGTCAAGCATGCTAACATGGTCACAAATGATGGCTGCACCAGTTTAGTTCTGTTTAGTTGACCTCTTTAATGGGCCCAGAACTTTGTTGCATATTTTGTACATTGTGTTTTATTTTTGGGTAAATAAAACCCCCTTTTTGAAAATCCACCGGTGACTCCTCTTGCCTGCCAGCTCAGTCCCTCACACCATCTTTCCCTAACCTGCTTTGCTTTAAGTTGCCTAAACATAACCATACTGTAAAAACACTGGTCATGCTTGCTATGAGTTGATATTGTACAGAAAAAAAATTAAATACACTGTCAGTGAACATTTTGCCGAGGTGGTCTGTATGAACTTTTTTTATGACTTAATACATTCATTAAAAATGTAATTTCTAAGAGACAGGTCATTTTGTTTTCTTATTCATTGTTATGTTGTCTTATTTGTTAATGTGTTCTGTGAAATTAGTTTTGTCTTTTTTTTGTTAGTGTGTTTTGTCCAGTGTTGTTGTGCTTTGCACACTAAGGCCACCACACTGGCCCCTGGGCAGAAATAGAGAGAGAGCGAGAGAGAGAGAGAGAGAGAGTGTCCAGACAACAGACTAACAGACAACAGGCTGTACTCATTATTGTCAAACCCAGCAATTAGGTGTTTATTCAGCAATGGAGTTGACCGGCTTTATTCAAATCAAAGGTTTGGCAGTAGAATGCTAGTTATAATGGATTCCAGATTTCCTCTTTGTGGTTCTGGACACCGACACATACTTCCACTAGGCACTAGCTTAGTTCTACTTTGAGGGCAGCCCCATTGGGGGCGGCAGCACCAAAGAACACTGTGGTGGTCTTGGTCGGCAAGTGAGGTTGTCATTATTGTGTTACCATGGAAAAGATGTGTCACAAACACAGTTTTAACGAGGGTGTACAGCTCAGTAACCTATCGACTGAGCTACTGTAACTGGGCCAGATTGCAGCACTGCTCTATACCTTGGTTAAAGAATTCCTAGAAAACAAAATATCACTGTCTGTCCACAATATACAAAAAAAGTTAAACATTGTCATCATTATGTGTTCATATACAGGCTACTGGTGATTAGATGCAGAAAGATGTTTATCAACATGACACACTGTGATCGAGTACACCCGCCGTTCTTCCACCACCTGACTTGTGATATTCCTTTAAAGCTGCAATTATCAGAAGATTACAAAGTCCATGCTGCTAGGACAGGATGCTGTGAGAATGAATTTTGGTTCCAAGAGCACTTGGCTGTTTGCCATCGCTGAAGGTGACAGAAATCTTGCCGATCTTGCATGACACTGAAGGGGGATGGACGGCGCTGACTGGGTGGAGCTTATGAATCTGAAAGTCATTGCTGTTTGGGCTTCCACCCTGCCCTTACTGCCCCAGTCCACCAGATCAGCTTTACTCAGCAGATTCTTCCCCCCTAGTGGGAAACGGAGGAGAGGCGGCAGGCGGCTGATAGCAGCCTAACCAAGCACGTGGCTAAAGCCCCTGCTGTCCTGATGCTAATTATTGATCAGATGATTAAGGCAAGATGAAGAGATTTTATTTTTTGAAAGTGAGAGCTGTGATTGTGCTTCTCCGACTTGTCTAGAGAAAGCTGCCAAAAGATCAATACTTTCAATCACGCCAGAGAGCTCTTCTGTCAGTCACGCTGAATAAGGTGATTACAATTGAGTCTTAAGACAATGAAGAACTTCGCGGGGCTTCCTCAGGCACACTCAGCCTCCTCGCAGGGAGTCTAATGGACTCAGACCTGCTAAATAGGCCTCCAAACCACTTCAACTTAGATCCTGAGAGACCGGCCCTGCTGCCAAACCCACCAGCTCTCACCTGTGAGCTCATACAGTGTTCACACAGTAGACACAAACACACACACACACACACACACACACACACACACACACACACACACACACACACACACACACACAAACAAACACACACACACAGGCCAGGAGCAGCAAAACTGTAACCTTTCATAATAAAAGACGGAGAAACAGCACTGATGACCACTGAAACCTTGCATGGAGCCCTTATACAAATCATTCTTTCTTGTGTGTGGAGTGTGGAGTGGGAAGCCGTATGCTGGCAGGAGGTTACATGGTCAGAAACAGCAGGAAAACCTGACAGAATGATAGCTTTTCCTTCAGTATATTCATAGCACAGTCAAAGCAACCACTGCTTTTTCTTCTTTTTGACGAATGGATAAGTAGACAAGGACAGTGTGTTTTTGTACATACTATTTCAAACTTATGGCAGATGTATTTTAATGTCTTTTGACAGTGGATGGAATGTTTCCAGACAGTGCTGAGCATGACTTCTGAAGGAAAATGAAGACAATTCTTGCCATCTATAAAATAATTCAATGATAATGAAAGATTGGCATGTTAAAGATTAAAGCTGTTAGACTACTTTCTTTTTAAATATTTTTCTTTTATACTGATGTCCACCTGTCAGAAAACAGGAAGGAGGAATTCAGCTGAAAATATGGGCACTATTTAAAGCACTTCTGTGAGAAACTTTCCACAAAAAAAACAGTCCTTCAATTTCTCTATTTACTATCGCAGACTTTCACTAAAGACATTGAGAGGTATAGGCACCTACACCTTGTTTGCACCATCATGCTGAGTAAAGACTCCTCCATGAATGGAACAAAGGCTCAGTAATGTTGGGGATCTTTCTCTGTCTTTAACAGGCAGCATGTAGCAGCATCCATCCCTCTGTGACTGACACCAGCCTTTCAGGGAGCAGGTGACTTGTTAGTACTCTAAGCAACAACGGGAACAGATGTGTCCCTGACAGTGGATGGATGGTCAGGGTCCATCTGGTCAGTGCAGCCCTGGACAGGAATGATGAATACAGCTTCATCAGTGAATAGCTGTCATCAATCGCATGGCGTGGCGATGGCCGGTGACAGCCACACGCCAGCCCCGGGCCCCAGGTGTGGTGAGCGGAGAGCGGGCTGGCTCTGGAATGCAGGTCAATCAGACAAGTCCGAGCCAATGTTATATATCGCAATGTAAAGTGCATGCATTACAAAGCAGATGAAGTGCATTGCTTAGCTGGGGTGCAAAGAACCTGCTGGTTCTTTTTATACAGACACAGACTGGGTCACAGATTTATTTCAACACTAAGCCATCGAGCTAAGGACGAGCACCAGGCGTCTAGACAAGTCATGGCTCTACATTGTCTTCCCCGGCGGTCCCAAATGAAATGTGCTGCATCCTTGTCTGCTTCAGTGCATAGACATGGAGAGGTACTAAAACACTGACCTTGCTCTGGACCATTCTGAATATGTTATGGCTCCCGGTTCCCTTGAACTGTCACAACTTTAAATCGACCACTTCTAATGGTTTCATACACTGTGTGGTGATCATTATGCAGGATGCTCCACCTGCTTTGAAACAATATCTTACTAGAAATTATACTGTACATCCCTCCAATAGTTTTTATTTATTTGTTGTTGTAAGAAAAGGCAAAGGAATAATTGCAGTAAAGCCTATCTATCCTAATGTTCAGGCATGCCCTGGTGGGTGTGTTCTAAGACCTTTGTCTAAGTCTGTAAAGGGGAGGCTCAATAATGCACTCCTTTCTGACTCACAATTGCAACAAGAATTGTGAAAAGAAAGTGTACAGATCATATCTTACATATAGAAAATGCCCCCACCAAATTTAATATTTAAATAAAGTACCAAAAAAAAAAAAACACATAGTATGTAATCCTTAATTATGAAAAACACAAAAGTGAAAGAGAGAGGAAATACATACATATCTTGAACATCCAAGCAGCCTTTACAGCAGAATGAATGAATGTTTTTTTTACTAACTGGGTAATTTTCTGTCAATTACAGATTAATAGTCATCTCTGTCATCTCTGTCACTGATGTCATCCAGACCTCAGTGTCAGGATATAAATAGTATATAATATATGACCTATTATAGAGCAGCAAAGTCTAATAGATATTTATTGACATATTTCACCTCCACTCTTGCTGAATATGAGTCTGAAACACCTCTAATCCTTTCAAGTCTGCCGATATTTAAAGGCCCAATCAATATTTTTTTAATGATTAAAATTACAGGTTGTCAAAACTGTTTGACATGAGCAATTTTATGCTTATCAGCTGATCATATTTGAAAATTAAACCTGTTTTAACCCGAGTGTAAAATATTACTGATGCAAACAAAAGCACCCTTTAACAGTACCAGAAAACACTAATAATGTAGATTTAAGATTTGGTTTAGTTTAGTTATATATATATATATATATGGTTAGCATATGAAAAGATTTTAAATACATTCATTTTTGTGATATGTGTGTGTAGTACATACATAGTCATTTCTGTAGATTATATCTATATATCGACATGTTCAAAATTTTAAAAATATTTTTTAGATGTTGATTGCTGGATGTTTGCTAATAATAATATATGCTGGATTTTGTCCTCTGAAAACATTACAGTTTGTCCAAGTGTATACTCATTTTGAACTATTTGTTTAAATAATGTAAAAAAATATTACTGGACAGCAATTAGACAGTATTATCAGAAATAAAATAAAGGTTCAACTGATGCATTGTCAATTTTTGAGGTAATAGAGCGCAAGTTATTTGCATGACAGTGAAGAGGATTGCTTGTCAGTGTTTTATTCCTTTGGCTTGGTTTAGGCATTTTCTCTGTGAGCAGAGAAAGGTGGTGTGAGCCAGCAGAGAGCTGGTTTTGTACATTTTTGCTGCCCTGTCGTTTTCTCAGCAGGGTGTCTCTTGGGAAAATCAAGGGGAGGGGAAGGCCATGGGGGGAGGGTCTAGCAGAAACAGACACACACACACACACAAACACACACACACACACACACACACACACACACACACACACACACACACACACACACATCACATCTCCAAAACACATAGAGGTGTCGGCTGTCTGATGCTACTTACATGTGATTAAACTTCTGCTTCTAAACAGGCTACGTCTGATGACCCTGCTGGTGTGTGTATCCAATGTGCTGTAGTGCTAGCCCCCCCCCCATTTTTCCCTCCTCTCCGACAGATGCTTCAAATGACCGTTTCAACAAGAATCACTCTCATGTTTCGAAGCTACACTTTGCTTTGTGAGGTTCCCTGAAACTGACATTAATCCACTTTTTCTTCTATGGACTGACAAGAGCATGGAATGGAGGTGTCACACTTTCAGACAGTGCAGTGGGCAGTTCGGCTTTGACGGCCCTGCTAAAGCACTGCTGCTGCCTGTAACAGTCAGAGCACTGCAAATTGGAAATCCAGAGGAGATCATCTGTAAAGAACACGTCTACCGGTGGTGTAGGATACAACCGAGTCAGAAAGGGGAGATGAGAAAAAGCCAGAAAGCAAACAGCCTGGTATAAAATGAATGAAAGCATTCCAGTCAGTCTAGCAGAATATAACCAGGAAATTCCCAGAGCAAAAAACTCCAAACAGCAGGCAATTGTGCTTACAATTTTCCCATGAGACATTACCAAAAGAATGCAACATAGTACAGGTAATATATTTTGTCATGTGCGGCCATTCAGCTGTTAGTCAGGAGTGTGTGGTTCACGTCTTGCTGATCTTCAAACAAAAACTCCATCTCTCTGACATCGCCTGGGATGATGAGTTTTACCAGGTTCCCTGAGTATTTATTAGAACATGTGGGCCAAATTGCATTACCTCAAGGAATTTGACCAGGTCAGATGCAAAGATTAACTACATGTATTAAAGTAATACTTTTCTTTGGAAGGAACATATTGGCTTCTTAGCAGGAAAACCTTGTTATGAGTTCATTCAATCACTGACCAATATCTTGGAGATCTGAGGCAGTACTTCATTCTCTTACATACTATACAGCTTGTTGGGTGTATTGATGAAAAGATGACCCATGTTCATGGGTCAGTAATACACCTGATTGCATTACAGCAAAGGGTTGCATATTAGATTTGTGATTGCAGTGATGAAAGGAAAAGGACAAAAGTGCAAAGATTGCAACTACAAACCAATTCAGAAATGACAATCTCTGTCCCAAAATCCAAATATTTTAAATAGATATGGTAAGCTTCACCATCAGCTACAACTCACGCTTTCAATTAAAAACAGATTAAGCAAATATTTAAAGTTTTTCAAGTTTAATTGAAATGTTAAGTTTGTGGCAAGACTGTGTTTTTTGGTTTTATCCTCCTTGTCTTGTGGAATACCAGCTACAGCGACAGCTTTTCTCTGCGATATAGGCCGAGATCTTTGCTGTTGTGTAGAATCAGTTGAGTCATTTGGATGTCTTGCTTATCTAATGGTTTGGTGATGGCAGAAGCCTTCAGCCTGCATTAAAGTAGACATCAGCCTATGAGAGAGAGTGGCCCGAGAGAGAGAACTACAGTACAAACTAACAATGGCAGCTCCGGTTTTTTTTATATTTATAGCGCCCAGCAGGTGTCAGCCACAGCAGTCTCTCTGTCCCCTTTGACACCCGATGGCTGCTCTGCTCCACAGTATGAAAGAAAAGCGAGGGGGAGGGGGGCAGCTGCCGCCTGGGATTAGGTACCTGAATCCAATCTTGAGGAGCAGTGGGCTCCAGTGGCGTTAAAGTGTTTTCTGGAGAATTTCTCATGTTCCCCACTAGCTGATTATTTCCAGATTTTAGTTCTGCCTCAGCGGAGATGAGCTCCACACAGTTTTGCCAGTCGTGGTTAAGATGTAGTTTGACACTCACAAGCCACACTCAGATGAGTTGTACTGTATAATCCCATTTAGAGAAGCACATCCCACAGGAAAGTCATAATTCCCCAAACTGATATTAGCGTTTGTCAACATGATTGAACACATTCAATGTTAACATTACGTTTAAGACATGCAGTAGGTAAGTTGGTCATTTTTTTTACCATGTTTGTTTCAACCATCAAAAACAAAGGGATTCCCTTTTCACCTCTCATTGCCTTCTTTCAGCAGTGTCACCACTGCTCTGTCTTCTCTTGCTCATTAACCTTGCTTGTTCTTCCACTTCATAGCCCCGCTAATATAGCCCCCCCTCCCCCCAACTCTTAGAAGACTCTAAAACCCTTTGAATTGGCAAAGGGAAGGAGGTAGTTATTGCAATGGAACTGCACAGGGATTGGCTTCCAGCAGAAATCACTTCAAAAATGTAAGCTTTAACAGGGCAACCTCAGCTAAAAACCATGTGCAAGGAAATGTGCATGTGAAGTAGATTTGATTTGTTATATTTGTTTTGCTGTAGTCATCATAAGGCTGTGGGAACCGTTATATATTGACGTATACTCTATAATGGAGTTTGAATTATAGGTATGTTTTTAAATATGACAGATGTAAATAAATATTAAACTGTATCAGGAAACATTAATGATGTAGATTTAGTTGTTGTCTCGTGGTGAATAGGATATGCCTTTTTCTTTACTTGTCATAGTAGGAAAAGCACAGGTGTTACTAATAACATTAACGATGGCTCCGCTCTATGTAAGTGTCCCTAAGTCATGACAGTGTTGCGGCAAGCCAGCAGGCACATTACCAGGATGCTGAAACTGAAGTGGCTAAATGGAATTCAGCCATCATTAATTTTATGTATGTAAAGTATAGTATGTAACTGAGTAATGTAGTTAAATTTAAACAGACAATTTCTAGAACTGATATAAATTGCATATCAGTCAAGTTAATATTCTTGTTTAAACAACTTTGTTTATACAAGGCAAATTTTTTCATAAAATAAAATGTATTGATTTAACCATTCCAGTTTGCAAAACAGTAAACGCATGCTCAGGTGCACTGTTTTTTAACAACTCTGCATAATAAACAACTAAATCACATTTTAGTGATGTCTGAAAATTTAATGCACGCAATGCATTAAATCATACATTCATACTTAGTGGTGATAAATAAAAAACTGGCAAAAAATATAGGTCAGTTTACTCAGGCTATAGCTTGCCATCCACATTTGTAGTTATTGTAACAATTTCTCTGATCAAATACCTCTGATAAACAAACTTTGTATGACAAATTCAACCTTGGCATCCCTCTGCAGTGATGTCATCCATGACCTCAGTAAATGTGACTTGGACATGAGATTTGTGTTTGTTCCTTACTTTTATTGAGGAGCAGTGACCATGGTGGAACATAGACTGTTTTTATTCTTAGATGGCTTAAAACCTCTCTTGATCTGAACGAACTGCACATTTCTCCATATGGCAACTGTTGCCCCCATAGAATTTATAATATTATGTTTAATATTCACACATTTCTGTGTCTCACAGCTACATTTCATAAGTTTTGTGCTTCTGAATATTTTCACGTTGTGAATGAGCAGACACAGCAGAGACATATTTCTCTTAATTTGGATCTGAGAATATTGTGAGCACAAGAATTTAAGGTGAAATCTGCTCTCAGTGCCTGCACTCATGTCAAACATGTCCAAACTACGCTTCAACCTATGGCGTTTTGTGAAAAATAAAGAGAATCAGAAATAATTAAAGTAAAATTAATGTGTTTTAAGTTTAATGAAAAAAACCCCTATGCTATAGCAATACAACTGTGCACTTCCTGAGTATCCAGTATCGTCTAAGTAAAATATGAGCCAGTTTTTAGCATAAGCTACAGTTTCCAACATAGATGAAGAGACAAAGAAAAGAGCAACACCTACAGAGAGTTCTATGTACAAGCGATCTATGTGAAGGTGCAAAAACACCACTGCTTGCATGATAGTTACCATAGCAACTGCACAAGCTAGTCTTGGGTGCTGTCATTACATTTAACCTTTCATCTTTTTAAATATAAACTATTTCTGGTTGTGTAATCAGATACAAACCTCTCACCCAGTGCCTATTTGAATTTATCGTCTTGTCTTGATTTTTGTCTTTGGTTTAGTAGATGTACATACTGTTGTTGTTGAGCGATCAGATACAACTCTTGATGGTTGTCAACTGTTTAGACACTACTTAAAATTATTTGCATTTGTTTTGTGCAAGTGAAAGAACAATGACAAAGAAATGTTTTAAACAGGTTTGATTTTATAATGAACTGCAACATAGCTGATCGCCTCTAAATTAGGCATAATTATTATTATTCAAATTAATTTCCATGACACAACCCTGGAGCCACTACTGGAACAGAATAAAAACCTGACATATCAGACTCTTCTTCTCACCTGATTGTCCTCACTTCTGTGTCTGTCATCTGAGTTCAAACTGATTATGAGATGACTGATAATGAAAATTATTTTTACTTGAAAAATAGACACAAACTATTGAAACATCATTGACTTTTTCTGGGACCCAAATTATATTAAATTATGGTTACACATTTTTGTATAGTAAAAGCAAGTTTTCAAAAAAATACATTTCATGCTAGTGTATCACATACACAGAAATCACATATACCTACATACACATTTCACATCACATACATATTTAAATAGAAATACAACATTGAGTAATGAATTGATCATGAAGTGATTTCAAATTAGGTAGCCAAAAAGTTTTTACTATTTCCAATACATAATTTGTAATTTATGGCTCAAGCCATGAACATAAGATGAGGAATCAAAATCATCTATGCCTCTCAATCAAGGGCACCTCCAAAGAAGTCAATGAGACTACACTTTTCACTCTCAATGGGCAACTGTCCTGGGATAGTCACAACACACACAGTACTAAAAAGACTAATTTTGGAAGATATCCACTTTATTTCACTAACTCAACACAAAACAAGGACTGTGGATTTTGTCCTCCATCACTTACACTGAAAGCACATTAGGAAGGGATCTCTTAATGGCCAGTATGAACGGGAGGAATAACAGCAAGCAAAACTTGTTTCACTGTCCTGTCTGTTGTTTTAAGACTGACTTGAAAAACGATGGTAACGTTACTGGCAGTGTTGTGCATGAACGCACTAAAAGAGCGCCGTTCATTGAACACGCTCGTGTTTTTGGTGAACGGTAAACTGAACGTATTCGTTTGCAACTGGTGAATGTGAACGTGAGCATCGTTTAGTCCCACGAGAGTTAACGATGCTCATGCACTGTGTTTTACGGCACCCAGCACGCCTGTGTTTTCAGAATCTGATGGGTCACAGATTTTTTAAACGACACAGCGAGCTGAAGCATCTGACCAGTCTTGGGAAGTATCTGCGAGTGAATGATGAGACAAGAAATCATTAACAAATGGTAAGATGAGCCAACAGCCGCAAAGTTCGTGAATGTGAACTAGTTTGGTACTGTGAACTTAGTTCAAAATTCTGAATTGTGAACTATGAACGTGAACAAGTTCATTTAAATGTGTGTGAACTGAACTTTGAGCTAGCTCTTGTGAAGTGTAAACTTGTACAACACTGGTTACTGGTACACTGTTCACATAAAGGGGAGTGGATTTAGGGCAGGCAGTGGAATTTGGGCACAACAATAAAAAGAACAGCTCTTACTATGTATGACTTGTTTCCCTTCGTTCGTACCAAAGACCGTTGAAAATAATCGGATCGTAAATTTCAAGGTCTTACTTTATAATGTACAGAAAGATGAGCTCATTGAGCATCATCATTTTCTTTCAATGTTGCCCATATGAAGCAGCAGCTAAATATTTTTTGAATTTATGAACAATATGAATGAGTTCGCTCAAATATTGGTATAGACAATTCTGTGCCCCCCAAAATATTGGTAGGGACATGTCCCTAATGTCCATATGCAAACTGCATACTCAAACTGAGAGTTGCACTGCATCGGTGAGTTTATCTAAAGGTACCCTAAAGAAAGAAACACTTCAAATGTGTGACCAGTGTTGTGTCTTATAATAAAAGTTTTCTTCTTTGAAATCTACAGTTAAATTACTTGAGTGGGTGACGATACAAAAAATGTAATTAGCAGGTGCTGATTTGAGAAAGACGCGTTGGAGAAAATCAAAATGATACAGATAAAGGAGTCAGAAACTGGAATCCAAAGGACCAAGACATCTGGGCAGAGCCTTAATTCTTGGCTTGCTTAAGCATCAAGAGTAAGAAAGCTAAGAATTAAAGCTCTTTGATGTCACCGTTCATTGTGAGATGATGGCACATTCAGCACAGTAAAACCTCAGTGTTCCTGCTAATGATGACAGAGGAGGCCAATATGGCAGCAAGATCCAGGGGAATTCAACAAAATGCTCATTAAAAGGTCTAATAATTAAAATATTGATTAATTAGTCTTACATTGATTTACAGTCACACCTTATCAACGCGTGAGGCTCTAATTACCGTGCCATTATGCCACAGGCTGACCTACTCATTTTTTGTTACATGTAATGAAAAAGAACATTTCTTTAACTGCTTTTTAAATTTTTGACCTGTAAAATTTTAATGGGGAGTACAGTGTGTGTCGAATCTGGATTGGCAGTAAAGTCATGGGTGGCTGATGTCTGTGAGTCTGGTTAAGTGGCTGTACACACCGGGAGCTGGAACACCTCTCTAGAGGGACTGGTCAGGGTTACTCTGTTTAAACAAAATTGCATTCACCAAGCACTGCAAAGGCACAATGAATAATTACACAAAACTTGACTTTTCTAGTGTTTCAGTACACTTTTTACAAAGCATTAGAACATCTGTGAAATACCCCCCAAAATGTTTTTACGAAACATGGAAACGCAGTTATCAAAGTTCTTTGATACAAGCACTTTTTTGTAGCTTTTGGTGGTTAGTTAATGAAGAGGTGTTGAAAAGGAATTGAATCCTATTTTCCACTCCATAGAGTCAGAAAATGGTACTTCAAACACTCAGGAATACCAATTTTCCTCCTGAAATTGGAAATGTGTAGACATGAGAGTGAGGTGCAAATCATCAACAAAGTTTTGGCTGACCAGTGGCAGGGTGCAGTGCTGGAATCAACTGTCCATATCTCTCTCTCTGTCTATCACTATGCAACAACTTGTGCCACATATAGTCACTATCTGTTTAAAATGAAAATGTCAGTGCAGCTTTGGTTGTTTAAAAGAGTACTCCGCCGATTTAGCATTGCAGTCCTTTAACATTGTTGAACACACGATGCAGCAGAACCAGAGATATAGTCTCTTTTATTCCATGCATTCTTCTTCCATGTCAAAACCTTGCTACTCGCCTGCTGACAGTTCGGTTGGAGAATCATGTATGTTGTGCTAGTAGCGGCTAATGTATCCTCGCTAGCCTCACGCAGACATACCAAGCGAGCTACAGAGATCTGGTAAGCGCACGTCTTTATAACTCTACACACCCCAGATTTTTTTTCATTTTCAAACTTTTATTCTGACGTTGCCTTAAGTGAAACCGTCTTAATGCAGCAGGTCCATTTGAGAAAAGAATGGGAATAAAGTGAAGAATTAGTTCAAGCATCTCATGCTGGTAAGTGCATTTGTGTTGAAGCCTGGAAGAGGATTGTTGCGAAAAACAGGCTCTACCAAGAATGACACCTGTACCATCAAAATCCCACAGCAAACCAAACATTCATACATTTAAAGACTTCCCACTGTGGAGTTCACTGTATGTGAAGTAAGAGTATTTATTTACAATAATGCAACATATGAACACATACTAGAAGAAACGGAAATCATACAAGTAATAACAGGTTAATATAATGCATAACACATAATGGGGCACTTTTCATAAATTGCCTTCATACAATCACTTAAAGCCTCCCACCCGATTTCAAATGCTTCTCTGTAACACAATTATATGATCTACTATTTAAAATACAAGGTAGTGGTTACCTCAACATTCAGTATCACAGATGTTATTTTATCTTCTTGTCACAGACAGACAGGTAGATAGATAGATAGATAGATAGATAGATAGATAGATAGATAGATAGATAGATAGATAGATAGATAGATAGATAGATAGATAGATAGATAGATAGATAGATAGATAGATAGATAGATAGATAGATAGATAGATAGATAGATAGATAGCGTAGGTTGCTGTATTTGAGTGACGGAAACTCTAAAAATGTCAAATCTCATCACAAAACCCCAAAATCACAGCAAGTCCATTAATAAAAGGTTGAGGGAACGTTGCTGATGTCTTTCATATTTTAATGAGATATGAACAGGATTACACCTCCATGATTTTGCTGCATCAGAACCTATATCCACCCCACCTTTGTTTGCACCCAGTATTTGCATTTCAAAGGGAGCCCCTGGGAAGCCACTTTGCATATTTACATCTGATTAACAACTTTAAATGAACATGTCAAAATCTGAAAATTGTTCATCACTGACATAAAGGAGGACCACACTGAATCTGTACCATAATATGTAATGTAACAAAACGTTGAACACAAAATGATATTGGCTAACACATGCACATGCTTCAGTAGAGTTACTGTAAATTATAACAATCTGTATTTCAGAAATTGTGGTATACACACAGATGAGAGGATCGTGTTGGGAGGTGAAGGATTTGTGCCTTGCACAATGGCAAATGAGAAGAATGCAATATGAAGGGAAGAATAATATGTTGTTTCCTCTGGCCACATTTTCTAAACCACAAATTTAAACCAGTAACTAAACTATTCCATGTTTGGAAAAGGCTTAACTCGTCAAAAACTGGCTTTAAAGCAATGATTTACTAATTTAGGCATACATTTTATTTCATAGTGTATTCCTCCAAGACAGACTCATTCAAATTTCATGACCATCCCTTAGTGGTCCCATTATTATGTATTTTTTACACATATGCCCACAATAGTGAATTAAAAGGAGGGTGAAAGAATGGTCAAGCTACCACATCATTAAAAAAATCCCAAATTCTAGCATTTGGAGGAAAAGAAAACACAAAGTTCACAGTGTTACGGTAAAGCTTGGTCATGGTTAGGAAAAAAAACAGGCTATGAATTTCTGATGGAAGCTTTGTTCTGCTGAGCTCTCTATAAGATATAAAATATGAACTAACTATGTGATTATTAATTGGGCCCATTGTAATTTGAGGATTCTGGGCTGCATATTGTTGGCAGCTCTCCACGGGGTCTGTCTGTGCAGGAACATGTCGAGGGGGTACCAGCCAGGATGCCTCAGCCATTTAGAGAGCAGCTTGCCACTCGCGCATCGGCATACCAATGAGTGGGGTTAAAAAGGCACGGCTCCTCTCAGAGACAGCCCTCCTTCTCCAGCTCGGCTCCAAAGGGTCTCCACGGACTAATTTCCAAAACCACCTCTTAATGTAGGCTAGTGTCAATCACCTGAACAGACAGCTTCATCCCCTGATATGGAGTAGTCACACAGTACAGCCAAGCAGACCAAAGGAAATACAATAGTGCTTTACAGTAGCAGTCATATGGAAAATAATAAGGAAATCTCTTTAATGCCACATGGATTATTATTAATAACTTTGAAAAAAACACTTTTATTCATATTTACAGTACAGTGGTGAAGCCTGAATCAAATGATAAATTAATATTATAATGATAAACCCAATGTTTTTTCTTTTAGATTTTTGGAAACCAAAATCTACTTTTAGGAGATTTATTTTTTTAAATTACACTTCTGCACATTAAATGCTCTTTCATTTAACAGCAAATCTTGTCCCATACCATATTTTTCATATACAGAAATGTACAGCAATATGCGCACAGAGGATTGCATGTTTACTGATACATGCACATGAAACATATGCATAAATATGGATGTGTAATTGATATACATGTATGGATGAAAATCAAATTTTCTAATCCACCTTTTCTGTAAGTGAAATTAATTAATGTAATTAATTAGTGTAATTAACACTAATTACAAATATTTCAGTAAGCATTTTGACCTGTTTGCATGTGAATGTAGAGGAATTAATTATAGTGAAATGTATATTATAGCTGGTGAAGAATCTTAGAAGAGGAGTATCAGGGTCACAGCAAAACTTGCTTGCAAATTGGCTGCTGTATTACTAAACATTTTGTCATTTTTTTGGTCATAATAGGTAGATAACAATTAGGTTCCAATAAAGAATATGGATTAAAAAGCTATATGTATGGTACAAATTGAAAATTACAGTGAACAAAAGATGAAACAAACATTTAGCTAAACAGTAAAACGTACAGTTTACTGGAGCTGTGTAGGTTGAATAGAGATACTGCTGTCATTTCTGATCCACAAACAGCTACACACTCCACTTAACTCCTAAACACAACTTATCTCACACTTCTACTGGAACCCTTTCACACTCTGGCTTCTCTGAACATTGAATAGCTGCAAAACCATCCCTCATACTGAGTTTTGCTTTTTGTGTTACAATCCAAGATGACATACGACACAAGAAATGATGAGAAAACTGTGGGGAGGCTTCCAGTAGATTGATTCTCCCATCGCTTCATTCTTTTCTAGTTAGTCTTTTATTGGCTACAAGAGTCGTTGTGAAGCTCAGTGAGAGAGGGGTGAACCAGCCTGCCCTGTTTAATCCACGGGGCATTGAAGGAGGGTGATCACTTCTTAAGAGCACAAAGGCCTACAAGGAAATCAGTGCAGCCTATGAGATCCCAAAGCTGATTTAAAGGAGAGATGTCCCAGCTTGGGCTCCAGGCCTTTAACAGGAATAAGGCCATCCTGTACAATAACAATCTAAGGCTCCAGAGGAAAGCACTATTCATGGTCAAATAAGAAGATCTCAGGTTTGGATGGAAACCCCAAGTCCCTTATAGAAATAAAGACATTTGCTTCTTATAGAAAGAAAAAGTGATATCTGAATTATTCAATCAATGCATTGCATACTTCAATTCCATATTTGTGTAAATGGTGTAAAAGTAATACACTTAGATGATGTAGATCTACTGTGTATATCATACATTTCCAATTACATGTACTGTATGTACTCTTACAGGCAAGGGGGAAATCTTATGAAGTCTTTTCTCTTTTTCTCTTACGGGCAGATCAAGTCCATCTTTATCCAAGACCCTAATCATAGCAGATCATAGCATCGAAATGAAAACCCACATCTTCCATTTAGTCACAAAGAGGGAACAGAAGATAAGGATATTATTTATATGACCGTGTGTTTTACTGAAATACAAAGCCATCAGATGTAAAAAGATTAGCGACACGACAGTTGGCTGGATAGCCAGTGGCAATTTTAGGAGATAATCAGTGTTCTGGGTTTTCCTGCAGCTTTGTCATCTTTATTTCAAAGGCATTGATTGCACTTATGAGCTCTTATCTACCTGATGATGTGCATTCATTCGCACAATGTTAACATTATCCCAGACTAGTAGTTAAAGTTTATGTAATTTGTTGAAAATAGCCCATGTGGACAGAACCAGCTTTGTTGCGAGTACAGGCTGAGGAGCAGACATTTTGCGCTAAAGAGTGAGTGCAAAATTAATGAAGGGGAACTCTGACTTTTAGTCAATGTAAAAATGTCATTAATGTTATTATTCAGTCACCTCTATGGTCCTGAATTTATATCATAGAGACATGTGTTGAATCCTGATTACATGTATTTCCATTTCTTCAACATCAGGGGACCCTGAGAGCTGAGAGAGGGGCACCTGGGCACCCCTGTATGAGGAAGGCATGAGCGACATTAGTGTATCTGAGTAGTGAATATCTTTTCTTTGTGTGGCACTCTACCCATGCACCTGTAACACTCCTCCCAATTTACATTTTTATTTGTCACTACTTCATTTGTAAATATGTGTTTGGTAAGGAGGAATCGTAAAATCTTATTAATCACATGCCTTTGAAGGATTATAATAGAGGATTTTGAGGAATCGGGCAGGCCATAAGTATTTAAGTATAGTGAGTGGAAGTTTCTTAATGCAGCTTGTATATTCAAATGTGGCTTAAAGTCATTTTTACAGTAGTTTTTAAAATACATATATTCAGAGAAGTAGATTTGCTTGTCCATTCCCTTTCTCTTATGCCACATTAAAGATTAAAAAGTGGTATAAACTTAAAGCAGGAAAATGATTTTAGGGCAAATCCATGGCAACATTTGTATTTTATGACAGCTGAAAAGAAACCAACTAGTGCCATATTGCTTGACATAATGACATTTGGTATTTTACTCAAATGCATTTGTATGATGAGTGCATAGTTAGAACAGGTGACCTCAGTAGGTAATGCCATTTGATGGGATGATTATATGGGAATCTGTATAGACATACTTTGCGATTTGGGAACAAATAGGAAAAGGCCAGAAATTTGAATACATATAGCATAGTAGCATTGAGTATAATAGGCCTTGGACTCTCACTGATTCTTAAATATTCATATCAGATCAATGGTGTTCTTCAGACAAATATGTCACTGATCTCCAATATGATCATGGACAAATAGGTCCAGGTAGTGTTTAATTGCCAGTGGTTTTCTCAGAAGACAGCCACTTCTAAGTCAATATTTGTGAGGCACACCTCACAAATAGAAATCAACTCAAAAAGCCCCTTGATCCTCAGTTTTCTATGCCACTGCTTCCTCTTTTAAATGTTTTACCTTCACAGAAAGACAAGGAATACTCAATACTGCCTTTTTGTCCTGGTCACCTGGCCTGATCAGCTGTTTGTTATACATCAACAGCCTTTACAGTAACAAATAGCCAGATGAAAAATCTAAATCAAAATGAAGACAAAACCTGCTTCCCCTCCTCACATGGTGAAACAAATTCAAACAGCTCAGGACTTACTGATGGAATGAAATGTTAGCCTGTAATGTTGATGCGAACATTAATATAGGGTGTTGGTTGGGTTAGACTTCCATCAGTCAATTATTTTGATATAGTTCATTAAAATGAATCACAATTACTACTAATTAGTAAAGATTTTGCCAGAGGTCATCATAATGATCAAAATGGCCAATGCTGTTATACTGTATCTCCGAAAATGTTCAAGGGCAACAGGTTACCGTAACTTTGTATATTTATTGAGAGAAAACAGAAGACAATGCTGTACATTTAATATAAGTCCTTCATAAAGATTCTAAGTGAACTGAATACCTAAATTTGCTCCAAGCTTGGCATAACAGTCTAACAGGTCAAACCATTAGGAGCAACCTGCTACTACAGCTTTGCAACACAATCATTTGCTCATCTGGCTCTGTATATAATAATGGAAACTGCTGGGCTTTGCCTTTCTTAGGCTTAGCCCTAAACAACTGCACAACACAGCATGGCCTGATTTGGACTTTTACTGTAACTATCTAGTTTACATAGCCATGTTAGGTGTGTCTTTGTTCAAGCTAAAAATTAAAAAAAATATTTATATGTTAGGTATACGTATGTGGTGGCCAAGATGCTTTTTTTAAAATATATAAATAAAAGTGTTCCTTGAAGACCTGTCATACGTATTTCACATATTGATTTGATTGTGTAAATTCTGTATACCCATGTGTTAGAGAACACAGTTAACTTTGCATTAGTTTTAATTTCTATGATCGTTCCCTGGTACCCCATTTCTTGTCACTAGCTACATCACTTTGATTTTGATTGGCAGGTAAGACACATTACAAGGAATGAAATTAGATATTGAGCCCTTTATTGTGGAAGGAATGTAGTGACTTTTTTCTTAATGGGGAGAATATAGGGCCATCAGAGGAACAGCATCATAAAGCTCTTCCACAATGGATTCCACGCTTGACAAATGGACATATCAGAGAGGGAACGAACAGTTGAAGCACATATCTTTTGATCTGATGAGAGGATTATAGGCTGGGCTGTGAGCTAGTGAAAATCTCAGATAGACAACAACAGACAGCATCTCTAAACTGCTCAAAGACGGAAACCACCTGATGCCTCCTGTGAATCTTTGCTCTGTATTCCAGTTTACAAACCATTGAATTATAAGTAAATATTATGTATGTTGATTTGTGAATCCATGCAATTTATTATTACTCCACTGTTTTTTGAACAGTCATGACTTACACTGAGCCTGTGTACCCTCTAGATCTATATCACTTCACTTCTCAGCGGCAGCATGGCTGAAGTTTGAGATGGCAATTCCACAAAGGTTGTTTCTATGCTAGAAATGCTGTTGATTTACATAATAAATACAATGTACTCGGCCACAGAATCTACATGATGACTATTGCCTGGGCTCAAATAATGCTTTTCATTAAATTCTTATGAGTGCCTCATCATTTTAAGATTTCTGGCTTTGCTTATTTTGGATTTTGGGGGCTGTCGATTCTACAGCTATAAAGTGACTCACAATCAACAATGTGCCTCTTGTGCCATTAGCTGAGTCATTCAGAGGTCCCTTGTGCTCCAAGATTTCAGTGAGCAGTACATAGCTGTTTATATTTTGAATGAGTCTAGTAAGACTCAGTGTACACAAGCTGACAATGGTCAAAATATTCTGAACCACTGGAAATCTGTGCTCAACACTGTAAGTGAAATACATGCTTTTGCTTTGGGGAAATAGTCCTCTGCCAATTGTGCTGAAAATGTGCTATCCTTATCTCAAGTACTGCTTTACAGATATGAGGAGCAGCCTGCTTTGCAAAAAAAAAATATGATGTCATATCTTTGCAATTTCAATTTCCTGTGACATGGCTCTCCAATCCATGGGAAAAAGGGGGGACTGTTTTTGAAGTGCCCATACAGTAAAAAAAAATATGATGTCATATCTTTGCAATTTCAATTTCCTGTGACATGGCTCTCCAATCCATGGGAAAAAGGGGGGACTGTTTTTGAAGTGCCCATACAGTACTTAGATTGAAGAGGAAGATATGAGTTTATGCAGATATGTTTTACTCTGTCAAAGCAGACGAGTTGGAAAACTAACGAACGAACACAAAAATAACAAATCTCAAATTAAATGTAATACGTCATGATTACACACTATAGCTCATCTTCAAAATGACCCATAAATTTGACACTATGAAAAAGGTTGACCGGGTTGTCAAATTTCTGTACCATGACACCTATGCAAGGCCATATTACTGAAGTCAGAAGTCGGATTTTGTCACGTTTAGACAGAGTCAGACTAGCTGTTTCCCCCTGTTTCCAGTCTTTGTGCTAAACTAAGCTAATCGGCTGCTGACTGTAGTTTCATAACAGACAGATATGAGAGTGGTATCAATCTCCTCATCTAAATTTTGTCAAGAAAGCGAATAAGCTTATTACTCAAACTGTCGAACTATTCCTTTGACTAAAAGTGGATGGTGCAACACAGCTAATAAGCAACAATAACTTCCTCAAATTTGGACTCTCTGGCTTGTCGTTCCCTCAAAGGTCAGCACTGTCAGAATGGCTTGCTATTGGTCAAGGGCGTAAATTTACAAAAGTGACCGGTCTTCCTCAACGGCGTTTGCACAGCTGTCATGGAGGTATCATCATATGTCCTATATATGGAACCTTGACCAGGTAGTAAGAGGTGGTCACGTGACAATTGAACTATTTCAATGATGACTGAGAAAATGCCATCCACTGAGGAAGACTGTGAGGTATGGTTAAAAAAGTTTCAGAAAAAGCTAGTTTGTTTATTTGTTTGTTTGTTTTGGTTGTCAAATAGTTTCATTGTTTACAGCAGTATAAATTGATTTTTTTGGCCACTTCGGGAGATGAGAAGAACGGCAAAGAAGAAGTGCATCGGCGAGGTTCTTCTACAGCACCAGAGCAGATGTCAGTACGCGCGGCTGTGGCTATTTATAGTGCACATACCACTAATTCACATCTGTAAATATCTTAATCATCATTATTAAACATCAGAAGGATGATCAATGATTAATTTATTGAGCTCACATTGAAACAGACTTTACAAACTGCTTCACCACTAAGGATAAAATTAAAAGATCAACAGGTTAATTGTGGCTCACATGTAAATAAAAGAACATAAATAATTAAAATCAATTATATATATTATAAATGTGCCTTTGACTGACAGAACTCTGTGTAGACTGAAAAAATAATAACACAATCAGTGAAATTGGCAACCTAAACAAACAATGTTTTACTATAAGGTTTCGTCTCTCACCTTATATTTCACGTCGACCTTATCATATCACCCACAGCTATCTCTAGAAAACTGTGTGTACACCTGATCTGAACTCAGTGTGAGGTGGCACATTCACACCACACATTCATCGTTTATAAAATACCAGTTTATGTGGGGGGAAAGGTGTGTGCATTGTTTTTGTGCATATGTATCGTTTATACATCTGGCCCCTGGTGTCCAATATTCTCTCTTCTTTTAGCTTTGGTTTTGTCTCCAACGTCTGAGGGAAATATCTGGCCCTTTAGCTGCTAAATGTGTCACTATGTTCACCTTTATTAAAGGTAAATAGTAAAAATGCATGTGTTTGCATGTATGTGCATGCCCATGTGCCAATGATGCCTTGAGTACCAAAAGCAATCCACCACCATCGTTTACACAGAGGGACACATAAACATGTACACGCAGAGACTGTAGCTAGTAAATTATTATTGCCATGTTTCAGTCTTTGAAGAAATATGACAGCAATTACTCCACCACCATGTGAGTTGACCACCTCTGCAAACCATTACACATAAATATGTTGTGATCCCTGTGTTCAACAGTCTGTTATGGACAAAGATGCATTCCTCTCCTTTTAGTGTGCAGTCATATTTGAGGTCATGGCCATTTTGTCCATATCCTATTTCTTGGAGTATCTTTGGCAAGCCAAGCAAACTGTGTGCTGTAGCTCAAACTGAAGTTTTTCTCTGTTGTTGGTATATGTGGGTCAAAGAGGAATCTTTTGAAAACAGGAAGATAGGAATACTGGCCAGCACTAAATGAAAGGGGTTTACAAAGCTAGAACTATTCTCTTAAATGTCTGACCAGAGCAAACTGATATTCAGTGGAAATACTCTAAGTGCAAATATTGCTGCACCTGCTCCATCACTTTTGTACCTTTATACACACAGAAGCATCTGGAAGGCAGTATTGGACTGAGATTCAATTAACTTGTGTTATAATAAGGGGCAAAGTCTGGGAGTTAGCAGTACACAACTAAGGTCCAGGGGTATGATTGACGTTAGCCTCCATTCAACCTCAGCATGAAAGGAAGCGCTAAGTAAACAAATAGCATGCTCTCAAACCCTTCTCTGTGTATTAAATTGTCCAAAAACCCTCATATTTTCTGGTAACATGAAATTGTGTTTGTGCACAGTTATAAGATACCATTGCTGTCTACCGGATCAGTGCAGGAATGTGTGTGCATTGTGGCTTGTTGATGAATTGAATAAAGTCTGTGAGCAGTGCTGTAAATCTCTGAGTTGAAGGACGAGCTGTATCTCATACTGGCCTCTATCTGAGGGAAGAGAAAGCCTCTGGGCAATGATAGAGAGGTAGAGGGGACAGTGGAGGGACAATTGGTAATTTAAACAGTATCTTTTTTGAATATTTTTCTTTACACGCATAATAACATTGTCCTTGTTATCTTTGCTTTTTTGTTTCATTTTTTATTATTTATATAAAAAATGCCGACAAATACTGATTGATCGTGGTGGGCTTGCTTAGTGTCATTATACTGTACTTGTGTTTCTTATAGTTCTTTGCAGATAACACTGTGAGTTCCAGTGACAAATGGGTTTTTATTTGTGCTGAATGAAATAAAGTGTCAGATCCTGTCTCGAACCTTTTGTGTTTCACTTCACTGCACATTTCACATTCTTTCTCTTTCCTTACAACAGCCACAGAATATATTAGTCTTGTTGTTCTGGTGTTTGGTCATGTTTGGGAGACATATGGTACATGTAGTGAAAATGACACAAAGAGGCAAACACTGTTAATAGGCATATTATGTTCACTGCAACATTTTCACACAGCATACTGTAAACCTTTCTAACAGGGCATCACCTGTTTGAAGTAATTTGATTTCAATTTAAATCACTACTGTCATAACAGTACTGCTTGTATCAGTGAGTGTAATGGAATCACTGAAACATATGATTCTCAAACTAAGCATGTAAAATATACAGTATTTACACTAACCCCATGCTCTTCAATTTCATTCAATTTTATTTATATAGCGCCAATTCATAACAGAAGTTATCTTATTGCACTTTTCCTATAGAGCAGGTCTAGAGCGTACTCTAGAGCGTGGCAAGAAAAAACTTCCTTTTAACAGGCAGAAAGCTTCGACAGAACCAGACTCAATGGTGGGCGGCCATCTGCCACCACTCTTAACTCTAACAGTAAGCCAGCCAGTCAGTCAGTGTGGTTGCTGTGTTGGACTGCGTCATTAGTGACTTTACTGTGAGTTAAGTAATAGCTAGTGTAATAAGTGGCATTTAAGGTAGAAAACATAATGACATATAATGCTTCATATCCCTCAAAAAAAATAATTCATATTTTGACTCTACAGCATAACTACAGGACAATGCAGGACTAGGTAAAATGATGCAATGTGATAGTCATTCAAACACCATTAGAAAAGTGATCTGATGTAATCAGATTACAAATACATACCATGCTATAACAGCAAGATAAACTAAAAATCACCAAGTCACCAATTCAGAGCTCACTTGAAGAGAAAAGAGGCACGGCAGTTCTTACTCTAGGCAAACTTTTTAGTGACTCCCCACTGAGCAATAGACAACATTTCAACATCGCCTTCATGTTTTAGCTCTGATATAGACCAGGATTTTGGTCTACATATAGCCAGGTTTTAAACCATATTTTAAAAATATCATTACATATTTTTAAAATGCATGTAAACCTGTAAATATGTAACATAAGCACTGCACACCCCCTTGTTTACAGTATACTGTTTATTTTTTGTACACAGATTCTGTTTACTCATATACCACAATGCAATGTTACGTTGAATGCACGTTTAATATATGTCCAATAAGGTAGTTTAATTTCTTTGACATGGTCTATGCTTAACCATGATTTAGCTCCCAATTGGACTGGCTATTTGTAGCCCACTTCTAGCCAAAATAGTTTCATTGTAGTTTTTGGTCTACACAAAGACGTAATTTCAATGCCTTTAGTGTTTCATATAAAATGTCATAAATATGGAACTATATAGGCTGTGTGCTGCCAACAAGAAAAGCAGGTTACACACAGGACCAGCCCTTGTGAGGTTGAGCTTTGAATCCAGTGTGGGGCAAGTTCTTATACTGGCTTTCAACTGAGAAATTTGGATGTGATTTTTTAGTTACACTAGTGGCAATGAGTGCACAAAAGTGAATCTTATAGCGTATTATTTTGTTGTCTATCAGACATATATATGCAGTCATTCAATAGTCGTCTAACTGTTGACTAAGCTATGGTTAGACGTCTACTAAACTTTCACTTTTCAACCAAATGTAACTACATTTTAGCCTAGACGGCTTTGTACCATTTAAACATCTTTAACATGTCGAAATCAATGAAAATTGCTCAGTGCCAGGCAATTTGTGACTAACGCAAGTAGTAACACAAGCAGTTTACAATAAAGCTTTAATAGCTTTTATTTCTTTTAATTTGATCAATCCAGATCATATTTAGCTCTGTGGTTTATATGGCCTGTTTTCATAAAGTTGGAGTAGTTCCATGGCAGTTATTTTTAACTGTAGACTTTTCTTAGTGTCACAGAAAAGGATTTTGGATTCTGGTTCGCCAACGTTCATGATCCTCCCACCCACCCTTTCAACCAAGCTCAGTTGAGAGAAAGACAATATTTTATCCAGCTAAAACTAGCTGTAAGACAGAATGTGATAATTGTGAACCTGTTCCCCCAAGGAGCTCAGGCCCAGAGGAGAGGGAGCTGACTCCAGGCCAGCTATCCAACGTTAGCCCGACTGCTTCTACTGTCATATAATGTGTAGTAGTATGTGGACCCAAATGCAGAATATCAGGAAGCGGTATGAGGATGAGGTAGCCGGATGACTACAGTGTTTTTTGGGTGAAGTGGTATGCAGGCAGGTACAGGCAGACAGAGAGTTCAACAAACGGGTAATGGGCAGATAGGATACCGGCTGGCAGTGTTGGAAGCAGGGAAGTGAGTCCAATGGGGTTAAACAGTTGAATAGGGAGTAGGCAAGGTACAAAATCTAGAATCCAGCCAAGGTCCAAGGGAGACAAAGAATCCAATACAGAACTCACGGTAAGAATGCTGAGGAATGGGCAGAGGAACCAGGTACAACAAAAAGTGCACCAAACGGCGACACACACTAGACAGGAACATCCACAAGATAGGCACAAAACTCAAGACAGGACTCACACCATGCAGTTACAACAATGACCCAACACTGAACAAAGACAGCGACCTGGACTAAATACCCTAGAGGAGGTGAGACAACGAGACACAGGTGCAAACAATCAAGGAAGGGCCAACAATCAAAACTGGAGGGAAAGCAAACAAAGACAGGAAGTAAAACCACAAGACACACAAGAGAAGGAACACACTACAAAATAAAACAGGAAGTGACAAAACCTTAAACTACCACATCTACTCCCACGGCTACAGAAACTGCAGATGCTGGTAACGCAAACAGCCCCAGCCATGATGAGAGGGAGCTGACTCCAGTTAGGCAAGCCATGTTAGCCCGACTTTGGCTACTCCAACTGACAACCTATAGCGGTTGGTCCTATTAACAGCCCCAGCCCTGATGTTGACACGGGAGCTAACCCCAGTCTAGCTAAGATCTCAGATGGCCAACTAACTGAGCCTTTCCAACTGAAGGAGCTAGCTAGCTAGTTAGCTGCTATGATCCTCAGGCGCACTATCTGTTTTGCCGTTTTTGACGCGGCTGCACCTGTATCAGTACGTCTCTGGGTGATCGCTCCTTAAAGTTGCCTGACACCAGCCGAACAATTAGGATACCATCTCGTTTTCGCAACATCACAGCAACCACAGAGAACATTGTAGCAGAAAAAGGTGAATCACTGTAGAGACAAGAATTTTATGAGGCACTTGATCTATTGAGGTCAGAAATCAAGTGCAGGTTTGATCAAAGTCAATCTCGGAACCCATCGGCTATCGTCTGACGACTATTTAGCCTCTGGGGGCAACGACCAATGTTTCGGTGCTTCCGGTGTAGCCAGCAGATATCCGCATAATGGATGTCCAGGCAAAGACTTCCTCTTCCGTCATTGTTTACAGTCCGATTAGCGATTTTGGAACCCATCGGCTATCGTCTCACGACGATTTTAATGCAAATCATTTTTTTAAAAAGCTAATAAAAGCTAATCTCTAGGGTTCCAAGATTGATAAAAAAAGCGAAATAGTTGTTAGACGATAGCCGATGGGCTCCGAAATTGCATTTTGGCCAATGCATTCCACCTCTTTCGCTCTCCACATGGACTGTTTACCTGCATGCAACCAAAGCTCGCTCAAACATGATTGGTCAATACTAATCGGACTACAAGCGGAAACCAGAACACTTCCAGTACCAAAATATTGTCCCTTGCCTACAGATTCTGCATTCTTATGCAGATATCTGTTTGTAGAGATTAGATGGAAAGTGGGATGATACCAGCAGTACGGAGGGAACAAATGCTTATGGATTCCTTGAGGGGAACTGCTGTAACTGAGACTAACCTGACTGAGTTCTGTTCAGCTTCCGACTGATGGAGCGTCTTTACACCTCCAACTGAGGATGCTGCATGACCTCACTAAAACCTGAAAAGTAATAGTCCATCAAATTGAAGAATTTATGTCAAACAAACAAGGGGACTCTTCAGAGAAGTGGAAAAGCTGATCCAGTGGTGTTTGTGTCTACTGCATCTTTATCAGTTCCGAAATCTTTCTCAGGGCTTCGTCAGCTGAAAACTTGGCTCCGTAACACTCTCACTCAGCATTGAGACGCAGGCATTGCTCCATGTCCACAAAGACTTTTTGGGTGATATTGACATTCAGGCTCTCATAAGGGAGTTTAACAGCACCACTCCTGAGCGGAAATCTACTTTTGGAGTACAGCCTGCTTAAGGTAAGAGGTATTTTAAATTACTGCCAGAATGCAATAATTGCTTATGTTGAGTTGCTTATTATACTATTCCCCCAAGTTTTTACGGGTTGTGTTTAGAGGTTTGGTATACTATACTATACTATAATAACCTGGTTTGGTGTTTGTCTGTGTTACCTGACAACATGGAAGTTTGACTGCTCTCTGACTGTGTAAGTCAAGCTCTCTCGTGTATGCAATTTAGTGTTCTTGCTGTGTGTGATAACTTTGGCCACTGCTTTGTGATATTGTTAAAATTGGCCCTTTTTGTTATACTGTTGTACAGCATATTCTATAATGGATGTACATCATAAATAGTTATTATATGATGTAGAGTATCTTAGGCATCCAGACTAATGAAATAAACCATGAGCTTTACACAGCATTTTGCATGATGTCATAAAGTCAGATTTCCACACCCCCAACTCCAATCACCTAACAGCGTCCCTGCCTGTTCTCCTCAACTTGCCAGTTATGTAGCTCAATTCCTTGTTTGTATTTGCGCTGTCAATTTGGGCTGAGCAAGTCAAATTTCATGTTTGGTAATCCTCTCAGAAAGATGCTTGAGATCCTGAAAGCCTGTTGTTGACCAGGTAATTTCCCCTCCGAATAACACACACAGGAAGTAAAAAAGCGCCTTGTTTTACAAACTAGCAGTTGGCCATTTTTTCCTGGAGAACCACTCCACGTTAAATCCGTGATAATTTTTTACAAGTGGTTTGGTATATAACATTATCCTACAGCTGGTGGGCACCAAAGCGTATTATCTCCAGTTTTTCTTCAAAAAGCAGACTTTCAAATTTGTGCTGTAGAAGATAATCATGGTGACTGCAGTTGAGAGAGCTCTTCTTTAAAAGAAATGCTTGTTTCTGCCAACTGCAAGCAAATGACGACAACAGTACTTCGCAAATAGCCAGTCACATAGCAGTAACAGGCAATCAACCCCGCTTGGCATCAAATTTGTGCCATCTGCCATCATTGCCAAAGGCTTGCTGCATGTGTATTGTTGCTTTCCCACATTCGTAGCACTTGACATTGCGAACTTGGGGCTATCCCAAAATAAAATTAAAAACACAATTTTAAAACTATTCTATCCAGCCTCTGACCTTTTTTGTAGAATAATTGTAAATTGTAGAATAATGATAAATATGTCAGGCATTAATGCAGAATTATATTAATTTACTCACTCAGTATCACTAAAACCGCACTTTTTTCTGATGCCAGCAGTGGTGGCTTTGCCCCAAAATGATCTCTCGCCTCTATGTGCAATGTATGTTTGTGCTACTTTCATTCTTTCATGTTGCTGTAAAACTTGTGGGGCAGTATCCACCCCTACAAGCATCGATCAGCATTAGATTATTTATTAATTTAAAGCTTGATTTCAATCATTACATAACACATTTCTTTTTTTTATTTCAATCTTTTGTTAATATTTTAAAAAATTGTAATATTTGAGATGCATACAGCTGCTATGTGACAACAAACTCTGAAATTCCATCCTCTCCATCACCATGACGACCATTAAACAATTTAAAACACTGATAGCAAATACTGAGTGCCTCTGGCAGCTGTCTGTCTTTTCTGCTGAAGAATGATGGACATTTTCTCCAAAGTACAACAACACTATCTTCAAAATGTGTAGATCTATATTATAAATGCTGTAGGCATATAATATAATGAATTGTAAATTCATTAGATTGTGTGAGTTTGGATATTTTCTGCCCTCTTGTGGTGGTACTTTGTAGAATGAGGCACATTTCACAATAGCTCATCAGTAAGAAGATCCAAGTGAAGAAAATGATTTGCAATAATTATATAGATAAATATAGACATATAGCATATAGATATATGAGAAAAATAACAATAATAAGGATTAGTATGCACACCTTTGTAAAATCTACAAGAAAGATATAAATACTTTTGGTTCGCATATAATGTATTTCCTTTATAAATTATAAAAGCAACTGTCAGTTTCATAGTATGCTAATTCTTGTCCAGTGTATGTCAATAAAATGTTTAGGTTCTTGTTTTGCTAAATTTGTAGTATGGCACCTCGACTTGTAAAATGAAAACAAAAGATTTGAATAAAGACATCAAAGTAAATGTACGAGCAGAATAGATTAACATAATTTAGAATACACAGCATGATACAGTAACACAGATCCTCCCTGACTCTGAGCCAGATTACACAGAGAGTGAATCTGTTCACAAATGCCCAGCAAAAGGTCAGCACGGTATTGAATTTTTTCAAATATTTTTCAAAATACCTCCTGGCATTGCAAATATTTTTGACCACTGCATAATACTTTGGGGAAGGATGAATCCCCCCTCCTTCATGCCCCCATCCCTCACTCTCCCTCTCTCTTACACACATACACACAGATACCTCTACACAATGCCTGCCAATCTACACAGAAAAAACACCGCTCTGGGTTATTCATCGATTGACCATTCAAATCCCAACATATGCTGCTCTGCTTCTATTCCACTGTGTTCTCATAAATGGACCATTTCCTAATTCTTCCACAAGGCTTCCCACCCTTTTCAGGAATTACTCCCACACCATGTAAATGAGAGAAAAAAGTAGGCAGGAATGTAAATTGATCCAATACGTGTGTAAATGTACTTGTGCACATGTGCATCCGTGTGTGCCACTGTGAACATTTTGACCTATTTTGCAGAAAAATGCAAGGACAATATATCATCCTAAGTTCTGCTCTGTAACCTTGAAGTGAATTGCCCCATGATATATATCATGTTGTTTTGAAGTTTCTTTTCCCAACTACATGTTATGATATGAATGATAGCGAACGCAGGAAAGTGCATCTGAGAGTTTGGGTCTACTTTTGCAGTGTATGATAACATTCACCCCAAGTGCTGCACTGTCAAACAACTCAGCCTTACTTTTCTACCTTTAAACTCCAATATGTTTTCCTCTCCAATCCCCCTTTACCCCTGTCGTTTTCCTTTTCTTATCCATCCTTTTGATCACCTAAAACATCAGTCCATCACCACCAGAAGCTGTGGTTTATGTCTCCCTGCTGTCCACTGCCTTCCAGGGAGAGCTCCTCCCTGCTGAGCCGTTGCCCGTTTGCCAAACTCTAGTGTTTCTAGGAGAAGTGAGCAGATTTTACATGGAGGACTGCCTTAATGTTGTTCAGTTGGTGGGCAGCCACACAGGGCGCTGCACTTCAGATTCACTGTTTGTTCATCTGTGCAGGGCCAAAGTCATTCCTCTCTCTCTCTGTCTCCCTCCCTCTGTCTCACTACCTCACACACACATTATAAACACAAACACTGCACACCATCACAACCTATATCGGTCACAAAGAGATCATATCTGAATTAAATAATCTGAATGAAGTGAAATGTTTTATGTCTTGATATGTGTCAAGATATCGTCTGATTTCATGTAAACACTTGGCTTGCTGGGATGTTACTATTTCGTCTGAGCAGTGGAAGTATGCCTTTCAACTGGGGATTAGGAGGGGACGTGGCCTCTATAGGGCTCCCTCAGAGCAAAGCCAGTCCTCCCATGTTAATTTCTCAAGGTCAAGAAGAACCTCTGCAATGTCCCAGCTTTGAAGGTGGACTGAAAATACAATAACAGGAACCCTGCTGCATAGGGGAAAAAAGAACGCACTACATTTACCTGTTTGCAAAGATCAAAGAGGCCAGTTACAGAGTGTTTCAGGATGCAATCTCAGACATATCTGTCAACAAAAGACAGATATGTCTGTTTAATGTGAGTTCATACAGGACTTGGTGTTAAAATGAAACTTCTGGCTTCGACATAATAAAAGCAGTAACTCATATTAAAGAAAAAACAAGCTGATCTGCAGTATTACTGTAACAGAGCATCTTTCCACTCTCGTCCTTGTTGGCTCAGTTCCTGTAGGAATAAGCATTAATATGACCATTCATCACTCACTGTCTTAAACAGTTACTTTACATGCGGCACTGTCTAGGTCTAATTGAGCTACTTTACATTGTAATAAGGCAACAAAATGCACCGGATTAAAGCAGACCCCGTTCCCTTATGTATTTAAAAATAGGGCTTTGGAAAAAAGCTACATTGCGTGTGTCTCGCCTTTTGAGATTTAATGACTATCCTGTGACTCCACAGAGAATTACTGCCAGTAATTGATTATTAAAACTTGAAATTGCAAACCACATCCATTATTTGACGAGTGCATGTGTTATCCTTGTAATTAACAAAGCTTGGCACTTACCGTTTGCCAGTTCCAAGCCCCCCCAGAAAAATGTATCAGAGGTTAGAAAGGCGATTTATAGAGCAAACACTGTTTGGGCAATTATCTGAGACATAATACATTACCAAAGATGCTCAATACACCAAGAAAATCCCCCTTCACACCACGGCCTCGAAGAATTTTGCGTATTAGCTTTAGATTTCTTTTACATATTCAATAAATGTATCATTATAATTGCTGTTGCTGTATATCATTTTCTACATTTCAAAACCACAAAGTATTACCTGCATAAAATTAACACTTGGTTATAGAGCATAGCAGTATTTTTTAACTGCATATGACCTAAAGATTTCAACCACTAAAAACCTTGCTGTTACAGTGTCAAAATTTGAGAAAAAATATTTTGAATTTCAAACAATGTGCAATTGCTTAAATCTTTTTATTATATATGTTTCTTTTAATCAATGCATCAACAACAAATAGAGAATGTACTGTATGGCAAATATTTGGGGGGATTTTGGATGAACTGGGCATATTGAATAACTTGCAACCAATACCCATAATGCTCCAAAAAATGTGTCACTGTTTTTGCATCTACTTTTTTCACTTACATACACAGATATTTAATACAGATTTACATAGTACATAAAAATTATCTGCACAGTGGCTGGCTTTCGTAAACTGTAGTGGCATCACTGTTTTAAGGGCTGGGAGAAAATCCTCTCTCTTAATTCTCGCTTTATATGTATATAAAGAGAAGCGGTGGGAAAAGCATCCTATCCACCTGCGTGACCTCCCCTGCTGTTAGCTTCTGATCTATAAACCATTAAGACAAGATGCTTGTTATAGTGTGTTTGACCAGTGTCTATGAAAACTGAATGTTTTTTCTGCAAAATCAAAATCAAATAAAAGTAAAAACTGTGCAATGTAGCTCAAAATTAATCACATTCTACAGTTTATGTATGATTTTACAAAGGTAAAATAACTAGTTCAGCACTGTTTGATGTATTTAGTACACCATCTATCTGTATTATGTGTGAAAAACTGGAAACAGATGAAAATCGTTCATGTATTTAATATTTTTTTCTTATTGACCCATGATTATCTTTGCTCCAGTCCTCTGTGGCCACTGTAGCTACAGTAAAGAGCTGTTGTATTTGCTTCTGGCTTTAGATACTCCTGATGGGAGAGCCCTTTGCAAAGGAACAGTTAAAGCCTCTAACCTTCACTATAGTGCATCCCCTAAACAAACCTAGCCTCATTTCCTTATCAACGGGCTGTCCTCATAGACTGCGTAGACTCAAGTATACCCAAGTCTGGATAATGCCCTTTTGTGGATCAAGAGCAGAGCAAACAGCAAGGTCTTCACTTCATTGGAGATAATCAGTAATTGGCCGAAGACAGCGAAGCCAGATAATTGAATACAGACTGGGGGAATACAACACGAGGGGCATTTAAGAACAGAGTGAAGTTGACAACACTCAAGTTCAAAACCTGAAGTCATAAGAGTTAGAGTGCAGGCAGGAGTAAATCCAATGTAGTGGTGAGAAGTATTACGAACAGTGGTGGTTGTCCATGAGGGCCAAGACGGAGCAGAGAGAGGCTTTATTTACTGGGAGAAATGTTGTATCCACAGGCCGTTTGGGCAGGATAGAGCTGGATGAATTCATTAAAGGAAGCGCAGTCTCTCCCAGCTGCCATCTCTCCCCCTGCAGCCAGACTCCGATCAATGGCAGGAATACATCCAAAACAACATTTAGCACAAGACCTCGGAAGCAGGGGTGCATTTAAGACTTCTCTGTGTGCGCACATCTCCCCTGGATGTAAGCACTGTTCCAAAATGTGCTATTGAAGTAGAGCAGGGGAGGTATAGGGGCAATGTGCTTGTATCACAACAGAGGAGATTGTTTAACACAGATGCTTCAAGACAAGACACTCTGCCGTTTACTGTTGTGTAGGGAACCATAATCATATCCATTACTATTTTTTTCATATTCTATGGAGCCTTGAATGTCAGTTATAAATGAAGATGTGATTACCTTCAATTCATTACTTGCACCTGTAATATTAAATTACTTATCAGAGTGAGAACAGGCACACAGGGATTGTTGTTGGTGTCATTGTAAAATACACTTACTCATTACAATGTATACATACAGTACATGTTTCTTGGTGTATTCTCTGATAATTCTGTGCACATTAAATGTCAGATGCTCAATACCAATGAAGTCTTAGTTGCACAACTTTTAAGTAACAACTTTTTTTGAAGTCAACATGAACCTAACTTGCATCTTTGACACATTTTAAATGTATTATGTAATTTAAATTGCACTAGACAAATTATGATTATAAACATAAACCTGGACAAGCAAAAGCAAAATGCATCTAGTACCATCTAGTGGTTATAAAAATGATTTATCTGACGGTGCTGTGGAGGACAGTATGTACAGTATACATATACTGTCCATAGCATTCAGTAAATCATACTTGACAATGTTAGGCTAATGTGTCCCATACACAGGCTATATAGTGTGACTAAATTTAACTATGTGCAGGATCTCATTAGAAAATCATGGCTTATGTATTCACTATAAAAATCTTTGAGCATAGAAGCACCCCACTGTGTGCTGATGAGATGTCTCAGGTGGACATTTCATTTTATAGGGAGATTTAGTGTCTGCCATTGCATTTGTATCATAACCCTGTATGTCCTATTTACCATACAAAGACTATAATGTGTACTGCATTATATTTTAAATAAAGGCTGAGTTTAGCTCAGCCTAGTGATCGATTGCTTCACACTGTCCCAGATCTCATCGGGGCTTTTGAGTTAAGAGTTTACTGTGCTGCGTGCTGAACTACAGCCAACATGAATAACACTTTGCTGGCAGGTTTAACATCACTGAAACCTACTGGAATGTAGGTTTAACTAACAAGTGTGTTTACCTTGCAGCTTATTGTTAAATGTGACAATAATGCATACAAAGTCATACATTACAAACAGATATATATATATATATATATATATATATATATATATATATATATATATATATATATATATATATATATATATATATAAAAAAATAAACTATGCAGTCCATGACATTCATTGTTCAATGCACTGTTGTCCAGGTGGGGGGAAAATGAAACCACTAACAGATTATTTCAGTCGAACGAACTATATCTGACACAATATCCACAGCAGTGGCAATAACATCAAAATACAACGAACCCAGGTTTTGCAAACTGTATCCATGAATCTCTGGAAAATATGAAACCTGAATTTCAATATACAATTAATTCAGATATGATAAAAATCAGTCACACAGTATTTCTGATTTACATCTTAATGGCTTATATCTAAAATTGGTGAAACATATTTCACTTGCTCTAGAGCAAGCTCACAACTAATTTCATGTAATACAAAGATTTCATTTAATCACATACATTTAAAATGAATGTACAGTGCAGCCTAGTGAGGTTGTGTGCCATTTCTCTCCACCTGTACATTTACCTCTCCTTTTCTCTCTACAGCAGTCTCAGTCCAGCTTACAGGGCATGCACAGTGACACTTCCTGAGAGGTCATTTTATCTCTAAATAGAAAACAACGATAATTTCTTAAAAAAAAAAAAACCCTGAATACTTAAGAGATACAATGACAATGAAATGTAAGATAGCTTAGTTTTACTCAAAATTAATAGGAGAGAGGTGTTGTGTACTACAATTCCCAGCATGATATAATTTAAAATAAAAGTCGATGCCCTTGTTGGGATTCGACCATCATCAGCTTTGACAGACCATAACTGACAGGTGTATATAATTACTGTACACATACTGCAGTAGACAGTATATTGAAATGTTTTCAGTGGAAACTCAAATTCCAGCTACTGTATGTCACTTACCAAAAAAAAAAACTACTTTCTTTCATTGGTGGCATGATGTTAGAATCACAATCTGTTTGCAGTACACATTCAGCTCTACAAGAGCACAAAAAGTCATGTTTGGACTTTGCACAATGGATTTACCGCCACCTATGGGCACATTACAGAGGCAAAGAGTATGTTTGTTCACCAGACAAAACAAATCATCTTCAGCACATGTAGTCAGTTAGTATACAGTCTACTGTCAAATTCAAAAGGAGGGACCATGTACCAAAGTATGAATGTGGATGATAACAGTGGTTTCAGTTATCAGTTCATCTGTGTATCTTTCTTCTTCAAGGCACAAGAACACTGGGAGTGTTTGTCCAGACAGGCCCCAGAGTTAAGGTGCATGTGGGCCCTCGGGGGTCTCTGGGTCCCTTGTTCACAGGGTGATCCGGGCACAGTGGTGTTTGAGCTTGCAGGGCAACACACCTCGGTTTAGCTGGTAAAACTCCACCAACTGGATTAAGTCAGTGAACCGTGTGTGACCGTCATCCAGACTGTAGAATAACTCCCCTTCATCATCCACCTACAGTGAAGTATTCACACATACACATGCATACATGCGCATCCACACACAAAGGAATCACACACAAGAGATAGGTGACTTACTGAGCACGAGGTTCAAATTTGGAGGTAGTTTTTGGAAGATTAATGAAAAACATTGTGGAACTGTATATCCAAACAGTGGATTGTACTCACAGGTAAGATCTGAAAGTGTTTGATTTTCTGCATGTGGCACAGTGACAGTACGAATGTCTTAGGGTTGCTTTGGCTGTCCCTCAGAAGAAATACTCTGAAAACAAAAAGAAAATTTTAAACTGTTGTTGTTTTAAGTCCTCACTTTGACCCTATTTCTAAATTTTCTAAAATATAGATAATTATTCTAAAACATTTTTGAACTCATAATGCAGCATTTGCCAGCACTTAAAGAATGACATAGGACAAACTGTCTCTTAAAGTCTTGTCTATTATGCACTACTAGAGAATATTGCTTTAGCTCCCCTTGTTTTTGCTTTTTGGAGATCTGCTTCTGTATGTTGACAGATGTAAATATGTAAAGATACATTCAGATGTTGTGATAATGCAATAAATTAATGCAGTTATAATGTTTCTCATGTCTTAATAAACCTAATGTCTTTAATGACAGTCTAACAGCTTACCCATCAATAAGACCCTGTTGAGTGATTAGACGCTGAGCCTCATCCCGAGACAGTTTGCCGTGGAACCAGGACTGAGCCAAGTGGAGGGCTGAAGCACAAAGAGACAATATACTACAAATGATTTATTTTACATGTGTACAGACATCAAATCAAATATACTAAAAATGTGTCCCACAAACCTATGTTTAACACTGAGCCCTGTGATGTGGAGGGGCTCCCGTGGCCGCTCAGACGGTGGCAGCTTTTCCTCTACGGGAGAAATGAGTTGTAGCCACAATATTAGTTGAAGTAATGTTAATACATAGTTAATTTATCCTGTTTCTCTTGCCTTTGTATTCTTAAGGTAATAACGAAGTATAAGGTACTTACAACCGTTCAACTTTTTAGCTTTATTCTGTTGTGCCACTTTGTGTATGAATATACTCTATGTTCAAAAATGGAAATTCTTACTTGTTATACTGGACATTAACAGACATGATGCGGTTATAAATTGTAAGAGCGCATGATTACATCTGAAGAATTTGTTAGATGTTAGATTCATTCTCTCACACCCTTTTTAGCACCATTTATTTTAGAGATTTTCATTAAGTTCACCAAAATGTCAAGAGTACATGTTTTCACTGGGTGAAACAACAGGAATATGGCTGTTGAAAATGAAAGCATTATCTAACCTCCAGTTTACCCTTATTTCTTGTTTACAGTTTTGGGAAATGTCTCTTACTGTTGTTTCTCAGGTAGAGAAGGTTTATGAGCAATACTCTGACTTACCCTCCATGACAGGCCTTCCTCTACAGCCACAGACAGCGCCTCAGACGGATTCTCAATCACCCGGCTCTTTTGGCCAGAAAAGTCCATGGCCACCAGTGAATTCTCTGAGATGCTTCTCTGAAATTGCACACATACATTGAAATGTTATTTTTGTACTGACTGCATGAGTTTATATTTGTTTAAATCCCTCCTCAGTTTTTTGCTTTATTTTCCCAAGACACAAAAACTACTATTGTATTAAAACATGTATCGTACTCTTTTCTTTTTTGCTTTGATTTCCTTTGTATACTGTGAAAGGGACGTAGACTGACTTTTGCTGTCTTGTGGTATTGTATTGCCACCTAGTGTCCGAGTAACATGACTCCATCTTCATAATTTCTAGATGATTCCAGACAGAAAACTCCATTGAAAAGAGATAAGAGTGGCTTTGAAAAGAATAACACATGGGCACATTTCAGTCCTTTAAGCTGCCATATAGTGAGTGGCTCGCTGCACACACACTCAAGAAAATTCTTCTTATCATCAGGATTACCAAGAAGCTTTTAAATTACACACACATTTTCTCTACCAGATACCAAGCTTACAATTTAAACAAGTGGTTAAAATAAAGTGAGCACTGTTTACTTTTTTAGGCTTTTTCCACCAGCATGGAACCATCTCCGTTCTGGTTCACGCACCTCATTTTGAACACAGCGGGAACCAAAAAATAGCAGGTTTTCCTTGAGAACCGAAGTGGGCGTGTCATATTCTACAGATCGTTGTGCATTGTGTAATGCCCTCTGTTGATAGATGCTTGATTACAATGGTTCTGCTCAAAACTGGTGGAAACACGGGCTGGTTCACTAGATAGCACCAAGGTTCCAAGAATCTTGAACAGAACCAGTTCAAGAACCAGAGCTAATTTGGTGGAAAAACACTATTTGAGGGCGGAAGCATTCCTGCCCGTCTTATCCACTCTGCCCCAGTTCCAATGATGCAAAGATACCTATTATTGCTTAATATGTTACTTAATATTGTATTCGAACACAGCATTTATTTACTTTTCAGTGATCCTATGAAGCAGTTTTCTCAAGGTAGCGTGTTGAGCTAAATCTGTCAAGTAAACCACAGAAGATTCAGCAGCCTGACCCTGCGTTTGGCAGAGTTATGTACTCCCTTATCTTTCTAGCTAATCCTCTTGGCGAGGCTGTTGGTCACATATGACCCTCCGACAGCAGAGAAGAGGTGATGAGTTGTTAAATCTGAGAGCAGCTGATCACTGTGTATTTTTAGAAAGCAGAGGGTTCATGAACATGTCCAAAAGCCTTAAATAGATTGTGTTCACTGCTGCAAAAATACTCCCATTAGAGTCCGAGGCTATTCTGGGACACCAAACCTGCATTAACACACTGGTGGTGCCTCATTTGTCCTATGCAAATGTATTACTATACTGCTATGTGTTAGCTCCAACATATTTTTTTAACTGCATTAATTGATTTGCTTTTGGTCACCTGAGGGCAGTGGAACAACATTGACATAATACCACCAACCTTATTAAATTGTGATGGTAAACTTGTTAGCAAACATTTACCCATACATCCAACAGACACGGAGCAACATGAGCATTAACTTGGAGTTGTATTTCTGGCCACGTGATAAATGTAAGTCCAGTATTCACTTTCCTTTTAACTTTGGTCTAGTCTCCACCAACACTGGAGTAAAATATCTAGCTTTTTAGCTAACAAATGCTCTACCACGTTCCCCAGCTAGTTTCTAACACAATCGGTCTGTCGTTGGCAGGTATCATAAAGTGGGTTTATCAGAGCTTTTTGGCTGAAAAACATGACATAAAAATAAGACCTTCAGCTTACCATTGGTGAAGCTTTTTGCTTCTGGTGTGGCTGGATGAAGTTTTGGTACAGCTGCATCCCATACTGAAACACAGAAAAATGTCAGCATTTTAAATTATAATCCAAAATATTTATTACATGTTAACTTTAAACTTCTTTCAGTAGACCTGTAGTGTAGTGATGAAAAGGGGCAGATACAAATCAATCACAGTCTGTTGGTCTACTGTATATTATTTATAGACTAGCAGGAGAGTGACTAATACTCTAAACTGTATCCACAGATGGCAGACAATGAACACATGCTGCTTCTATAAAGAGCATGAGTGCTAATCCAGCATCACTCAATAGTTTCCCTTGACCTCCTCCCAAAGCTAAATCTGATTCTAGCACTGACTCAGCATTCCTCCTCTTAGACATCAACCCGAAGTTAGTGATCAGCAAGCCAACCTTTAGCAACCGCATGGCTGTGATCCAGCAGGTCCTGGTCTGCTCATCATCCGCACAAAGCAGCTTCAAGTCCCGGGCTGAACTACACTTTGTGGACTGGAGAAAGAAGTTACAGGGAGACAAAAGGAGTTCAACATGCTGGGAATCAATACTCCTGCTCCTTCTGTACAGTATTGGCATTTCTAGAAAGTGATGGTACCTTGACACAGAAGCCATAATCTGTAGGTGCTCCATGTAGTTTTTTGGCTGACAACACTGTGTAGACATCACTGTCACTAAAGTCGGCAATGAACTGGAGATGCCTTGGTTCCTGTAAAACAAAGAGAGGTCACAATGAAACAAAAGTACAGTAGATATAAACTTTCAGGCAACATCAAATCAAAGTTTTGGGTCCACAACACGTCTGTAAATCTGTTGTATGTGAGTGATGGAGACACGTGTAAAGTTTGTGTTTGTCAGTATCTTGCCTCTTCAGTTTATTTTATGGTGTTATCACTAATGTGAGGGACACAACCAAAAAATAAATAAATAAAAAAAGAATAGTGCCCAAGAAAGTCATTTCCTTTTAGAAATGAATGAGACATGCTTTTAATAGAAAACCTATGGATAAATACCACCTATACTTGAATCAAGCCATGCTTATAGTCTAATCTTTTGGGCAGAAGGAACATGCAAGTCATTTAGGACAGAGGTGGAGCACACTTTAAATTTAAACAATGCATATTCATCTATAAATAACAGTGTTATCAGTCATTCTGGGTGTGGTTAACCTATAAATGTAATGAAAGAGATAAGGATAAAATAAGACATATTGATAGGGACTGAAATGAAACAGTATCAACAGTCACATTGTGCCAAAGATAAAGTTCCTAGAAAAAAAGCACAAAGACTACCATTGTTCTGCTTTCACGTCACACATCGTTCCCACTTCCTTATTTAAAGTAATGCCACAGCCATTAGTGTCTGTGCTGACTGACTAGCAGTGTGTCTAACCAAGACCACAGATGAATGGTAAACCTGCTAGGGTAAAAGTGGGCGCCATACCAAAGAGCCTTCCTGCACTCAACAACAAAAGGTCTACTGTTGTAGGAAATGAAAGCAGTTGAGAAGTGGTTGTGTTGGCATGGCTTGCGCCTAGGTATAAGCTTCACTTGACAGCAGCATTGGGAGTACTGTTTCTGCCTGGCTGCTATGCCAGCTGACCAAAGGAAAATCAAGCTAAACCTGTTCCACTGCCCTCTCACAACATGAGTGAGATATATACAGAGGATGAACTGGTGACCACATTGTGTACAAACAGAAGACAAGGATGTATCTTCACAGATTAAGTAAGGAATTTTAATTTTCCAATTGGTGCCATGTATTTTTTTTTTCTTGAATGTTTACTGTGTAAACTAAGGACTATATGCATTTAATTCAAGTAAAGGAAAAAAATGACCAATGTAATGCAATTACATATCAAAACTGGATCGCATGCAATAGAATGGTTTTAGCTGTATGCAACAAATAATGCATGTAGCAATCTGCTTTTTGTATTGTTTGAGATTTTCCTCAAAATGCATACAACATTCTGTAGAAGAGTCATTTTGTTTTACTGACCTTGGAAGTTCCCTTATTGGAGAAATAAAGCCCCGACCTCCGCAGGACAAAATAAAACTTTTTCCAAGACTTCCTGCTTTGCTCTTTGGCATGGAGGTGTCCATGTATCTCTGGACAGGTGCTGGAGTTGAGAAAGGTCTGTGGTGGTAGAGAAATATTTGTCCATAGATGGGTGTGTGCAGTAGATTCTTAAGGTAACACAACACATTTAGACAGAGGTTCAGAGCTCACAGTTGGCACTCAAGGGCAAAGAGAGTACACTGTAAACAGAGAGCACTTGATACCTGTATAAGCTGAGAGTGATCCACCATCCCATTGGTTTCACTGGATATAGAGACCATGTCATCCGGGAAAAAGTCCTACCAATATAAAATCAATATCAGTTATTACACTCCTTAAACTCCTCAATCCACACAGTGGTGGGAATACAGGTAGGTAGGTTCACAGAGAGGATATACCAAATGCAAAATGATGTGTGTGAACCCATAATCATATATAGAGTATAATTTCATTACAAACTTACCAGAGGTTTTCTGAAGAATTCATATTTAGCATAATTCTTCCTAAAATACAGCCGGCTGTCTGTGTCCATTCCCCAGCCTGATAGCACCTCCATAACAGATTCATGGTCTTCAATGGTTCTCTCTAGTGAGACCACGAGGGACAAAAATGAATGACAGGTTAACCTGTTTTTCACTTCTCTATGGAGAAAAGATGGAGACCAAATAGAATCAGCTGTAATGCCACCCAAGGTTAAAGACATAAGTTTAAATCTTCTCAAAATCACAATGCAATGATGTCTGCAAAAGATTTGCTGATAAGAGTTATATTTGCTTCACTCTGAGGCGCGGAGTTTGATTATTAACCTTATATCAATGTGTAACCCCTGGATGAGAGCATGGCTCTCAAGTAAAGCAGTATGACACAAACATTAATTATTTCCTAACTTAAAATGATGGTTGAATTAATGGCAAACTTTTTTTTGTTCAGACGTTCATGTGAAGCTGTTGAACAATGAACTATGAACAACATCAGGGCCAAGAAATCAACAAACAACAAGTAACTAGCTGTGATTTACATGGCTGATAAGATCATTCTGAAAAATGGCATACCCTGCTTTATAAATTATTTAATTGAATAAGAGTTTATATAAGAATGTTCCCTTTGCATATGAACTGAGCGTTGTGTAAAAAAGCTTGCATTCCACAACAAAAGCCGTACAGAAAATACTAGTACGGTTGAAAATAATACAAGTGAGAGAAAATCTATATATCCTAATGTAGACAGTGATGTCTTCACACATGCACTGCTCTACTTTTCTACTAATGCAATGCCAATAGAGGATGAGAAATAATATTCTATGCAAGGGAGATCTATAATTGATGCCTCACAGTGATTAAGACACAATCAGCTCCCCTCATATTTTACACAATGTGACTGGGTAATGAATTGGTTTAGGATTGAGGACAGTGCCCTGTTTCAATCACACATATCTACACATTTCACCACCTACCGCTACTCCTCCCACCAAACCAAGCAAACCTCGCCCATAGAACTAACAACATTACCATCACATGATTAATACATATTATAAATATGTCAAAATCAACTTTGCTTCAAGCATATTTTGACCAACAGGACTTAACCTGAACTCTGCACATTATCTTAGACTTTCACAAATGCCACAAGAAATTTTCTCTTGGAACCAGAAAGCCATTCAGTTTTCATGTCATCATTTCATTCAACATTTCATTCATCATTAATGAAATGTGTACAATTATTCAGAGGTGCAGAACCAGGCTAGAAAGCCATACATTTTAACATTGCAATTTGATTTATAGATTGAAATGACACCTTTGAAGAAACTTTATTTTGCTAAAGGTTCATTGCAAAAATTATGGCTAACACTGGCTGAGACAACAAAATAACAATGATATCAATTATTATTAAGTATTGTTTTGGCTACAATGTACAGTACAGGGAACCGTGTGGCTCTGAGCCTCTGATACACTGGGTTGCAGTGAGACGTTTTGATTAAATACAACTTCAGTGTTTTGAGATTTGATCAGGATATTGACCATGCTGTTATTGAGAATTTTACATTCTCACAAAAAATTGCCAATGCCAATTTTGCAGAAAACAAAATCTTACCTATTCCCAGATGAGAGAGGTGTTCAAAAAGAGTCCAGCTGTGGTCATCAATGCAGTGGTTCTTCAAGACAAACAGCTGGCATATGTCCCGGGCAGTGATGTCACTGGGAACCTCTACAGCTCTGCTGGTGTTATCTTCATTATAAACTTTGATTACCTGCAACAGAAGCATTGAATTACCAACCATTTCAACCTTTCAGCAGGAGGGGGGTACTTTTTACCTACAAGGAGTGTTTTTTTGGCTTGAAGTAATGCAGTATCAGACAAATTAATCAGTTTGACTCACATACACCAGTTAGGGTAATCAAAATTAGAGTTGATGAATGCCCTACAAAAGTAGAGAACAATGCAAAGCAGGTTCCATGATGTAAATATATGAGCTTGATAAGAAACTGTGTAGTAATCTTGTAATACCACATTGAGACATCAAACACTTAACAAATTGATCCATCTGAAAGTACAACTTACCCCCCTGTTTGGAGCCAAGCAGAGTTCTGAGTTTGGGCAAGCTCTGTAGCCTATGCATGGCTGAGTACACAGCATTGCAAAAGAGAGCTTTTGTAAGAAACATAAAAACATGCATCAGACAGCACAGCGAGTGTGAGCTGGGAAACAATGAGTCTCTCGCTCTCTCTCTCTTGCTCGGTGCTGCAGTGGAGTGAAAGGAGGCAATTAGACAAAACTGCCTCTTAGCACAGGGCTGTACTGACTCCACATATCTGTATCGCTGGGGCTTGATACCAAATCACTTGCTACCTTTCTCCACCAAAAAGCATTAAGAAGCCAGAGATCAATCTGCTCATTCACTCGAGCCCCTTTCAGTCATGCACGCTTTTACGTTAATCTGACGGTATGATCTGATCACCTATGTCTGAATGACAAAATGCCATCATTTTAACAGATAGATGAAACCAGCAATGTTACGTATTCCATGTCTGAAAAGGGATTAGGGGGTGGAGAGAGAGTCACAAGGCTCCAACCCCCTCTCTATTCACATTCACACGCCCATGGCAAGCAGAGCTCCCTGTATAATGCCCTGCAAGAGCCCACAGAGCAATTTACAAAGGTGCTGGTTAAATGTAATGCTAGTTGAGACAACTCAGTCTAAAGTTGACAGAAGCGGGTGCGGAGAGGCCGGGGCCATCTCTTTTCTCTCAATGAGTTCTATTGGTAGTTTAAAGCTGGGCAGGATGAGCCTGATTCCTTTTGTGGAGAGAAAGGAGGTCAGAGCTCAAACAGGGCTGAGGTTTGCTGATGACTCCTCAAGGAGTCATCAGCAAATGGAAGCCTCCAGCGATGACATCACTTCTCAGTATAAATCACTTAGTGGTTAATCAGCCCGCTTGGAGCCTTACAAGACAAATATCTTTGTTTGTGGATGTCTAACAAAGACGAGGCCTGCATTAAACAGATTACTCCAGCAGCCGGTGTTTTAATGTAGTTAACACTGCAGGTTAATTATCTAAAATCTTTGTCTCAGATTTGGTTAAAAAAAAAAGACAACAGCAGCTAAGAACTTGAAACAACAGTGCAAAACCATATTCATTTAAAATAAACAAACCCTAGATCAAAAAAAGTTATGTATTTGCTGCACTGCTGTTGATAACTACATCTACCTTGGTTGTGGCTGTGAGGAAGTGGCTTCCTGAGAGTTGGCCAAATCAAATCATTGAGGCATCACATTTCACCAGGAACAGGGTAGGGTTTGTCAGAGAGTGAGGAAACCTTCTTGGTGCATTAGCACAGACCAACTGAAAATATTAAGGGTTTGGGCAAATTTTAGTTTGGATGTGTAGAGTACACACACTTTGACAATGACTGCCCTTTGAAAATAATTTTTTTCTGAACCATGAAATGAATCCATTCCAATCCAGCCATCACTCAGACCATAGTCTGTGAACTCTACTGTACACAACAACCTCTTATATGGGTATTTTACAAGAGGAAGAGACAGGGAGACTACAACGTGTTACGCAGCAGGATTTGTGTTAGTACATATTTATGTAAAGACCTATGGAAACTCTGAGGGAACTACTGTGTTCCACAGTTGAGATGAAGTCACTGTGCATACAAACTGTTGCCCAGGTGCTTCACCAGTCACCAGCGTCATGCTGTGGGGTTGTTACTCTATAGTAGACCTTGGAGGAATTGTAGAGGGTATCATGAATGCAGCAAAAAAACTTTGAAATTCCCTCTAAAATCCTCTCTATGAAACAAACTTCTTAAGATTTATTTGGGAAGTGCTTTATCATCATGTTACTGCTGCTGGTGAAGGTTGACATCAGAGCCACACAAGTATTTGCATAATTATCACAAATTATTTGATGTCAAATTGTGGGTGTTTAGCCTAAGGCACCAAAATGGTGTTCACATGGTTTACTATACAAAGCTATTTAAAAGCGAGGCACCACACCAAGGAGAAATGAATACTGCTCTGCAGCTTGTTTTAGATTCACTAATTAACTTAGCTGATGCCTGAGTCATGCAGAAATGTACCAGATGCTGTTTCCAAACATAAAATATTCCATGCTGAATCACAAAGAAAGTGTGTATAAAATTTTATATAAAAACATTACAGGATTTCCCATCCCTAAATATATGGTAAGTATGATATTGTAAAACCTTGTGGAATTTCAGCATCTTGCTGACCTTCATCATTCAGCGATGTGAATCACAGCAACAAATCAAACTGGACACTGGTAATATTTAGTCTTCTACTCATGTTTCATGAGCAGATGGCAGGCATACTACACAGATACTTTAAAAGCAGCAAATGACAACTTTCACTAATCAATTGAGAAATACACATACTTAAATAATATACTGTACATACAGTTTATACTATCAACAGATAGTAGTTGAATAATTGTAATTGCATAACTCAGAATGTAACTTGACTTCTACAAATGAATTATTGCATCATTATGTGTCATTTTTCACTCCAGGTAATTGAAAACATTGAGTGGAAGATACGGTTAATCATTGGTTAAGAGTTTCTAATAAATGGCCAGGAAAGGTAGCAATGCTGTGTAAATGGCTGATGTCTATATCAGTGAAAACAGAGCTGCATTCATCAGCAAGTAATCCTGATCCAAATGTACACATGCTTTCACCTGAAAAGCATTCATGTCCACCTAAGTCATATCAATTAAGTACACCTTTTATGTTGCAACATGCAAAAATAAAGAATGTTACCTGTACAGTTAGTTTACTGTTCCTTACTTTAAAAAAGGGCAAGAGAGTAAATTGGCTTCAGTTGTTCAACAGTTGCTTTGGTAATGCCTTGTATGTGCAATCATGCCAAAATGAGACAACTTTTGAAATATGTGACCACTCATTAACTAACTAACAAAGTGATGATACAAAAGTCAACCTCACTGGGGGAGATATTGGACAACAATTTTCTCAAAAGTGCATCTAGAATGTGTGGATAGTTTTATTTTGATCTGATTTGTACTAGACTAAACAAATCTGCAAATCTAATAGTATTCTTAGTATTAGTAGTAGTAGTTGCTGTTGTAATAGTGTCACTAAATTATTTATACATGTAAGATAACAGTTAGGGAGCACCCTGTTTGCTTAGTTTTGTACTAGCTAGGCTGGTTGTGCTCGATATTGGTCTTTAACTTTATTTTAAAGGTAGATTAAAACTCACCACCCAGATAAAATCTGATTAATCTGAATTTATTATAATCTAGGCAACTTTCAGCAGTGGTGACACTGTCGACATTAATTTATTTTCACACCTCCCACACACACAAAATACAGTAGCGTTAGCTTAGTAAAAATGGCAGAGCAAACAGAAAAAAACTTCAGCCTCCTCCAACTTGAAGACAGTTAAATCTGCTGAAACTAGTTGGCACAACAAAGTCTCCTGCTGCGGCCAGAAACTGTTTAAAAGCAGTTGTTCAAGACAGGACCCAGTACTGGCAGAATTTCTTCTAGGCCAATGATATCAATATTCAAGAGTTTATTTAAAAAAAACATTTTTTTAACATGAAGAAGACCATAAGAATACTTTAACTTGATGTATTACAGAATCATGACCAAGATATATAACAAGTGAGATATTTTAGAGTTGGAAAAATACATTTGTCATTGCCCTCTAGCGGACAAACTACAAAATGTTTCTAAATTAACGCAATCTTATCTTTCGCATTTCGCATACTTATCAGCCGACATATAAAACTTACATATACTGATATATATGTGATAAGCTGATTTGGTGAAATCATATCAGCCCACCAACTTATGGGCCAGGCTCTATTGCTACAGTATGCAAACGCAAGTCACATTCAACATACATTAATGCCAGCTAGACTGTTGATTTGTAGAGCTGCATCTCAGAGGTGAGGGACAAAGCGGAGGGCAGAGCAACAGAACATGATGTGCACAAAAGGCCTTTCAATGAAAAGCAAAAAACAACTGAGCAAAGCAGTGTAAATCCAGACATTGAGTATGCTGCAATACATAAGGTCCTGTTGAACATATTAGACCTTCTAATCTCAAGGACAGGACGATGTGAACCATTTTGCCAATTAGACTGTTCTGGTTTAACCTTGAACTGCACTCCCACAGCTGCAGCTCTATCACTGAGTGGTGGTGAGGGGGATGGCCTCCAGCCTAGTCTATCTCAGAAACCATTGAGAAATGTCCTCCCAGCTCCTCACTGTAACAACAAGACAGTCTCAACCTCACATAGGACTCTCTAATGGCCAAACCAGGTGCTATTTACACCTTAACAGTTGCACTGCCTACTGCATTTATTAGTGAGTTACAGTTAATTGCTCGCAAACATTAACTAAGCTACCGGTGCTCTCAGTGCTGAAACAGAACTGGTCCACTTGGAAATACAAAATACTAATGTCCAGAAGACCATTTGCTTTACAGAACATTCAGCATGCACCCATGAGGAGATGAATTACAACAGCAGACAAATGCTATCAAGCTACACAGATAAGCATGCTAGAAAGCTAGTTGCTACTTTACACAATAAAAATGACGGCAGAGATAAGATACAAACGATACTTGAGGTGGCTTTATGAATATCAATTCAATTTTATTTATATAGCGCCAATTCATAACAGAAGTTATCTCATTGCACTTTTCCTATAGTGCAGGTCTAGACCGTACTCTTTATAATATTATTTACCCAACAAATCCCACCATGAGCAAGCATTTGGCGACAGTGGCAAGAAAAACTTCCTTTAAGAGGCAGAAACCTTGGACAGAACCAGACTCAATGGTGGGAGGCCATCCGCCGCTGCCGTGTTAGGTGAAAAATATGAAAAATGAAAAACACTTCTGTGTCCCTTTATAACATCACATTCATCTCATTCTACCTATACATGGTTCACAAGAAGGTGCCATATTTGTCACACAGGTCCACACTTCACTGTACATTTCAACTTTACATTCCAGGTTGCCCCTGTCTGTAACAAGTGATTTCACTGTTAGTATGATATACAGGTTAACATGCCCATGTCAAAGTAAACTGTAAGAGCAAGCCATCATAAGATGGAAGGCAAGAATCTATAAATCCATAGGAAATAATGGAGCATTTTTAAAAGGGGAAACAGGCCAGAATTTAAGAATTTACATTATATTGTTGTTGGACAGATCAACCGATGTTTGTGAACATGAACAACTCTTAGAAATCACAGAACCAACACTCCAATCAGGTATGTCATGTCATGCGAAGTGCTGCTCCACAGACAATACATGAAAACAAAAACAAAAACAAAAAAAAAAAAAAAAAAAAAAAAAAAAAAAAAAAAAAACACACTGTATTGATAGTCTCACTTAACATTTGGGATTTCTTTGTTCAGCATTCATGTTCTTTATTAAAGTGAACTGCACATTTTGCATTTCAGTATATTTCTAGAGTCCATTGAGCGCTGGCTACTTTCTGAGTTTAATACACCATCTTTGAGCATCAAATGACATGTTGCATCTGTGTCACACGCACGTAAGCTAACATTTTAGCTAACAACAAGAACCCAGTAGAAATCCCAGGGGAAACTTCAAACAAGTAATAATAGCACAGGCAAATTATTGTGAACAGAATATGAACATATTTATGAAGACAAAAAACGTTGCAAAGTTTTACACAGTGAGCCCTTACATAGTGCATACATCTATAAAAACAGCTTCAATTTAAAACGATCAGCGAACATGAACAGAAGGCAGCGCTTCACAATTACAGAGAAAAAATATTAAGATGTCAACAGATAGTACAGAGGAGATGTAAGATTCCTACCCGCTTCTGCAGACAAAGTGGTGTGATGGCAGGCAAGGTGACTCTTCTTGCATGGAAATTCATGCTTCTGCCTTAGGTGCACAATTAACTACGTGAAAAAGATCCATACATAGTAACTGGGAAATAAGGACCATTTACAAATTAGTTCTATTGATAATTAATAATATAGTATTTAATACGGAAGAGTTTGTTTCTATATAGTAACCCTTTTGGAAGCAGTTATAGTGACATCCTTCACAATGAAAGTGTGAGAAACTAAGTCATGTTGCCTCCCCACAACACAAACTCCTCCTTTGTCCTTGGGAATGTAAAAGCTTTTTCCTTTCTCTCCTTTTAGAAAGACAGTTCCAAGAAACAAAACTGAAAAAAAAAAAAAAAGATTTTCTCATGGTGGAAAGAGTTTGAATATACAAGGCCTGAAAAAGCTAGTACTTGGAATCAAAGTAATACATTCATTCACAGTGATAATGTAAAAAACACAGCAAAGGAGCTGAAGATTTCCCGGAAAGTCCATGTATCAGATTGTTTTTGCTTACTTTTTAGCTAGACACTACACAGCTATTTAGTCTCTCTCTCACTCACACACACACACACACACGCCTGATTCATAAGCATATTCATGAAATTTTCACATTAATGTTGTAGACTTTGTGTGTACTGATATTAAAAAGATAGTGGAAAAATTATCACTAAACAGTCCACAGTTTAATAACTGTTAGATTACTAGATAACAAAACAGCAGTTTGCCTCTGCTTGGAACCACATTAAGACTGAACTGAGATTATTTATTTATTCTCTTATTTCTCATTACTTTTCAAAATTGCATTTATTTATTCAATTATTATCATCATCATCATCATCAGTAGTATTAGTAGTAGTACTAGTATTGTGTTTCTTTTCCTTCTATTGCAATTTTTAGCTAGTGTTTTGTTTTAAGTTCACATGACTGTTGCAGTTACAAATAAACAGCACTATACTCACTTTGTTTTCTATTGTCACTTTTAGTGGGAACAGTCTAAACTTTTGTTCAGTAAGATAAAAAAATTAAATTTTTCTTTTTACAAATAAGACTTCGCTGGCAATTCATATACGAAACATGTAAGTTAGACAGTTACTTGGAAAAAGCCTGGGGGATGACAAAAAAAGCCCATTATCAAGATAAACTTTAGGCTTGTACTGTAGCCTCTCTTTTCTTTCTTCTGCTATTCAGTGTATCATTCATTTGAAATTTTGCTTATAAGTATGTGCTATCTGAAAGTATATAGGCTAAAAATACATATGTTATAATTAATATTTTTCTTTTGGGTTTGTATACTGTATATGTTAACAGAAGATTTTTGTTTGGTATACAGCAGTTTGTTGTAATCCCATGTAGGATGGGCCAAATGATTGGCTAGACACGGAAATAAAAAACTAAAAACTGGTGTGAATATACTGTACGTTTGTGTCAATATTCATGTTTTGGCCCTATTGAACCTTAATATGGTCATGCCATTTCAGCCCTTTCAGAGAGAGAGAAAGTGTGAGTGAGAGAATTAGAGGTCCAAAATAGCTCTTACTCCCATAGCCACAATTCACAACCCACATCTGTTTTACTGTAAGACTAGACAAAGAGGCCTTGTGAATACAAGTGTGCCATCTTTACAAGACACACCCATTTCCAAGCCTTTACCATTCCATTCCATCTTTACCATTAGAGTATTAAAAATTAGAGATTAATGTCAAATAAAACAAGAGTTTTAAAAAGTTGACGGATATATTTTATACTTTTAAAATGTTTGCCTGTAGTTTAACATATTACAATGCATCTAAATTTCCACGGGGACTACATGGAACTATACTAGAACTATACTTCAGTCATTGTAGAAATTACAGTAAGTATAAGTATGAACAAGTGCTTGCGCGAAAGATACCAGATGCTGTGGAGGTCAAACGTCATAAGCTACTAATGCATTTATAAGGAAGAAACAGTCATAGACCACAAGGAGCCTGAAATTCATTGTCTGATGAAGACCACACACATACACAAACTCATTTAACCCTGCTATGGTGATACTGTACTGTCCATCTGGTTAATTTTAAGACCATGTGTAGTTTGCCTTTTTAGTATAGTTTATTTATTAGTCGTGGTGTGAAAGCTGTATGAATGTTTGGCTCACTCAGTGCGTCCCAGAGAGATAAAGTAGCTGTTGCAAATCTTCTCTGTCACTGAAACAGTGCAAAGCCTGTACACTGAATTTCAAAACATGATATTCCTTTTCTCTTCTCTTTATACACATATACAGTATATGTCATTATATTAACTTTACAGCACTGAATGTGGAAGTTTGGCACCAATCATTGTCCTCTCTTTCAACTCATGAGAACAGACAGGAAAAGAAGAACCTCCCACAACAGGCTTCATGTTTATCTGGAAACACAGCACACTGACTTGTGAGAGCACAGACAAGCAGACGCTGCTAGTTATCACACAGCTAAAAATGAATTGGAATTAATGGAGCCAGAATGATAACAGAGTCTCCACAACTCCCATAACAAAGCCAGCTCCAGACACATCGTCCTTGTCCAGGGTTGATTTAATCAAGACCCCTTGCAGGCTCTGTCAAAGTAACAAGACAGCAACCAGAGGTGCAGGTATGTAGTGTATACCCACCTCTGGGCAGGGGGATTCACAGTATACCCATCTAACAGCCAGAGATATATATCAGTATCCATCTTGGAGAGCAAGGATGCAGCCAGTCATGTTACAATCTTATCTACTGAATTTAGTCTTCATGGCAGTGCCTCCTCCCAGGCTAGAGGTAAACCCTAAAACAGCACAAAGCCAAGGAAGAGGCGAAGTCTTTAGGATATACTGGGGGAACAGAAGTAAAACAATAGTAACCATCGTCCACACTCATCAACAGGAAGCGAACACACCGAAGCATGTAATAAAACTTCAAAAAGGAAAAATGAAACTGACAACAACCACAAGCTAAGTTACTATAGAGGGAGACTCATCTGAAAAAAAGAGATGATGAAATAGACATAAGTTGACGGCATTACAATGGCAGCCACAGCCCTGCAAGGATTCACAAGTGGTGTTGATCATGTGCCATCCACTCAACCACTGTTACCTCAAAAGGTACTGAGATTCAGACTTGAAATCCTGAAAATGTAGCATGACATGGAAATACTCCAAATTGTACTTAAGTACAGTATTTAAGTACTCTCTGCTACTAACTGTGCTCAAGAGGTGTGCTGTGACATACAGTTTACTAGGCCAACTCTGGCATGAGTTGGCATTTAAACACACAAACTCTCTCTTCAGCACAAGGAATGAAAGCTATGTGCAGAGATTACAGAGCTTGACTCCTGATTCTAACTCCTCCGATTCTCACAAACTGTTGCATTATAATTCATAATCGCAATAATTAACCACTTAAATCAGTGTGTTCAGTGTGTTGTGAAAAAATCTGAGAAAACTAAATGAAATTGTTTCAAAAAGGTTCAAATAAAAAAAAAGACTTCTTGACATTGTTCAATGATACACCTAATGTTGATACAAGTTTGTAAAAATGATACATAAGGTATGGCATCAGCATAGCTCTGTATGGTCAGTAAGCATCTGTTAAGTGTGACCCTGATGGCCCTATTACATCTGCTGTAGAGGAGGCTGAAACTCAGAGCGAAGAACACAGAAATGGTGCAATGTAGCATCTGAAATAACATATCTAAAAAGGGGCAGGCATTTCCTCTGAGTCATATAGCTGAACTGAACACTCAACACCGTCTGGACGCAGACTGTCTGTGTGCTTCTGGTTTTTGGTAAGAGTCCATGCAAGACTTCCACATATATTCCTGGAGAGTGGAGGCTGTGCCAGCTGCTTGGACTTCCTAAAAAAAACCCCAAATAAAACTGTTTATTTTGCCATTTTATCATGAAGATATGCCAGTTCATCCGTGATGTTATGCTCTAAGCCAGCTTACACTGCCCTTATCAACAGTATCAACACAGAATTGTCTTCACAATGACCGACTTTTACTCCTTTCACTGAATGGTTTGGTGAGGTTGAAAATCACGTGAATAAAATGCTACGGACTTTACAGTCACCAGATCTCAACCCATTCGAACACCTATGGAAGATTTTGGATCAAAGTCTAAGACAATGATCTCCACCACCATCTCCATCACACCAAATGATATAATATAAACTTTCATCTTCAAATCTATTTAGTGATGTCTGTGGCTGTCTCTGATGCTATATGTCCTTTTGTTATGTCTGGCCATGTTTGTTTTTCTTTCTATCTGCTGTACTCAGGTCTCTCTTGCAAAGGAGATCTTGATCTCAGTGAGATGACCTGATTAAATAAAGGTTGTATATATAAATGAAGGAATATCTTGTGGAGGAATGGTGTTCATCCCTCCAGTAGAGTTCTACAGACTTGGCAAGGAGCACTGAAGCTGTTCTGGAGGCTCGTGGTGGCCTGACTCCATACTAAGACACTTCATATTGGTTTTTCCTTTAATTTGTCACCCATCTGTATATTTACAGTATCATCATGACATGCATTTTGTGTATTGCCAGCAGGCACTTTTTCTGAGGTCAAACTCAAAAGTGCAGGAGGATTTTATTTCACAAAGTAATCTCTAATGTCATGATTGTATGTCTGAACCAGCTGAGGTAGTATAGGACATTTTATTCACTCTGCAAACCGATCAGTCCTTACAATCACAGTAGATGGTAATCAGTTAAATGTAACTGACCACACACTGACTTTATATCTATTTAGAAATGTGTTTTTATGGAGGTTGTGCTGCCAGCAAATCCCAGCCCCTGGGTAGTAACAGAGCCGAATCGATGTCAGTGTAAAATGGGTGAGGCTGGATGGGACAGGAGTGTGACGTTTTGATGACGTGTTATGTGTGCGACCCTCCACTGGTGGATTTAAAAAGCAGCTAGCAGCAGTTAGCAACAAATCAATCGCACAAACACGTTGCTCGCACAAATCTGCCATTGTTCACATCATGTTGTATATGATGCACAGCAACTTTGTTTGCGTTTGCAGAGTGGCATAAATGTGCACAGCTAGCAAAAGCACCTCAACACTCAGTTCACCCGCCATTATAATTGTTTAGAAAGCAATGTTGCTGCCCAACGTATATGTTATACGTCACACTAGACGCTGAGGCTGTTGTGTTACTTGTCACACCTCTTTTGCTTCCGGAACGGCGGCATGCTATGTAAAAATCACACACTGGGGCGTTGTTTGGTTCAGTGTAAAAAAGCAAAGCTGGCATAATGACAGGTCTTCTTTACGGCAGTATTGCAGGCTCTCCGTTTGAAAAGGGCTAGGTTTCTCATTGACATAATGTGGCAGTCGCGACTTGGTGGTTTTGTTATGGAAATGTACCATGACACTGTAAACACAGGGCTAACAGTGGGCTCAGATAAACCAGTTTCTCACAAGTGAAATAGCTTTAAAGCCTGTGTAAAACAAAGCAATGTCAAGCAAATGCCACAATTCAGCAAAGCCATTCAAATCAACTGCAATAAAACGAAGACGTGGTCAGCTAGACACTGAGTTGTTTGAGATGCCACAACGACAGACGCCATTGCCATTTTCCTAGCCTGCTCATTTTATAATCGAAGCCTGTCCTTAGTAGAAGATTATCATTTTCAGATAATTGTAACTGATGGGAAAATTACTACCCAAAAAGAAACACTGGGAAGCTCAATGTGCAATTTTCCTTTATAGAAAAGTTAGAAGGGTGGCTGAGGGGATGAATGCTGCACAGTTGGAACAATGATGTCATTGGTTTCTTAAGTGCTACTGAAAGAAGGTCATAACCCTGTGACATGAGGATTGTGACACAAAAACAGCTGGTCAGTATGACATACTGCCTTTGTCTTCCCAATACCGCTGCTGAAAAGACTAAGTGAGAGGCTGTCAGGCCCATGAGGCGCAGGCCTCATCACCAAGATAGATAAGGATCACTTTAAGATTTGCAAACAAGGAAGCCGCATTGTTGTAGAGTGAGGTCAACTGGGTGTCATTTTGCTACTTCACTGAGAAACTTGAGGATTATTCTTGCACTTATCTAAGAAAATGCCAAATCCGTGCAAATCCCTGACCTGTCTTCACAATAGGCTGGTGAGAGCACAGGAGAACTGGCAATCACTCTGTAATTTTCTGATGTGAAACCTTGGATTGAGTCAGGATGGAATAGAGTGGAAGGGCTAGAAAGACTTTGTATATCAAGTGGAGACACTCCAGTGTTAGATAATCAAGCAATCTTACCACAATGTGTGCAGAGGAACAAATACCAATTTGATTACACTCTTGTGCCAATCACACATATACTACAGAGTACAAGCTTCAGAAAAAAAAAGAAAACACAACTTTCTGTATGTATTTTTCATTCCCTGCTTGAAATCAACATGTGAGCACAGAGAGGTAAAATACTGCTGATAGTCCTTGGTAACTACTGAGCTCTGTAATTTCAAGCTTTCCTATGAGTCATTGCTTTGAGCTGCCCCCTGCTGCTACACACGCACACAGAAATACACACACACTGCAAAGATATTGAAAAACCTGAAATCAACATCAGCATACAGTATAGGTCCACATCCAGGAAATATCTAGTGGTTGACAAACCAGACTAATTTAACAGCCCTGGAAAATGTATAGACAAAATCCATTTTGAAACCCATGCACTTTTGAAGCAGACCCATAATTGTTAGCTTTCCAACATAATGAATGTGCTCTGTTTTTAGAATTTGGCAGTGAGCTCTGTATAAATGTAGAAATCAACTACAGATCACAGGGTCAGATTAAATAATTTTTTACTGTGCATAATAATAATACATTTTCATCTGATTTGGTTAAAAGAGCAGAAGGAAATAAACTTAACGATTTCATCATGAGTTGTGTATCACCTACGTAAATGTCTGTCCAAGTTGTCGTAGACTGATCTACTGCCAAAATTATGAGATCATTAGATTGTAGGGGCAAGTAACAATAGCTGTACAACACTATGTCGGTATGTCATTAACAAAAATGGTCTAATTAGTAAATTAATCTTTTCATAAGTTAGTTAGTTATGTTTGTGTTCACTGGTTAATTTCAATTTCACTGGTAACAGACTATTCACTACCCCCCCCCAGGGTTCTCGTTTTCAAATGAGTCAGCTGGAGACATTTTTCAGCCAACTAAGAGTTAGCGTTAATTAGTTAGCTAGCTACAGCTGCAAAGTCTGCTAGCGACGGTTAGTTAATATAAATTTTGTATACGATAAATATGGCACTGTTATCATTGTCAACTGCATAGCTACTAGACTGGAAAGCTTGACAGGCATAGCAATAGGAACTAAGAGAGGCAGGGCTTAGTGAACGGTCAGTTGGTGACCAAAGTAAGAAAAAAAAATTCCACGTTAACAAACATGCCAAAATTGGCTCTAGATCTAGATTGAAGTGAAAGCTTTTCCAGTGTCACACAGTGTCACAGTGTCACACACCCTGTGCTAAAACAAACGTACAAGAGTGGTTGTTGGGCACTAAGCCAGGTATATCCTGGGTAAACCATAAAGTTATAATCAAATTTCAAATACAATATCTACAGGTGGTATCAGACATCACATGTATTGCCCATTGTTATGTTTAGTGACCACTGTATGCAGGTACAAACCTGGGCTCTCAAAATTAATAACATTGTGTGTGTGAGATGAAAGCATTTTTGTCTCCTCACTGCAACTGATTTACATACTTGCAGAACCCTCCATATGCCCTGAAGTTTCAGCCAAATCACAAGCCAGACATCATGTAAATTTGCATTTATTTAAATTTAAAGTTAGCATGACTATGCTGCCTGAGGTAGCATATGGAAAAGGTTACAACAGAGTCCTTATTTTTTCAAATAATTTGCCTCTTTGTGTCACAAACACCCTTAAGTACTGTAAATGGAACACTCACCTGAGTTGCACTACTTTTGGTCCATAGTAATAAACATTCAGAGACAAGGGGGGAGAGGGTTGTGGGGATAAGCTCAGGAAAAGGGTTTGGAACAGGGGAAGAGAATGACTCCTCTCCCTCTTTATTGCTCCTGAAGGACAAAAACACACAGACACAGAGAGAGAAAGAAACAGACGCGGCATAAAATAAGCATTGTTCAGATCTTGTTTCAAATTCTATACAAGATTCCATAGTTTTCAAAAGCACCAACTATGTCAGACTGAATTTTTGGGCAATGTGTAGAAAACAATGCACACATCTACAATATTCTTTTCTGACGTAATGGCAACGCCAATAAAACATGTTTCTATAATGTCTTGGGGTTGAGAATATCACTCACTTAAAGTATCATACTGGTATACAGAAGCTTCAGTGAAATGTTGGATCAAGCAGATACAGAAATTACAACTTATGTGATATTGTAATAAATTTTCTGTGGAAAGTCAAAAAGATTAATACAAACAATAGATCACTTGTCTCCCTATTTTGCCTATAAGAGTCAGTCCAGACTGTAACATTGTAATGATGTATTAGACTTTATGCTAAACTGATTTCACAACCTGAAGCTTAGAGAGCTGTTACAACATATTGCCGGTTCCTCTGTTGCGTGTGTTCCATATAGAGGAATGGGGAGCATAAATGGCGCAGGTGATAAACAAACTAACAGATCTGACAGTAACACAAAACTCAAACTATATCACAATCAAATAATACCATGATCAATAAGTATAAATATTATAATTATGTGTCACTCATCACAATCCCTAAGTGTTGCATCATTCTTATCTGCAAATGTTTGGCAGTAAGGAGTACCAGGATGAACATTTTGTCCTTTACTTTTAAAATGCATTTAACATGTCCTTGTTGGGAACTAACATCTAAATCAATCAGAGAAAACTGAACAGATCATCTACAATACAATATTGCATTATCATCATGATAAGGTAAAGAAAGAGTTATCTTTCAGCACACTTGCAGATGAGAGGGCCTCAGTGTCTGAAAGGTGCTGTTCTCTGACTGACGCTTTCTTTACTGCTCTGTAAACACAGCAGTTACTGAGTTACTAATTATCTCCCACAAACTAACAGGTGCTTGATTTGATTCCAGGTCTTTAACTGCAGTGTTGAAATAATACATTACACTTCATTGACAGCTGTGTTTGGGTCGAGCCAATTGTGTTTACAGTTACAAAGTCTACACTACAGCTTTCAAATAAGACCTCTGTGTATCACTGCTGCAAATACAAAGAGTGTACTTTTCTTTAAAGTAGCTCACAGTGTAAAGTGTACAGTAGAAAATATTACTTTGAGTTTTAGTGCAAATTAAATAATCTTCATTGAATGACTCAGACTGTTGTCATTCATGGCAAGTGTAAAGAAAAATGAGTCATACCTGTTCCCTTTGCAGAGCGTAGTCCTGCTCTTCTGGACATTTGGTGTTAGTAAAGGGGCTCGCAAAGGGATGAGGGCTGGGCTGGGAAAGCCACTCACATTACCACTGCCACTCTGAAAAATCTCTGCTTTCTCTCCAAGGCTTCCAGAAGTGTGTATTTTGTCCAGTGTGTTATTCATATCACTCATGTGGGCCAGTTAAATCCAAGGCATCATCTGGAGCAGAGAGAAAAGACGAGCTGTTGGACTGGAGTGTGTGCAGAGCACAGTTAGAGCAAGCTGGCTGGCGGGGCTCCTCTGCTCACAGCTCAGCAGAGCGCACACACACACACACACACACACACACACACACACACACATCTCTCTGGCTCATCTGCTGCCCACGAGGCTGGCCCAGTGGGGCAAAACGATCCCTCCTACCCAAACATGATCCACCACAATAAAGATATTTTTAACACAATGACTCCCAAAACAGTCATCCTTGCTCTGACACAGTAGCGTACTAATAATCAACTCATTTGTTCAGCGTCCTCAAATCTTTTGCTAATGTTTTTGCTTTAATTTCCTTTCTTTTGTTTTTTGATATAGTTCCCTTTGCAACCTGGAAGGCAGTAAATGTGCACACAAAGCACACTTACACAAAGGGGGTGTCTTTAGCTTGGTAATGAGTCCGGGAGGGCCGCCAGTACTATAAAACAAACTGTTCTTTTGTCATGGACTTCGCACAGGGATCCAAATTGCACTTTAAACTTGGTACAATGTAGAAGGCATGTGGTTGTACAGAGTAGCCAGCCCAGCAGATTGGTTGTGTTGTGGGCTGTGTCATTCAGTGACAGGCTCCATGTGGGGGATGGTTGCGATGATAACATCTTTCTGGAAGGTAATGTGTAACAGAGTCTGACCAGAGGAGGACAGGCTACTGGAGTTACAGACTAACAGGCAGCATAGGGTTAAAGCAATACCTCACTACATTAACAGAAGACAAGGTTAACTTGATTACTTTGGTAAATATGACAAGCTGATGCAATGGTCCAGTTGTTTTTACTAAAAAAAGGAAGAAATACAGAGTAAGGAAACAGTACAATGTTGCACTCCATTAATCCACTCTCCCTGACATGTACCTACCATAGCATCTGTCACAATAACACAACTCAACGTGGCTTGGATTACCTTTTTACAAAAGCACTATTATATGTACTTAAAAAGAATACCATGAACATGAGAGAAACAACTGATCACCAGACAAATCTGTGCCTCGATGTGTCAGTGCTGCTCTGGATTAAGAGGTAAAACCAGCAGTGTCAGTATTAGTTCCTTGAGATTGATTTTGGAGCGCAGAGCAGTAGGAGATGGGGTTAGACAAATGATTCAGCTGAGGTCCTATAGTGGACTGATACAAGGACAAGAAACCCAGGCAGCATGAGAGGGCCACAAATAACCCACAGCCTGGAACACATTCTTTTGGTATCAGTCAATGCAAATACTAATTACATTGGTGTAGGATGAACAACAAATCTATTTTAGGGACTTAATAACAGTGTTTCACATAACTGTAAGACTGTAAAAAGTATAAGAATGGTTGCACAAGGAATTATTACTAAGGAAAACTTCAGAATTTTTTGCATGAAATTGTTAACATATAAGTAGATTTCTTTCACTGCAATAGTTTTGTACCACAAACTGTTAAATTCATCCATTCGTCCTTGTCCACTTAACACTATCATTTCCATACCCATGTACCCATGCTACATTGAACGTTGTTTCAGCCTTTTTGTTTGCTATTATGCAAACATGCTGTAGTGTGTGGGGTGGCACCGCATCCGTGTTTAATAACTACGTCCAGTCTAGGAGTCACCTATGCAAAGCGGTCACTTTTGCAAAAGCCATCCTGCAGGCCACCCCTCAGCAAAGCATGGACAAAGAGATGGTGGAAACTGGATATTCCACCTTGCTATCCAGTTGGCAATGGTGGCCAACAACCTGCGGCTGCTGGGTGTGTCCCTGTCACAGCTGTAACAACAGGTAAGACCTCTGTATCAGCTACGAGGTTAGATTTGGTGAAGAGGAACAACCTCACATGCCGTGGGCTGTTATGGCCCATGTTGTATAACTGTCCTCCAGCACAATAACAATGAAGATCTCCTGGGTGCTTCTTCATTGCTACTATAAGAACTGCTTGGAGTATCAATCTACCTCAGACCCAAGCATTTCAAAGAAGACAGTCCTTCTAAAACAGCACTTTCTGGTGGGCTCCTATTACTTTTGAAAAATTGTGAGCGCTGTTTGTCCACCAACTGATCTGAGTGGTATTACTCAGACAAAATCTTTCATGCTAGAGAACATCATGAGTTTAAGTCAAGCTACAAGTGTCCAGTTCAGCTCAATGCACTCTATCTAATGAAATGGAAAGGTTACAACATTTGTGCACTCTGTCGGTTGGCTTATGTGGAATGCGATGAAGTGAGGCACAGCAGCTGTTGGAGACTACAGGGAGAGGGTGGTTGGTTAACACTTGTGCTGCAGCAGCTTCTTTACAGACAAAATCCACACTTGCCCATTCATAATGTGTTATTTCTCATCACTTGCAAGAATTTTTATTTGTGTATTCTGCCATTTCTCACTTGAATTCAATGCGTCATTTCTGGCATGTTGTAAAAAGCTGTGGAAAAGGAAGAACAACTGTCCCATACAAAATTGTTTTGTTTTCCAGCAAGTTGTCTTATTTTAAAATGCTGCAAATGTCCAAAGATAAGTTATTGTGATACAATACCTATGTTTGTTTTGAGAACAGCTTAGTTTTGATTCAAGCCACTTTGTGACATAGCATCTACTTTGAAAATGAAATAATTATCTTTTCAATGACATACTGTCTAATTTCATAATGTTCAATGCCATTTGTCTAACAAACAATTTCATTCATGTTTTTTCAACTGACAGTAATTAGGGAACTTAAATGACAGCTGAGGTAAATTAATTGTAGTTAGTGATTAGTGATCCAATCACAAAACAAGGTGATATTTACTCGTAGCCGTCTGTATTTTACATGAAATATGAAAAGTGTAATACATTTTGCTTCTTTTCTTGTTTAAATTAAGTTTAACATTGCAACACAAAACTCTTCATGCTCATGAATAGCAAACGTTGGCTGGCGTTATACTGCATAAACACTGACTGTCGAATTCAACACTTGGGTGGACACTGGTATGGTGATGTTGCTAGCATAGAAATGGCATGGTACTTGGTCATTTTTATAGATACATGCTTTGACAATAGTTTCGTATCCCTTATTTCTAAGAAACGTGTGTGAGAAAGCTCGACATTGATGTGTTTCAGCTGTTAACTATCACTGCTAAGTATTATACGAACAGTGGAGAAATACAAGAAATACAATACAAGTCAGAAAAGCTTAGTTACTGTCCCGGTGTCCAACTATTTCAAAGACGTTAAGAACTTTCGGGCTCACTTTCATTACAAAACAATAAGACCTGCAATTAAAATAAATACAAAGATAAACGTTGTTCAACAACAACAACAAAAATGACTTGAAAGAACATGCACGGTGCAAAGTGTATCCGTCGCAGTCCTCCCTGCTCCCTCTACACCAGCTTTACCCGACTCAATAAAACCTGTTAGAAATGACAGCCCTGATGAGGACTATTTCACAGCTGTTTTTACCTTGTGCCTCTTTAAGTGGAGTCTCCAATTCAAACCTTGAAACCTGGTCTTCATATCGCCGCTCCAGTGGGGAATGAAACTCACTATTCGCACGTGCAGCACAGGTGTTCTACTGTAACGTGCTTTGCTTCACACACTGTGGTCACGTTTTACCTGTTCGGAGAAACAGGCTGTATTCAACGGGATCCGAGCCCAGCAGTTTATGCAGGGTCTGCATCATTTAAGCACCCAATGAAGGCAATTACTTTAATAAAGACAACTGGAATGATAAAAGCTTTATTCATAACAACACTGCTTGACAAGAACAACAGGTGTAGCATTTCTGCATATAGCTCAAAACTCTGTAATACTTAAATATAGATATGATGTATAATCTACGGAGCATTTAAGTACCATAAGTCAGACCTGCTCTGTCCTACACATCCAGTATTATTTAGATGTATTATTAGACATTAGACATTTTCTGAATAAACCCGATAATATTACAACTGTGGAAATCAGTCTAATAATTTATAGAATTGTTCTCATTTATCGTTCTTGTTCACTCACAACAGTAATGCATTAAATGCAAGATAGTCATCACACAAAATAAAAGAGAAGCATTAAAATATGCAGGTCAACCAGGGATATTACTTAATGACATGAGAAAACAAACCAAAATACAGCAATTATTAATGATCGAAATACATAATTTTATGTACACTGTTGGAGACTACCAAAAGAGGTAAAACAGAAGACAGTTTCTGCTTCTGTGTCATGGGATAAAGGGTTCTAGAAAACTCAAAGTAGACAGGACAAGCTCCTCCTGGAAGAAAAAAAAAATACAATGGTTCATCCATGTGTTGTGGATACATTTATATGATATCATGTTGCAATGTGTTGGATTTTGCTTACAGTAGATGATATATTGTCAGAAGAATGAAGGCACTGCTATGGACTGCTCTCTCCTTCCATTTGAACAATCCCACTAAAAGCTGGTGGTTCGCCCTCTACTCCCTGCAGAGTGGAGCCTTTGTCACCACCCACCTCTGCATTTTCACCGTCCTGTCATGTTAAAAAAGAGACACAATGTATGCAGTCACTGAAGACTTACTGTGCCAAACAACATAAAGGGGTATCTTAGGGGCCTATAAAACAACTAAAGTAAATACAGTATTTCTACAGGTCAAGACTTAAGCTACAGGCAAAATTTGTTGGTAGAGAAAAAAGGATTTGTCCCTACACAATATAATATAAAAAAAACCCAATGCCCATAATGCCCCCAATATAAGGAGAAGTACCTCTTTAGTGCAGGAATAAAGCGTGGGACTTTACATTGTATCACGACTCAACTATTCTCTTCATTTGTTTGGAATATGTGGACTAGTTCCTGACCTGCACACATTATGAAAAATTCTTGGACAAACCATATAGTCAGCTTTGCACTTGTATGTTGCATGTTGTGTTAAGTATTTCACTGAGCGAAAACTTTGTATCTAAGATATTTTGTATTTTGTACCCTGCCTAAGGCCCAAAGTCACTGGGATAGGCTCCAGTCACCCGCGACCCCTAACGGGACCAAGCGGTAGAAAATGGATGGATGGATGGATGGATGGATGGATATTTTGTAGCTTTCAATTGAGTACAATAAAGTACAGGGAGATCATATCAATGTATAAAATCAGAATTTACTTTGGTTTTACGTTGATCTGCACGGCATGCACAAGCGTTAGTCCTGAAATCTTTTATCCAGTATTTACATCTTTAGTCAAAATGTGCCAATTGCTAATGCATATAAAAGCATAAACAAATGGATTGTACATCTTAACTCTGTCCAATTATTCAGGATCTACTACTATCTATTTACTTTGGATATTAACATCAAATCTTAATATTTTCATCAGATGGCATGCAATGTATAGCACTGTCAGAAATATCTGGGTATGGTAACTAATAAAAGCTTTTCTTAGTCCACAAAATCTTTAAAACCACAAAAGACTTTAAGTCCAACTGTTGTATAAGGTATATTTTTCTTTTAGGTGTGGGGAAAAAAATACTGCTTCGTTATATGTTGGTCTCTTGCAAAGCAGGCGTGATAGACACGGTCAGAAGTTTGCCATGATTTAAGAAGTCATACTAGAAAATTTTATTCTGTATTTTTTTTCTACATTATAATGCAGTCTACTGTCACAACTGCAAGTTCTTGACCATCACTAAAGTGCAGATAGCAATGAATTATTGGGTATACAGCCCTCATCACTCAGTCTATTCTGTGTGGAATACACTGCAGAAATAATAAAAAATTAGGAAAATGGTCGAATTGTCGTTTAGTCAATCATTGTCAGCGGACTCATTTCATCTTTGTCTCAACTGCAACCTCTCATCCTCTGATTGTCTTATCTGCTATTATTTTCTGAAATAGTCTATAAACCCTCTTAATCCTTAATTTCAAATTAACTAAACAGGATAAAAATTCAAATAGGTTAAAATTGAAAGCCTACTGATATTTCATTTTATTGGCTTGGGAATACAGCAGGTAGTTTATAACAAACCCTGAGCTGATTCAAGTCAATGGTTCACAGGAAGTATAACAAAGTATTCTGCCACTTACAAGATTTTATAATGATAATGAGAGTCAATAACTCATCACTGGTCACAGTGTAAATGGCTGATATAGCACCAAAAAGAAGCACCACAGCACTTGCAAAAGTGGTTTTCATTTCAAACAAGCTAAAGCAGCAGTGGGATAAGTCACACTTTTGTCCACTTCTATGTAACTCTTTTAAGGGAAACCCAAAAAAAGTGCTTTGATCAGTAGTGCAGAGTGCTTCTCAACCATTAATACATTAGTGTATAATTTAAAGTATAAAAAAAGCTATGACCAGCGACTGTAGTCTCATGAGAACAAAACAGTCCTTTGCTGCTTTCATCTTTATCTAGATATATAAAAGGAAGTATGCTATGCTATCAGAACTCACCTTGAGGTTAGATAATCCTTTCGACTCTATGACTGATGAGTGACTTGTAATTGGGGAGATGGGTGGAGAAACAGGCGATTGAGGCGACTTTGGCCCATGGGATAAAGACTGGCTTCTTCTCACAGCAGAAGACACTGCCTGGGCGAAGCGGGATGGTGTTACAGGAGAATAGGGCCTAGGGGCTGCAAAGCTTCTAAATTTTTCCAAGCTTAACCCTGAGCTTTGCTCTTTAGACGGCAAACTACTTTGCCTAGTCATTCGCATGATGGCTATATTCTTGTGAGCCCCTTTAGGGCTCAGCTCGACATTAGTGGCCCCTGTCGTCTCTTCTTGACACTGCACAGGAGCTGGGAAAGGAGGGGGTGGTAACTTTGCTCTTTCTGCACTTACTTGAGCCTCCCTCTGGCCAGTGCCAGGACTGGCAGTGAGATTCTTTTCTGCTGCTGAAGTTACATAATACCCAAGTGTTTTTTTGTGCTGCGCCAAGCGGAAAGAACCAGGCTTAGGTTTAGTTGCAGGTGGAATTTTCATCTCCTTGACCTCCGCTGGTAAACCTGCTTGAGATGCCCCATCAGCCGAGGATGAGATCTTGTCATCTGCTTTAGGTAAACTTGTTGGTGATGAGGAACGAATGGATTCAGGTATACTTCCATTAACAGTGCCTTGGGTAGTAGTAGTGCTAGTCAGTAAGTTTTCCCTGGGTATAGTAGAGTGCAGCTCATTTTTTTCCTTTGAGACCTCTGTCTGTCCACTCGGTGCTGTGCTCTCCTCCAACTGAAGAGAACCAATATTAAGTCCCTCTTCTGTAGCTGCAGGCGTCTCCAGTGTCAGTGCAACTTCAAAATATCTAAGTTTTTCCAGAGATTTCTGAGGCACAATAGTATATGTTGTCATCCCCACTTTGGGGATGTAGTCCCTTGTCAGCTCGTTGGAAGGCTTGGGCTTTGGCTCAGAGTTTGTGGCATAAATAGATGGTGCCTTTGTTGCGGCAGGGGCACTTGGTGTTGAGTCTTGGCATAATGAGGTCTCTGAGGTGTGGGATAAGGCATGTTTGAGGTCAGGCGAGTCCAGTTCCTCCGTCAAAGTGGCCATATCTGTCTTCCCCGCTGATTCAAAGGCAGGCGCATTAGCTGAGGAAGGAACTTCTGTGTGTTCTTGTGGAGGCACAGGCAGTGGTGTGAAATCTGTTTGCACTTGAGCATCTTCTCCAGTGGGGCGTGATGTGCTGGTGGCTGCTGGGCTCTCCAGCCTGTCAGTCTGCTCCCAGAGGGTTTCAGTGTTTGCCTGAACAGAGACCTGCGCTTCTGCATCCTGCATCACAGGTGGAGGGAGGCTGCTGGGCACAGTGCTGCAATCACTTTCTACACTTTCAGGTGTAGACTCTTCACAGATGGGCTGTTGGCTTACGTTTTTAACTTGACATGGATCACTATCTGTACAGAAAAGAAAATTTGTCATGTGAGACAGGTGTGTTGACTTTCTTTGAAACGCAAAAACACAGACTTGGTTTAGTAAGGCAAGGTTTAAGAGATATATTAGTAGGTATCTTTGCAAGATATCTGCAGCACAGATATGAACGATACCACTATAATCCAAGTGCAAACCCACTAGTATCTGCCACTTCAGGTGAGTGTGTGTCTTCAGTTGTCTTCACATCACTCAGAGTTGTAGAATCATTCACTGTGCTCTGCAGTTGACTGTAAAAATCAAGCAAAGAGAGGGAATTAAAAGTATTGCTAATACTAAAGGAAAAACATAGTTCAGGCTTGAGAAGTCATACTAGAGTTCGTACTTGCCATCTGAGGACAGATCACGAGACTGATCTTCCCCATTGCCCTCAAAGGACATTGTGCTCAGTACATCAGTATCTGGGGACGGGGAATGCAATGAAACATCAGCAGACATGTTGAGGCTGCTGTCCTCTCCCTGGGTATCACTAGCAGTTGCAGACATTACAGAGGCAGTGGTCTCCTCTTGCTCCATAATCTCCTCCAGTGTGTTAGCAGCTGCACCCCCTGTAAAACAACATTGTAAAGAAGTCATGTACAATCATTCATATTTACCTTACCTAAACCAGCATTATAAGTCAGGTTTTGCAAGGTGATCAGTGGAGTAACCAACATCACATTAAATCTATTCTGGCAAGGGAATGTGTTGGCATATTAACAGTGGTTAATATGACTTTTGGAAATGGTATGAACATTTTGAACTCAACTGGCAAACATTCAAAAGTCCTTTAACTGCTTTTAAGTTATAATTTTAGATTTATTTTTGATTTTAGTTATGTTTTCCCACCATATGCATGAGAAACCAAGCATCCATCTATATTTATCTCAGTTCTCATAGGTACACACATTCACCCTTCCCAATAAAAAAGGTTCTTCTGATGAATGAATTCCACTTTTGCATCTCAGTCTCCCTTGTCTAGTTCTTAATTTAGCACTTCAAGGAAGTGCATCACAGAGGAGCAGAGAGCAAAAGGAATTTCAAGGCTACTTAAACAAAACTGCAGCTTCTCACTGTTCTCAGCCTCTGATCTCTATATCTACGAAGCAGCACTGGGCTGTTGGGGAAACAGCAGAGGAAGTGATCTTTCTCTGTGAACCTAAATGTTTGAAAAATTAGGAGCAATGGGAGGACGGAAATGGCGGTGTATGCATGTAGACAGCAGTCGTAAAAAAGTCTAATACACTTTCGTTAATGATGTCTGGGAGATATGCTGCTGGTGAAGGGACTATGGGTAACAAAGGAGTTTTGAGATTTCCTGATGCAACAACACAGTAAAAGTAACAAGAAAAAGAAAGACATATGATATAGACAGTGATTTAAAGGAGAAGGAACAGTGGAATCTTAATGGGGTGTTTGTGGGATATATAGGACAAAAGTCAATGTCTAATCAGATACACTTGAAGCGGTTGAAAAACTTAACAGGAACATTTTATTCCAGACACACTATCCTGATTACTTAGGAAAATACAGACCTTGCTGTGGATAGTTTTTGGTATTTTCTACTACTGAATGAAAATATGTCCTAATGAAAACTGTTGACAGCGAGGTCTGTGGATTGTCCAGAGTAACAAGGATATTGTTTCTGGAATGTAATTTCCATGCTGTGAGTGTCTCAAGCAAACTTCCACTCACCTCTGTTGTATCAGGGTGGTGGCAGAGATGTCAAAACCTCAGCAAATAAAACCGCAACTAATTGCATGACTAGAGATCAAGATAACTGAGGTCTGCTGACCAAATGCTTCTGGTCAGCCAGAAGTCCCGTTAAAAGGAAAAAAAAAGACACAACCCAACTTTATCTAAGGCTGTAAGTCTTAATATTTCTCTCATCTTTATCACTTGAGTAATGTAAGACAAAATAAATTGCTAAAGTGTTTGTTTATTGACCTCAGTTAATTTTTTAGGGGAAAATATTCTTTGTTTTTGCTTTAAATTGCTTTGTATACAGGACGGGTGGAGTTTCCCTCACAGGACAATACAGTGAGGGTCAGATGTGTCTACACAATCACAGGAAAGAATGACAAAGCAAGTTAATTATACTCAACCAAGGAAAAATATCAGAGAATTCAGAACCTACAATAAATTGGAATGAAGCAAAAATTTGCTTCTCAGAAACTATGTTTTCTTAACATTTTGTGGTTTTGATTTTTACAAAGCCATTTCACAAGTATCTGAATAAGCAAGACTTGATTTCTATTTAAAAAGCGTCTATGCATTGAAAAAGAGGAGACAACTTATTAAAGAAGCCTGCCTCAAGTTAGTCAAGCATATGTAGACAAAAGAGGTAGACAGTAAATAGAGACCGGAAAAACAGGCTAGAGTGCTAGAACACTAAATGAATTAAAAAGGCAGTATAGAGAACATGCTAGCAGAATCAGTGCAGCACAAATTCTTAAATGAAGCAGAAACTGCAGAGTTAAACATTAAACCTATTTAGAAGAATACTTTTCCATGCTCTGACCACCATTTAGCTCCCATGATCATGTCTGCTAACAGGGCTGTATTAAGTGTTTAAAATGAGCCACTGTTCAATAATGACCACTAGGAGGCACAAGAGTCAAATAAAATGAAAATTGTAGACTCTGGCTGCAAAGTTCAAAAAGACTGGTCTTTGTCTTTGAGGCCAAAGTACGCATGATAAAACATCACACATCAAGCAATATTTTATTTTCAACACACCAGTGAAACAATCTAAATGTATGATAAAAAAAGGGCCTAGCAGCCCCGCTGATGGATCATGAAAATTCACAAATGTAAAAAAAGACAAACCTTGCAATGTTTCATCTAGAGGAACTTTTTCTTGGACAACAGCACTAGGGGATGTGGGGGGTGGAGGAGCTTTGCGTTTGGTTCTCTTAAGTGAAGACTCTGCTGAGGACCCACGACTTAAACCAGCCATCTACGGTACATAACAAGTTTTAATTAAGTTATATAATCAATGCACCTAAATGCAGAAATCATATCACTGTCATTCTACCATTATAGCAAAGTGTTCAGAGCTATGCTGTGACGTCAGAGCTTCTGTCTTAATATTCAGTCCACTCACCTGGTCACTGTCCAGTTGGGCGTTAGGTTCAGAGTTGAGTCTCCGGCAGGTACTGTGGTCCGAGGGGCAGCTCTGAGACACAAGAATTGGGGGTGCGGGTGCACGTCTCTTCTTTGGTACATCAGTGGGTATTGTAGGGGAGCTGAGCAGAGACGAATTTGAGCTAGGTAAGGCCATGCTGAGAGGTCGAGGCTTGCTCACAAGCACAGGAGAAGCTGGGGCACTGGCTGTAGTTGCCTTTAAAGAACAAACATCCAATCAGAACATGATAAGAGGCCTGTTACCAAACAACATAGTGCACGTCAACCAATGGCAACCAATGGCAAACAAACAAACAAACCTCCCACTGAACATTTAGAGTCACTTTCTGATACTGCTGTATATTTGCATAATCGGTACATACAACATATTGCATTACCTGGTCAGATCTTTTCTTGCTTTTTCTAAACTTGCTGAAGAGGCCTTTGTTTTCTTCCTCTTTCTGATTTTTATCTTTGCCCGGCGTGACTGTTCCTGAAAATAAAAACACACAGTTGTATGATAACATTAGTCAGAAATATGACAGCTCTGTTTATATCAATCATAGTATACTAACTGAAATACCTGCATGAGCTGGTGAGGCTGGGCACACAGGAGAAGCAGGTTGTCCTGCAAAGCCAACAAGCATAAGATTTAGTGCTATATACAGTAACACACAAGTGAGCTGATGAGATACAGTGTGAAACTGAATGGTTAATATGCTAAAATCTGCAAAATCCCACACCATATGCAGCATGGTTTGATTTTTTAATACATTAGTACTTACCTTTAGTGTCTCTTGCATAAACCTCCCTTATTGCATAATCATTAAGAGAGCTGGACAAGTCCAAAGGGGCCAGTGATTGGACATCTCTCAACAGAACTGTAGTCTCCATGTCAAATTCACATTTCTCACAGATGGCTGGTAAGTGCTCAGCCAGGGGAACTCGAGGACTGACTCGTAGTATAGTTTTCTGGGTCTTTTTGTAGTTTATCACCATCCGAACAGTTGCCTGGAGAAAACAAAATGTGCCACTTTGATAAAATCTATTTACTCAACGTGAACAGCAAATAGTGGTGTTTACTGTATGTGCCAGCATGCTGTCATGTGTTTAATGTACCTCAGGCATCTGAGGACCTGTCTTCTTATTTTTATCCTCCCCTTTAGGTTTAAGTATGATCTTCTCTGCATCCAACATTCCTATGAGAGCATTAGGCTTGAGTTTGGTGTTCTTACTGTTGGCGGTGACCAGTTCTAAGGTATGGCTCGATGGGTTCAGGTGATACTTTGCACAAAGTGTCACCAATAGATCCATTAGGGGTTTGCTGAAAGACACGGCGGACACGATAAAACAAAAACTAAATCATGTGTTCAGCATAAGAGGGGAGATGTGTGATGAAATCTGGTTAAGTACCAGTTAGGCATGGGACGATATGAAAATTTCATTTCACGATTATCCAAGCCAAAATAATTAGCTTAAAACTCTTAAAATGACCAAAAAAAAAAAAACTGGAATCACTTTACCTTACATTTTGTTAAGAAACAAATATATTTGCATCACAGATGGCATACACATCTTTTTAGTGAACATCCTTTTTAGTGAAAAACAGACAACAATTTCATCAATTGCGTCAGTACATATAATTTACCCCTGACTTCAGAAATACAGGAATTATCCTTTGACAAAAATAAAGTCCAAATGGCATTGGCATTGGGCTTTTCAGGTAACTCGTGAGGATATTCACAATAACCCCGATTCACAATTATCCCGATAATGGAAATTCCCCACAATCAACTTATTTTGAGTGTTTTTTATCCCAATCCGGGATAAAATCGTATATCGTCCCATCCCTAGTGCCTGTTACACAGAGCAAAATAGAACAGTCTGATCAAAGCAATTTTGAAATTAAAGACAAATGCATATGATTTGACTGATCTGATGACTTATTAAAAAATTGCTGCTCATTGCTTTGATTTGAGGATAGTTTGATGACTGCTTTTAAATCTGCAGCTACTAATTGTTATTATTCATTATTTTGCTGATTATTTTCTCAATTATTAGATTCATAAAATGTCTACAAAATGTCAGAAAACAGTGAAATGTCCATCCCAGTTACCTACAGTTCAAGGTGACGTCTTCAAATGTCTTGTTTTGTCTGACCAACAGTCCAAAACCAAAAGACATTCCATTTATAATTATGTAAAACAGAAAAGCAGAAATTTCTCATATTTGAGAAGCTGGAACCAGAGAATGTTTGGCATATTTGCTTTAAAAAATGACTTAAACGATTATCAGAATAGGTGCCGATAAATTTTGTGACTAAGAGATCAATCGACTAATCATTGCAGCTCTAATTGTTTTGTTTTTTTAAACAGCTGATTTCATGGCTTGGTATTTTCACTGATTTAAATCGTTTAAAGTTTAAATTTAAAGAAGCTGTGCAAAATGTGTGGAACCAATACAAAGCAAATTTACAGTAGCAGTTACAGTAGCCGCATGAAGCTTTCCTGACACTGATAATACAGTTAAAACATAATGCCTTGAACTTAATCCTCAAAATAAAGCATTAACTCTGTTGTGCAGGCACTTAGAACAGGTTTAGAGGGAGAAAAGAAGGTAAGGAATTCAGTCCTTAATCCTTTCATAATGGATTGGTCTCAGTAATTTCTCAAGAGGCCAAGGTGCATAAGACACCTGGGAAAGATTGTTTGTAAACTGCGTGCATTGTGAGAAAGATAATGATATCTTAAGTAAACTCTGTTGATGAAGAGTCTGAGCTGTGTGAGTGAGCAGACTCAGAAGGACACACCAACCTTGTTCTAAAAAACTTTGATATAGAGGTATGTTGACACATGTTGATCTGATTAGGTGGTGCAGTCCTATCTTAAGATTTGTATGTGTCCTTATTGCACTGTAGCATGCAATCAAGCGATAAACTACGGAGTTTGAGAATCAAAAGCTCATTAATCCTTACTCATATCGTTTGATGGGAGAGCAAAAATGAAGAAACGCAATCAATTCTGCTCTTAGTGCAAATAATAACTAAAACCACACATTCAGCTACTCCACCTCTCTGACTCAATCTAACTGAAACTGAACTTTATGTGATGACTTAATCTGACATCAGTCTCATGATGTAGTTTTTAAATGTAATATTTAAATGTTCAGCATGAACAAATGCACAGTGGTGTTCTTGCTCAAACTGCAAACGTAATCATCCTTTATATGCAACTGTATGATTTTAAACTTCACACACATCATGAGTGAGAGATGCTGATTGAGATACAGTGGTCTAACTGTACCTTCCATGGACTGTGGTCATCTTTTCTTCTCCGCCAGGCAGAACCACAACCAGAGAGAGGTCTTTATCAATAAGGTTCTCCTTCTGGTCCATGGTTAAATGAGGGTTGCCTGGGTACCACTGGGAGAAACCTGGGGAATCCAGTCTCTTTAGTCCTGGCGGGGATGGTGCTTTACTTTTGGTCGACACCCTGTAGTTGGACAAGAATGTCAAAATTATTCTCAGAGTTGCTTTAGCATTAGTAAAAAGTCTATTGCTTTGACACAGCCAGACAAATGAACACTTTCGAGATGACAGGGAATGGTTTTCCACTTCTGTGCAATTGTGTGCATGTTATCAAAATTGTTTTCTGCTATCTCAGACAATAATCTGATTGAAAATCAAAGTGCACTAGACAGCATGAAAGGAATCCTTTCTTCCTCAGGTTTTAGAAAGCAGTGAAGCTATTACATGAAAGAGCTCAAGTCCACTTTGCAAACAAGTCACAAGACAACCAAGTGGACAGATTTACTCATTGAGCCTGGAGAAATGGCTGTGAGTGGACAGACATGTGAGAGAGACTGATAATAAGACGTAAGATCAAGACTGCAGTTTCTGTAACTGTAGACACTGTGTTTTATAGTGTATGTTGTGGTAAAAATGGTTTTATAGCATAGTGTATTTTCTTTTTAGTGTAGAGACAACGTCCCATGCATTAGTGAACACCACTTAGTGTGCTAGGATTTTTTTCCCAGTGTGACTAACTATGACAAACACATTTCAGTTTTTAAGTAAGTTTTTGAGTGTTTGTCTAGGCTTAACATTCCTGGAAACTGTGTCAATAGAGTGCGGGAGAGAACATTAGCAGTCATGTGGGACCGGTTATGCCACACAAAAATAGCACACATAAAAAAAAAACACAGGCCAATATATTTCATTCATATACCGCTGATATAGACATACATCTAAAGATTTTATGTCAGCTGGCCATCTGTTGGACCGTCATACACAGTAAATCTGTGACACATTCTATTCAAGATAATTACACCATTCTCATAATGCTCCTGAGAGAATAATAAAAACCTGCTGTCCGTAAACAAGAAAACCTGATTTGACTTCAACAGGGTCATAATTATACGGTTTTAAGCTGTAACACATTTTGTTTGGTGTTTCCGTTCATTTGAAACAAAAAGCTGCGTATGTTATGATAACAAACCAGTATAAACAGAAGATCACATCAAGTCAGCAAAGGTCACACTATTGTATTGCAATGTCATCACGTTGTTCAGTGGGCCAAGGAATCAACAATTTTAGAGACATTCAAGTGTCACATAATTCAGTCAGCATATAGATAAAAACCAGAAACAAAAACAGACCCAGTGCCTTGAATTATAGCCTGTAAAATCTCACGTGGGGGCACTGCTTATTCAAACAAAGGAATCCGAGCAATGCAAGGTCACAGGCTGCACTGCGGCACGTCTAGCAAAGGATTATTAGTCTTGCAGCTATGGGGACGGCTGTCCTTAAACGCTATGACTATGATATAGATGAAAACACACATCATGCTAATAATAAATACTGTAAATATACTGTACTGCCATTACGACAGTTATACTATATACTACCATGATGGAAAAGTCATTATCATAAAATCCTGATACAACTTTAACTTACAGGGAAACTTTGGCTGAAAAAATCAATTACTTGAGTGATGGTACCCGGATAATAATGAGGACTACAAGTTTGAAAAGGTAAAGCTCGCACAAACCTCTTTTAAGTCTGCGGAAAGAAGTGAGTGTTAAGCAAGCTAGCTGCACCCACGGACTCAGGTAGCTAATAATATAGCATGCTATTGCTAAAATAGCTACTGCTAGCCAAGACCTTCAAGACTCAGGATGTGTCTGAAATCATTCACTATTACCTATATACTGTATTTGTCTGCCATTTTGTATTTGTTACTCCAATTATCCAATAAGATGTATTATGTCTCTTATAAAGAACTGAAATATGCCACAATGAAATGTAAAAAGAAGTGAACAAGTGACTAAGTCACTAACAAAACCACCATCACACTGTTCACCTCAAATGACCAGTGTTGTCTTTTGACCTACGATACATTACATGGTTTTCTAGTGAATAGTGAACAAGTTTAACAGTTTCAGACATCAGTCTGAAGAGCTAAGGCAGCAATAGGAAAAACAAACAGTGGGACACAACAGAAACAACTTGTTTAGCTGCATCTTTGGGCCAATAGTATCAGTAGCCTGGATGATAAAGCCACACGTTCTACACAGACAATGAGGAGCAAACCAAATAATATGCTGCCATGACTTGTGAACTTGTTGATTCTGTCCTGGTGTGTGTGACAGTAACGAGCTTAAAACTTTCTTGAAAAAATGAACTGAAAGGAATGCCAAATGCCAAGTGAACCAAGCAAGAGGGTCCGATAGAAGGTCAGACATATTATGTCAACATTATAGTCCTGAAATAACATGTTACCTTGTCCCACAAGATAACCAATGTAGCCTTGTATATCTTTGGCTAAATTAACATTATAAGTATCTCTTTCACACCTAACACACTAAAAGAAATGATATTAAGCTAGCTTTTGGGATTGGCCCTTGGCTGTTACCTGACAAACAACATTACATTAATGCTTCTAGATCCAGAGCAGAAATACTTCTGAACATTGTTAACAATCACTCTTTCCATTGACTCGGTCCCAAGGAGTGGTCTGCACTTGGATCCTTTTCTAACAAGATGGCAGTTGTGAATGATGACCAGCTAGCATTGTTTGCACGCTAACATTTATATTAAAGCATTTTTCACAACTAAGAGTATCTACACATCTCACTTTAAGGACACACTACATTTAGACCTACTAAACAAACAATATAAGTTATATCTTACTGACTGACATGTAAGACAATCTAAACAACAAGGGGAAAATTCTTAAGACTGTGTCTAATGCTAAGAACAGTCTCAGTAAAACAATTGCTTAGGGGACTGCAAGCAGCATCATGGTGTGGTGGGTCAGATCTCAGAATACAGCACACAATGAATAGCCTACTAGATTTCACTGAAATGGTCAAGACTATTGACTGTAAGCAAAAATAAATTAATCTTTTGGATGGATTTGGATGGTTTTTCAATATGTTTGCTAAAAAAACAAACAAGTAGGCTAACATTTACTGACATAAGAGAATCCTTTTAAGTAAGTGACAATACACAATGACGTGTCTTGATATATAAAAATAACAGCTCCACCTCATCCATTACTGTGTATATCAGGACATCACAGAGTGCATTATATGACTTATAATGGCCATTTACCATCGAGGCAAAAAAGATGCTTGTGTTCAAACACTTTAGGATCTGTTTCACCAGTGCAGAAGTAGGCTATTGTTTCTATTTTTGTTGCATGTTCAATCTGAATGCCGCTTTAAGCAAGATCATCAACTTTCACTTCCTCCAGAAAACTCACTCATGGCAGAATTGCCTTAACATTTGCTGTTGATATTCGTCATCCCCAAAAGGGTAAAACATATTGATATTGCTACACAACGATGGAGTTTCATAATGTAACAGGCTGATTTCCATAACATTTACAAAGTTCACAGTTGCTCCCCAGAGCAGGTTGGTAGTTCCACTCTGAAGTCAAACGTTACATTTTTTTTTACCAAAACAGCGAGCTAAAAACAGTTTAATTGTGAGTTTGTTGTTTATTTTATCCAACATGATCATACAGTATTATGGGATGTAACTGTGCCACTGTAATTGTAACTCTGCCACCTCTTGGGAACAGCAGTGGTGTCTTAGATGTTTTTGTCTTATGAATAATACTGATGTGCTGAAAAGTTCTCAACCCCAACTATAGAGTTTGAAAAGGTATAGAGAAGTAAGGAGCCGAGTGTTAGATGAATAATAATATACAGATTACACACTGTTGGTGTGGAACCACCAAATATGACCATGAATGCCATGAATTCCCTGCATGTGTGTCAACAGACAGACTAGCTAAAACAGACATTTACACTGTGGTCTCTACTGGGTACAAAGTCCTGATTCATGGCTCTGGCTGTTTATTTGGCAATGGGATTATAATCCTTTAACATTGTGTCTAAACTTTTTATTTTTCCACACATTTTACAAATGCTCTACAACTGGGCCTTGTTATGTGATTTTTAATGGGGGAAAAAAACGTATCATGTGCTATTTGACTGTGAATGTCCTAAACAGAAACAATTAATAAATTAGTATGGAAAAACTACACAATAGCCATGCCTCAGGTTCAGGGTCAGCCCAGTTTATACAGCTGTGTCATCAGTGATTTTTATCAAGACACCTCAAGCAGGTGATAGACACAGACACACAGGCTGGTTTGTTTTTTGCCATCCAGGCCTGTGTTTTTTCAGAGGCCCAGGATGTGTTGCTGAATGAGAGGAGACGTGTTGAAGCTTGACTGTGCTGATGCCTCATTCATAGGGTTTCCCTGGGAGGTCTGACACTCACAAACAAGCCCATTCAATACCAGAGGACATGCTTGTCAGACATGATCACAGACTACCAGGAAATAACAGGCCTGTTGTCATTGCACCATTTGTTATGTTTCATCATACAACAATCTTGTGAACTTCATTAATGCATACAAATGGACTGTAGTGTGATAAATAAATACTGCATGCTATGATGATTTATGATGTGAATATGTGAAACGATTTAAATGGATGTCTGGTGTCCAGCCTCACACCTGAGGAAAATGTGCAGGATAACTTGAGACAGTGAGGGAAAGAATGCTAAAATGAAGGAAAACGAAAGGCCAGTATAATATCCAGATGGTGCTTCTCGTGTAAAAATACTTCAAATACTTCTGTGCTTATGTGTGAAAAAGACAGAATGACAGAGAGACACAGGGGAGAGAGAGTGAGTTTGAAGAATGGTGGAAATACATATCTGTCCTTTGTTAAAAGTAATCAAAAATGAACAAAATTATCATAATATCAGCAGGAATCAACTAGCTTAACAAAGGAATATCCAAATTCCCTACATTCCATTACACTGTGTTCCAGCTGGCATGACTTTTACCAGAACCATTCAGTCACTTCTATGTATTTTTTCCACCCAATCAATTAAAATCCCTTCAGGCAAATGCTGGATCAAATGTAACAATGAACAGGTGGGAGCAGCCCAGATAAGAAACCAGACCAAAGCAATGGTGGGAATTTTACTTTCTTTGAGGTTATGAGAAGGTGAAGCATTAAAATGCCTACAGTGGTATGTTAGCAGCTGCTGGGTAGCAGTTCCCTTGGGGAACCCACCATTCCCCAAGGGTGGTGGGTTCATGTACAAAGAAACAAACACGTTTTCAAAAAAGGGTTCCTTCCGCTCAGTCACACTTTCAGACACCCTAATTATTTTAAGAAACAAGAGCAACAGTTCAATGCTCCGATGACCCAAACACACCCAGAACTCTACTAGCAATAGTTTACTAGCTAGCTGCCACTTAAATGTACAGGCTCAAACATGCCACAGGTGCTGCAAGTCCAACACACCCTCCACTTCAAGTCAAAACACATTGACAGTTAGAAACAAAAAATTTAGTTCTCAAAAATATTTCAAGGTCCTCTCCAGCACTTTTAGAGGAAGTCAGTGAGAGCACTGCTGTGCTGTAAAGATATCACTACACTATAGGCATTAGAAGAGAAAAGAAAGAGGAAAGAAAGAACCAGAAATTTGGAGAGCAGGTGTGACAGACCTGCTTTTCCTCTCAATTTGCCAACATCTCGTTCCATGCTCTTACCTCTTTGCCTAAGGTTGTCTCTGCTCAAATCATTTCCATTCTGCTGTGTATCTCCCATAGGTAGTCAGACAGACTAAACTCTATCAGCATAGCTTTGTAGTAGTAAAGGTCCACCTTAATGCCACGCCCAAGCTGTGACATCAGAAATCTGCCCTCTCTACCTAAATCCTGTTGGCCCCCTCGTTGTGACTCTGAAAGCTCCAGCGGCACAGTGTGTAGCAGCACTCCCCCCTCGGTCATGAGCAGAAAGGTAAGCAGTTTTGCCTCCCTGTGCAGACATGAACCTGTGGGTGGGGCCAGTGTAGCAACAGTGCACTGAACCACACTGCAGCATGTGCTCACTTTGGCAGCTCAGGAACTCAGACAAAGACTAGGTTAAATCTGCTGAATTATCATGATGTGTTTTAATCATGACTGGGCCTCAATTCTAATCATGCTGGTAATTATCAGAGTAAAAGAACAAGGGGAGTCTGAAGGACTCCTATCTCATTTATTGTCTTCTCACAGGGTTAAAACAGTCTTGAATTCCTTCCCACTCCCTAATTTAATCAGGTACTTCTCCTGTGTTTGCGTTTCATTACGAAAAACACCACACCTTACTTCTGCAGAACTGACTCACTCCAAAATAATGTAAGAAGACTTGTCGGTTGAGACTAACGACAATGAGAGTGATTCAAACAAGGGTAACGTATATTTCCTAACAGTAAGCAGTTCCTCCATGTGAACACTGAGGAGACTCACATTTGGATTGTGATGATTTCATTCTTTTTCCCCACTTTGCTTCAAGAATGCAGACATAAAACTCCCAAGGTACAATTCTTCAATAATTACACATAATGTCATACAACATGGTTTATCTTAAAAACAGAAATGTGAAAAGCTGCGACTAACACAATATTCTAAAGTCAATAAACATAATCATGAAAGCAGTCAGGTAAAACTGTTAGTAAAAGCTGTCAAAAGAGGCTGTCTGCACCTTGCACTTACTCTAACAGATCCAGCCAGAGAAAGCCCTGCCTTTGGTAGGTGTTCTGATGTTGTCATTGTTAACTTAATCAACACCTCACAATAGATTAAAATGATTAAAACACATTCATTCTAAAATGGGAAAGTATCATTTCCTGATGAGTTGAGGAATGACATGTAAACATGACATACTTATTTCTAGCTGCATATATATTCCTTTCTCTGATCTACACAAAAAAGCTAGCAAACAGAATTTGCAACCAAAAGCAGAAAGGTGTAACAGCAACATAGGCTAGAGTTTTACTTAGTTTCCTGAACCCTACAGTCACCTACAGTATGAATGTTGTTTTCTGCAGATTTGATGCAAGTGCTTGATGCAATGTAAAAGCTATGGCATGGTTTAGCAAACTATACACTGGTCTGGTACGGAAGCAATACATTTGACTTTCCATTATGAAGTAAGTGCTCATTGCCAGTCCTTTATCAGTGGCCCTGCACTTTCACTTAAGAATGAATGTGCGTCACCACCACCACCATATACCATCAGATGATAAGGAGGTTAAGTGGTGAATATTGAGACGTTAGTGTGTAGTGTGTAGGAGCCAGTCGGAGGGGGTAGAGTTAAGGAGTTACGGGGGGGGTTGGTGTTCCCTGAGGAAAGACAAAACACAGGGCCAGAGCCACAGCTGGTATTTTGGTGAAAGGTCACTCACAGTAAACACAAGCTTTTTAAAGGGGGTCTGTAAAGGCCATTACTTCATAAGCAGTGTGGGATGGAACGAGATTAGGGAGAAAAAGAGCACAGGGACCATATGAGAACTTCCCACTTCCTATGTGTATCTTTTATTATTGCAGGCAAAACAAAAAGTTTTACCCAGTGTTTTTCCAGCATAGGCCTTGTCAAACTCAAACTCCCAGGGCGTCCTTAACATCATTATGTACAATTCAGATAAATATTTAAGGACCAACTTTGTGACATTATTGCAGTCTGTAATATCCGTTTGTCAAGATCCGCCTCATTTTCACTCAGCATTATTACTCCCTGTGGTGCTCACTCTCGCACTATATGTTGTACAGTGCCTAATACTACAGCAGAGCCAGAGTAAGTTAGGTAATGAGATTTGAGATTATACGAGGTGATCTCTCAGTTCCCCACACAATGCCCCAAACAGTTGATGTCATTCTAGTCTGTGAACTGGGGTCTGCTATGGTACATTACCCTCACCTTATCAGACCTTACCTCAGAGCAGCTTAAATATTTTACTCTGCACATACATTGCACTGAAACAAAACAATGGTTCTGCAAAGGAAAAAAGAATTGTGTTCAGTTTATGCACAAATACATTTCTTTGAATTTAATGAACCTGTCAAGAAGATGAACTTAGAATAAGTTGTTTGGGTTTGGAGGCTTTCATTTCCAGATATGCACAATAGCCCTACACAGCTTGAATATCATGTACAGAAAAGATAAGGTAATTATCACTCTAACCTCTTATGACTTGACCAAATGTGTGTTTTTTCTAAGTGAGACCAATATTTAGATGAAATGAAGTTGGTGAGAGAGAAGGCTCCCCCTTGAGTCCTAATTATAACTATCACACTGCGTCCTTTCATCTGAGACAATGCAGCATTGTCTAGAGTGGGGCATCTTTCAAAGGCACACCAGCATGCTTTCCCTGTTCTGCTGATCACATGAACTGAAGTTTCTAAGTGTATATGCACACAGTAATTCTGCACTAAAACAGGCACATTCAGTATCTTATTTCATTGCTAGTAGTGTAAACAGAATATTCAATTTTGCACAGCTGTCAACACCCCCAAAAAAAAAAAAAAAAAAACTTTGGGCACTTGAGACACCCTTTCAGGCAAGAACTGAGGAGGAGCTTTTGCACCTTTCCTTCAACTTTTCTGCAGAAACAAAAGGTAGTGGCCTATTCATAACCTATATTAACTTGTGAAAAGTTTTATGTACTTCTGTTCCTCTATATGGCAGGAACTCAATTCTGAAGTTCAATTGTAATTTTAACCAAAAGCAGCATCTCAGAAGCATGGTACGTAATGAAATAAATACAGCTGGAATATAAACAAAGTGATGGGATCTTTAATACTAAGTGGCTCTGCTTGCTTCAATGCTCGCTGTTTGTGTGAATATCCTCACTGAAACTGCTGGCTGCTGTTTGTTTGTCATGCCATGATTCATTAGCTTGCTACAGTGTATGTTAGGGGATGACAAGGTTCAGTATATCAGTTCATTACCAATCGGATATTATACTAAATTACACATAAAAACTAGTGCTACCATACCCATATGCACAAACATCTGGGTGGATACAACAGTATGAATATATGCAGTGATAGTGCCATCTAGAGAACTATTTCAAGGTGTGCAATTTTGCATTTCCCATTTTATATTTGTTGTCCTAACATCGGTTTAAGCTAAGTGTAAACTCAGCCAATGCCAATGTCATGACTGGCTTGGCCTTTTCTGTGAATATCTCATCTAAACAAGACAAACACTGATAATGAAGGTCAAGCAAATCAAGGCAATTTGTTCCTTTGTCACAATGTTTGAATGTTATTGGAGATAAAAGGAAAAGTTCCTATTGAGAGGACACAAAAGGTCTAATTCATGTTAGGTCATTCTGAATGTTACACAGGCCGAGAGTGGGAGGCATCCAACTGTTATGCCCTGGAAGAGTGCATAACAGAAACAAAGAGGGGCCAAGACTTGCAGTCTGTTTAGCCAGAGTCTAAATAGGCTGCTGTGCACAACATCAATATTATATAAAAACATAATATCTGCTTTAGCGATAAAAAGAAAAAATAGCTATAATAACTAACAAACTGTGTTTCCTTATTCTCACAAACTGTCCATTGAGATGTATTCCCTGGTATTTACGGTCAACACGTTGGCTTCAGTGTGGCAACAAGACAACCCATTATTCCCTGTTCCCTGGATGTTAGCCATTTTGTCTGTTTCAGCCCTGTGAGGCAGAAAGCATCCATGAGATAAAACGTCCCAGTATTCAAAGACACACCAGCTCATTGCCAGGACAAGCTTGTTGGGCCTTAATACTGATTTTCCTCTTGCTTTATTACATCTAGTGGGTGGATATCCTTGAATGACACCCTTTATCTTGCTTCTTGAGGACAGAAGATCTCAGTGAGCTTTCTGAGGGGCAGCATGCTGTAGACCAAATTATATATTTTCCTGAAAGAAGAAAGCCTTGTTGTCTGTGAGAATCATTTTGAGGAGAAAACGCTGTGTTATGCTTTAATGTACTCGGAAGGCCCTGTGTGTTTGTCTATATTGTCTTTGGTGTCGACAGAGTAGAAGCCTAGAAGGTGATCACACATATAGATGTTAAGTCACTGCAAAAACAAGTGACTGTCACTGTGTTTGAATTCGACATGCCCTCTTGCTTCCTATGTCACAAGTTTCGCCAGTCAGCCTTGCCATATTTTCATCTGTAGATTCATGTGAGCAGCTGTGCTTGGACTGCCTGCATGTCGGGAAACAGCTGTGGGGATTCACAATACCTTAACTAATTCCACACTCTGCCCTGAAGAAAGCCAGCCATGTGAGATCATGGTTTAAGGTGTGTCTAATTAGCAGGGCCAGCTCCAAGCAGTGCACTATTAGACTGAGTATGAATGAGTGAATATGCCTCTTGAAGATTAATAATTAAGAAGAAAAAAAATACACCAGTACGATTAAATGACTGTTAATTATTCTGATTATTGAGCTTCTTAAAACTACTTTTCCAATGGCCATAGGCAAACAGTACAGAAGGAAAGAAACCTTCTTTTGTAATTGTGTTGAGACTACCTTATGTTAAATACTGTACCGTCTGCCTTGTGTGTGCTAGCAGCGTCTCTGCTTGGAGAACAGCCAGCCCAGTGATTCTGGCAGGGTCAGTATATCGATAACGAATGTAGCGTAGCTTTGGGGGGGTCACATGAAATCTTCACGTATGACTGCATTTGAAAAAGCGAGGAGCAGCAGCGGTTTATTGGCTCCAAATATAAAAAGCCACAAATAAGACAGAGAACATGCGCCTTCCCCCCACACCCAGCAGCTTATGGAAGAGTGTGGTTTACTTTTCCAAATAATAGTCAAACCACAGAGAGATTTAGGTAGTCTACTGCTCTCCATTGCCAGAGAGTGTGGCTGTGCTCCCAGATTACACAATATTTATGAAATCTGAATACAAGTCACACCGAGAGAGTCTTTTTTTTGTAGACTGTATATGATGTGCCTGAATGCTACTTGTTTTGTTTGGGTTTTTTTTTTTTACAAATGGAGAATCACAGTATGCAGGGCAGGACTGGAAACTTTGCATAGCTATCATGGAATACTGGATTGGAAACTATCATATGTTCAAATTCTCCATCTCACCTCTAATTTAAATCTGAAAAACTCAGCAGATCTCCTCTGAATGCCAAAAGGGTGAGTAGTGACTCTGTACAAAAGCTCTGGAAACTCATTCCCCCTTTTTAATGATTCCAACCACTGGAATACAAGCAGCTGACATCATTTCAAAGTCCCTGAACCAAAACTGATGGTAAATTCCATCATGTCATATACTCACAGCCCTTTTTTATGTGATTTTCTCTGACTATTGGACATGATGAATCAGTATTTTATAGAATATTAGTTTTAAGCCCGGTGAATGCATGATTTCCACAAGAAAAATCACTATCAGGCTCATCGCAGAGACAGAGGAGGCTGAATGTTTTGCCTGCAAAATACTTCCCATGACCTCTACATATGGTCAAGGCAATTTCTCAGTAAAACACTGAGAGCAGGAAATGAGGAGAGTTCAAAGGTTGAAACATCTGCAACAATTGTGACTTCACTGAGATGCACTGGAGTGAAAAGAAATTTGAAAGTTGGTTATGCAGATGCATTATTTCATAAGGGTGGCATTATACTCATACCTTAAACAGTTTGGTCAGAACAGCTGGTTCCCTGCAACCAACTGTTGTTGTCAACAGCACCACACAGACAGCCACTCATTGGTGGAAGAACTGGATTTTGGTGGCATTATTTGTGCACAACGAAATAAGCAAACACTTGCATTTACAGGCCTTTGTTTCTATTTTTCAAACTTTATCTGTTTTATACTTTTATTTTCCAAACAATAATGTTAGGACCTGAGGTTCAGCTCAGTTAACAATACATTATGACTAATATTTCTTAATTTCCAGTCAAAAAGGCTACCGGACACACACAGTCCTCTTAGGTCTTATATATAATAGACAGGTATGCAAGCTGGTAAACCAAATGACAGTTCTACATACCTCAAACCAGAGCTCCGTGGATGGGGCTGGGATCCATGATCATCCATGACTAAACTCATTGGTTTAACAAAATCCCTCGGACTAGTCAAACACAAACAAAAAGCACAATTCATTTTTAGTAAGAGTTTACATACTAAATGTTGTAAATGCTTTAGTCTAACCTGCTGCTTTCAAGTGATGCAGACGGACAAATACTGAAATATGGGCGAATCCCACATGAGGTCATCAGTTTTTCAGTCATGAACCGTTTTTTCCCCTTCTTTTGACTGGAAAGGGCTAACGATTAAAAGTATTTACTAATCATGTCTCACCATGAATGGAGTTGGTTTTCGACGCAGTTGTCACCTTCCATCGGTCTTCAAAAAGGTAACGTTAGTTGCAGACTGCTACAACAGATTTTGTTTGGATAAATGATCCATAATTCCGCTCTGAAGTTCCGTGTTTTGCGCCTTTTACGCAAACCATTCCAGTGTTGTAAGGTATTTCTCTCCTGCTTTTAAACTACGAAGTCAGACATATCTAAATCATTTCGCCCCTGACACCGTAGACAACTCTGCCAACTTTTTGTCTGCACATCCAAGACACTGCATCGCAACATTGAGTTGTTAAAAGTGGGGCGTCTCTCAGATCCAGTTTACCTTCCCTCCAGGATCCTGATGAGGCGTGTGGCATAACGCTATCGCGTCCACGTTTACATCTTGGGCAAGAACACACAAAGCAACAACCCAACACAACCATGCCTTGAAAAACAACAGTAAATCCACACATTGAGTTTGAAATAAGTTGAATCAAAAAACATCAGTGTTGCTGTTTTGTACTTCCTTAAGTGTTTTATTTGTCTACAGTGACATCGTGCGGCTGGATATGGAAACGACCAATTCCCCTTCTGTGTGATACAATTAAATTAGAATAATAAATATCAAGACAGACTATTAATTCCAAAAGAAAAACAACAAATTAATATACATACAACACAAGTACAATATATGGCCAAAAGTCACCTTAACATTACACCATATGTGATTGTTGAACATCTCATTCCAAAGCCATGGCCATTAATATGCTCCTATAACTGCTTCCTTTTCATCTCAAAGGCGTTAATAGGGTTAAGGTCGGGGCTCTGTGTAGGCCAGTCAAGTTCTTCAACACCAAACTCAATAAAACATTTCTTTATGGACCTGGCTTTGTGCACTGGGGCATTGTCATGTTGAAAGAGGAAAAGATCTTCCCCAAACTGTTGCCACAAAGTTGGAAGCACACTATTTTCTGAAATATCATTGTATGGTGTAACATTAAGATTTCCCTTAACTGGAATTAAGGAGACTATAGCCCAAACCATGAAAAAGCCCCAGATCAAGTAAATAAAGGCATGTGAACAGGGGTGTCCACATACATACGATTTTGCCATATAGTGTAAGTGTTGAAGACAATGAAATATTTGGTCGATGTTAATTTCATACAGGTTGCACAGTGCCAGAGACATTGGCGTCTGCACAGTAGAACATCTCCACACCGTGTGAACAGTCTTGAGGGTAGAGGCCAGTCATGGTCAAGCCAGTTATCATTACAAACACGCCAATTAATATCAAGATGGTGGGTATCAAGTTTTCACCCTCGAACCAGCGGCCGGTGGAAAGTTTGAGGAAGCACGCAGATGGAATGATGAAGATCAGAGGTGTGGCGCTCAGAACACCCTGGCGGATGGCAGAGGAGAACACCATCAAGGTGAAACAAATACTTAATTTTAGTTAGTATGTGTGAGTGTTTAATTAAGTGTAGATAGGTACTGAGTTGATGACTTACATTCAGCTCCAAAACAACTCCCAGACAGTCAAAGGCTAAAGACACTGATGCGCAAACTGCCACTATGAGCAACGTTATGGTCACATGTTCAGCTTTTGAAAGATCCCTACTGAAAATGACATTGGATACCACCTGAGAAGATAAAAAAGAACATGAAAATGAAGCGGTCCTACTGCACACATATTTAAATGTGTGCATTTTCTGCAAATGGAAAAACAATTCAAATTAGCATTGTATTTGCAAGTTGAGAGAGGGTAACACACACACACACCTGAGGCGGACCTATGACAAGCCTCTACAGCTGACATTTTTGTACTGTTACCCACTGAGCAGCTCTGCAGGAGCAATTGGGTGTAAAGTGCCAAACTTTCTTTTTGTTCATTTTGTTACAAAGCCACGTCTATAGCTCAAAACCTCAGAATACCACTTTCCCTCACATATGTAAACATTTAACTGTAAGATTCTTAGGTTGGCGTACAAGAAAGTATCACTTACCTCTCGTGTAACAAAACACTCCAGTGGAAATGTGGTTATTATGCTGAGGCCAAAACAGAAGCGACCGAATGTTGCCAGGTTATCATTTCTGCAGTAGTTCTCAAATATGTCTCCTAAAAAGTGGAAATATGATATCATAAAAAACACATTTGTGATATTAAAAAGAAATTAGAGGCATGTAGTTCAACATCTCTCATACTGATACCTTGTGTGTAGCCAGTGAAAGTGGTATAGCCAGCAACAGCAAATGCTGCACTGAATATTAGCGCAGAGCCTACAGACATGTGGGTGACCCGGGACCAGTTAGCTTGCGTGGGCTGCTCCAGAGAACCATAGATAAGAAAGCTGTTGTGGTGGCATATAAAAGCTAAAGAGACGCACAGGGGCAGAACAGCAGAGATTCAAATACAGAATAAAATTACTGAAATACATTGCTGCATGTAGGAACCAAGAGCGTCGCTTTCCTCACCGCAGAATGGATTTGATGGTAAATCAAACATATCTATCCCCTGTAAGAATGGCAACTATGCATGTCTTAGTTCAGGCTACACAGCACTATATTTTCCTAAGAGCATGCACATCCCCATCTAAATGGCCTCCTTTGTAGCAGTGGAAGCTATTATCATCAAGGCACTTGATTCAAGGCCATAATTTTCTCCACAATGTGTGTAAAGGCCCTGGCGGACTGGAGAAGACCCAGAGCTCCACTCACAGGCTGCACTGACGGGCAGAGTCTCACTCAGAAGGTGATGACAACAGACAGACTTTCTTTGAGACGTTGTGCATTGATTTACCAAAAGCATAGCAATATTTAGACAGAGTGCCAACAAAATGAATAGCCTCATATTTAAGCTGGATTCCATGTCTTATGCTGAACAGGCAACGCTGTGCATTAAAGCTGTGTGCTTCGGCTCTTTGATAGGATCAATTTAATGACATCAATTTAAAGCTGCATTCATTGATTTCTGGCTACAAAGGGACAGAAATACTCCAAAACAAGCTGACAGTCACACAGCCCTGACATTTTCTCACTTAAATTAAGTAGTTATGGCTAACATGTTGATTATTGTACATATCCAGCATTCTTAAAGACTCCTCTCACCCCGCCCACAGACTGTTTTCTCCCCTGCCTTCCGGCAGGTGCCTCTGGTACCTCCGGACAAGGACCAGCAGACTTAGAAACAGCTTTTTTGCCAGAGCTGTCTTCCTACTGAACTCTGCCCCCCGCTGATTCCATACCACTGCCCCCTAATATACCTTAACTTTAAATGCTGCTATTTTGTTTTTGCTGCTGCTTTATTGTTTTTGCTACATGTACCACATGTTCATTTGCACTACCAGACTATTTATTTATACATATACTGCATCATTTGCACTCCAGTACTATGTACTGAATACTGCGATAACTCATCTTCTGCACTGTTAACTTTTTCTGTCCATAATTTGCACTACTTAATATTCATTGCACTACTGTTCTGCCCAGTCCAATTCATTATTGTACATATCCATCAGTATACTTCTGTTTATAGTAATGCCATCTGTATATAATGTCCCTAGTACTACTTGTAAAATATTTTCATAATATTGCTCTATCCTGCATTTATGCACATACTTTATATCCTGCACCTGCTTATTGCACTTCTGGTTAGACCTAAACTGCATTTCGTTGCCTTGTACTTGTACATGTGTAATGACAATTAAATTGAATCTAATCTAATCTAATGTTAGCAAACAATGGCCTACTTAAAAATCTAGCAGACATAGAGCAACATTATCATCCTATTTGGGTTTGTTTGTATGGCGGTGCATTAGCCAGGTGAGACGATACCCCTTTTATCCTGTTTTCTGGGTTTTGTGGATCATCTGTCTTCGTTTACACAATTTGTTTTCTATCATCTGTCATCTCGTCTTGTATTTTTGTCTGCAGTCATACCTTTTTGTCTACCAACAACATACTGCTAAAGATATTCTAGGTATCTTCATCATCAGCATCAGCATCATGCAGACAAACTCACCAAAAGACATTACACCAACTGCCTGGATTGCATTCCACTTTGCAAATGCCCATGCATTCTCTGTGGGGAGGCTAGAGAGTGAAATTCATATTCAGTCATTAAGGGACACGAAACAGATGGTTATGTTTGTATAATCGCATTTTAGTGGGTATTCATTAAAGAAAAGAACCCCATGGTTAATACATTGGAACATTTAAATTAAAATCACTATGGATTAGCAAATTGCAGAATATTCATTCATACATTTGGGGTCCAAAGGTAGCTGCTCTGATGATTACAATGATGAGGATGGTAAGTGTCAGCACCATTGACAGAAGGGACACCTGGTAACACACATGGATGTTTTTTACAGGCAGCTTTAAAATCACTAAATGACTCTGACAGCTGTGTAATATTCATACTTACCTTTCCAAGTTTCTCTATGTTTCGATAAAGCGAGAGAGGCAGCGTGAATGCAACGGTTGATAGCAAGATCACAAAGTGACGCTCTGCAAGTATGTGATCTGGACCAACTGCAAACAATACATGACAACATATACATTAATCATTTGAAGCATTCATATTCTAGATGCACTGTATGTGTTTAAATTCAGGAACTTTCTTAATTGCACACACGGTGTTGTTTGGCTTTAATCTGACGTGGAATAAACTATATGCAGCATACCTCCTGGTATTCTCTGAAATACTTTGGTCAGTGTGTCACCAGTTGTGATGTTGTAGCTAATCATAGCTGTGAAACAAAACAGAGGTGAAGCATCATTCTATTATTCATATTAATCAGCAGTATTATTTAGACTGAACCGAAATCTAAAAGGAATTGAACAGAAACAGCAAAAAGAGAATAGAATAAAAATATTTGACAGACCATTGCACATAAATTACACATAAAATGCTACTACTCTATGTACCATGATATAACTTTGGATTGAACTACTTGCATACTTTAAACAACTTACCAATGAAAGGATAAAGGAACTGCAGCCCAGATAAAATCAGAAATCCAGGAAAACCAAATGTGCTTTGCACCAGTGACTGATAACTGTTTGTGCCTGACAGGTTGCCTCCTTTGATCAGTAAGATGATTGAGTAGTCTGCCATGACATCCAAACATCATGTTATTAGTTTGTTCATTAAAAAATTTAATTCATGATAAATTCATGTCCATTTTAAGAATGACACCTTCAATATACTCACCTGTGATGAACGCAACAACTATCAAAAGCAGAAGGCCAAAGGGGAGCCCTGCCTGGTTCAATGCATATGGTAAACCTGGTCAAACATATATATATGCATATATGCACAAATGTAATACACAATTAAGACAAGTTCATGTTAAAGACAGGATGAGAAAATTAATTTCATGAAGTTTCTTGTGATACTGCATAATGACTCAGGCAATTTTTGAGGATGAAAGGGTTAAAGGGAGAATGGGGGCAACAGGCGCTAGTCATATGATACGGAGGGTTTACCACTGCAGGGCTTCAATGGTATGACAGCTTTTCCTTTTTGCACTAAAATTTGCAAATGCAACTGATTATTTAACTGAACCATCTCAGGATTAAGGAGTTTGATAGGCTACAGTTGATCATTCATATAATCGGTTGCATATGATTTAATTATTATATGTTGTTGTGCAATAAGCCTAACTTGAATTATGAAGTGAGTATTTACCTATTATTCCAGATCCTATAATGGAATTGATAAAATTAAAAGACGCAGATATCGCTGAACTTCTTGGCTCTCCGGCAGCTTTTAGTGGAGGAATTAATGTGGTCCCTTCTTCATTGTTTAGCTGGAAAATAAGAACACAAGGCAGTAATAAAAACAACAGGAAACTATCAGTCTGTTGTTCATGTCCTACAACAATAGCATCACTTTAAACCGACCTGCTGAGCCATCCTGAGCACCTGCTGGTCGTTGGTTCCTCTTTGTCCACGTCTCTTCAATGTTTTACACTCACATATCTGCGGTGTGACTGAATTAGGCGCAGTTTGTAACAAGTCTGTCCATTTTACTCAACTAAAGACTTAAAACATCCCAACAGCGCCCCTGGTCGGTCACAGGCCTTATACTCAGGGGTTAAATTGAAGTTCAGCTCCGCCCTCTCGCACCCTGTCTGAGCTCAGCTCCATCTCCCTCAGTATCACAGAGTTGCCATCTCTCACAGTTTTGGCCTGAAACATCCGCTTTCATACACTGTCTCACACAGACCAAATTCATGTAGAATATGCTTCTTTTCTTTGGCTTTATTAAATAGTTGTGGGGAGAGGGCCTGCGCCAATTTCCGCACTTGGTTTCATTAATGATTTAAGTCTTCTAATGTGGCATTGTGATCTTGCGGTTGCCTCATTAACCTAAATGCTTTCCTGCACGGCAAACAAGTAAGCTGTTCCCAAGTTTATATGGTGAAATCACTGGGCTCAGCACGATCAAAGCTGTAGGTACGTTTTATTTTCAGAAAAAAGTCCAGATATCGTTTCCTCCGAAGAATCATATTTTTTGTGTCAAGTGGATTCTTACTAGGAGTTTTCTGTTTTGCTGCTTAAATGCAGTAATGTTTGCAGTAGTGGCATGGAACTTATCTAATTACTTGAGTAAATAGAAAATAAGACAACAGACAGTAGGCCTAATAATGGAAACACAATTTATTGTACTAAGCCAGTTATTGCAGTTGACTCAGTGCAAATATATGCTATTTTTAGGCATGGACAGGAATTTCAGTGTTTAGCTAAACATAAATTCAACAGAAAAAAAAAACAATTGTCTGTGTATTTGGATAAAGGACTTTATATTTGGGGTCTTGTATAATTGGCTTTGGGGACTGAAATTTCACCAATGCAATGGAGGTGATTTGAATTTGGTGAGTTTGTGGTGCAGCATTAAAAAAATTACATTTAGAAAATTCAACAGCAACATCTCTTTCCAGAAACAGGGCCATTGTTACTCTGGACAACCCACATCCACAGAACACAGTGTCTACAGTTTTCATTGGAACTACTTTCTACTGAAGAAATAGTCCCTATGAGACCTGTCTTCAGTGTAAACCACTCCACCCATACCCAATCCCCCAACCTCTTAGGACAAATCCCAGTTTAACCCCTGCATATACTGAGTGAGACCTCTTTACATTGTAATGCGATGCAAATCAGCAGTGGTGTAATAAATACAGACTTTGTGAAACATATAGCCTATAATTTTGACACTGCGCCAGACAAGTGTTAATTCAACTAACTTCTGAGACACAGGTTGCACTTTGACACTTGATGCCAAAATGTGTACTAAGTATTTAAAGGATTTAAGGATTATACTGTAAATCTGACTGTTAAAAAGACGCCTTTGTTCAGGGATGGAAACGAATAAAGAATAAGGAAGGGATTGGAGATATACTGTACAGTAAGAAAAAAGAGAACTGTTTCTCACATTGAGAATTGTTAAATATTTTGTGAAATTTTATCAATTTAGGTCAGAGGTTCCTTCTGTTTTTCTTATAATATAATAATAAACTACGTTCACATGGCAGAGAAAATGATGGCCACCACAGTAGAATCAGAAATATAACAGCAAATAGATATTTTAATACTTTTGTTAGCCTACTTTCACACATATAGATAGATACATAGGAGACATCAGTTACGCATTTCATGACAAAGTCTAAACATGACATTGATGTGAACCTCAGTCTGAAACACTGCTAAATTTATTTTTTATTTATTTATCATTTCTATGCAGCATGTAAGTATTTAATACATTGTTTATAACACACATAATGTAATTGGTGTTTATTAATGTACAGTATTTGTCAACAATTAGACATATTGTATGTGCTTACACCTTGTCATACTACTGTCATTCATTAGCTTATCTGTTTGTAGCTACAACAGAGTTTTAGTTGTTGCCAAATACATGAATAAACACTTTAAAATGTCCTTCTATCTGCTAAAAACTACATTATAATGTGTTATAAGCCATTTATTAAATGTCTATATACTTATAAATGTTAAATAGGTGGGGTTCTCTTGTCATGCTGTCTGATTTCCATACTTGTCCCGGACCTAAATTCAAACATTTATTTATATTTGATATTTATTTATATATACACAGAAGCAAATTTTCAAGTATCAAACCTTTTTTCTTCAAAGAATTCGAACTTTATGTTAAAACAACTGAATCTGTAATACAGTATAATGTGTTCCTTGTTATTGTTTATTTATTAGGTCTACATTACATTGTTTAAATAATTTTTATGGACTGTTTACATACATTTATTTTTCTGTAGCTTTTATGTAGTCATTGAGAATTGTTATTTATTGTTATTTATGTATGTATATATATATATATATATATATATATATATATATATATATATATATATATATATATATATATATATATATATATATATATATATATATATATATATATATACACACACACACACACACACGCTATACAGTCGCTGTGGAAAAACACACCGACTGGATATAATTATCCAGTGTTTTTCCACTCTGGAAACTTTGTGACACTTTGCGCTACAATTCAAAGGCCTATAAATTTCTCTGACAATGCTGTCTGCATCCACCAGGTGGCATCGGATTCACAGTGTCACAGTCACAACTTTACAAAATAAATTGTTATAAATATCCAAAACATAAAAGGCAGTTACAGATATACCTATGCGATTTGCTTATGCTGCAATTTGATGTATTGTTCAGGCAGTTGGTGCAATGATTGAAAACTTGCCCAGACTCTGCCCCCTCTGCCCCCCTCCTCTTCCACGCACACGCATGCACGCACGCACGCACTGACACACACACACATTTTTAGAAAACAATTTGCTTCATAGTTGTGGGTTTAGCTTTTAGTTTCTGATACACGCCAAACATCTGTATTCCCGACAATTATGCTCTATAATGTCCACCACAGTATTATTTCAACAGCCATTCTGGCATCTCTGCCCGCACTTGCTACCCAGGAACATCCGGAAGCACCAGTGCTCTGACTCTGCCGCACGGAGGGGCGGATGAAATACGCGCACTCTCTCTTTCAGCGTTTTCCTGTCGAAATCGGGGAAATTACCAGTTCTGCGCTGGGAGAAGTGTCAAAACACCTTAAACGGACGGACGGGTTTATTTTAAACAACATTTTGTACACACTTAAGCTCTTCCACGCCATTTTTTATTGTTCACCTGTCGATGATGGAAAACTGATGGTGAGTTAACAGAATCTGTTAAAGTTGTATCTGAGTGCTTTTTCCCAAAAGAAATGCTGAAATTGACTGGAAAGTTCGTTAATTTCTGTGAATGATTAATGGTCTGTAGCTGAGAAAATAACTTGTAGTTTTTAGTTTTAAGAGTCTATCTTTCTTTCTTTCTTTCTATCTATCTATTTATCTATCTATCTATCTATCTATCTATCTATCTATCTATCTATCTATCTATCTATCTATCTATCTATTTACATGCATTCAAATGTGTCTGTTCAGAATGGAGTGGTTTTCCTTTTAGCAAAATATTGAATGTCCTTATATTTAAAGAGCTGCCTGAGGGATTTCACACTTGACAATAGGCTATAGCCTTCCTATATCACATTCTATCGTATTGTTATTATAGTTATTATTATGATAGTAACTGTGTTGGAAGGCCTGTTTGAAAAAAAAAGTGATTGATCTCTTGTAGTCCATATGGACAAAGACTGGAGTGCAAATCATGGGCTACAATATATTACAGTTAATGGGCTATTAGCCCACACTCCATCTTAGACGACTTCCTGCTTGCATGACAGTCAACATCATTATTAGATTGCTGTCAATTAGAGATTAGACTGTCCTGTTTGCTTTCTATCCAGACTGTACACACACACACACACACACACACACACACACACAGTGTAGTCTGGCAGTTTGTAGGTAAAAACATGAATTTATTCCAGAGAACTATGGTCCTCAGTTATTTTGCCAACGCCCTGAATGAGCAAGATCTAATCCTGATCCTTTGGTCTGTAAGAGGCATCAGCAAGCATTAGTTATGAGCACTTAAGAGCTGTGAGTGTGTTGGTCCCTTAGGGGCCTGCGGATACTGAATTGTGATTACTCTGGATACAGGTATGTTTAGGGTAAAGAACATGTTATTTCAACCCTACTCATTAATGAAGGTCAATCCTACTAATCACTATCTCTGCTTTAGTCACTCTAGTCGCCTCTGTTACAGTTCTGCAGCACCGTTGTAGTCCTGTTGAGGTGGTCAGCATAACAGGCGAGGGTTGACCAAAACTGAGCTATAGTATGTTGTGATGTTGCAGAACACCCACAGTCTCTACCTGCACTGTATATCTCACAAGCCTCAAGTTAACAAGTAAAACTTTAATCAGAGTACATCAATCTAAATTATTGGTCGCTGCAATTGTTCCTTCTGTCCATTCTGTCCCATTGTAAGTGATGGGGGACAAAATCCACCGTCTTCATTCTATGTAAAAATGCATTCCTTCCAAAGTTATGATCTTTTGATCTATTTATTATATATATATATATATATATATATATATATAGCGGCTGGATAGCTCAATTGGTAAGTCACAGGACACGGGGACCCGGGTTCGAACCCCCTTCGGGACACATTGAGCAATGACCATCATCCAGTGTGGAACGCCTGGATAGCTCGATTTGGTAGGCCGGGGGAACAAGGGTTCGAATCCCCCTCGGAGCGCAATGAGCAATGACCCATCATCCAGTGTGGGTCCTTAGGCAAGACCCTTCACGCTGCTGCCTACCTCATGATGATGATGAGTGACAATGAAATATATGACATGCCGGCTCAGACGTCGACCGGCCAAACAAGGTCTGCGTCAGGTGTTGGGGAACCAGGGCATCGAGACGACAAATGGGCTACTGGAACAAGACGGAGATGGGCAAGATGCGATAATAAGGCACTGTTGGAATGTTACTACTCCAGTAACCCTAGTCAGAGGGGTTACATGCACAAGATGGTTACTTCGAAACCCACAATCGAGGCTTACAGCAAAGCAACTAGTAGCTCACCATGGAAACGAAGGTTGGAGGCAAAAATCAAGGAGGCCCGGAGAGAAGTGAGCCAACTGACAGAGGCTGAGAGAGGTGCAATGAGAAAGCAAGTACCCAAGAAGTACAACCAGATGCCCGTACCTGAAGCACTCGAAACTGCCAAACAAAGGCTCCAAGCCTTGGCCAGCCGCCTAAAGAGATACACAAGAGATAATGAAGCCAGAAGAATAAACCGGCTGTTCGCAACTCAACCTGCGAAAGTGTACGCTCAATGGCAGGGTAATAACAGCGGAGCAGACCCACCAATGCTGGAAACGGAGCAGTACTGGAAAAGTATATGGGAGAGGGAGGCATCACACAACAATGATGCACAGTGGCTGGCGGCTCTGAGAAAGGACCACAGCAACCTCCCTGAACAGAATCCAGTCACCATCACAGCGGCAGACATCCTCAGGTATGAAGAACTGGACAGCACCGGGCCCTGACAGGATCCACGCCTACTGGCTAAAGAAGCTCACTGCACTCCATGAGCGCCTAGCAGCACAAATGAACCAGCTGCTAAGAGATGGGACGCACCCTGAATGGCTTACCGAAGGGCGCACAATCCTGATCCTGAAGGGTCCTGCAAAGGGTACAGTCCCATCCTACTATCGGCCAATAACCTGTCTCTCCACAACATGGAAGCTCATGTCAGGCATCATCGCGGCTAAGATAAGTGGACACATGGATCAATACATGAGCAAAGCACAGAAGGGCATTGGCAGAGGAACCAGAGGAGCCAAACACCAACTCCTGGTTGACAGAACAGTCACCCAAGACTGCAGAGCCCGACACACCAACCTGTGCACTGCCTGGATTGATTACAAGAAAGCATATGACTCAATGCCGGACACATGGATCACTGAATGCTTACAGATGTACAACATCAACAGGACTCTAAGAGACTTCATTGCAAACTCGATGAGGCTGTGGAAAACCACCCTTGAGGCCAATGGCAAGCCACTTGCACAAGTATCCATCAAATGTGGCATATACCAAGGAGATGCTCTGTCCCCACTGCTGTTCTGCATAGGTCTGAACCCCCTCAGCCAAATAATCAACAAGACTGGCTATGGATACCGACTCAGGAACGGGGCCACCATCAGTCACCTCCTCTACATGGATGACATCAAGCTATACGCTAAGAGCGAGCGGGACATCGACTCACTGATCCACACCACCAGGATCTACAGCTCTGACATTGGGATGTCATTCGGGCTTGAGAAGTGCAGTCGAATGGTGACAAAGAGAGGGAAGGTAGTCCACACAGAAGGGGTCTCACTCCCAGAAGGAACAATAGCAGACATTGAGGATGGGTACAAGTACCTTGGAATACCACAGGCAAATGGCAACCTCGAAGAGGTAACAAGGAAGACAGCAACGGCCAAATACCTCCAACGAGTAAGGAAGTCAGCTCAATGGCAAGAACAAGGCCCAGGCAATAAACAGCTACGCCCTGCCAGTGATCAGATACCCTGCGGGAATAATAAGGTGGCCAAAGGAAGAGATACAGACCACAGACGTTAAGACGCGAAAGCTCCTCACCATGCATGGAGGGTTCCATCCCAAATCCAGCACCCTGAGACTGTACGCTAGCCGTAAGGAAGGCGGCCGTGGACTAGTGAGTGTGAGAGCCATTATCCAGGATGAAACATCCAAGATCCACAAGTACATCCAAGATAAGGCCCCAACAGATGACGTGCTCAGGGAATGGGGAACAGAGGAAGACGTGCTGGAGGAGGGACCATCATGGGAGGACAAACCCCTACACGGGATGTACCACCGGAACATAACTGAAGTGGCTGATATCAAGAAGTCCTACCAATGGCTAGAGTGGGCTGGATTGAAGGACAGCACAGAGGCACTCATCATGGCTGCACAGGAGCAGGCCCTGAGCACCAGAGCAATAGAGGCCCAGATCTACCACACCAGACAAGACCCAAGGTGTAGGCTGTGCAAAGAGGCCCCTGAGACAATCCAGCACATTACTGCAGGGTGTAAGATGCTGGCAGGAAAAGCATACATGGAGCGCCATAACTAAGTGGCTGGCATAGTGTACAGGAACATCTGCACTGAGTATGGACTGGAAACCCCGAGGTCAAAGTGGGAAACATGTCCAAAGGTGGTAGAGAATGACCGAGCCAAGATCCTGTGGGACTTCCAGATTCAGACTGACAGAATGGTAATGGCGAACCAGCCTGACATTGTGGTGGTGGACAAACAGCAGAGGAAAGCCGTTGTGGTTGACGTGGCAATACCAAGTGATGGCAACATCAGGAAAAAGGAACATGAGAAACTAGAGAAGTACCAGGGGCTCAGAGAAGAGCTGGAGAAGGCCTGGAAGGTGAAGGCAACAGTGGTGCCCGTGGTCATCGGAGCACTCGGGGCAGTGACCCCCAAACTGGAGGAGTGGCTACAGCAGATCCCTGGAAGAACACCAGACATTTCGGTCCAGAAGAGTGCAGTACTAGGAACAGCAAAGATACTGCGCAGAACCCTCAAGCTCCCAGGCCTCTGGTAGAGGACCCGAGCTCGAAGGATGAGACCACCCGCGGAGGGTGAAGGACAAAGTTTTATATATATATATATATATATATATATATATATATATATATATATATATATATATATATATATATACACATATATATATATATATATATATATATATATATATATATATATATATATATATATATATATATATACACATATATATATATATATATATATATATATATATATATATATATATATATATGTTGCAATATGTTACAATCCCTCCTCTGCAGGTCAGCAAGGAAAGGACCTTTTCACAGCCATTCTAGAGAGGAGAAATTATTACATCACCAATAACTCTTTCAATATATATATTGACATGTGTGTATTGTATTGAGACAGACTTCACAAAAATGTGAACCTACCCTTTAACCCCCATCCCAAAACACAGCGGCACCAATTTTTTGTTGTGAAAAAAAGCATTGTGGACACTAGCTGTGACTGAGCAATTTGAAAATGCAAAGCTACTGATTCCCCTGGAATATTGTACTAGACCTCATGTCACTTTCTCATTTTCTCATGCTTGTAGCTCACAGACCGGTGTGAAGTCTGCTTTCAATAATCAATCTCAAGACGTGGACAAAATTCAAAAGACAGAGGCAGGACCCTGGTGAGAACATGGGCCACTTTGCTGTGCAGAGCAAAAACACTGTATCATGCTTTAGTATATTCATGAGAATGATATTCAGGTTTTGAAAAATGTGTTTCTTTAACTGTACAACCAAAATTAACACACAATTATAAGTCTGTCAAAATATAAACGCAGACACCTACAATAGCTTTACCCTGCAATGTTTCCATTGGTTTCATTTGGAAGCCTAGACTCAATAGGCTACAATCTGTCACAAACCATCTCTTACCTCATCGAAGTATGAAGAAACATTTTGAGGTCAATGAAATTAAGTTTTGAAATGAGTAACGTGCATTAAATATTCAAGCTGAGCTGCTGTTTGACACTGCGAGAGTGTTTAATATACTCGTAGGTGAAACAAGAGGCCTAAAGCCCAGGCCGGTCATCACTTACAGCACAGTTAAATGTAGGTTGAATAGCAAATACCAAAGTAATGTGTTGACGTTCTGAGAGTTGAGGGAAACAAATCTATCCATTTTAGGTTAGTCGGCACAAGGTCATGATGCCGACAGGTTGCAGATAAAATGAAGTGGGCCTATTTGAAGCTTCAAAGTGGCAGCTCATATCTCAAGTTGTGTGTAATGAGTTGGGGACATATTGACAGAATGATGCATGCCTCTTTAGAGGTTAGTCACTGCAGGTTGACCTTGTTGGGTGAACACCAAATCGAGGTTTATTTTATTTTATGTTTTCAGAGAGTTAAGAAGTTTGGCTTACTTTTGTTCCAGTGTTTTGGTCCTTTTAACCAAGACTATATTGTATTCCTCTAAATAGTTGGAGTCACAGTTGTCTTTTAAGATCATCACACATCAGAGGCACTATCTGTGCACTTGATGGAGAAAAAAACTATGGGCTCAGTACTTACTGTACCATTCATCATGAAAACAATATGTGATGTACTATGGGGCTAAACACTTTTTACTCTAAACTATGTTGGTATATACACTTATGCCATTTATTTATGCCTTTCACTCACAAAGGCCACAGCAGAGAAGAGCAGATTTTTGGCCTATTCTCTGACAGACACAGACACATGTCATTTAAAGTGTGTATAAAGGAGAGGCCAGCCTCTCTGGTCTTAAACAAAGATTGATACCAGGTCTATAGGCACTTATAGGTCCATAATGAGAATTGCTACAACAAATATTTTGGGATTTATTCTACAAGTTGAATTCTGCTGGACTGTGACAGTCACATTTTTAGATAAGTAATACAGCAGTGTAAATATTTGTAACCAACACTTTGTACTTGCAAAGGCTCGTGCAGTACATTTGACTAGTTCTTCAGCAGTTCAGTAATTGGTCATCTGTCTGTCCAGAGATGACAGCACCACTGAGGCTTGCGTGCAAATGATCATCTCTCTGTGCAAGGCAAACAGGGAATATTTTACCTGCTGTGTTTCATCTTTTGTGTCTCCTTTCAACTGTGTCTGTTTTTCTCAGCGTAAACATTTAAGTAGATGTGAAGCCATATCAAAAGTCAAAGCTTTTTTTGTAGTTGGACCTTCCTTTGTTGTTGCAATTACATCCCACATGTACAACCCAGTGCTGTGGGCAGTTGATTGACCAGTGTGTTTGTGATGGATTTCTTGCATCACAGCATGCGGAAGTATTCTATTACACTATTACATTCAGATCAGGGAAAAGCTCTCAAGAGCAGGGCACCCAGAGAGATGCAGTGCAGTCTGTAGTGCATTCATATTTAATACTGCATAGGTCTGCCTAACACATCATACCAGCCAGGCCTATTAGCAGGATGAATCTTTTCCTCCCACTGCTCTGTCTCAGGCTATGTGGGAAAAGTGAGCTCTTTTCATTTTGAGGGATGGAGGAGAGGAGCAAGAGTCTCACCTGGAATTGATCATTGTCATGTCAAATCTTAATTTTATCTACAGAAGAGCAGATAATTAGATCTAATTTTACCATAGCTGGCAGGAATTTATGTGTATGACAGCCATCTCTAGGCTCATTATAGCCTGCCACTTCCTGAGATGATGATCTCTCACCGAAGAACAGAACCGCACCCACCTTCCTCTCCTTTCCATTTAAAGCAGTGCTAATCTTCCACTAGAAATGTGCTGCTAGAAATATTTTCAGTTTGTTTCCAGTAAAATAATATTTAATGTTAGATATAACAAAACTGTTGTCAACCTCTAATCAGAGCTCCTTATCTGTTCTGACCCCTCAGGCCTTTCTCATGTTGGAGGCTAGCTGTTCATTCTGAAGGTGCAGGATGAAAAGATGGCACAGCTGCTTGTACCACCAGGTCCAGACAGCTTCCGCCCCTTTAGTCGTGAGTCCCTCAAAGCCATCGAGAGACGGATCGCTGAGGAGAATGCCAAGAAGCCCAAGGGAGAGAAAAGAAAACGCAATGATGACAATGGGCTCAAGCCCAGCCGTGACCTGGAGGCGGGCAAATCACTCCCTCTTCTGTATGGGGACGTTCCTAAAGGCATGGTGTCGACACCGCTGGAGGACCTTGATCCCCACTACTGTAATCAGAAAGTAGGTTTGCTTGATTTCAAACTTGAGCATGAAGTCTAAAGATTGGATGAAAACCTTGAGCACAGAAGAATCAGGATCCAGATTTTGATTTAGATAGAGTATTTAGATTATTACAAAAAATCCTCAGCAAATGCAATTTGCTCAGTTGTTATCACATGACCCAAGTATGAAACTACTGTTTCAAAGGTCAACTTCCATGCTCACATTTTGATTTTTTCTTAACTGTGTTAAGACGTGGGTATTATTTGTGATTTAATATTCTTAAAGAGGCTGGAGGAGAGTTGCACTGAAATGAGGATTGTGTCATCACTGCATGCAGCTGTTATGATGGCAGTGTTGTCATCTATCTAGAGGCTTTGAGTCTTAGATGACAGGAAGACCATATCGCATAGATATTATACATATCTCTCTTTCTCTGTCAGACTTTCATAGTATTAAACAAAGGAAATTTCATCTTCCGCTTCAACGCCGCGCCTGCCTTGTACCTCCTGAGCCCCTTCAACCTTATTAGAAGGATATCAATTAGGATTTTGGTACACTCATATCCTTTCATCAAGATATTAATCTGAAAAGCATGAATCATGTTTATGTTGAGCCCACACTAAATCGGTGGTTACTATCAGTGTGCAAACTATAACATGGCTTTCAGGGGAGCTCACGTTTTTTTTTTTTTTTTTGGGGGGGGGTGACACACACGACTGACTGTGACTCTTGTTGCAAAGAAATATTCATAGCTGCAAGCATGTAGGCCTACTTGCTTTGTGTCATCTGATATATAATAATCCACCACACCAAACCTCCACACGGGTATCAAAATCCAGTATGATACAATACGGCCAACTATAGCAGGGCACAGTATACTCTGCAGAGTGATGTACTATAAACAACGGTTAAAGATACCCATCACATACAGATGAGCACAATCATTTCTCAGTACAATTAAGACATCCCCAGTAGTTCGCACCCTGGGTACTATCCTCTATCCATGAAGGGTGGATTGTATAACTATAACAACACACACATGCATGAGCATTGTAAATACCAACAAAAATAGTCCAGGCTGCCTACAAGGGATCTAGTCTCATCAACACCCATTACATAAAATACAGTGCTAACAGTGAATAATACAGTCAATTGGGAATAGCCTTTATCTTAAAACTGAAGTGACCACAGAGGGTTTTTTCCTGATCTTTGAGTTAAAGTTAGTGACGTTTATGATGTTGCGCCGCCACGCTTCGATGATATGAAGAATAGCATGCATGCCGGTATCTTTATTAGAGTTAATTAGTGATGAATCACCCTCATGCATGAATCATACATTAGTAGCCTAATTTTACACATGATCCATGATTATGAAGATACAGAAAAATAGAAATGCATGGCAAAAACAGCATATTGTCAATATTTTAGAGACCCTCCCTGATTTCACAAATCGTGTTTTCAGGCGAGCTCATGTCTTATTAAGGGGAGGCAAGCTCCCCCTGGCTCACCTTTAGTTGGCACCCTGGTTGCTATCCTCTATCCATGAAGGGTGGATTGTTTATATTGCTACCTTGCATGAGATATGATGACTTATACAAAAAGGTGTTAATTCCCCAATAAAATAAGTGGCTTCCTTGACAACTGCCTGCAAATTGTTCAGTATGGTGATCATGTGCACTATCATTGCCAACTGTGGATTTATGACTCTGAGTCGACCCCCTGATTGGGCAAAGAATGTAGAGTAAGTATCCCATGAATTACACACCGAATCACATACTAAAATCACAGATATTTGACACACAGTGAAAATACAGCTGCGTATTAAATTTAACAGCTGCGTTTTGTCTCCAACAGGTACACATTTACTGCAATCTATACAGTTGAATCCCTCATTAAAATTTTAGCTCGAGGGTTCTGCATAGGGAAGTTCACATTTCTAAGAGATCCCTGGAACTGGCTGGATTTCAGTGTCATTGTCATGGCGTAAGTATTTGCCAAATGTTCAGTCAATTAGAAAAATGCTTGAACAATTGTTACATCTTTTCCCATTGTTACAGTTCCTCAGTATAGAGCCTGAAGGTGCATAAGCAGACAACAAGCACGTTTTGTCAAATGTGTGAAATATGATCATTACTTCAATGTTATGTTCTCATGTAATTCAAAAAGGTCATTTTTAGGTCATAAAGGATAAAGCTGGTGTTACTCTATTTTTTTTTTCTTACAGTCATCAAATCCCAAACCAATAATGCATTAAAACATCTCTCAAAACTTTCCGATTTCCCTACCCTGGCTGTACCACTCAAGCACCACAAGCCCATCCTTTCCTACTAAAGATGTAAATCTTTTAAAGTGGCTCACAAATATATCGTTTTTTAGCAAACATTTGGCAAACAGGAATGAATAGTGCATTTGGCACTATTTTCAGCTGTGGACTGACGGCAGCAGGGCGGTGTATGTCAGTTTGGCTCAAAATAAACTACAGTACTCATGTTCATAGTAATGAAGGAACATGTCACCCAGTGCAACAGTGCTCATTTATGTGTTTTTGGACAACAATGGAGGTCTACAGTACAAAGGAATAAGCCATATCAGGCTTTGACAACACAGACAATAGTTGTTAGTTCAAACAATTCATTGTTGGTTTTGGTATTTTTATGGGATTTGTCGAAAATAAGAACAATATAGAAAATCACCAGACTTATCCTTTAAGTTTGTATCATATGGGACCTGGTGCATATCTTATTGCTCATCACATTCACCTCATAATCATTTTACCTTCACCAATGTGCCTGCCTCAGTTTATAATGTTTGACTGCTTCACTTGATGCTGTATGTACTAAAATGTAATCATGTAGTTTATCTGATTGTTGGCTTCATTGTGTTACATGTATTGTTGTCTCAGTCAATATCCCATAGTAATTCTAAGTTTCCCTGCAGGTATGTAACAGAGTTTGTAAATCTAGGCAATTTTTCAGCTCTTCGCACATTCAGAGTGCTGAGAGCTTTTAAAGCTATTTCAGTTATCCCAGGTAAGCAGTAGGTGTAAGTGCATGTTAGTTAGCCTCTTGCACGATTTTCTGTTGCCCCTCAACCTTCCCTGCTACAATTAACTCCCCTCCTGCAACTGTCATGACATGTATGCGGGATGCTCCCTGACCCCACCCGTCCACCTCCCTAATCACAGATATGTCACAGAGTTGTTTCAGTAATCTGAACATCCACAATCCTAAACACAATCTTGGGCATCCCAGGTGAGAGCTAGTTCAAATGGTTGTGTATTCAGGTCTTTAATGGTTTAATGTCTGTTTGACATTCATGTGCAGTGTAGCCACTGAAATCAGGAATCTTAAGCAGCAAAATTAAAGATTTGAAGTTCTTGTGTGTTTTCCCTCCTATAGGGGAATAATAGATTTAGTTTGCATAGTTACTCTGTAAGATCTGTGGCATTTGCTTATGCCTTTTGAACAATCTGCTTCTTGTGTTTCTTGCACTGATGCTTCTGAGTGGACTATTCCTTCTTCCTACTGCCATTTGCTGCTCTTTGCTTGTGGTTAATGAAGGCATAATGTTGTGGTTAGGGTGTGTCCCATTACTGTTGCATGTACATCATCATTGACATGCATGATCTTTGCCTGTGTTAATTTCTTCTGTCTGATTACCACCTTGATTTTTGACTGATAAACAGCCTCCATGTTGTAAAAAAAAAAATGAGAGCAAAATGTTATCAAAATGTAGTGGCTAAAGACTTATTTTTCTCTAGTATTTCTAGTGTTTGCTTTTAAAACCTCACATAATTGTGAAAGATCTGTATCTCATGGCTTAGATGATACTGGAAAAAAGAATGAATGTGTTACTTTAAAAGGGAACTCCACCGTTTTCACACATCAAAGTCTGTTTACAGGTCTTGGGGAGCACTACTGTATATGTGAAAAAGTTGTATAAAGCCTTTTGTGGTTACAGAGGGAGCTGCACTCTGACAAATTGGTCCGGAGACTACAAGTTTGAAAATGAAAAAAATCTGGGTGTGTGGAGCTAGAAAGAAGTGAGCTTGCGAGACCTCTGTAGCTCGCTCCTCATTTCTCCATACGGCTAGAGGCTTGAGGCTACATTAGCCGTTACTAGAATAACACACCCGAATCTCCAACATAACTGTCTGGTAGTCGCGTTGCATTGTGTGTAATGTAGAAGAAAAATGCAACGCGTGGAATAAAAAAAGTTGTCACATGACCGCATGGTCGCAACAGTTACTGGTTCGATTCCAGCCAGTGACCTTTCTTGCATGTCATACCCTTCTCTCTCCCTGTTTCCTGTCTAACTCTTTACCAGTCACTGTCAAAATAAAGGCAAAAAATAATCTTTAAATTGGTGGAGTGCCCCTTTAAAGACACAGCTCATTGGCATCACTTTGTATTGTTTGCACGTGCCTGCTGTTAATGTTGTCTTTTAATTGACTACTTAGAATAACAAGTGATACTGTATCTGGCAGGCCTGAAGACCATCGTTGGTGCATTGTTCCAGTCAGTCAAGAAGCTTGCCAATGTGATGATCCTCACTGTCTTCTGCTTGAGTGTCTTCGCCCTCATAGGGTTACAACTGTTTATGGGCCATTTAAAGCAAAAGTGTGTACTGAAGCCAGTAAATTTCACCTCAAATGGTACCATGAATGAAACAGACTTTTGGAACTCGAATGAGTACTTGCTCGATAAGCGTGAGTATTTAATTTTCCTCTGTTCTACTTTGAGTTGGTCACAACTTGATCCTGCACAAAAAAACCCACAAACCATTAAAATGTAACTTGTATAATACCTACTTTATTGGGGTAGACAAAACATTAGAAACACTAGAAACAACATTCAGTATAATGACAACCAAAGTCCTCGCCACAGACAGCAAAACTGTGATTTTCCTTCTTTCCCCATCAGGTAATCATTATTACATTCCAGGCAAACGAGATCCATTGCTTTGTGGAAACGGCAGTGAAGCTGGGTAAGCTTATTCCCCAACTACTATTAAACTGGATACAATATACAGTAGAATGAATGTAATCCTTATATAATGCATCTGCTTCTGTATTCACATTACTGTACAGTGTGAATAAGGGGAGGTGCGATTCCTTCTGAGCTTCACAGACTCTCACTGACACTGTTTGTTGCAGGCAGTGTCCGGAGGGGTTCATTTGCCTCAGAGTGGGAAGGAACCCAGACTATGATTACACCAGCTTTGACTCATTCGGTTGGGCCTTCCTCTCTCTGTTTAGACTGATGACACAGGATTACTGGGAAAACCTTTACCAGCAGGTAGGCAGTGTAATTAGAACGACTGGAAGAACTTTTCCAGGCATATAATACACGCATGTATATATGACTTTCAGTAAACACTTTTTTGATCAAGTGGCAAGAATATCAATTACTAAATGCTTTACATAAAATAAATATACAGTAAGAGATAAACACAATAATAAAATGATAATTCATTATTAACAATTAAAACTTAGAAGAGAGTTAATGGCCCAAGTGTGGAATCTGGGGAACCCCAATAACCACAGAAATTGTTCTTTTTTAATGACATGAATATTACCAATTTAAATCAAATCGGGAGAATCCCACCCAATGTCTAAAGGTACCCATGACTGTTATTGGACAAAAGTACATATTGAGCAGGAGTAACCAATTTTCTAGTGTTATGTATTTTGTCAGTCAATTTAAGTCAATTTAAAGATCCCTGTTATCTGTAATGAATGAGTGAGTGTGTGTCTGTAAAGCCTGTTTCACATTGCCATGTGGCAACTACCTACCTGCAAGAGCATTCCCCAAAACAAGCAAAGCGTTTTTAAAAGCGCCTGCTGCTGCTATGGTCCAAGGCTGCGATGACAGGCAGGTGCTTCAGTGAACGTCATAGCGTTAGTAGAACTGGCAGAGCAAAATCTGTGCGCGTTCATATGGGCGGCATTATGCTTCGTATACCCCTACCGCTGTGATTGAAACCGCTTCCTCTCTGCCGCCTTCCCCTCACTGAAATGACTGGAGGCGGCGAGTTACCACATGGCAGTGTGAAAGCCCCTTAAGATTAACACTGAAATGATGAAAAGCACAAGTGTTAATTCTGTTTCTTGGTTTTGTCATAGAAATATTGAGCCCTGGTATTTTTAACAGCTGTGTTAAATTGCTTAATAATATCCTTTTGAACATCAAGATGAACAGTTAATTTAGTCCAGATTTTCCTGTGTAGCTCTGTTTTGTATGAAGCTAATTACTTATCCTTAAGTGCCATTATGGGTCTTCCTTGGTCCTTTGGTTACTCAGTGACCCTGTGAGACCTACCACCCTGTTTGGTGGCAGGTTGATGACATGTTTGACCTCATGTACGGTGGAGGATGCTGTGTATGTACTGTCTGCTTCTCTAAATACGTAAACAGGGAGAGCTTGCTGTGTTAAGGAGGGGCCCTGTCAAAGACAAAGTATTCTCACATTATAATGTTAACAAAAGTGTTCAAACAAATCTCTAAATCAAGTGCAGGTGCATCTTGGTCAGAAGGAACAAAGATGAGTCCCACTGTGACTTAGGCAAACACAACTTGAATGACCCCAAAGGCAAATACGTGTCAACTGAATGGGCCACTGCTTATCATTGTAATATCAGCAAGTAAAGCAAACAGTAATACAACAAAGCTCCCATGAGCAAATCTTTTTAGCGCTGTGTGTAATTGGGTAGCATTACCTGTTTGATCAACAAGTCTTTTTATGTCAGTGGTATGGGACAGTGATAGCTGTTTTTTTTTTCTATTTTTTTATTTTTTACTTTGATAGACAACCATATTCAAAGCCAAATTTGACAATCCTTGAATAAATAAAAGTAAACACTGTTAGTACAACTGTGGCTGTATAATAACCAGAGCAACAGCAGGAAAACAGTCAAATGTCAAGCCTCTATCCTGATTCAATAATCTCCCTAGTGAGTTGCGTTCACAGTCAACATTGTACTGCAGCATGGCATATGAATCTGCATAGCAAACTCATTTTGTTATGCAGCTCACAAATTGACAGATTGGCCTGATGGTGTCACTACAGCAAATTTCACAGGGTATTTCATTTAATGAATTCAATTATATTCAATGTCATGTGGGTTTCTTACTCTTGAGAATATGAATGAGTTTATCATGCTAATCTGGATATTATTTCTCAAAATATATTTGTCACAGACAAACAAATGGTGGGACAGAGGCAATTATGTAAATGCTGCTGCTTGGTGGAGTTACAGCCACAATATCATAATGATAATGATATGCCTAACCTACAGCATACAGTATAGCACAAAGCAGACAGTTTACACATTTACAATTTACAGAAAGGCAAGAAAATAAGAAATGTAATGTGGAATTAAGACACACAAGATTAAAAGAAGAAGAAAAATTCATTAGTATATGAAGTATTAAGTATAAGTATACCAGTACATTGTTTATTTTCCTTCCAGACGTTGCGGGCAGCTGGGAAGCCCTACATGATCTTTTTTGTGCTGGTGATATTCCTCGGTTCCTTCTACCTGATCAACCTGATCCTGGCTGTAGTAGCTATGGCCTATGAGGAGCAGAGCCAGGCCACCATAAAGGAGGCTAAGGAAAAAGAGGAGGAGTTTCAGGCCATGCTTGAGCAGTTGAAACGGCAGCAAGAAGACGCTCAGGTACAGGACAATCCAAGATCCCCATATAGCTCGATGTCATACCATCGCTCCAGCACATTGATTAAGAGGACTGATTCCAATGAAATAACATGAAGTTGGGATGCATGTTGTTTTTAGTACTAGAACGTTAGTTTTTACAAAAGACATCTGAGGGGGTCAAGTTTATTTCCTAGCAAATGCATCTGTGGAAGTTAACTTTCAGCTGCTTACAAGATAGGCTAAGTGTCGCAGATCCTTTACTTAAGTCAAAATTGAAATACCACACTGTAAAAATACATTACAAGTAAAAGTCCTGCATTGAAAATGTTACTTAAGTACTATCTATCTATCTATCTATCTATCTATCTATCTATCTATCTATCTATCTATCTATCTATCTATCTATCTATCTATCTATCTATCTATCTATCTATCTATCTATCTATCTATCTATCTATCTAGGTAATTTGCTCTGTATGTTCTCTGGGAATTTGGGGTTTACATTCTATAATTAAAAACTTACACATGATGTATTAAATAGGCTGATTCCAGTATTTTTAGACTCAGTATATCTAAATTTGACTAGTTTTAGACCAATGTATAAAACAAATTAATGATTCAGCATTTCTCAACCAGAATTTCAGGCTTTAAAATAGCATTTAGACCTTAATGATAGGAAATAAATGTTACACAAAATATTTAACACACAATAGTAAATGAACTCTTAACTTGAGCTAGAATACAAGAAAAATCCAAGTAATTAAAACATCTACAGAAGGGGTGGTGGTGGGGGTCTTGGACTCATGACCTCAGTATTTCTAAAATCCTGGCTATGGCCACCCTGACTATTATATATTACATTAACTATTATTTTACTATTTTGTATCTACAATCTTAATCTGGGAGCCTATCTAGTAACTAAAGCTTTCAAATATGTGTAGCTGAGTAAAAAGTACATCATTTCCATTTGAGCTGTAGTGGAGTAGAAGGGTAAAGTAGTAATTCATTGGCATTTTGATGCTTTCTTTCAAATAAGCTGCTACCCAACCATTTTTTTTATGACTATAAGACATATTCTGTTTCTTCCTTCCTGCCATCATTTAAATTTTCTGGCTAATTACCATATCACTGAAAGACACACCTGTGCAGATTTCCAAAACCTGTTTTTTAATGGGATATTCCAAAAGTCCAACTATAAAAAAGGTAAAAATGTAAATGTCCTCAGCATATTCCATGTTGTGTGCATGATGGTGAATATATGTGGTTCTCACTTATAATGGAAATGTTCTGTTAAGCTGGAAACTGAACCCAAAGTTCTCCATGCAGTTGAACACCTCTGACACAGTGTCAGCAAAAACTGGACAATATAAGAATCACAAAGATCCATTCCACCTGTTTACCCTCCATTGTCCTCTCTCTCCTCTTCTAGGCAGCAGCAACTGCAGTTGCTGCAGAGAGCGGAGAGGTTGCTGACAAAATTGGTGGCATTGAGAGCTCCTCTGACACCTCCAAGCTCAGCTCCAAAAGTGCCAAAGAGAGACGCAACAGGCGAAAAAAAAGAAAGGAGGGCAAAGGGGCTGATGAGAAGTTTCCTAAATCCGAGTCACAGGACAGTATGAAGAAAGCTCGCTGCCGCTTCTCTGTGAATGCAAACCTGCTCAACTATGAAATGAAATGCTCATCCGCACATCAGGTTCAGTACGATCTGTCATTATGATTTGTCTATGAAAACAGTGATATTCTGTTACCTATAAATCTTGAACTGTTGCCCTGCTTTCAGCTTAATATGTCCCTTCTCAATTCTAAAGCCCCATTTATGCAGTATATTTCCAATTATTTTTACTTATGTATCTTTATTACGGTAATTGTGAATCAGTCAATCAGAATCAGAATCAGAATCAGAAATACTTTATTGATCCCTGAGGGGAAACTCTTTTGTTACAGCAGCTCACTATCATGTCAGTGCACACAGGAATAGAAGTACTAAGCAAAAAATATAATACACTATAATACAGGTCAGAAAATAAATTAAGTACCAAGTGGGTATAAGTATAAAATAAGTGTGAAGTACAAAGTGGGTTTATCGGTTGAAAAGTAATAGTGCATGAACTGTCAAGTTAAGTGTAGCTATTAAGATTATAATGAGACGGAGGATATTGCACAGCAGTAATAGAGGTATGAATAAATATCAATATCAATAAATAGGGAATTTTAAACTGAAAAGAGTATAAAATTCCAAGAATGCTAAAATTCCAATAATTAGACATTAGTTAGACATTTCAACTTAATATCAAATTTTTTCAATACAAGTAAATTAATTCTGTTGTCTTTCAACCTATTCAGATTACTTTTTCAGAAGACAGTGTATTTAAATCACCTCCATCACTTAACATTTATGAATAACCCTATAATAACTAATGTCAGAGTCTATCTACTGTATGTTTAAACTTAACACATCCATCCAAGAACTACACTTTCAATTGTTCTCAAAGAAATTCTGTTAATGGAGAACAAATACAATCCAGTAGACTCTACAGAAATGGCTTTAAGTCTAATTCCTCATTTAACCCTCTTGGATTTAAAGTGCCCAGTTTGGAAATCCAGAATGCCTCCCTCTTAAGAAGCAACTTCTCCAAATCTCCAGTTTACAGTCCCACATTGGCATAAGCTGTAATATTCAATGTCAACAATGTCTTTTTCAGTTTGACTTGCAAAATAATATAAAAAGATGCAGGAGAACTCAAAACTCCAGTCTGTGTTCTCTTAATTGAATGGCAGATATGTGTTGTGTTTGTCAATAAGAAGACTCATTGGCTTTTGTTAAGCTCTTTGCAGAGCTCAAAGTGAGTGACAGGCAGGAGAAGCAAATGGATTGATAATGTGATTACCAAGCTTTGACTTACATTACAGCCGTTTGAATGGCAGATAGTTGTAAGCAACGCCAGTGTCCAAGTGTTAGATTTTAGAATATTCGATATGTGTGTCATTCACAACATATATATATATTCAACATATATATTTGCTGACTTTTCTGATCCTATTGAGTTGCTAACAAATGTTGTGATTACTTTCATGTCGTGCAATTAAGCCCAATGCAACATTTATTTCACTGCTATCACAATGACATTTTTTTCTTTTCATCGTCATCATCGTCATCTTCTTCTTCTTCTTCTTCTTCTTCTATGTCTTCATCAACTTCTTATGTTCTTGTCAATGTCAATCATCATCAAGATGCATTTTTCATTTATCATCATTATGACCATCAATATCACCATTATCATCATCTTTATCTATTTCTTCTTCATCATCATGACTATCATCCTTACCATTCTCAGTCATCACCAACATGTATTTTTAATTTTGCAGTTTCCTTACAATGCTCACCGACATCATTTTGACCATCGATATGCAATATTTTCATCACCTCACCACAGAAATCACTTTTATTTCATTTGTACGTATGACGATCATTGTCATCACCGTTCTTTCCCCTTTACGATCAGCATGTATCATGTATCCACTGAAGACTATCTTTCTCTCCTAGTCCTTTCTGAGTTTTCGTGGACCCCTGTTCTCATCTAGACGGAACAGCAGGACCAGCCTTTTTAGTTTCCGAAGCCAAGCACAGGACGTGGGCTCAGAAAATGAGTTTGCAGATGATGAGAACAGCATTTTTGAAGACAACCTGAGTCGGAGGGGCTCTTTGTTTCTTCCCCGAAGTTGTGATCGACGCAGCAGCAGTATGACCCAGTGCAGCTTCTTGTCACATCGCCTACTTCCACCCAATGGGATCAGGCACAGCTCAGTAGACTGCAATGGGGTTGTGTCTCTGGTGGGTGGGAATTCACTTCCATCGTCACCTGTGGGGCTCCTTCTGCCTAAAGTGACAGTAGATATGGCCTCCACCGGAGACAATGTAAGAAAGGGTTGTCTAGCCCTTATTGGCCTTATTTCATTTGCACATAGCTCTATCTATTTCGGTTTTCTTCTTTTACTTTGTCTTTTCCTGTCTGACTCACATTGTGTGTTGTAGCCTACCTTCATGTTCAAAGACCATACCAGTGGCTTCTCTGCAGCCACTGGATTCTATCTTAGTTTTGCATTTTAGCATGCATACATTTGCTAATTAGCACAAAACACAATGTACAGCTGAGGCTGATGTGAATGCCATTAGTTTTGCAGGTATTTGGTACCAAGTATTAGTAACAAACATTAGTAACAAATTAAGTTTGTCTTGGTGGTTGCGCTAGAGGAAAAGTCAGGGGATCACCAAAGGCATTAGGATTTATCCTCTGGGCACCATATCTGTACCAAAGGTCATAACCATTCATCCAAAAGTTGTCGAGATATTTCACTTAAAGCCAAAAATGTCATCAGGCCACTAGCATATCTGAAAATATAAACAATTTTCAAAATTCTTTTGCAAGCTTTAAGGATGAAGCGGCTGATATAATGCCTATTTCCATCTGTGAAACACTGCTGCGAACTTTCAGTGACACACAGGAAGGGAAGTGTTTCACAAGACTTCTCACCACCCTTCTTAGACACTAACTTTTAACTGGTAATGCTGTTTTTAAAGATCAGGAATGACAAAAACAAATGTTCTTACCATTACACTTTTGTTTCTCAATCCACTATGACTGACAAGCATAACTGCGGCTTCTGACCAGCTGAACAGTTATCACCTGGTATAGAAATATGCAACTTTCTAATGCACAATTCCCTTTGCTTGTTATTTACTTTTACTTTTGCAGCTTTGCACTGTGATTCAAAATACTGACATGTTTAGTCATGTTTGTAGCTGCTCTACATCCATAGTAAAATGTAATTTATTTTCTGCAACATAATTGCATCTGTAACAATGGTTTCTATCTCCAGGCTGACACCACTGACACAGAGTACAGACAGGCCGGTGGAGGAACACACCAGGAGTTTATGGACTTCCTCGAGGGCCCAGAGGCCAGACAGAGAGCTCATAGTATAGTTAGTGTTATAACAAGCACAATGGAGGGTAGGTATCATACACCATGGCATGTGTATCCTATCTTGATTATAGGATTATATATTTTGGGTATATTTTGGGTATTGAAAGGATAAATGGTACGTTCAGATTTTAAAAAAAATGTTTTTGTTTTGCCATCACTTGTGTGCATCAGAGCTTGAAGAGTCGAGGCAGAAGTGTCCTCCTTGCTGGTACAATTTTGCCCACACCTTCCTCATCTGGGAATGGTGTCCAGCATGGCTGAAGTTCAAGAAGGTGGTTAAACTAATTGTGATGGATCCATTTGTGGACCTAACCATCACCATCTGCATTGTACTCAACACTTTGTTTATGTCTATGGAGCATTATCCAATGACCAGGGGTTTCACCCGCATGCTGACTGTGGGCAATCTGGTGAGTGGACTGTTGAGTGTAAAGTACTAAAAATGTGAGGTGAGGTATCATGTTTCTAAATGGTCAGTATTTCTCTTTTCTTTTGTTTAATAAAAGGTATTCACTGGCATCTTCACGGCTGAAATGGTCCTCAAGATCGTTGCTTTGGACCCATACTATTACTTTCAGGAGAGATGGAACATTTTTGATGGAATCATTGTCAGTTTAAGCTTGATGGACCTTTGTTTGGAAAAAGTGGGTGGCATGTCTGTTCTGAGATCATTCAGACTGGTAAGTCTTATGTGTCGTAGTCAATATGTCCAGGTGCATTTTGAGTGCAGAAACGTGTGTAATTACTAATTTTTCTTTTCTTTTTACAGCTGAGAGTATTCAAGTTGGCTAAATCATGGCCCACTCTTAACACACTGATCAAAATAATTGGTAATTCAGTGGGGGCTTTGGGCAACCTGACGCTGGTGCTTGCCATTATCGTCTTCATCTTTGCTGTGGTGGGCATGCAATTGTTTGGAAAAAACTACAAGGACTGTGTGTGTAAAATCTCTGACGACTGCACTCTGCCCCGTTGGCACATGAATGACTTCTTCCATTCATTCCTCATTGTGTTCCGAGTTCTTTGTGGAGAGTGGATAGAGACCATGTGGGACTGTATGGAGGTGGCTGGGACGACCATGTGCATTATTGTCTACATGATGGTCATGGTTATTGGAAACCTTGTGGTACATTATCCTCTCTTATGGTCAATTCATGAGTTTAACTTGTCCAACTCTAGTAGATTTAGCTGATTGATGTAAAGAATAACCACCCATGATGCAGTTTTATAGCTACACATGTTTTTCTGTTATCATAAAGTACAATAGATAAAAGATAATGCACTCTTACATAAAGTCATGTCATTATCTGATAGGTGCTGAATCTGTTCCTGGCGTTGTTGCTGAGTTCGTTCAGTGCTGACAACCTGGCAGCAACGGAAGATGACAGCGACATGAACAATTTGCAGGTTGCCATTGGACGGATTCACAAAGGCATTGCCTTCGCCAAGTCCCTGATTCGAAGCAGCTGCAACAGTGTTTGTCTCGGGGATAAGAAGAAAGGGAAGGATGAGGACAAATCTCTGGATGAGCTAAACAAACCTTTAGGGCCGAATGGTGTCCCCAACCATACCATCAAAGACTTTTCTAAAAATGGCAACGGGGATGTGACTGGAGTGGACAAAAATGGAGACAAGTACATAGTCAGCAGCAAGAGTGATGATTCTATAATGTCTTTCATCAACAATGCTAGTCTGACTGTCACTGTTCCGATCGCTGTGGGAGAGTCTGACTTTGAAAACCTCAACACGGAGGACTTCAGCAGTGCCTCATCTGATGCAGCTGGATGCCATGAGGTAAGGATACTCTTTAAAACCAAGTCTTACCAGCTATATCACAAGCACACTGATGTTAATGATGTGTGATGGATGACAAAGTATTTTTAGTGTTGGTTGTGATTCTTGGCGAAAGTATCTGTTGTTGTAGCTAAGTTGTATCATCCGTCGCAGTAGTCATGTTGAAGCACTTTGCCCAGAGTCGATGGCAAAGGTATGAGCGTGTGACGTGATGTTTCCCCTGAAGATCCCATATACCACAACCCTTTAACGTGGAGAGGCGATATAGACAGGAAAATACCAGTGTGCAGATTACATTATGTGCCATTTAAGTCTGAGTGCTTGGGAGCTGAATCCTCCTCTAAAGAGGGCTGTTTGCTTTGTGTTTGAGAAAAGCTTAAAGTAAAAAAAAAAAAAAAAACAGAAGCACACTGACTCTCTATTATATGATTGTTGCAATGTTATTGTTGCAAATTTACATATTTATTTACTTTGGTACTTTTTCAAATTTTGTCTCAGCTTTTGCTAATTTTGCCTACAGGCAATATTTTATGTGAGGATTTGTAAGTAAAGTCATCATTGCTGCTTGCTTGCTGCTGCACAGATGCTCTCAAAGTTTTAGGAGACTCATAAGAACATTTTACTATACATTACACTCATGGAGATTGCCTGCCTCATTTACAATAACCACCCAATAACTTTTTTTTTTTAGAAGATCACTCATCCTTTTTTGGCCTTACTTCATTCACCCTCCAGTCCTGAATTTGTATTTGGTTGATTATGGAATATTTAGAAAACGTTTATTAATTTGATTTAACTTAAATTAATTTTCGCTTCATTTTCTGGGGTTTTGACAAAATTGCAAATGGATTTTGCATCATCATATGAAATCCATTGAACTAGAACGATGCACTGACCAACCAGGATATATGTAATCTGAAAATAACATTCATAATGGGATGATGACAACCCATCTCTGGTTCGTAGTGATTTTCTGATTTCAGCACATACATTTCTGCTAACCATGCTTTAGATAATTCAAAGTGGCACTTAATATTCCAAAAGAAACATAATACTGAATGTTCCACAGTTTACTCGTGATGTTGTTGAAGCACTTCTGACAGAAATACAATGGATGGATTGAAGCACAAACTATCAACAAGTTCACGTTAGCGCTCACAGTATATCGCAGTATCACATGCTTACATCATTTCCTGCACTGCATTAGCTGGTCCCAGGACAGCCAAGTGCTTCTGCATTCTCCAGGAAGGCATTCAAGCTGTTCTCATCTACCAGCTATTAGGAGACACACCCTTTAGAAAGCCATACAACAACAGGCTGAAGGAGAGACCATGTGGCTACTGTACAACACCGCCAGACTTCAAATCTCCAATGATTTTTAGATATTTCTGCCTTATTAAATGTACTTTGTTTTTGTATTTCATAGGACTGGCTGCATAGGACAAATACTGTGCATACTTTGTGTGTCTCTAATTGGCTAAGCAAACATTTGACAATTAAAAGAAGTTATGCTGGGCAGACAGTTGTAGTGGGGTTTTTTAAAATTATTATTTAGACTGCAGAAAGAGGACATGCAGATGCATTTTCATGTCTACATTTAAACATAAGATTTGTTTAATCTTGTTACAGCAAGTTTTCAGTTCAAACTTGAACTGAAAACATGTCAGTGATTCTTGTGAAGTCCTTCTTACCAACAGCCTTAAACAAGACATGCAGCTGACATCTGTTTCAGTGGCAGTTAAAGCCTCCCAATTACACATGTCTTGTGCAAGTCTCTTGGCATTTGTTTTTTATTATTATTTTTGTATGAAAATAACATTTTGAAGAGATATGGAGTGCATGAAGTGTATGGACAGACAAGTGCTCAGCATGTCAGCCCCTCACATTTGCCATAGCTCTATTATATTTGCTCATCTAACACTGGTTTTACTTGGCTTCATCTGAAGATTATAGATGACGATGGCCAGTTCAGCTCCTCTGAGGGCAGCACAGTGGACGGTACTACAGGCAAGGAGAGAGTAGAGTCTGTAGACTTTGAACTTGAAGAATCTATGGAACCTGACGCCTGCTTTCCTGACGGTGAATAGTACTACAACAACTGCGACTACTTAACCTACTACAGCCTTGGTATTAATCTAATACTGCATATTACATTGGTAAATCAACCATCCCGTCTTTGTCTCTGTTCAGGCTGTGTGCAAAGGTTCCAGTGTTGTCAGGTAAATGCAGATGTGGGCTGGTGGAAGGTGTGGTGGACGCTAAGAAAGACCTGTTACCGGATTGTGGAACACAACTGGTTTGAGAGCTTTATCATCTTCATGATCCTGCTCAGCAGTGGAGCACTGGTAAGTCCGTGCATGAAGAAAAATGTCACTAAACTTGTTTGTAAACATCCGATTTCACTGCTCTCATGTATTTACATATTGTATCTGGCTTCTCTCGTCAAGCAGTAGATTCTCAAACTACTGTGTTATTGAGTTAACCCTGTCCCACCTTAGTCTGTTCTCACTGCTATGGTTTGTTACAAATATAGAATGTCGCATGCAAAGTAAAGTAAAATGTATTTATTTTATTTGTATTCATATACACAAATTAATTACTCACTGTAATTGTCTTCACATCCAGGCATTTGAAGACGTCTACATAGAGAAGAGGAAGACCATTAAAACGATGTTGGAGTTTGCAGACAAAATCTTCACCTACATCTTCATTCTAGAGATGTTACTGAAGTGGGTGGCGTATGGATATGCCAAGTATTTCACAAATGCCTGGTGCTGGCTGGACTTCCTCATTGTTGATGTAGGTTGAAACACCTCTGCTTACACAGAAACACACTTATTTTTTTAAACAATTCCTGGGTTGTTTGTTTTATGAAAGGCATGCTGGAGTATCGGACAATGTTCTCTTTAAACTGAGCGTAATGTGTCTCCTCCACTTATGATGTGACATCTGTGTGTGCATGTGTTCTAGGTCTCACTGGTCAGTATGGTAGCCAATGCCATTGGATATTCTGAACTTGGTGCCATCAAGTCTCTGAGAACCCTGCGAGCTCTGAGGCCCCTGAGAGCCCTGTCACGGTTTGAAGGCATGAGGGTAAGAGTCACTGGATTTCTTGGAAATGCTTGTTGTCAAGTTTGTTGCCCATGAAGTTATTGAGGTATTGGGAAAAATTTCATCGGTGGGTTTAATAAAGGAAACCTTGCAGACTGTAGGAAACGCTTTTTTCATGTGCACTCCAACGATCAAAACAGGCTACAGTCCATCTGTCATACTGATGAACCTGGTTATTATCTCTGATTAACAGTAGTTTTCCAACATTTTGTTTTTAAATGCCTTCAAATTCCTTCATATCAGATTGGCATGTGCAAAGTGGAGAAACAGTACAAAACAAAATAACACAAAAACAAAGATTACACGGCCTATCATGAGTCACAAACCTTTTTAGTGTCCTCTGGAAACACTTCCATTGTTGTTTTGTGTTTGCAGTGCGTTCATGTATTTCCTATTAGGGTATAACTGTGTTTGTTTACTGTCTAATAAAGAACATATTCATTTTAGTTTCGGTCTAATTTGATACAAAGTACGGCTTATTACATCTTATTAGTGTACCGTAAAATAAAGTGTGACCTGCTGCACATGTGTTGTCAAATTAATGAAGATGTTTCTTAATTTGCTTGTGTTTTGTCTATTTGCATGTGTTTTCTTAAGTTGCACTTTGCCCTTGTTGGCAACCTTTTTTAAGTCCCCTAAAATGTCAGACCTTGACTTTAATGACTGTGCAAAGTTTGTCACTAGAGATGTGTTTTCACATTCCTCTACCAAAGGGGGAGATGTCTGTGCACTCCTAAAATCTTAGATTTAAACATACTCTGGGCAAGCTAGATTTGGGAAGTCACAAATTTGAAATTGCAATGCCACCGGCAAAGAAACCTGAAACCTCCAGTGCAGAGTGGACTTGTCAGTACAGAGAGCGAGAGTTTGCACAAGTTAGCGTAGTGAAAGTTTTGACTGCAAACATGGTAGAGTGCACAGTTTTTGGATGTAAATCAGACCCTGAAGCTTCCTTCCAGTATCGATTAACGTTATAACAATGTGAACATACTGTAACATCATAGCACATATAACCACTAACGCTGTGTCAGCCACTGCCAGTTACAAGCTAACAAACAACATAAACAAATAAAATATGCTAATTACACCTACCATTCTGATATGTCTGCTAGTCACTTTCTTGGTGAGAGTTACAGGGTAAAACAGCTAGCCTGGCTCTGTCCAAAGGTAAAACAGATCTGCCTACCAGCACCTCTAATTAACACTTTATATCGCAGTTGTTTACTCCATACAAAAACAGAAGTGTAAAAACAACAAGTTTTTTTAGGGAGTTATGTGCTGTACTATTTTTTGGCTTGGAGCAGTGACTTCCTGGAGTCTTCATTGGTTGCCTTGAAACCTCACAGTGAAGACAATACTCCAGGACGTCACTGCTCCCCGGCAAGAAATGGTCTGGTACATAACTCCCCATAAACACTTTACACTTTGGTTTTTGTACAAATTAAACAAATGGATACAACATGTAAAGTTGTGTGCTTTAGAGGTGCTGGCAGGTGGATTTTGTTACATTTTGATAGAGCCAGGCTAGCTGTTTTGCCTTATTTCCAGTCTTTATGCTAAGCTAAGCTAAACTGATCATCTCCTGTCTCCAGCTTCATATTTAACAGATAGATAAGAGTGGTCTTCCCATCTAACTCTCAGCAAGAAAGCTATTAAACCTATTTCCTAAAATGTCAAACTAGTGGTGCCATGTCTGTTGTAACAAAAATAAAATCATATTTTTACTACATCTCATACCATTGCAATATTTTGCTGTGCAATGCAAGCATGGTCTAAATGGGGTTTGATAACTTATGTAAGTGAAGGGGGATGGTTGTCGGCTGCTGAAATCAATGTAGCATGTATTGATAGTTGCTTTCATATTGTGGTGGTCTAGATTTACAGCACTGTTAAGATGATGGTCTTTCCTCACTTGGTAGCCAGTGAATTCCCTCATGTGCATGAACAGCTTTTCATATGCATCCATAGCGCTACATTAGTTTCTGTTGTAATTTCACTGTTTTGGATATTGTTTGCTGGGTTCTTTAACATGAGTTCTTCATGTTTTATTTATGTTTCTGTTTACAGTAAGCACATTTTGTGGTGCCCTACCTCTACAAGGTGTTCTGTTTTAATGGGTCTCTAAAATGTAGTTGTACCCCACTAAAACCACTTTTAGATACACAGCTTCAATCTCAAGCCTCCTCTCCTAATTCTTTTCCCACCTTTACCATGATTTGAGCTTTGGTGTTAGTTATAGCTGTGATGAGCTCATGCTGTTGTTTATGTTGTCACTGAAACATTCACTCTTGTGTTTTCCTATTCTCACCAATTAACAGAGTATATACAGTGTTGTGTGTGATCTCTGCCTGCTGTACAGATGGGTTATGTTTGTGTGTTTGTGTGCAGGTGGTTGTCAATGCCCTTCTGGGAGCCATTCCTTCCATCTTCAATGTGCTGCTGGTATGTCTCATCTTCTGGCTTATCTTCAGCATCATGGGAGTCAACTTATTTGCGGGGAAGTACTACCATTGTGTCAACCGAACCACAGACAAGCGTTTCCTTCCATCAGAGGTGAATCACAAGAATGACTGTTTGGCCTTGGGCGATGATGTTGCTCGCTGGAAGAATGTCAAAGTCAACTTTGACAATGTCGGTTCGGGTTACCTTGCGCTGCTGCAAGTGGTAAGTAACTGAATCATTTGTAAGTGTTACATAATTGTGCAATCTGTGCAATTTTAAGCTTGTAAATATGATAATTGTTGTGTTGGTGGAAAACTGGCATTGACAGAAAGATCAAAGGGCTATTACAATATTTTTTTGTGGATATTAATTTCTATAAAGGCTACATTCAAGGGCTGGATGGACATCATGTATGCTGCTGTGGACTCAAAGCAGGTAATACAACTGTCATGTTTAGCTCATCCTGTTTCTTACATTTTATAAGCTGCCTTATAAATTGTGCCTCTCAATATCGCAATACTTTAATTTATAATCCTTAAGATTTTTTGATACTATTTAAGGTTGTCAGTTATTCAGCAATAAATTCTGTAATTATCTCTTTATGTATGGAAGATTTAAAATACCTAAATAAAAAGAAACCAAACAATATATTTTTAAAAAATACAATTCACATTGTTGTATGTTGTTATATGACAAAATATTTAGCTTCTTATCTTTTATAAGTAAATGAATTGTTTTCATTGTGACATTAATTTTCCATACCACATTAAAATCAATTCACAACGCAGAAAACAAAGGTGTATTGCATTTTAGTGTTGTCCAGCAGAGGGCAACTTAAACCTGCCAAAACTATAACAAAATACTGTCAGTAGTTTTTATGAGAAATAGCAACAGAGCTTTTTCTTTTTTGAGACAGAGACATAGTGTCCATGCAAAATTGAAAAACAATCCACATATTACAATATGTATTGTCTTTCGCTTTATTTATTTCATTTTATTGTATTTATTTTTAACGCTGTGTCAAGGGTGTATTAACTGGGTTTACTATGCCCAGCTGTTGTGTGGAAAGCTACTTGTGCTGTGTGCAGCCTGAAATCAAATACACCAAAGGTCTGGTTAATGAGTGTTTGCTTCCCCTAGAATTCCAGGACCTGTCGTATTAAAATGCACTTGCTGTTACGACCAGTTGCTAAATCAACCAGGACTTAAATCTTAATAAAGGATTATGACTTTAATGTACTAATGTCTCCATTTTCTGTCACTATTATAGCCAGAAGAACAACCAGAGTATGAGATCAGCCTGGTTATGTACCTATATTTTGTTGTTTTCATCATATTTGGAGCCTTCTTCACACTCAATCTCTTCATTGGTGTCATCATAGACAATTTCAATCAGCAAAAGAAAAAGATAAGTATCAAATCTGCTTTCTAAACAAAATGGGATAGTTTGACTCTATATTCTGACGGAAATGCAATATTTAAAAGTATTACTTTCAGTTTCTCTTTCTGCAGTATCTCCTCATCACCTTTGCTGTGATTTAACATGCCTCACATTCTGTCTTTACCTAGGAGGTCAAGACATCTTCATGACTGAAGAACAGAAGAAATACTACAATGCCATGAAAAAGTTGGGGTCAAAGAAACCACAAAAACCTATTCCTAGACCATCAGTATGTAACCTTAATCATGACTGCATCTAATTTGCTTTACAAATGTGATCTTTGTTTAATAGCACCTAAAATGTATTTTTTGTTTCTCCACCTTGTGTCTATTTCAGAACAAAATTCAAGGATACATCTTTGACTTCACCACAAAACAAGCATTTGATATTGTAATAATGGTTTTAATATGGCTAAATATGGTAGCCATGATGGTGGAAACTGCTGACCAGTCACAGGAAAAGGAAAACGTTCTCTACTGGATTAATGTAGTATTCATTTGCATCTTCACTGGAGAGTGTTTGTTGAAGATGATCTCGCTTCGTCAGTACTATTTCACAAATGGTTGGAATATATTTGATTTCATCGTAGTCATCCTGTCAATCATTGGTATGACTTACTGTGATGCTCAAATAAATTAAAATCATGAATTTTGTCTGTATACATGTATTGTATATTGTAAGTTTGTTTAATATGTTTTGCTTTCCTTCCTTAGGTATGTCTATCTCAGAGTTGATAGAGAAGTATTTTGTTTCGCCAACCTTGTTCAGAGTCATCCGATTGGCTCGGATTGGCCGCGTCCTCCGCCTTATTAAAAGTGCCAAAGGAATCCGCACACTCTTGTTTGCCTTGATGATGTCACTTCCTGCCTTGTTCAACATTGGTCTCTTGCTGTTCTTGGTGATGTTTATCTATGCCATCTTTGGCATGTCAAACTTTGCTTATGTCAGGCATGAAGCTGGCATTGATGACCTTTTCAATTTTGAGACATTTGGCAACAGCATGATCTGTTTGTTCCAGATCACCACCTCAGCAGGGTGGGATGGCCTACTAGCTCCCATTCTCAATAAACATAAAGATGATTGTAGCAATACCAAGGAGCATCCTGGCAGCTCTGTTACAGGAGACTGTGGAAATCCTCCTGTGGGAATTGCCTTCTTTGTGAGCTACATCATCATCTGTTTCCTGATTGTGGTAAATATGTACATTGCAGTCATCCTGGAAAACTTCAGTGTGGCCACTGAGGAGAGCGCAGACCCACTAAGTGAGGATGATTTTGAAATGTTTTATGAGGTCTGGGAAAGGTTTGATCCTCATGCAACACAGTTCATGGAGTACAATAAGCTGTCAGAATTTGCAGATGCTCTGGAACCACCGTTACGTATAGCCAAGCCTAACAAGATCGAACTGATCTCTATGGATCTACCCATGGTGAGTGGTGAACGCATTCACTGCCTGGACATCCTGTTTGCATTTACAAAACGTGTTCTGGGCGAGGGTGGGGAGATGGACATCCTAAGGGGGCAGATGGAGGAGCGCTTCATGGCCTCCAATCCTTCCAAAGTGTCCTACGAACCCATCGCTACCACCCTCCGCCGCAAACAGGAGGACACATCAGCTGTTGTCATCCAGAGAGCATTCAAACAGTATGCAAGGAAATGTGCTGCCATTAAGTCCTCTGTGACATCCAGTGATAACATTCAAAAGGATGAAACACTCATTGACAAAGTGGATGTTGTTACAGACAAACTCAAAGAACTTTCTAGCGCAGACAAAAGTGAACTGACACCTTCAACAGCCACTCAACTCTCATGTAACAGTGTGACAACAAATAGAAAAAACAAATATGAAAAAGACAAAATTGAAAAGGAGGTTGTGGACAAAGATGTCAGTGAGCAAGATATGTAAAGAATGCTGGAGATGCTACAAAGACATTTTAATTAATGACAAAATGTTTACAACCTTTGAAAGTGACTAAGACATCCATTGGACTCCCTTCCTTAGTATGGATATCTATGCCAAACTGACCATGCTTACTTGAGTCTAAAGGTTTGTGCCTAAAATGGAAAAGTGGCTCATTCAGGCTGTAGTGGGACAATTGTGGCTGTGTTCAGGAGCAAGGGTGCCTTTTGGCTATTTGTTTGGATGGGTAAGTGTTCTGAAAGACACATTAGTTTATGCTTTAACTTCTATTGCAGCTAGTTCTGCTATCCAGTGTCTTGAATTATTGTTATATCACTGACTGTTGTATTACTTTACTTATTTTTCAAGCAGAAAAAAACTGTTTAAATTGTAATTATGTTAAGAATTCATAGTTTGGTTAATTGACTTTTTATACAATTTTTTTTACTGTTCAGAAGGGTTGTTCCTTCAGGGGTAGTCTTTACAATGAGCAGCAGTGCTTGAAGGCTAGTCTTGCTAACTGATAGCTCTTAGAATACTTGACAAATCCAAGAGACCATGACGGAGTTGCTGCAGTTAACTAGAAATGTAGACCTGCATGAATGTTTCTCCATGATTATGCATGCTAGAGTGTACTATTTTCATCATGCTCTTTCCCTATACAGTCATGACATGGCTGTTTTTTATACATTACCGAAACATGACCTTAGCCTACAGTCCAAACAAATGCAGCCGAGCGTGCTGATTATGTTTGATTATCAGTGTCAGAGCAGTAACACTTGGCAGAAATACTTTGCACATTCAGTTTTGGTGAATCATCAAAAGCATTCACGTACTTCATCTCAGCCTGCTGTGTGCTACCTATGTACCTTTTACAATATTGCTAATTATGTACACATTTTATCATGAAACTGTGCTAAAAACTGAAGGTTTGTCTTTCAAAGCTGGATATCCAAGAAAAAGACTGTGTTGTTTGCATACTGTAACTGGCCCTGTTATAACTTACCTTGCTTAACCACAAATCTCTTAACAATTTGCTCCAGGAGGAGATTATCTGTAATATTGTCTATTTGTAGGACAGCGGCATCATTTACAATTTTTTTACTTCTCCAAAATACATGTCTCCTTCATGTGTCTACCTTTTCCTCATTTTATCTTCTTTACAGTTTACCTCTCAGTCTCTATCATGATAAATATCTAAGTTGGATGAAAGATGGCTCAGAATATTCTGAATGATTGTCTCAAGGACGTGGCATCACACATCTCATGTGCCCTTGGCTGTTTCATACTTCTGTTTACATTTTAAAGTGGCAGTTGTGTTACTTTTGTCAGTTCTTCCCATAGCTATGACATCCACCCTAATCTGTGTCACAACTACATCTGTTGTTCCATGTTATAAAAGTATAATTCCATTCATGTAAGTATATTTTGCATGTCATTAGAATGTTCAATACTTACACTATACTTTATGCATAATGAAAGAATGTTTTGATCACATAGAATTTAGCATCTCCCATCATTCATATGCATACTGCTTGTAATGTATAAATAAAAACGCATGCAAAACACTGCTATAACCCATTTCACTGAAACGCCAAAAGAATAAAGATTACATGTACCTCAAGTATGCCTAAAACATTCATTTATTTTATCATTCTATATAAAAGACAATTATATATTGTTTTATGTGTGTAAGGTCCTTTATTTAGTTACTGTTACTTTCTTTTTGAGTTGACTATGATAGTGGGGTTAGAAGTGGATTATAGGAACAAGACCACGCCTCTCTCTCACTAATCCATCACATGTGCCTTGCTATATCAATCACCTGTGCCTCTCTAATCCAATCACCCTTATGTACCTATATAAGTGTGTCTAACTCCTTTCTCTCCTGTTTGTCTCAGTTCTCACGACCGTTCATTTTTATGAGACTCACACACCTTACAGTAACATTACAGTAACATTACTTGCTTACCTCAACATGGACTACGAGCTGGTTCTCAACCCCTTGGACTGCGTTCTGTTCTATGATCGATCCGTGGTCTCTGAATCTCCTCTGTCCATGGTCACCTCCACTCCTACACAGCCAGGCACCCAGCTATCACAGTTGCGCTCCACTATCCATATTCCCCAGCACCGCATTGTCCACTACTCTCTGTCCAGACACCACCGAACCCACACAAAGGACACAGCTGACATCGCAGACCTTTGTGAAAAACCCACTCTTCCAGACCCCTGTCTTCCAACTGTCCAGACCCCCAACACGCTCCTTCACGACCATCTCCGACTGGACAGTCGCCCCCCTCCAGCACGCCCTCAAGGAAAGGCAAATCCATTCCACCGGGCCGACAATAAAGCCAGGCTCTTTCAGCCTCCACTTTAACCACCATTTGGTCATGTCTAGATGCTAACCCTGGATTTGTGAATCTCTCGCAGAAAATTGCTCCAGTGCAGGTCATTTCACTTTTGCCTGACTCAGCAGAATTCGCCTTTGCTTTTTACTAGTATCCCAACATTTGTTCCGTCTTCCACAACCGCGGTTTGCCGGCACCAGTTTCTTCACATACCACGTCCTTTTCACATCCCAGTCCGCAGGCCCGCTCTTCCTTGGCTTGCGACTTGTGCAGGGCCTCTTCATATCAAGCCACCAAATTTGCCATCACTGCTTCTTTACCCTGCCCTTTCGCCCTACCCACAGATAGTCCTTTCTTTCAAGGCTTAGCCTCCACCTCCCATCATTCCCAAACCACCTACCCCCCTACCAGCCAACATGCAGCCATCAGCCTGCAGTGATATTTTTTGGGGTGTAGACAAGAGGGTAAGGCCCATCCTTTACCAAGGTGACAGAATGGTCTGTAACAACTTCAATGACATTTTTCATTTCATCATTTCAAGTTCCCGCTTCCTTGACATCTATTCCTTCCCCACCAAGCATGGTCTCTGACTAGGCAGATGCCTTAAAAATGCCTATAAACATTCACGCCTCAAAATCCTTACGGAAAGATCATCCCAACTGCCAGTTCGTCCACTTCCTTATTTGCAGTTTCACTTTTGGTTTCCACCCCAACATTGAGGTCATCCCTCATTCATCATTCACTTGCCATAACCTCCAGTCCGCCCTTGCAGAGCCCGATACAGTGGACAGGCTGCTAGCTAAGAAGTTGACTACGGCTTCATGAAAGGTCCATTCACTAGCCCTGCTTTCCCATCCACTGCATCAGCCCCATTGGCATCGCTACCAGGAAGTGCTCTGGCACAAAGAGGCTCATTAGAGCACTCCTCACCCCACGGTGCCGCTACACCAAGCATCAATAGCTTCATCCCCAGTCCGGATTTTTCCACACTTTATGCAACAATCACACACGCCATCTACCTCATCCGCTCTGCTGGCCACGGCGTCTGGAGTTTTTCCCATACGTCCAGATTTCTGGAGGTTCTTTGGTGTTTCCTGGAAAGGTTCCTACTACTTTGCAAGAGCAGATCCAAAATATTCAATTCACTTTCCTAAGCACTCTGGATCTTACTCAACAACCTCAATCTTCCATATGTCATTTATCTTCTGGACAACTTCCTCATCGTCATACCATTATCCTCACCTCCATTCTACCATTCTACGGTCTCTCCACCCCCAAGTCCACCTTCCTTCAGCTCATGTTCCCCTTTCCACAGAGAAAACAGCAGGACCCCGTACATTTCGCCAGAACTGTTCTCGCTCTCTCCTTTCTCCGCCCTCTACGAGCCCATTATCATCGCAGCCCCTCTTTGAGGGCACGAGTGGTCCAAAAAATTAGTTAGTTATTCTCATCCATACAGACCACCGCACTGCCGTTGATATCATAAATAAAGAAATTCAAATCCTTGGCAGCGGACTCGGATTCTCATCGATCACCGGTCCCTCTATCTTCAGCCACCATCTCGCTTCTCCACCTGGCCACCGTATCACAACAAGCAATCATTAATAGTCTTGCTCCTAAAACCCTTTCATTGTACTATTCAGGATGGTGCAGTTTAAAATTTTCCATACCTCACTCAGCCTGCCATTTCCTTCCTTCGACATTATGTCTTTAGCCAGCTCCATCACTTACGCTCATTCACTTCTCTAAATCAGAACATTCACCATCCAAATGTACCACAGCAGTATCAACTTCTTTATCAAACTCCTTTCTGGAGCTCCAGCCCTTTCCATTTCTCACTCCCACGTCCACATGTTATCCAAAGGCCTACGAAAGACAGAACCTCAGCTAGTACCTAAACGCTTACCCCAGACAGCAGACCTCCTCATCCGTTGCATCCAAACCTCTGTGCAGGAAAATTATTCCCATCCATTGACTCAACCCTCGAAGCCATGTCCCTCCTAGCATTCTTTGTTTTTTTTAAGATGCTCGGAATTCACCACCACCTCATCCACCTATGACCCACCACAGCATGCGAGCCTCTGCAACATTTCTATCCACTCCCCAGACACCCTCAGATTTAACCTCAAACAAGGCAAACCGACCAACACAGCCTCTTTCACCCCATTTTTCTCTCCTGTTTAAATAAACTCTTACCTGAGCCCTTTCAAACCCATCCAAACCTACCTAAACCAGAGACCAGCCCACTGTGCTTCTCCACAAGACCTGCTCTCCACCACCCAATCAGGCAGAGTCACTATGTGCTTCTGGTTCCACCACCATCTCTGCCAAATTCTGTCCAAGTCTGGGATTTCTCCGGAACTATACTCTGGCCACTCGTTCCGTATTGGAGCCGCTTCAACCGCTTCCAGACAAGGAATCCCAGACCACACCATAAAATTCTTGGCCGCTGGTCTTCCCAAGCTGACCAAGGCTGCATCCACAGCCACCTCAGCGACATCCAAAGAGCTCATTCTCACTTAGTCCTGTGAAGTTAACTTTTGGTAATTATCAATCAGGAGCTCATTGAGACCTGCCCCCACCCTGAGTCTCAACCCCCCTCCATGACCTCCTTTATCCCTCCCCTCGGCCCCTTACATCCCTCCCCTTCACCCCCTTCATCCCTTCCTCGACCCCCTTCATCTCTCCCCTCAACCATCCCACCGTACACAACCCCCATCCTATCCTTCCCAATCGCGTGTTATTATAACTAAGGTTCAGGAACAAGACCACGCCTCTCTCTCACTAATCCATCACCTGTGCCTCTCCTGTGCCGTTTGTCTCAATTCTCACAACTCTGCCCCCCAAACCCCATTCTTCTCCTCTCTCCACTCTCAGTGGGCAGCACGGTGGCTCATTGGTCAGCACTGCGGTCTCACAGCAAGAAGGTTGGGTTCAAACCTTGGCCATCCCAGGTCCTTTCTGTGTGGAGTTTGCATGTTCTCCATTTGTTAGCGTGGGTTTCCGCCAGGTACTCCGGTTTCCTCCCACCTTCAAGTAATTCTTCTTCTTCTATTATAGGAACCACAGGGGGATTATGAAGCAGAAGCTTATCAAGATGTGCCCCCACCCTGAGTCCTGACCCCCTGTTCCTAGCCACTCCAGCCCATCATAATTCTAATCGACCCCCGTTCATCCCCATGCAATCGACCCCCTTCATCCCTCTCCTCGACCCCTAATCATCCCACCATACACAACCCTCATACTATCCTTCCCTAATCCTCTCGCCAATCCGAATAAACAACCTTTTATAGAGCACAATTGGCTCTTTGTTAATGAATTTTAAGTGAGAATGACCCTGTTATCGTCTATGTTCTGGTGAAACTGTCACTCTGTCTCTTCGAATCCTCTGTTACAGTAACAACAGTTCTGTTTTATCATGCAACATTTTTTTGACTTCTCATCTTTTACTTTAACTTGTAGTAGATGTGTGATTGGAGTAATGTTTGAGATCAATATTGTTATCAGTTCATTGTTCGTCCTACAGTCCAATTATTAAATGAATATTAAGTCAAGATGAAAACAAAAATCTAAGTCTGTTGTTCAGAGCTGCTAGTCCAGTACATAAGAGAGCAGCTGTTTGTGAGTGTTTGCAAGCTTTATCATTTAGTATCCACATTGTTCAGGGCCCGAGCTTCTCAGCAATTATGTGCTTCATTTGTCTTTTTTTTGTGCAGGTACAGTGTGTGCCTTGTTTACCCATACAAATTTCTTAAATTTCCTGAAGTTTTAAGTGATTTTCTTGTTCAAACACTAAATGTGGATAATATACTGTGATGTACACACTTTTATTCACAGGAAACTGATGCAGAAATCCTAGAACTGGTGTAAAGTAATATTTTTCTTTTTCTAAATATTGCTAATATTTTTTTCTGGTCAGAACTTAGTCTGCATTATTTTGAATAAGCTTTAGGAAGTCCACAGTATTTTTGTAATGACCAGTGAGAAGAGCACTGGGCAGAGCTGGGTCAGAGAGGGCCAGTCTCATGTCCCTGGTTCAAAGGGCACCAGAGACAATCTGATGCCTATAGTTGACAGGGCACTGAAGGCAGCACAAATAGCTTAAATGTATCACAACTGTTATCTGTATATTTAAACTAGCAAACCATTTGGAGCATTGCTAGCAGTTGGTAGAGTAGGCAATGTGTGAGTTTTTTTAGAGCACCCGAGACAAAAGGTCATGATTTATACCAGAATTTACATTCTTTTCCCAAATTCTTCTTATTTTTGTTTGGTAAACTAATGTCATTGATATGAGGCGGGCATGGATTCATGATCATAGCTGAATGAAATTGATGAGCAATCATCAGACTGCCCTGATAGCTCTCAGTCGAGTGAGGGGATTTAATTTTGAAAACTGGATCTAAAGTGCTAACTACATTTAGAGGCATTAAGCATCAGCTTGTACAGTTATAAGCTTTATGACTGTTACAATGCTGATAGCTACCAAACCGCAATCAACATTAGTGTCATTTCAGAACCTGTAAAATGTTGAAGTTATCAGTGTCCATTTAATGTGCAAAATGTAATGAGCACTCAAACTGTAAATGGTTGAACTTATATTGATCTCTTGAATATCTTGGGATATTGAAAGCAGTTGTGAATGTATGACTTTAAGCAAACTATCTTCAGTGACATGACAATACACTATGTAAAAACTCTTTTTTTTAAATATTTATATATAAAATATTTTAGTCACTGCTGTCCAAGAAGGGAGCTTCAGAACTGAAAATGCATACAGGTTTATGATATTTTCATTTTCAGTGTACAATATGTTTTAGCAAACATCTGTGCAAGAAGCTAGAATCTGGTTTCTGAGTGTGCTTTGTGGCTTCTACCGGAAACTATTAGCAAGTGGGTGGAACATTTTTATTAATTATTAATAACAGTCCAAATATTCATTACAGTCCAACATCGCTTTTACCTATTGTGGCTGCTGAATCCTGAGGGCAGTAAACAAGAGGCTGATGGCAAAGTGCTGATTATTCCTGCCATTCTGTCTCACAGATGATGTGATTATCAGTTTGTGCCACACCCACTCACAGTACTTTATGGCTCACATGTTGTTTTCCTGACAAAGCCAGTCAGCAGAACAATTGAGCTGTCTAAATGTAGCATGCTCTCAGAACTCAAGGCATTATAACAGAAACAAACCAGCAATTATTTAGATGGTTAACGTCGAAAGATTCTTATTCTGTAAAACATCTTTGCCTATAACGTCATCCCCCAAGTGATACAATATACTTTGAAATGTAGCCTGTGACAGAAACCAGCACACAGCACCACTTATGGCAACAAGTGGGGTTGCAGATTGCCTATTTTAATGACCAGTAAATCAAGAGTGATTCTGCAGATTCTCCTTGTCGGTTGCCCAGCAACATGACATGCACTGGGGGAAGGTCGGAAGTTGGTCTGTCGTCCCCACCCTGGGAGTCTTGCAAGCTGGGCAATAATATGTGGACATGTTATATGTGAAAGGATGTCTATTTGGTTTGGGATCTCGCCACTGGCATGCTTGGAGGGGGTGAAAAACAATTCAAAGAGAAATCTGAGAATGCTACCCATAACAGCTCAGTAATTTTATTTGCTGTAGATAGATGGGATGAAAATCCCAATTAAATTAGGTAGTGGTGAGTAGCCCCCTACCTTCCAGTGGTGCTAATAGACAGACGCACACACACACACACTCACTTTTGATCTCAACCACTAAATCGCACACACACATACACACTGTTTCAAATGAACCACTCCCTCAGTAATTCACAACGACACACATAAACACAAATACCACCGTTTGCAGACACCTTGTGAAGTAGAAATACAACAGAGGATTGCACAAATCCTTCCTCATTTTCTCTTTCTGTTTCATCAGATGTTACAACAATATAGATGCTGCAAATATGTAAGAAAATGTAAATCCCTGACCATCAATATAATAACTGTTATTAGTAACTGTTAAATACAATAACTGTACATTTAGTAAATGCATGTATGTGCACTGAAGTGCAAGGCAATCAAATGTCAAGCAACTTTTTTTATTGCAACACTATGGAAAAAGAAATAAAAGAGTTCATTAGCAAGTGAGCTGCTTGTGTTTTTGGGCATGGTTTTTTGATCAATAATCGTCTGTATGAACCACAATGGATACAGCCATTAGAATGCTATAGCAGTATATCCCAGGGGGTACATATCCCACAGTATTTCCTCTAATAGGTTTTCAAATGCATTCTTTGTAAGTGCAACAACACATGCAGTATTTATTGCTCTCTGCTAAGTACAACACCTTGATTATCTACAGTGTATCTACTCTGTATTATTGAAAATAGAATTTATTTAATTTGGATTAATGAATCAATAAACATAAAATAATTAATATTAAATAGATATTATTTATCATGTATATGTTTTCTGGTAAAATAACCTCTAACAATAAGGCTTCAAAACTGTGAGCTAAATTGTGTGGTACAGCACACAGACATTTCCCATTGCTGCACATGCTCAGAGCTCGATACCAACCTGATTTACTCTTCCATTGATGTGTGCTGCAGAGAGTAATGATTATGTGCCAGAGTTAGTGCTAAATAGTATCTGACAAGGCATGGAAAGGTCTCTCTTGGAACAGTTGCACCCATGCTGGACATTGGCTGCTCCTGCCATGGACTCAACACTGTAGACATCAAGAGTTCATACTTAACAGTCAATGCATTGTGTGACATAACATTGGCCCACCACTGGCTGGATGGAAATGTATTTCCACTGCACATGGTAAACTGTGTAAAGATATGTTAATAGGCAGAGGTGGAAGAAGTCTTCAGATCCTTTACTGAAGTAAAAGTACTAATACCACAGTGTAGAAAGTAAAGTCCTGCATTCAAAACTTTACTTAAGTGAAAGTCAAAAGTACTAGCATGAAAACATACTTAAAGTACCAAAAGTAAAAGTACTCATTATGCAGAATGGCCCATTGGATTATAATTATTGATGCATTACTGTGTTTATCACTTTAATGTTGCAGCTGGTAAAGGTGGAGCTCATTTTAATTACTTTATATACTGCTGGGTAGCCTATGAATTTCCCCCTAAGGATCAATAAAGTTTTATCTTTATCTATAATGATACACCATCATGTATTTGTTGTCTATATTTTATATTAATAATCTGAATCTGCAAAATAACTGAAGTTATTAAATAAATGTAGTGGAGTAAAAATTACAATATTTGCCTCTGAGATTTAGTTGAGTGGAAGTATAAACTAGCAGAAAACTTAAATACTCAAGTAAAGTACAAGTACCTCAAAACTGTACTACAGTACTTGAGTAAATGTACTTGGTTACTTTCCACCACTTTTGATAGGTGATGATTTGGCAAACCTTCTTGTTTTCTTGTTTGGATGAGCTGAACAATATTATAGTTTATATTACACAATAACAAAAATTAGATAAGATGTTGACATGATCTATAAATGTCTTTCCTAAACAGGGGATGGTAAATTGTGTAGGTCATCCTACTGACCACATTATTCCAACCTCTGTAATTGTAATCCAAACCACTGAGCTCCCTCAAATCATTTCCATATATTCAAAGTAGGTTAAACCTACTTTGACATGCAATATTTTTCTGCATGTTGCTTTAAATGCCCTGGAAGTCATGATACACATAATAAAAGCATGGTGCATGGTAAATTTCATCTATTAGTTCATATTTAGTAACACCGCCCCCCACCCCCTCCACATACACACACACACACACACACACACACACACACACACACACACATCCTCCCTTTACACCTTCCTTACCTTCGATCCCCATATCTAAATTGTGAATAAATTCAATTATTTGTCCCAAATAGATGGTTTGCAGATTATCGGATAAATCGTTTTTGTTTTATTTTTTATTAATGAGCTTTTATAATTATTGTTAGTAGTAGTAGTAGTAGTAATAGCATCACATTTTATAAAAGGATGACTGCGCCACCTGGAGATACAACTTCGAAACTAGCTCATCATAAGTAAAGATGGCGTCCGAGTAACTCTGTATGTCCTCAGTCTGGTCTGTCAGGCTTCCTACCAGGCTGACAGACTCAACTCTGTTAACCAATCATCCCCCAAAAACATTACCAAATAAATATTTAAGGATGTAGAAACATCATAAACTAAGGTTGGGGTTTTTAATCTGCCAATTATACTGAAGGAGGCGGCATATACAAGCAGTCGGAGAGGCAGTGGTGCCTGAAAGGAAAATATAAGGGAATAAATACTTCTTTTATACGTAGTTGTTACTAAGTTACCGGGCAACGCTAAAGGAGTTGATGCAAGATGGCGAAAACACAACGAAAACTGCAATAATATCGTTTTTATACTAAAGTACAATGCATACAGGGTAAATCAGCGGTAATTTTCACGTAAGTTAAGTAACTGTTTAAGGGCAAAGCGTCTCAGTCAATATGGAGGATGAAGAGACGACGTTGGTAAGTTGTTTTAATGATACAGCACCCAAGGCTCCAGATAAAAGCGACTTGGAGACTCACCCAGTCCAAGTTAACTAGGTTAATATTGCAATAATGTTACATTTCAGCCAGTCTGGATTGTGGCACAATGATACAAAAAGTAACCTAGTAGTTAGCTATAAATGAGAGAGGAGAGACTTTTCGTAAGACCTTTCAAAACATTTATAACGGTAATAATAGCTGTTGGCCGTGGCGAAGAATGACATCGGCTAGCTAACGTTAATGACGTTGATTAACGTTAACGTTAGCTTGCGTTAACATATATTGAAGATAAACACAGGGTTCCTCGTTACTTTGTTCTGTTATTAAAAGAACATTGGTTGCAGCATGTGGCTGTTTTTTGCTACTACTAGCTATCACCACCTGTAAACTCCTACAAACGCAGTGCCTTCTTTCTGTTTTTCCACAGGCTTTGATCAGGTACTATTGCTATGAAAAGTATTTCAATCACGCTGTAAACGCTGCAGCAGCTGCTCAGAGGAAATTCAGCAATGATCCTATCTACAGTTTTTTCCATGCATATGGAACCCTTATGCAAGGTAAGCTTGGCAGAATTAAATAAAATAATAGCATGGGCCTTTTCTTGTTAGACCAGTGTCTCTTTGCCATCTGTCATACATGCACTCATATCATTATTTTACTACAGATCAAATTCAAGAAGCCTCAGTACAGTTGGACACAATAAGAGATAGTCGAGACGTGTCTCTCTGTACATTAATGGCTCTTGTCTATGCTGAGAAAAAAAAGACAAACCCAGGTAGGCCCGCACAGTCCTTTATTAATGTCACAGATGTTTGCCCAGACTTTTTTTAAAGGACTGCACATGCTTGTTGGTAATATTCTATTAAGTGTCTTTATATTCACAGACAGAGAAGTCATTCAAGAACTTGATGCTAAGGTCAAAGAGGATCGTAAAAGTGCATCTCCCAAGAGCCTGTACTATGCTGGGATGTTTCTCTGGCTGTTAGGTCGAAATGATAAGGCAAGGGAGTACACAGAGAGAATGATCAAACTCTCCAGTGGCTCTAGAGAGGTGAGATTTGCATTTTTGTCATATGTTTGAGAAAAGCATCAGTATTACTTTTCCATTGTTATGCAAAGTCTTGGAGTGTATGTAATGATAAGAGGGGCAATCTGGCTTCTCTTTTTGCACTTTTGTAAAAATTTCGACTGATATTTGTTGTACAGGGAATAATCCTAAAAGCCTGGATAGATGTGACATCTGGTAAAGACGCTTACGCCAGAAAGGCTGGAAAATACTTTGATGAGGGACTGAAAGAGAGAGCAGATGTTTTTGCCCTGATGGGAAAGGTGAGATGGGAATTACAAATCCATTGAATAGAATTCTTCATCCATAGCTGAAAATGTTACAATGCTATCATTTCACATATTTCCTAAGCCTCTTACAGTACTTAATGTATTTCTAATTGACTCAGTGTTTTATGTACTGTGTCCCTTGCCATCACTGTGATTGGTGCATTTTTACTGTTTAGTTCAGCTATTCCCAATAACCATATAAAATCTCTTGCAGTTCTTTTGGACAGTTCATTATTTGGATTATTCCTCTGTATCTTGTTGAAATATTGCTTCCAATGTTGTTCCTGATTACATTTAGATTAGACATTTAATTCATATTGAATAGTAAAGTAAAAGTCATGTTTTGTATTAGCCTGTGTGTCTTATACACCCTAAGTGATGTTTGTTCTGTCCATAGGCACAATACTATGAATATCGTCAGAACTACTCCGGAGCATTGGAGATGGTTAACCAGGTCATTGTTAGTTTCCCTGGGTTCTTGCCTGCCCTCATCAAGAAGATGAAACTGTTGCTCAGCCTTCAAGACTGGGAGCAGACCATAGATTCAGCACACAGGTAATTGATGAGGTGGTTAGGAGGTTTCTCCCAAATCATACACAGGTCACATCTCTCATAGTGCAAGCTTATCTGAGCTCTCTTCCCCAGACTCTAAAAAGAATCTCTAGGAAGGGTTACAACATCTCTGGTGAGATCATAAAGTGCAAACAATATTTGTAATCACCACCAGGGATGTAAGAAAAAAAACACAGTCTACCTTTACAAATGGCTCAGCATTCAAGTGCAAATGAAACACTAGCGTGATGCCTCAAACCAGTGCATACTGATTACACCATTGTTTGTGCTCGCCCCTCTGGCCCTTGGCCAGTGTCAGACAGCATAAAAAGACCTTTCAGCCTAAGTGCAAAAGTCGAACACAATTCCAAGGATGCGCTCCAAGTTTAGAGCCACTGTGGTGCCATTACTGGGATGTTGTGAAGTGGGGGGGCTTGCAGGCAGCACATAGTATACTGTACATCCTTTGGCAGGCTTCACAATTCCTTTTAGTTTTAATGATATTTGTCTGGGAGCTCAACCCAGTACTGCAGCAGTATCAGATATTCTATTACTATCAATCAAAGAAATCCAAGCTTATTAAGTGTAGGAGATGGACATCATTCACAGCACCTTGTGTCATATTTCAGGCTTTTACAGAAGGATAAAAATAACGTGGAGGCACTACGGATGCTAGCTCTACATTCTTTAAGTAGAGATGGAGATATTACCGAGGTAAAGTTTACATTTTCGTCTTACATAATTTGAACTCACGGGGATGCAAATCAGCAGGAATCAAAATAAAATTGTAAATACTGGCTTTTATGATGGAGCTGTGGCAAAGTGCTGATCAATTTAAAGAAACTGTTTTATATCCCCCTTGGCAGTCAGTAAAGCGGCTTTCAAACCTCATCAGCAGCTTGGAGATTCTGGAACCACACAACCCAGAGCTTTTCTACAGGATGTCTCTAGCCTTCACCCGTGTTGTAAGACAATTTTCATTATAATTTATAAATTCTTAATGCTACGTTGTTGGTCCTCCTCTGAAAAGTTGTTTGGCTTGTAGGTTGCAAAATTAACTTTCTTGTCATTTTTTATCAGCCAAATGGCTAGTGAATGTTCAAATATTACCAGCCACTCAATAGATTACCATTGTTTTTTTTTGCTGGAGAGTGAAACAAATCTACCAGCTACTTGCATATTTTGGTGCTAATTTTGTGCCCTGCTTTCAGCATTTACACATTTTCTTGTTTTCGTTTTGTCATAGTGTGGACGAAATGAGAAATTGATTGAGCAGACGTTTAGGATGGTGGAAAGAGCCTTCTCTGTGGCATCAGGGGACTCAGATTTAGCCACAGAGTTGGGCTACCAAATGGTGCTTCAAGGCAGAATCAAGGAGGCTATGAAGTGGTACAAGACCGCCATGACTTTGGATGAGACAAGTGTTTCCGCTTTGACTGGTAACATGTTAAAATTATTAGTTTGTTGTCTACATGACATTCAGGGTCCATACATACCATTTTTAATTTTTGACGATATAACATTTTTTTATTTTTGTTCCGCAGGTATAATTCGTTGCCAGCTGATAGAGGGCCATCTTGAAGACGCAGAACAACAGTTGGAATTTCTCACAGAGATTCAACAATCTATTGGAAAATCAGGGGTAACGTCTTTTTATAAATGTTGCCAACATGAAATGTCCTTCACTCTATTAAGAGTACCGTAGAGGAAGATGCTTATCATGGTTTGGAATAATTTCTTATGCTTTAAAAACTGTTTGAAAAGCACTAAGCAAAAGCACCTGACAGGATAGGCAGCAGCTAATCCTGGCAGTGTTTGATATTTTCTCTTCAGTTAGTCTTCAGTTCTTCCTGGAAGACTTTTTGTTTTTATGCTGGTGTCTTTGATCCATCTTGTACAGAATGTCCTTGTCAAGTTTTCTTCCTTGCTACCTTCCTCTACCTCTTCTCTTATCCAACCATTTTTGCTTTTCTCCTTCTGTTATTCATTCATTCTGTTAATTTTTTTTTCATTAGGAGCTACTATACCTACGTGCCGTTCTGGCAGTGAAAAAGCACCGGCCCCAGGAAGAGGTGACCAATCTGTTGAATGATGCAGTGGACACACACTTTGCCACACTGCAGGGTCTGCCTCTCGGAGTGGAGTACTTTGAGAAGCTGAACCCAGACTTCTTGTTGGAGATTGTCAAAGAGTATCTTGCACTGTGCCCTGCTAAGGTACAACAGGGGAGACTCATGAATGACAGGGTGTCCATTGGTCCTTAAAATATCTATGTAAATTCTCTGCCTTAAATTTGGGCAGTAGTCAGTTGTGTATTTGTTTTGTTACTAATGATTGTGTTTTTTATTTCACACATTTACTTAATCCTCTTGTAATATGACTCATCATGGAGAATTTGAGAATCTTTGCACTAAATAAAAATTGTACTATTCTTGTTTTAGCCTCCAGCCCAGGGCCAGCCTCCTGCTCCTCAGCTCCAGCACTGTGCCACATTGTTGGATACTGTGGTCAAGATTGTGCCAGGTCTCCCTCAAGGGGTCTTCCTGCTAGCCAAAGTCAGATATCAGTCTGGTGAGCGCTGCATTTAAAATATGTTTTGGTTTCTTTTCTGCACATGCTATTTTAAACTGCATTGCTTCTGTGTTCATTCAGGTGACATTGACGCTGCTCAAAGCAGTCTACAACATTGTCTGGACCAGTGTCCTTCTCATGCAGACGCTCATCTGCTGATGGCACAGATCCATCTGCTGCAGAGTAACTTCACGTTGTGTTCCCAGTCTCTTGAACTCTGCCTCAGCCATAACTTTGAGGTAAGATCACCATCGACATGGACGATATTATGGGTTGCTAAATGTTTACAAGACAGTGTGCGTTCAGGCTCTTATTTGATCCACAGCAAATGTGCAAATGTATTGCAGCTCTGCCTCCTTTATCTGTAACATTCTGGAGCATGTCAGCTTGTCCTCAGTTAGACATAGTAATACAGAAAAGGATGTAGGTGACAGGAAGAAGAAAGTCATATCTGGTAAATGTACTTTGTCTCCACAGAGGGGAACTTTAAAGATATTGCCGGCAGTGGCAAGATATTAGTGTGTATTGTTGAATGTCAACAAAACAGTTTTTCTGTTATGTAAACACGTTTGAGCTTATTAAAAGCTACAGTGGTTTGAGCGTGTCAGGTCAGTACAGAATACAGAATCAATGTCAGTGTCATCAGTGACAGTTAAGCTGGGTTGGGGTGATCAAAATTACTTCTGTAGTTAATGTTATTTCTTGCTACAATCAGGAACTCAACCACAGAATTACACAACCTGGACAATATTAATATTGGTTAACGGCAGGGATTGCATGTCCGAATGGGTCATGACTTCTTGTCCATTCCAGATTCGAGAACATCCGTTGTACCACCTGATCCATGCTCAGGCTAAGAAGAAAATGGGTGAGCTGACGGAGGCTATTCAGACACTGCAGATGGCCATGAGTCTTCCAGGTGTCCGCAGAGCTGGATCCTCGTCCAAGTCTAAGAACAAGAAGACTGAGCTGAGTCCTGCTGACTGTGTCTCTGTCTTCTTGGAGTTAGCTGAGGCCCTGTGGCTCAACGGAGAACAGGTAAAATAGTGAGTTTTGATGTCAGAAGGCTTGTACGTGATACTATCGTTTTACTTTAAAGCACTCTAGATATTGTTCTTTATGATATGATATGTGTAGTAGTGTTGTATTGTACTCTGCTGTGAGTATTTTTTAAGGTTTTCATCCCAATAATGTTGTTGGGTTGTCCACATATGCCTGGCCTTGAAGGAAAACATGCAGTATACACTTATGAATGCATTTAATATTTCAGCATGAAGCCGCAAAGGTGATGCAGGATGCCATCAATGAGTTCTCGGGAACCCCTGAGGAGCTACGTGTCACTATTGCTAATGCGGACCTGGCCCTGCTCCGTGGTGACACCGAGCTGGCACTGAGTATGCTCAGAAACATTACCCCTGAGCAGCCCTACTACATCCAAGCCAAGGAGAAAATGGGAGATATATATCTGAACCACAGAAAAGAGAAACGTCTGTATGCAAGCTGTTACAGGTGAGCAGTAACATTGGATCCAAATGAACAGAAAAAGCATACTGAAATCTTAAAGTGATCGTGATGTAAGATAGTAGCTGAACATATGTGCGACTATACTCCATCTGAAACCTAATGCATTGTAAATGTTTGTCTGAACACTAATGGCTGAAACTTAATTAAATACATGACTTTTGGATATTCAGCCATAGTGCACCAACATTACATCCATCTGAGTCTGTAGTAGGATTTAGAAGACCACAAACATAAAGTAAATCAAATAAAATTTTAACTGAAGCCACTCATGCAGTAAAGAAGAAATGTGTACAGTTGCCTCCAGTCTTCTGCTGGTCTCTGATGCTACTTGCATCAACAGCTGAGACGTAGTAAAGCGTGACCGAACCTCAGACCAGCAGAGGCATGCTGTATGTCTACATAATGAAGAACACTGTATGTGATGTGATATCTATCTTTCCTCCAGAGAAATGGTGGAGAAGCTGCCCAGCCCTCACACATACCTCTTACTGGGAGATGCCTACATTAACATTCAAGAAGTAAGTTGGAGATTGGGAGATTCATCTGTGTAGTATGAAATATTTTTAATCTTACAACTGATTTGTGTGGATATTGGCTAACTTAGAATGGTTTTAAATGTACTATGTGCTTCAAATAACCATATTCTTGTGGTATGTTGTCTAATCCCAGTTTTATTTTGGTCAAGTCTTTTATACCTTTTCAAATGAAAAGCTGTCCTTCATAGAGAGATTATAAGTAGAGGAGTTATACAAATGTATAGCCTCCTGTATAATGTAATCACTACTGTTCTGAGTTTCATTATACTTCTACATTCCTATTCTTATCATTCATGTAAAGGAGCCTCGCTGTTTTAGATCTCTTCCCTTCTGCTGTGCTTTGTTGGAGCTGTAATGAAGTCCATCACCAAGGTCAAGGCCCTTACCTTAGATGATCAGTGTAAAAGGAACACAGGACCTCCCTCTTCAAATCCCCACCCTGCAGTTGAGAACACTATGGTTATAGTAATATAGAATAGTTTTTGGAATACGACGGGTCAGGAAAATACCACATTTCTGGGGGAGTGAGCAATCAAACTGAGACATCATGTCATGAAACATTATTTGCAATTAAACATTTTTTAGACACAGGGTGTCCCCATCTAGATTGGTTTGCTGTGAGTTGCTGAGTTTTTGATATATTGGCCGTAGAGATGTTTGCCTATTTTGAATATAATGGAACTAAATGGCACTCGGCTTGTGGTGCTCAAAGCGCCAAAAAATACATTTGAAAAACTCAACAGCAATGTCTCTTTTCAGAAATCATGACCCGGTTACTCAGGATAATCCACAGATTTGTTGTGAGCAGTTTCATGCAAAAACTATTGATAAGTAAGAAAATAGTTCCTACATGAAACTGAAACAACAAATCTGTGGATTATCTTGAGTAACCATAGTTCCATTATATTCAAAAAAGGCAGACATCTCTACGGCCGATATCGCTAAAACTTGGCAGCTCACACCAAAACAATCTAGATGGATAAATAGCACTACAGGTAAAAGGAAAATATGTATTTTTGATTTTGGGGTGAACTGTCCCTTTAAGGTGTTTACCACATGTTCACAACAAATTGTAAATAAGAAAATGTGTTAGACTTCCATAATAATTATTAACAAAAACTTCAAACCAACAACAACTTGTGACGCCAGTTACCATGTGATGTGTTTATCCTCAGCCAGAGAAAGCCATTGAGGTTTATGAGCATGCTCTGAAGAAAAACCCCAAAGATGGTGCTTTAGCCAGCAAGATTGGGAAAGCCCTGGTCAAGACTCATAACTACATCAAGGTTTGTGTTGTACCCTCATTTAAAGATAAACATGATTCACTCACAGAAAAAAAAACAGTGTTGACACAAGGCTGCTGTCACACAGGCAATAAATTACTATGAAGCAGCCCTGAAGACTGAGCAACAGAACTTCCTGCGATATGACCTGGCTGAACTGCTGATGAAGATGAAGCAACATGAGCGCTGTGAGAGAGTCCTGCATGAAGCTCTGGCCCATGAACCAGGTACTTAAGACGTCACAGTATTTCACACACAGTGAATTCCTGACGTCAAGCACCACAATGAATAAGAATAAGAGAATCTAGTCATGAGAAAATATTGTTTATGGCAATGGGAAACTGCTTTGAATTTGTAAAGCAAATTAAAACGTCTCTTCACTATGTTTTAGAAAAAGTATTTACTGATTGTTTTTAGTTGTTTATTGTTTTGTTGTGTTTCTAACTTCTAACCTACCCAGTGAATGAAGTGCTGGCGCTCTCAGATGATTGCCGTTATCTGATCCTGTTGGCAAAGATCCAGAATAAGGTTGACAAAAATGAGGAAGCTTTACTTTCCCTACAAAGAGTAAGTGTTTCCAGTTATGTGGCTCTCTTAGACATCTTTTCAACGTTTGTATCTAATATTTTGCATGATTATTTCCAAGCAAATCTGGTCTGCATAAAAAGTCAGACGTAGAGTAACATAGAATTATGCAAACTATTTTATATTTTAATATTCTTTTATGTTCCTACAGAGATGATAAGGATGATGCTTATTATTGTTGCTGTTTTCAAAATGAGGTTGTGTTGGCCAAGCAAAGGAGCACCTTCAGCGGAAGACTCATCCCACCAAAAAGCACCACAGAGCGCCACAGGAAGTCATTCCTGCCTGTGGCCATCAAACTATTTAACTCCTCCCTCTAAGGGCTGGTCTGTTTGACCCTAGGTCACTAAACTGGACATTGAGCATTACATCTCCGCCATAATTAATAGATTGTGCAATATTCTGTGTAATACCTCCGTGCAATATTAGTTTTCCCCTTGTTAGTTTTTTCTTATTTATTGCTACTGAAACTATATACCTCAATTACTCTCCGACAGTACATGCACCTCCGCTTATTAATATTATTTATTACATAAGGAGTTACATTGTATTTTAGACTGTACTTTCATCACCAACCAGTAAACCCACTTGGTACTTGACACTTTATCTTATACTTATACCGACAGGATACTTAATTTATTTCTGACCTGTTTTATAGTGTTTATTTTTTCTAGTACTTTCTCCTGTGTGCACTGACGTAAAGACGAGCTACTGTAACAAAGAGTTTCCCTACGGGGATCAATAAAGTATTTCTGATTCTGATTCTGATTCTGCTGTGTATAGGCACGGGATGTGCAGGCCAAGGTGCTGAAGCGGGTGCAGTTGGAGCAGCCTGACGCCGTCCCCATGCAGAAGCAGCTTGCTGCCGAGATCTGCGCTGAGATCGCTAAACACTACACAAGTCAGAGGGGCTATGAGAGAGCAGTCAAATTCTACAAAGAAGCTCTTGTGTATTGTGAGACTGATCGCAAGGTCAGTGCAGCTGAATCAAAAACGTCCTGTGTACTCAACTGCAGCTGTGGTTAACAAGCACTGGCATCTTTTAGAGTCTGGTGCTTGTGTTTTTGAAATTTTGTGATGTTAGTGCTTGATAGTTTGATTTAAGCGAAAAATCTGATTTATCTATTCTACATTATACTACCAAGAATGTTGTCACATGAATTCAAATGAATGCACTCCCTGTTCCAAGGTGATGCTGGAGTTGGCACGGTTGTACCTTACTCTAGATGAGGTTGACGCGTGCCAGGACCAATGCAGTGTCATTTTGAAGAATGACCAGTTTAATGAAGATGCAACTTTGGTTTGTTCTGTCTTTCGCCACAGTTATGACCATAACCTTTTTTGGAACTAATCCATGAAGTTATTTCTTACACATATGTTTGTCCTTTAGATGATGGCTGATATTATGTTTAGGAAGCAGGACTATGAACAGGCAGTTTTCCACTTTCAACAACTCCTGGAGCGCAAACCAGGTGCAATGGAGCCACGTTTCAAACATTTGTGGTGAATGTAAATCTGAATTGATGATTTGACCTTCTCTAAACGGAAAGCATAATAACTTACACCTGTTGCTTTCAGACAACTACCCAACACTGTCACGTCTTATTGACTTGCTGAGGAGGGCTGGGAAGTTGGAAGAAGTTCCCAGATTTGTTGATATGGCAGAAAAACATTCTTCCAGGACTAAGTTTGACCCTGGGTTCAACTACTGCAAAGGACTTTATCTTTGGTACGTTTGGAGTGTTTCCTCGGAATAATGGCGACATCTGTTTTAAGATTAGTGACTAAGCTTGTGCTTGCTTCTCAGGTTCACAGGAGAACCTAATGATGCTCTGCGACACTTCAACAAAGCACGGAAAGACAACGATTGGGGTCAAAATGCTGTGTATAACATGATTGAAATCTACCTGAACCCTGACAATGACACCATGGGAGGAGAAGTTTTTGAGAATTTAGATGGTGAAATTGGGTGAGTGGCAGTTGGAGCATACTAAGACTCTAGACTCTCTATACAGTATATATTCTTTTGTTTGAAACCCACTGACTTACTTCTAATGCTCACCTTCATCTCTCATCAGGAACTCCACAGAGAAGCAGGAGTCCGAGCAGCTTGCTGTGAGAACAGCCGAGAAGCTGCTGAAGGAGTTAAAGCCTCAGACACCAGGCGGACACACACAGCTCCGCATCCTGGAGAACTACTGCTTTCTGGCAACTAAGCAGAAGGCCAATGTAGAGAAAGCCCTCAGTGTTTTCACAGAGATTGCAAACAATGAGGTAAGCAAACTCCAGATGGTGTACATGAGTTACATCACTCTCTCTTGTGTAAATATAGCTACACCAGGAGCCGTGCATTAATTCAGGCACTTGCTTAATGTCAGTCATTCCATTTGGTTATAAACTGCACATTACACTGTATCAGGCTCAATTTTAATGTATGTAGTATGAACAGTACTGAGTATGTACAGTATACAGTATATCATTGCTTGTTGTAGTTCAGTTATGTGAATTTCATTTGCTAGATTTTAACGTTACATTTTATTATTTAACTTTTGTGTACTGAAGTGAAGTCAGTATGGTTTTGGTGTAATCAAATGGAAGTGGGATAGTGGGGGAGGTGTTGTCAGATTTATCCCGTCTAACCAAGATTCTTTGGTTGAAATCAGAAAGACCACGTGCCGGCACTGTTGGCCATGGCGACGGCTTATATGATGCTCAAACAAACTCCCCGAGCCAGAAACCAGCTCAAACGCATAGCTAAGATGAACTGGAGCATCGTTGACGCCGATGAGTTTGAGAAGAGCTGGCTGCTCTTGGCAGACATCTACATCCATTCGGGGAAGTATGACATGGCCGGGGACCTCTTAAAGAGATGCCTCAATCATAACAAGGTCAGCCTGAAAATATTGTCACTGAATATTAATGTGTTTACAAGGCAGTCCAATTCACACAAAAACCTTTTCCCCTTTTTTTAGAGATTTGTCTTGCTTTTTAATGTAGAGGCCGTCTTTTATGTAAATTTCTTTGTGATAATAATTGCCCTTTTTTTCCACAGTCATGCTGTAAAGCTTATGAATATCTGGGCTACATAATGGAAAAAGAGCAGGCATTCCGTGATGCAGCACTCAACTATGAACTGGCTTGGAAATATGGAAATCGGACTAACCCAACTATTGGTATGTCAACCAAAATCACATGTCCAGTTCTATTTATAAGGACAAAAGGGATTAAGAGAATTATATTGCTAACATGTAATGTCTGTTTTTATTTCAGGATACAAGCTTGCTTTCAACTACTTGAAAGCAAAGAGGCATGTTGATGCCATAGATGTGTGTCACAAGGTGAGATACCTGTGGATGTTTACAGTTTGACAGATTAAATCTGTTTTTATCTCGTGAATCATTTTTGCTTCCGTCCACAGGTTCTGGCTGCTCATCCGAATTATCCGAAAATGAGAAAAGACATCCTGGACAAAGCACGTGCTGCCCTGAGATCTTAGTGTTGGAACTGTGTGTGTGAAAGAGAGAGATATGAAGCCACCGTTGCTGTAATACAATGAGTTACTTTGACTGAATCCACTTTTATTGTTTGGCTTTTACTGTCAAGTTAAAAGAATGTGCAGTTATTTGTATTATTTCTTTGGGAAAACCCTTAAACACACTGCTATGTACATTTGTTTTGAGTATATGGATAGTTTGGTGCTCCCAATCCTAAGGGTAAGCACAGTGCAGAGGGGTTCAGGCACACGCTCAGCTGAAAGGATTTTTCTTGCTTTCCTCACAAAGTCAAACTCCTAAAAATGTCAAATCATTTTGGAGCATAAAAACAAGGGGGTCTTGTAGAAGGACACTGTCTAAATTAAAGAACATTTAAGCTTCTTTTATCATAAAATTGACATGTGCTCCTCTATCTGTTAGACAACCTATTTTTTATTTGATACATGAAATATTCATATTGTCTTTGAAATGATTTCCTACTGTTTATTTATATGAAAATCAATTTTGAAATGTTTCATCTTGTGATGAATATTATGAGAATGTAGATAAATGTTGGTAAATAAAGTTATTTAGATATATGATGGTGGCTTTTTGGCCAGTTTTCTCTCAAAGATATAGTTGATGCCTTAATAAGCATATGCGCACTCCTGATTAAGACAGTTTACATCATCAGTATCCCCACAGACAGTTGCCACATAGACAAACATTTACAAGCGTGACTGGAAAAGGAAAATGTAGGACACAGTGAACATTTTAATGGACATAATAAACTGGATGCCTGCCGTGGATAGGAAGTGCTGGGGAACACAGTCACTACAGATGGAGTCACTGTGCAAGTCAAAGGCAGAGAGACTTCAAACTGGGCACCAGAGCAGACTCCCTGCGGCTGGAATCCGCGTCTTTACTCCTTCAACCATCCCAACTCTTTATGAAGACCATCCGCTGTGGGGAGCCTCGGAAATTAAAGGATTAGATAAACTACAGAGTCCGCCGGTGAGTGTCAGTTTTTACAACTTTTATCAGTAGTAAGGAAAGCTCAGACGGGATTAATAATCCAGGCAGATTCGCTTCCATGCGAAGGGACACTTAACTTTTCCAAATGCAAGCTGGACCATGTGCCATGAGCCTACCATGTTTTTAGTTTCTCTCAAGTGTTCGCGTTCAAAAGTTCACGCTGTATGTGCAAGATGTGGTGTTTTCTGAGAGAACCTGATTGGACGCGGTGGGCTGTGTGGGGTAGGCTACAGCGCGTTCCTCCGTTATTTGTAACCCAGCAACTGTCCCAGTGAATGACCAGTTGAACAAATCCTATTAATGACACCATTATTGAACCTGGGGAACTCCGTAGAGAACACAGTCTGCAATATTCCTGAAGACGAAGAGTATCGAGAGGTTCGTCACGATAAATGTTTGATTCAACTATGATTTTGGCAAATAATATTTAAAATTATCACACGACACAAGTCAAGCTGCAAGGCAAACAGTGCCATCGTCCAGCTTGTATTTCGGATCTCTTGTAACGCCTGGTTTCTCATTTGTATTGCAGGTATGGCTTTTGACACGCAGAAGCCCCCTCTGCGCAAGCGCGCCAGCACGTCTCCTCCCTCTACCTGAGAACAGCTCACCTGGATCCAACGAGACGGAAGTTTTGTGAAGGCAGAACAGAGCAAATCTTTTTGTCTCATCGAAAAGTTTCTTTGGAACTCAAGCAACAAATAAAGGATCTCAAAGCAGGATGTTAGTCGTCGAGTTTTACAAGAACAATTTAAAGGGCTTTTCTAACCTAAATCTGTAGTTCAGCGACTCATGGTACGTGGTGTTTTTCTATGAAGGAATCCAGAGAACGGGTTTGTTTGCTGATTCCATAAGCCGATTTTAAATTTGTGATTTGTACATAGCCGCAGACTACTTTTAACTTCATCAGGAACTGCTACATACGTGATTTCTTGTATTTCAAAGATGAAAAGTTAGGGAAAAAATCCTTTAGATGTGAATGTAGGGACATGGCAAGTAACGTATCACTATGTTGCCTGTGTTTTTTCTGAAACCCCAATGTCTTAAATTGGATAATTACATCAATGCTGGTTAATCAGCATTAAACATCTGGATATATTTATTTATTACAGCTGAATCTCAGTCCAAAGCCAGCCTGCTCTCCGTTAAAGAAGTATGACAGCTCTCCGCAGAGTGCTCCGAAGGCGACTGCACCCACTTAAACTGGTGATAGTGGCCCTTGTCTTTGTCACATTTGTGTTCTTCATACAATGGGAGGTAGGGAGCCAAAGCCAACAGGAGGACCCGTGGCTGAAGGAAATAGTAGTCAAGCGGGATGCCTTGCTGGGCATAGTGCAGGGAGCTGTCAATAACTTAAGGGATGCGATGCCAAAGATGCAGATCAGAGCCCCTGTACGGCAGCAGGACAGTGTGTCCTGTCTGCCAGGTCACTACACTGCTGCTGAGCTCAGGCCAGCTCTGGAGCGGCCGCCTCAGAACCCTGTTGCTCCTGGAGCAGCTGGGAAACCTTTCCACACAGACTCACTGAGCCCTGAAGAGCAGAAGGAGAAGGACAGGGGTGAAGAGAAACACTGCTTTAACCTGTATGCCAGTGACCGCATCTCCTTGAGCAGAGACCTGGGCGCAGACACGAGACCACCAGAGTATGTCACTTTGTACAATCTTTATGCTTTTGGTAAAGCCGTGTAAAAATCCCTCATGTTTATATAATGTTTCATTCAAAAGTGAACATAGTTGAGCAAATAATTCATTTTCCAAATGATTTTGACATAGAAACAACATGTAATTGCACCACCTAGTGGGTGTGGATGCAGCTTTGGTGCTGTACAAGAAGTAGGCATACTCTACTTTTCCTATTACTACTCCATGGATTGATGTACTGGCCCAGAATATAACTTTAAGTCACACACTGAAAAACACCCACACAGATCAGTGTAATATAGGTGGGGCAGTGCAAAACTGACTGTCTAACCCAAACACATTCATCATATTTGCTTTTTGCAACTGGGGAAAGTCTCAGGCAGAAACCACAGAGATGATTGTTCTGACTGGGACTTTGTTTCAGCATGCCTGCCCGGTTACTGTGGCCAGTTCAGAAAGGAGCGCAGTTATGTTTGGCTAGCTACAGTACATCCAAGTGCATGTAAGTCCAAGTACATGTCAGTACCTGACACAGACATAAAGCCTGTCCATGTACAGCTATCTTATGTGGGTGAATTACAAAGTCTCTCCCACTCTGATATGGATAATGGCAGCCACACATGCGGTGTCACAGCTGAAATGGACACCCCACAGGGGAGAGTCTGCAGATGTAATAACTAGACTATTGTGCCACTAAGGAACTGTACAGGACAGTCAGATCTTTGTGCTCTTTTTCCTTCTCACTGCAGATGTATTGAGCAAACCTTCAAGCGATGCCCCCCCTTGCCGACCACCAGTGTGATAATTGTGTTTCACAATGAGGCTTGGAGCACTCTGCTAAGGACAGTATACAGTGTCCTCCACACCTCCCCTGCCATTCTTCTCAAGGAGATCATCCTGGTGGATGACGCCAGCGTGGATGGTAAAATTCAATAGGGCCCTTCAGGACCGCCCTGCTCTCTTTTGGGTTCGATTTCATGCAGCGTGTTGGGTGGGCAGCTCCTTGCTGTGCCACGAAATGTGCAGACAGGAGCTCCCTGCTCCTTCTGTGGCCCATGAAGTGGGTTACAGCAGGAAGCGAGGGGCTGCTAGTGAATACTTTCCTAAGAGGAATTAGCAGTGGTTGTGCTTAGAAATGAGTCAGAGTTGACTCTTGTAAACAGGTCTGTTGTAGGAGGGAAACAAAATGCTTAAGAGAAGAGAGGTTCCAGGGAATGCAGTCCATCTGACACTCTTAATTCAGTTATTTGTTTGGAGCAGGCCACAGATGTAGGCCATTTTCCATGTTGAAGCTAAAAGGAAGACAGCTTTGTCCTTTTTCATCTGTTTGAGTCAACCTTCCAGGCTGAGGGCTGTGAATATTATCTATTTATCACTTTAGCAATAATCTTTATGAGAGTCTTTATGAGACTGTTCATATAAGACTGTGTACAAGATTCACTCACATATTATTTCATCAGATTTTTCATAATGTTCTTCTCAACCTCTAACTTTTCTTTCCCATACATTCAGATGTACTGAAGGACGAGCTGGATGCGTATTTAAAGCGGCTGAGCATTGTCCGAGTTGTCCGCCAGCGAGAAAGGAAAGGACTCATCACCGCTCGGCTGCTCGGGGCCTCCGTGGCCACCGGTGACACGCTCACCTTTCTGGACGCCCACTGTTAGTCAATACCACTAATATTACTCGCACATTAAAACCAGTTGCATGCTAGTGGACACACCCTTACTTACACACCCACTGCTCAACAACCTAATGTTTGCTCTTTTTAAAGGCCTTGGCATGGCCACCATGGCTTTACATTCCAAAATTAGCCAGTGGTTATTGTTAAGAAAGATTTGCGTGTGTTAACAGGTGAATGCTTTAATGGGTGGCTGGAGCCTCTGCTGGCCAGGATAGCAGAGAACTACACTGCAGTAGTGAGTCCTGATATAACTACTATTGATCTCAATACTTTTGAGTTCATGAAACCGTCCCCATATGGCCAGAACCACAACCGGGGAAACTTTGACTGGGGCCTTTCCTTTGGCTGGGAGAGTCTACCAGATCATGAGAAACAAAGGAGGAAGGATGAAACATACCCTATCAAGTAAGCAAATATTTTGCATGAATATAGAATATCAATTTTATAAAAACGCTTGTTTCTTGCAGGAAATCATTAAAAACCTTTTTTAATGAAATTTCTCTATAGGACTCCCACATTTGCTGGTGGGCTCTTCTCCATTTCAAAAGAATATTTCTACCATATTGGAAGCTATGATGAAGAAATGGAAATCTGGGGTGGTGAGAATATTGAAATGTCATTTAGGGTAAGACGTCACTAAGCTGTCATTCTGGATGTGCAGCATTTTTGTTATTGAGCCTTTTTACCTGTTGAATCATACCATCACCCAAACGGCTGTATAGGCGTGTCTAACTGCATGTCATTATACATCTGTCTGTGCTGTCTCCCATTAACCTGCAGGTGTGGCAGTGCGGCGGACAGCTGGAGATCATGCCTTGTTCCATTGTCGGTCATGTTTTCCGCACCAAGAGCCCCCACACCTTTCCCAAGGGTACACAAGTGATTGCTCGTAATCAGGTGCGATTGGCGGAGGTCTGGATGGACGACTACAAGGAGATTTTTTACCGTCGTAACCAGCAAGCTGCGCAGTTGGCAAAAGATGTACGTATTGCTTCTGACTCTAATACGCCTCCAAAATCCTGCGTATCTATCCTGTGATTCTTTCAAATGCAGCAAATTACTCTGCAGCTTTATCTTTAACTTCTACTTCTCATGGTCTTATGTAAGTGGTTTTAAAGCCACTCATTACCCCTCCCCCTTTAAGACAAGTTTGAGCAAATCCAACTCCTGTCTGTGAATTACATACAACCAGCATTAAGTCTGATCATGACTTACTTAACATACTCTGCAGGGGAAAGCAAACACTTGCACTTACTGGGAGAACCATAGCATTTCACTATTGTAATTCTCAATGCATGAATTCTGTAGAAATGAAACACATTCTTTGAAATGGAGAGCAATAGATGAGCCATTAAGGGCTGAAAGCTGTTAACCGACAGAGAAAAAGGGGCCTGAAGGAAGTCAGCGCTGGTAAATGACAGGCTCTCAGTGTTTCCCAACATGTGGTCCCATAGGTGCCATAAACAGTTCCCTCAGGGCTATGCCTCACAGAAAGGGCCAGCCCTCTCCCGCTGGCTTCAAACAGACATGCCGTCGTCAACAGCTTCAAGGAATCCACTGTAGTAGCTATCAGTGTGCACTAGTGTGAGCAGCATCCTCGTCATTATAATAAGTTCTCTCATTATTCAAGAGCATGAGGTGCCTGCAAATCCTTTAAATGTGCTGCTATGCTTCAGTTTAAAAGGAACAGTGATCGAGTACTTGTCTGTAGTTTATTTGTTTAACAGTCATTAGAGCACCGGAACAGTAACTGACTTTAGAAAAGTGAAGTGATGAGGATATTTAAGTAAAAAATTGAAAAAAGGTTTTAAAAATCCAAAGTGGAATATTCCTATTTTCTTTGTGGTTATGTCTATTTGTTTTTTGCGATGGAGTCATATGTTTTATTTTTGTAATTGGATAACAGTTCTGAGTGTGGCTCTATGGATGGCAATGTCAGTCAGTCAGTCAGTCAGTCAGTCAGTCCACCACTTAGGTCCAGACTGAAATATATCAACAACTATTGAATGGATTGTCATGAAATTTGGTACAGATAGCTATGGTACCCAGACGATGAATCCTAATGACTTTAGTGATCCCCTGAGTTCTCTGCTTGCGCCACTATGAGGTCGACGTTTTTGTTTTCTAGTGAAATATCTCAACAACTATTGGATGGATTGCGATGAAATTTAGTACAAACATTTACTTCACCCTCAGGATGAATTGTAATAACTTGGATGATCCCTTAACTTTTCCTCTAGCACTACCATCAGGTCAAATCTTCACTTGGTACTTTATGATCAAATACCTGCAAAACTGATGATATTCCCATCAGCCTCAGCTGTAATTTGAGTTTAGTGCTCATTAGCAAATGTTAGCAACTAACAGGCTAAGCTAAGATGGTGAACATGGTAAACTTTATACCTGCTAAACATCTGCATGTTAGCATGCCGACGTTAGCATTTAGCACAAAGCATTTTAGTGCTGTCTTTTTTTAAGTTTTATTGATTATATTTATTTATTTCTTACATACTTTAAGCTCTCCATTATTCTTGCATTTCAGTGTTGATGGCAAATTTTTAGAAAGATTTGAAGAAACATTGTGTGGACCTTTTCAACATGTGAACAGCATTTCCAGATTTATCTGTGGAACATGGTCTTTTCACAGCCTTTCCTAAGTGATCTTGTTCTATACCTGACTGTTTTTGTCACAATAGTGATAAAGAGTAAAAAGAGCATATCTAAAGTCAAGACAGAGCATCGTTGCTTTGTAGTTCAACCCTGCAAAATTATCCCCGTTAGTATCCAGCATGCCTGCAGTGTGTTGATGAACAATGTAAAGGAACAGCTTTTCTCTCCTGCCTGCCATTGTTTTAACAGTCGGCCTTTGGAGATATCTCCAAACGAGTGGACCTCCGTGCGCGGCTGCAGTGTAAGGGCTTCTCATGGTTTTTGAAGAACGTTTATCCAGAAGTCTTCATGCCTGATCTCAACCCACTCCGCTTTGGCTCAGTAAGTTCACACACCCCACCACCAGCTCTCCTCTTTCCAAACCTCAGAGCTCTGTCTAGCCACTGTGGGTTTCCACTTAGGATCTCCAGAGGGTACTGAGCAGTTCCAATTTGACACCACTGACAGCACTCCAGAGACTAAAGTTGTTTGAACAGCTTGCACTGGATGTTAGTTTTTCATTTTGTTTCCTCTCACTGCTTTCCCCTTCGCTTCTCTTTCTCTGTAGGTGAAAAATGTCGGCAAAGACTCATGTCTGGATGCTGGAGAGAACAATGAGGGTGGGAAACAGCTGATCATGTACCCATGTCATGGACTAGGAGGAAACCAGGTCAGTTAGAAAATGTACCTTCTATCTCTACTAGAAAATGTGATTCACTTTAATCACAGTGGTTGATGGCATTTTTTTTCTGTTTCCTTTGCGGTAGTATTTTGAGTACTCCACACATCTTGAAATTAGACACAACGTTCAGAAGGAGCTATGTTTGCACGGGGCAGAGGGGGCTGTGAAGCTGGATGACTGCCAGTATAAAGGCAGCAACACATTTGTAGGAGCAGAGCAAAAATGGGAACTGAAGGATGTGAGTTGGGTCTTTTGCATTTTCTGTGCACTAATTTGTGATTTCAGATACTTGGGTTTTCTTTTTAGGACAATAATAAGTTTTGTCTTCTCTTCATATAGAACCAGTTGTTCTACATCCCAGGATCGAACATGTGTCTGAGTGCCCGTCATGAGCATCCCTCTCTGGCCCTCTGCAACCCCTCAGACAGATACCAGCTCTGGTCCTTCGTCTGAGTGTGCAAACTACCACTTTACAAAATAGCCACTCTGTATGCAGAGGCATACTAGGACATAGAGTATACTATACTGCAGTTTTTTTTTTTTCAGATTAATGACAAGTTTTAATTTATTTTTATACATAGAAGAACTGAACTGCTGCTGCTGGGAAGTTTGGACTTGTGTACCACTGCTGAAAGGAAGCATTGAAACAGTGCTCCCAATCAGACTGAACTGAGATTCTTGGAACAATGAAGATGCACTGTGTTGACAAGTGCCTCTTTTGTGTTTGAGATGTTTTCACTACTCCAAGTCTTCACAACCAACACGTGCAGGTTTAGGCATATAAAGCCAACACTGAACATTTTCCAGTGAGACTTACGAATCCGAAACAAAATCATACAGAAAAATACAGTAGATCATGTATGTTAATAAACAAGGGGTTCAAGTTGGACAAAAATCCCAAATGTTGTGCACCAAAGAGACTAAAAGTGAAAACCTGAAACACACAAGTATGATGTGCATTGTCCCTTTTTAAATATATATTTTGTTTAATAATGCAAAACCTTTTTATTTGCCACCGTCCTGTGCCTTAGATGTAATTTTACACTGGGTGGGTGGAGTGGTGGAGGGATGGTTGATGGTGGGGTGGGGTTGTTGCAGTTTTCTGTTGATGCAGAATAATGGCTTCTACAGGATTGGATTGGATACACTTTAATTCAATTATTTCATTAGGTAATTTTTTTGTCTTCAAACTTTTTTTTTGCAAGACAGATTTTATAATTTCTGTACACTCAGTTGCCAGTTTATTAGGTACGGCTAGCTAAAACTAACGCAGTCTAATACAACAGTTCTGCAATAAATCCTACCTTCATGAAGGTTATTCATTTTCTGTTTGGACCCTTTTTAGAGAGGTGGTGATTCAACTTTACTGCATTAGGTTTATCTAGCTGTACCTAATAAACTGGCAACTGAGTGTAGAGACAGTATGAATGAAGAATGATTATTTGAATACCAGTTTGGACCTGCATTTTGAGAGAAAGTGAGCTAGTCCTTAAACAAACAGTTAGTTTGGCCTTAAGGTGTTCATTTCAAGTGCTCATGACAACAGTGAAATTGACATTATTAATGAAGATTAAAAGGCATTTTTATTTGACCTACAGTCAATACTTTATTAACAAACATGCATGCAGTCAGATGTCATGACTGATTTTTAAGATGAATCATTCTCTTCTTTTTATTTGCAGCAATGTTTACCTGTTGTATTTTAAATTTAATGTTTATCAAAAGGGAACTTTTAATGTAAAATGAATGCACCGAAGGAACTCTATTTGTTGATCAAATGCCTGAAACGCTGCCTTGACATTTAAACAGGAGTCAACTAATGAATTTCTGGTGCAGGCACTAGTGTTAAGATGGGTGAGGAACAGATTGTGTCTATTTTGTTGTCCAACTGCCTTGGTATTAAGAGTTCTTATTTTTAGGTCAATAAATTCAGTTGGGTAGTACTGAGAGCCACTTTGTCTCATTTCTCCCTGTGATCTGCAGAGGGCGCTTTGCACTAAGAAATTACTCAACTGTACAATGTTGACTAACAATTTTAGCAATTTTAATTAAATTTATTTCAAAACCATGTTAAAAATCAAACAGAAAATTAACTCTATCTACAGTTGGAAAACCAAACACATGGGAAAAAAATTGTAATATTTTGTGCAAAACGTATGCATTTCACAGAATAAGAAAAAAAAAATTAAATAAATCAGGCACATGAAGCTTTACAACTCACAACCAGCATGAAACAAAAGACAATTTTAAGATAGTCAATCAATTTACTCAATACAGACTTTTAGTAAACCACAATAAATACACATTTCAATATATCATTTATAATAAATACTGGAAAATAAAATCCAACACAGGATTCTTAACTGGATGCAGTGTCATTGTATCAAGCCTTCTCACACTGTATGCTTTGGCACAATTAATCTGTTCTATAGGCCATATTGATGCCACTGATTGCCTGAAAGCAGTCTGTGCACTTCTTTTGTACCACCGAGGTGGCATGAGCAGTCCCAGCTAATCCGCAGTCACACAGAACCACCACAACTCTTGTACTGATCCTAGTGATTATAAAATATGGGCAGATATTTGCAAGCTTGGAAGAGGGACCAATATCTGTGTTCATGCAGGAGCAAACAGCTCAAGGTAAAGAACTTCAGCAACATATTACAGTAATACTATTCACTAAATTATTGCAGTCCCCCAATTTTTGAGCGGTCACTCCAATTTCCTTTTTGTCAGTGATTTTATAAAGATGTGTTAAAAGGTTATTTACAGGTTTTTGGTAAACTATTTTTGAATATCTGGCTTTTAAGTCATTTTCAATGGCTCATGGGACTCAGGAGTCATAATGTGTAGCTGTTACTTACTGATATGAATTATGTTTAATACTAAGCTTTGATTGTCAACCTTGAACATTTGTTTCCCTCATATACAATCATTGAAACTGTGGCATATTTTTTTTAGTAAATTAATGGTGCTTTAAGTACAATATTAAGTACCATGACAGTCAGTTAAATGTAATCTCAGTGTACTTGCCTAGGATTTCCTCTAAAAGGGAATGCCTTTTAAAAACCATCAAACTATTGCACTTAACACTTCAACAGAACAAATCAACGTCATTATTAGATCCACATAAATAAACATCTTAGTTATTAGACAGTGGAATGTAGCTTTTACAGCGTTCAAAAGCAGAAATCCAATAACCAGTTAATTTATGAAATATTGACACATTATTTTGGGTCAATATTTTGTCCACAGAACAGGACTGGTTACGGATGCTTTTTAAATGAATCTAATCTTAATCTAATTCAATCATAAAGATAGTGTTCTGTTGTCTATGATGAATCATAGAGCTCCTCATACTTTTGGAGATATGTCAAAGTGCTACTTTATTAATATCCCTGTATCAGTGAAAGAATAAATCTTCATTTGTAGTAACATCTGCAAATCATGGTATTCTAAGAGTGAACAGTGGAGAAAAAGGTGTGGGGCCATATTTTTCAGTATTTATCAGTTAAAACCAACTGCATGCCACTAGACCCCACACATAAGTGCAAAAGGCTGTGAATTGATTTTTGACATTTTATGCAATTGATATTGTATTCCAAACATACAAATAAGAATTCAGGCTTTCTCATGCTTTTCAAAACCATAGAAAAGCATATACTAGTGACAAAAAGAAGAAGAGAAATGTACATTATGTATACAACACATTTTTATGTAAAAAAAAAAAAAGGTATTTTTTTCCCCCCTAAATGTCACTGAGATTCCCAAAACAGCATGCGTATTGTTATCAAAACATTTACAGTATATAAGTATACACATAATTCAGAAACAATACATAAACTGACAATAAACCTTTTTTGCACATTTGACACATACAGTAGACATAGAAAAGTTCCATCTACAGTACAATATCTGCTTAAAACTAGAACTTTACATCTGAAATTACAAGATACATTGCACAGCATGACATAACTGATGTTTTAAAATGTTTTTGATCTGTTCCATCTTGCAGTTAAGCGCACACTGTAGTGGAGAAACCTTCAGGAGCAAATATTTCCTCAAAAACATTTCCATCATGAACCTATGGCTTTATAGTTACAGATGAGAATGTACTACGGTGCCGTACACTGCTTTGAAATTTAAGGTCATATAATGCAAAAAGGCCATGATTTAGTTCCCTTAAAACACCACTTGGTCAGGCTCAAGTAAAGACGTAATATTGAAAGAACACTTCAAAAGGTGAGGCCCACTAAATGGCTGTGACCTCGGGGCAATGGTCTGGTAAAGGGAGGTTCTTAGTATTGTTTGCTAGTAAGGTCAGGTCAGAGTGTCCATTAACATTGGACTCTTGCTGTGGCTGTTCAGCTGTCGTACATGAGCTGTGGCTGCTGTAGGAACCCTGGGTGTTATTGTTCAGGAAGTTTTGAAACTCTGTCTGGCTCTGGTTGTCAGGCTGCTCCACAAATGTCGCTGTGGACAACACCTTCTTCTCCTGATCAGGTGTGTAGCAGGTCGAGGGGGTGGCAGGAGCACCGTTGGTCAGAGTGAAAGGGTGATTAACTGTGTATTGTTCCTCAGCCTGGTTAGAGTAGTCTGTGTACTGCTCAGCAGACACGTTGAATGGTCCTTGGGCCACGCTGCCATTGGTCGTGCTGACTGGATCTTGGAATGCTAAGGCTTCCCCGTAGGGTTTATTGGGTTGGTTGGTTTGGCCATTAGAGACGGCGCTGGAGCTCCCCAGCTGATAGTACTCAGCTGAAGAAGAGTTCATTAAATAAGTGTTTCCGTTCATGTTATCATGTGCCACAGAGCCATCACTGTAACACAATACAGGGGACAAGGGGACCACTTCAGTATGAGACACTGACAGGGTTGTCATGTCGTCCTGAAAGTTATCAGACTTCTCTTCATCCTCATCATCGTCCTCCTCGTCCTCAGAGTCGCTGTTATCTAAGCTCTGGGTGCTGGAGTCAGACAGTACGCTGCAAACACTGCTGCTATCCTCCTCGTCCTCTTCGTTCTCCTCTTCCTCCTCCTCCTCGTCTTCTTCATCTTCTTCCTCGTCTTCGTCATCTAGCGGCTCCTCCATCTCGTCGGCAGCCTGCAGGTGCATACTGGCCGTCTGTGGAACAGCGTCTGACAGAGAGTACTCCAACCTGTGCTGGGACTGAACGAGAGGGTTTCCGCTTCCCAGGTCGTTAGTATCACCACGGTAACCGTTGGCGGGGGACGCCTGCTGCTGCTCACGACTCTTCTCCAGTTCAAGTTTCATTATGGTGTGCAAGAAATGGGTCCGAACACGGATGGGATTAAACTCCACTCTCCCAGTTGAATTGCTGCAGCCCTCTTTTGTGCAGCCACATGGAAATGACATACGGTCCACCTAAGGAAAACATAACATTTACTCTGCTATTCATTTTATTTCAAACAGATGACCTGTGTAATACTGTCATTCAGTCATTGATCCCTACACCTTCTTGTTAAATGGTACAGTATGTTTTTCTGTTTACAAGGGTGAGGATAAAACTGACAGTCATGGGCTTTACCTGGCACTTGATCCCTGCGATGCTGCAGGCACAGGTCTCTGGGTCACAGAAGACTCTGCAGTCACAGCCGCAGTCCTCTCTGGACATCCGGATCGCCCGCAGTTCATGTTTCTCTTCCACGTCAATCTTCTTTACCCCAGAGGAGCGCAGCAGTGCCCGACGCTTTTTAGTGGTAAGAGGCTGCAGGAAGAAGTACTCGTCTACCTCTGTGTTGTCCAGATCGATGTCATCGTCAGAAATGTCCTCTGCTGTGAGCGTGTTGGCCTCTTCAGACTCCACTGTGCCATTCTTAGTCAGCTGAAAACAAGAAAGAGTCACATCCAAGCTATTTTATAAAAGTGAAAGAACAAAGAGCCAAGTCCAATGACGAAGTGGTGTTTAAAACAAAGAGTCTTTCACACCAAATTCCTTTCAAATTCTTCACATATTTCATACTGATATCTGTTGAATAATGCTTATAAAATCCTTTGCATACGGAAATGTTTACAGCTACGACTTGGTTGAGATAGACAAAGCGGTTACCTTGAGTTTGATTGAGTTGAGTTTCTCCTCCTTCAGGTGATCTCTGAGCATGTCTCTGTGGAGCCTCTCCTGCTCCAGGGCAAATTCACCCAGGGAGTACTGCCTGATCCAGCTGTGCCTGTTGGACATACCCAGCGTGCTGCCTCCCTGGCTGGGCACGCTGGTGAAGCCCTGCCGCCGGCTGAAGTAGTACACTGTCACATTCTCAAAATGCACCCTCCTCGTCCGCAGGCGCTTCTCTCTCTTCAGTATTGAGTCAGCTGAAAAAGTGGTACATTGCATGTACTTGTCATCTTGCTTGTAAACTGTTACTGACAATTCATTAATCCAATGTGGAAAGAATTAAAGCTTCACATTGTAAATCACTGCATCAAGAACACTTTCAGCACAGTTGATTTTTTTATCATTCATACATTCCTTCATGTTAGAGCAGAACTGTTTTATAGCCATGTAAAGCCTGTTAAGATAAGTGACATTTGTATGGCAAAATGTGGGACACATACTAGCAGAGAGTATTGTCCTTAAATGCCTGAAATATGAGGAATTCTTTCTTGCCAGCTCTACAGCGAGCTTCTACATATCTTGCACAGCTTTGCAGGGAAGGATTTCATCACATCTCTGTGCTTCCGCTTGGCATGCGAGTCCTCTGTGTGTCTTTTTAAGGAGAGCTCTACGAGAGGGAGGGGCAGAGGGGAGGGCAACGGTGGAGCATAAATAATCCCCTGCCTGGCCCAGAGATGAAGAGTACTGGTTCACAGAAGCAGTGTTCACAGAAGCAGTCTTCCCAGCGTTCACCCTGATATCAGACAGGACAGGACAAATAGAAACCATCTGGTTCCAACAGCTCTCCACCCCACGCAAGAGGGACAATGCATTTCATTACAGATGTAGAGCTGTCAGGCTGAGGGTACAGAGCAAAGCCAAGCTTCATTATCTACAAAACGAAATGCAAACAGCTATCAGCTTGTTTTAGGTGTCAAAACAGTTAACATATGTTAAGGTCAATGTAATCAGCTTTTTTTTTTTTTTGAGGATGTCTATATTAAAGCATATAAGAAAAAAACAACATCTACATGTATTTTTCACAGTTTTGCAAGCTATAATCAGCATGTGTTCCTTTACCCTTTAAAGACTGACAGATTGAGACCTGACTGTTCCTCAAACACTCACAACAAACACATTACAGATGTTTTTCCTTCTCTCCCTAACACAACGGCATGGGATGTAAAACCACTTAGGGCTTAATTGCCCCATCTCTCTGCCAAGACAGTTAATGACTGTACGTGCACATGTCTCTTCACAGGAGTGAAGTTATCATAGTGCACAGCTCCCTTGTTGCTGTTAGCTACCAGCAGCTGCAGCTGACACAGAGGCCAAGCTTAGCCTTTAGGGACGCAGCACCTTACATATGTCTCGCTACAGGGACCCATCTGTATGTCATTCACAAAGTTTAAGAAAATAATCCATCATCAAAACACAAATTTAACATTGACTTTGCCTTTAATTAAAACAAAAGTAGCCAAATTGTGCATATTCACACACATGGTGTCCAAACGTGACTCCTTTCTTGTGTTCTTTAAGAATTGCATTATTAAGATTTTTTGGCACCAAATATCTGATGCTATCTAGGTGCTTTGAAAAAATCCCCGAAAAGGATTAATAAACTACAACTGTATTATCTATTTCACTCACATTCTGTCTCATCTCTTAGACATTAATATTCACATGTGCACTGCATTACTTATTAGTGATGACTTCAGTGTCCTTTTGAACCTGCAGAGGAGACATGTCTTTTGCGGTTGGTTTATCTTCCATTAGGACTGCATTATTTAATACAAAGTCAGTTCAAGTCAGGAGTTACTGTGGAATCTCTCAGTAGCAGACCTCTTTTGAAGCATTTGTATATTGAAAAGCAGAACTGATAAGCTTCACAGAATTATGGCTATGGTTAGTTTATTTTATTTTTTATTATTTACTCTGTTTTAAATTATTGTAAACTGAATAGTTTTTGGGTTTGGACTGTTAGTCAGAAAAACAAGACATGTGAATGAAAATAATAAAGTTGCAACCCTAAGCTTCACCCACCATGCATCATGTTTCATTTGAAGTGTGCATTTGCTGGTCTTTTTGTTTATGCAAAAATTAAAACATACTGCTCCCTCCTCAAAAAAGGGCTATTTCATCCGAAATATGATTTATACAAGAAGATAACTAAGAAAATAATTTAGTGTTCTTAGAGAGTGGTATATTTACATGTACACATGTACAGTACCAACAGTGTTGCACACACACAGCTTGAGGCTGCATCAGCTTATTCATCTGGCTGAGCCTGTACACTGATGCTGTTCCTAATGAGGAAGGCCGCCTGTGCATCCTTCCCCTTTATTACAGCACTAGACTCTTAGCATCAATCAGCCTCCTCTCCTCTCCTCTACACAGTGATGACTGTAAATTCATGTTACAGTCCCTTATCAACAGACATGCAGACTTGTTTTCTTTGACCTGCATCCTGCATTGATTGTGCGCTACAAAATCAGGCTGTCTCTGAGTGTTATTCCCTTCAGTGCTTAAGCTTTGTTTTCCTTGAGATGAAATGATGAAATTATCTTACTGTCAATAGCACGCCTTAGCCACACCGAGCACAATGCCTGAATTTAAAAGACACAGGCACTTACGGGTGAAAGGGCCTGAGGCAGAGGGGTTTACACTGTCACTGCTGTCCCCACTCTCACTGCAGGAGACCTCATCATCAGACTCCCGCAAAGAAGAGCACGGGGAGGAGGAGGCTTCCACCTCCTCAAATTTCCTCTTCAGTATTCCACTCATGGCCCGCCGCATCTGCACCTGAAATCAAAAGACAGCAGAGGGGCCACAAATGATTTAATATCCAGTTTAGGGCCTTCATAATCCTCAATACACTCAATTAGCAATGAGACCCAGACTCCCCCCTTTCCTCCTCCCTTCACACACACACACACACATACACAATCTCTCCTGCCGCTATCCCAGCTCCCAGGCATTCCCTGGGCGATTGATCACCTTGGCACAAAGGAGCTGAGATGGAAGGAGAAAGCTGCTAATTACATACTACGTCTGCCTTACAGGAAGTTCATTCCACTGTCTCTGGTTGAGAGGCTGGAGAAACAAGAGACTGGACAAACTTGTCTTGCACTGCGGCTGGTCAAGGTGAAATTATCTACAATATATATGTATTTCGTACAATATTATGTGATTGCATTTAATTGCTACTGCACCTAGAAAGCATAAAGAATATTTAAAATATCCACTGGCTTAAAAGGTATTACACAGCATTTAACAGAAAAAAACCCATCTGTAGCTTTTTGACACGCATAAGTAGTATTGGTGGGATGTGGAAACGTGTGCATTTATGTATATGAGTGGCATCTTGTACATCTGTAATGAGCATCTGTTAGATCCGATGCTTCCTACAGAAAAAGGAAAGGCCTCAGGTGAATTCAGCTACAGTCACTGCAGAGCAGGGTAAAAAATCTATACTGTGACAGGCTATTGCCTTATAATCTGCTACAAAGGCAGTCAATAATGATGTATCATAAAGCAGTGTAAATATAATAGCAGGAATGGACCAATAGATCTATTATCTCTATTATCTCTGCTACAGTCCATTCAGTGGTAACTACCATTAAATAGTTGCATGATAATAATATTCATAGCAGCAGCTCTACAGTTAAATCAGTGTTATGCACAGTTTCTGAAATAAATCAGGAATTATCTTTGTATGGCTGTGTAGGTGCAGCAAAATGATTGTGGTTACAGCACTTCATACAGAAGCTATTGTAACAGACGTGTCACAGACCACTTCAATGTTAACTGAGAGGGGTCATTACCTCCCTCTGACTGATGATGCAATTAGACAAATAAACAAGAACAAGCTCATCAGTCAACTACACTAAAACTAATCACTATTACACTGGAACTGGCTCTAATAACTACTGCATTGTAACTATCAAACGATATATTATTTTTATTACTGCTTTTTCCCTTTTACCCCACCACTATTCTTCAGTGTGTAATGGATTATAATATTGCAGGATTTATTTAATCTCAATCACTATTCATAACATTAACATTTCATCAGACATTGTTGAAAATGTAGAACTTTAATGTATTTAGCTGTAGAGCAGCTGGAACACCATGTCGTATTTTAAAATAAACCCAATAACACAACAGAGCTGCTGTAGCACAGCAAGGATTGCTATGACTGGCAGCTTTTCCCTCACTGCTTTCTCTCTTGGAAACTGGAATCAGTAAAGACAGCATGCATCTTCACCCAGTCCCACTCTGTCTTTCTGCCAGAGCAGCTTGTGGGGGAGTTCCATTCACAGACAGCCACAGTGTTTCATCTGGGCTTTGCTATCGAGTCATTACAGATGCAAATGCTGCCTGAGAGAAAGAGGTGCAACCCAGAGAGGACTAGCGCTGCCAGCAAGAGGGTCATTGTTCCCAGGAGGCTGTGCTTGTTCAGTGCAGTGACATGGCACCGCCAGCATTTGGAGAACCTCCAGAGTCAACAACTCTACCTAAAATTAAGGAATGTGAGGCATCCTCCATCTGGGAGAAAGTGGAGGAGAGAGAAGTCTGTCAGAAAAGATTTCTTTTCAGAAAGAATAGATATGAATTTGGGGGTGAAATCTGTAAGAGGCTCTGTAAAGCCAATAACTGAGCTGGCTGTCAAGAAGCCATTAGTCTACTTTCTCTTCTGAGTGATTCTGACAAGGCATAATGACATTAACTAATGAACTAATACTGAAATATATTAAATTAGTCTTGTGGGATTTACAATGTTGATCAACAGAATAAATATATTTATTTCACAATCCACCATTCATTTGTTGGCAAATAGGAGTGGAAATTTTCACCAGAAATTACCTGTGCAATTTTAGTCTATTTCCTAGCGAGGGTCCTAATTAAATACCATTGTTGGAAACCTATTCGTATGCTTAGCCCTCAGCTGATGCTGCACTAGTCTTTTATACCAAAAGTGGTTTCCATGCAGATTCTAATGTACTCTCACAACAAGTGATTTCCCATATGACAGTGTTTCCAGTGTTACATACTGTGTATAAGGGTTCTTCATACTAAAGCACCAATAGAGCAAATTAAGTTAATATCTAAGCAAATTATGTTTATACATTTATCACAGTTCCTTTCTCAGATGAATTGTTTGAGTTAAAATATTGACACTGGATGGCCATGACATCATAAACCACAGAGCTGTGGGTAATCTAGGGTGAACCTCTTTCATCACGGCTAAATAAAAACCAGAGATTGTTGCTCCTCTCCAACAGCTCTTTCTTTGTCTTCACTGTTGCCTTACCACTAATCATGGCTGGGCAGCATACACTATGGTACAAGGGAGAAAATCCCAGAGAAAATAATGCAGCAAAAGCCAGCTTGGAAAGCCCCTCCCTGTGTTTGCCTCTCTGTGCACACACATCAACTGTGGAAACCAACTCTTGTCCTTAATCAACAGCGTTCACAGCACTATAGCACACTTGCACTCTGAATACAATTATTTTCCCCCACGTCATTCACAAGGTTTCCACAATCACAATAAACCGATGTGACAACAGAAGGCTCAAAACATTCATCCCAAGTGATGCCAACAAGCCTATGGCATCTGGAGCAAGTCATGACACATCAGTCCTACAATGACCAGATTACACTTCTCTGCGTGTGCTGGCCCTCACAGGAGCAACTGACCTGTATCCACTGGCAGACTGTGACTCTTTTCACCTCTTCTCACAGCAGCGCAGCCACACAATCATAAATGTGGCTATTCAAAAAAGGTGAAAGATGATGAATGAAGAGGTTCCCATTTTGTTTCAGTCCACTGACTTGCAGCGACCCCTGAGCTCCACGTGCATGAGAAAAAAGGGTGCAGGAGTGTGAGAGAGACTTCCAGCTCTGACTGCACTGTCGCTACCATATGCTTTATTGTTGCAAGACGACAGTCTTTCTCACTTTAACTCCCTGTCTGTCACAGTGTTCCTCTCTCTCTCTTTCTCTTTCTCTCGCTCTCTCTTGCTCTTTGGTCACACAAAGGCTCATTAGCTGCAGCCGGCTGAAAAGCAGGAGCCTGACTGGAGCAGAGAGGAGCAGAGCAGAGGCAGTCTGTGAGATCACATGGGTGGGATGTCTGAGAGAGAGAGAGAGTCAGGCGTGCCTCTGCTCCTGCTGTCTGCAGATATTTTTACCAACATGAGCTGTAGAAGGGGAGGGGGGCGAGTAGGGGGGAGGAGGAGGCAGAGGTATGGGGGTCAGAAAATATGCGTGTGTGGGGGGGGGTGGCGGCAGGGGAGGGGGTATAACAGATATGCAGAGAGGAGGGGATTCAGGGGGATATAGTAAAGGGGAGGGGGAGGTTGAGGGAGAGAGAGAGTAGGGAGGTGGAAAGGGGGAAAGAAAAGGAAAAAGGGAAACATCTGATGCCAAGAACAACATAATAGGACCATCAAGAGAGCATAAAACTACAAAATACAATCTTAAAGGATTTATACAGACAGAAAAATCCAGGATAAATCAAATACACATTGTTTATATAAAAATGTTGCCAAAACTGGCCATCATCCATCTGCAAAGTAGCTTTGCCCAGAAAATTTGGATAAGAAATCTGAACATATACCTGGAAGAGGTTGACAAGAAAATATCAACATATACTACCTCATCCACAAAATAATAAGATTTGTCTGCACTGTAGTGAATGTGGTCCCAGCACTTCCTATGCCAGGAAGTTAGTGGGGCCTCTGCTTGTGCAGTCAGAGAGCCATTATATCATTCTTGCACTTAGTTGGGCCGTATGTCAACATAAAAGGTCCAGCACTTCCTCGTACAGGATAGCTTTAAGCCTAGAGGCTTTTTTACAGCCTGTGCAGCATTACAGTCTGTACAAACAAATGACAATTTCTGAGCACAAACACATACAATGCAGTAGGTAAGAATAGTACAGTTAGAGACATTGCTGCTAATCATTCACTCAAAACCAGACATTTGCATTTTTTATGGCTCTTAAGTGGACATGATTTAAATCCATTGTCCATTGTCTGTTAAAGTGAACATTTATTGACAATCTTATATGAAAGGATTTTTGTTTTTTCTTTGATGCAACTTGAAGAAAATAATTGTCATTCGACCCTGCAATGTTCTGCATCCTCACCAGTGTCCTCACTGAACCTTGCCTTGACAGCACTGCACTCCTCCTCCATCCCTGTTGTCTTGTCCTAACACTGCACATACTGTCTCTCATTTCCATATAACATCATCCAGCCACAGTCTAAGACACATTAGCAAGCAGCAATAAGCTCATTTGGTCAAAGATCATCATGGATCTGAAGTAGTAGTAGTAGTGACTAAGTATATTATTATCATAGAATAATTCCGTTAAAAAGGTCTTCTGCTTACAGTTATCTGAAAACAACCAAAGAGTGAATAAAAAAATAATGTACGTATCTGTGTTCAGTTACATTCTCTACTAGTTTAGCTGTTAAGTTAAAATAGAAGCAAAACCAACCTGACCAAACCTAACCCTAACCCTACCACCCTTTTCTCTTCAAATGTCAAAATTCTGTTGTCTGTTTTTAATAACAACGGTTTTGATCATTACAGTACAGGTTAAAATGTCACTGAAAATAACTATAAGAAGTGTGTATTATGATAATACATATATATTAATGTTTTTTTCCAACCTGGTTGTTCTTCTGATCACTTCTTGTAGAACCTTAGATGAAATATGTTATTAGACGACCTCATCTGCATTCCTTTAATGATTCACCCATGAGCATCACATATATGCTGCCCTCTTACATAAAAATGCAAAACTTAAGCTGGAGAGATGGCATTTGTTACACCGTTGCACCAGTGATGGTGACCTATATTTGCTCTGACTTTCAAGAGGCTTTATTATTTCAATGAAGGAAATCAAAGACAGCAAGCAAAAATAAACAAAGAAAATGCTTTGAATTAATCACTTGTGTACCCATACTGTAATTGAGGTCATGTGCAAAAGACTTGCCCTACCCCCACTGTAACAGATGAAAGGTAAACTATAAAATATGGTTTTAATGACATCTCCAAACAGAGTCCTATTATTTAAAACAAATAAGCAAATAGAGGAGTGATTGTTATTTATCATGGCAAATACTGTATATGTACTTTTTTATAAGTACAGGTTAATTTACCTTGTTTGTTTGTTTTCTGTTTTACAGAGTATACAAAAGTGGAAGCAGGAGAAGAAGCATTTAAGAGCACTTGCCTTTTGTCTATACTCTGACACGTGACCTGCCTTATCCAATACTTCTGCAATCCTGTGATAGCTATTTCCAGGTTCCTTTAAACATTATTAGTGATCCAGGACCTTCAGAGGATGTGCATGTGTAGAGTTGAAACGCAATGTGTAAAAGCAATCACTACATAAACCCTTCAGTGATCTCACCAAAGGATTTGACTCTAGACTGTCTGGCAACATATCAGCAACTGTTGAGCAGCAGTGGCCATGAATCAGAACCTTTAATGGCAGAAACTGGAGTGAACCAAGGATGAATCATTGCACCCACCCACACAGTATGTTCAAATACCATACAGAACAGATGGCAGGTTCTTCAACCTATATAGGTTCATGTCCAAGGGCAAGGGTCTCCATCAGGTCTCCATCAGCTGCACATTGCAGCTCTACTATGAAGCTATACAGTTGATAATGCCATCTGCCATCATTCAGAACAAAACCTGCAGTGCACCCATTGTGTATTTCCAAAGACATAAAAGATACTTGGACTGCCCATTAACAATAAATAAATAGAAGTTCTTCTGGACTGTGCCACATCCCCACATGTACCATAGATCACTTTGACTACTTTGCCAGTTTGTCTCTCCTCAGTGCAAATACTGACACAGAAATACACCATCACATCAGCCACACAAGCAGGCTTTTGTCAAACTCAGTCAAACACCCTCCACACTCTCACCTTCCCTACACTACATGAACATCCCATCTGCATTGGTATGAAATGTTGCAGGTGATTATACATAAATCACTAATTAGTTACATATGTATACACTAATTATTTGCATGTAAATATAATCTTTAGGAGATGCACTTCCTCCAGGAGGACCATCAGACTCTTCTTTGAATGACTGCCAAATGTGTATGTGTGGTGGGGATAGGGGTGGGGTTGGGTGGGTATAGATTGATATAGATTGCAACTTTGCTTCCTTGTTCTGTATCTGCGTCTGCCAAAAGCCTATGCCATTCAATATGGCTGGTCGCATCACAGACTACTAGTGTTTCCACATGAAGCACACATTTATACAGCCCAGATGGCTTGGCAGATCTTTTTATTAATAATTTCTTTTTTTTTATGCGAGAGAAACATTTTTTTCAATACAGTAGACCCTGTCTGAGTGGCTGAGGGTGCATTCCAGTGGAACCAACTGATGCGATCACAGAGCGAAGACAAACCCTGAAACCACAAAAGATCCTGGGCCATGCAGACAGTCTGAGGTTGTCCTCGAACTCATCCATCACTTGTGTCACACTCCTCCAACCTTGAAAGAGAGCGAGAGAAAGCTAGGCCGAGAGAGAGAGAAATAGATAGATAGAGAGAGAGAGAGGCTAGGTCTCAGCTGGACTCCCCTGAGGAGACGCTGTGGCCTGGATGATTATACAGCTACAGATGATGTCAGTGGAGGATCCCTGCCACCGAGAGAACACAAACACACAAGGCCACAGTAGAACGTGTTTTATAATAGGTCAGGAGGCATCTGCCTTAATCTGTATTTGCTACCATCATGTTCAAGAATAACACAATAAACAGTCATTTGAATCCTGTCCCTGGAGAACACGTAGGGACCACACACCAAATGCAATGGATGGCTAAAATCAAAGGGAAGTAGCGTGTGTATAAGAACAGAAAAAAATAGCGTAATACAAAAAGGCAGCAGCAGAAAACTCTTCAAAAAATACATGTGTAAATGCTGCAATTAAGCTACAGTATGTTGTATCTAAAAATATTTTATCTATGCACAATTCCTTGCCGAATGTGCAACTGGCCTGTCATTACTCATGTTAGGCACAGAGCAGTGAGAAAAACGCCTGACAATTTGTTCAGTGACAGTGACAGTAAACATTAGCTCAGGCTGTTTTTCCATTGTACTGCAATAAAGGTCAGATGGACAAATTATGCAAATAAATAACGTTAATTGTCAAATACAGTCACCTTCATTCTCAGTCAGCTTTGAAAGAATTCCACATGTACACAAGGCAAAAGACATTCATCAATTAAACACAAAGGAATCCATTTAAAGAAATGTAGCGACATCTACAGATTTATGCAAATGAGACTTCACATGCGCTCTGTACATTTGTTAACTTGCACTTGCCTGAGGCTGCAGACAGATCTGCTCCACACACATGAAAGGGGGAGTGTGTGTGTGTGTGTGTGTGGGGGGGGCCCACTGCTCAGCACTCAGCACACGGAGGAGCTGCAGCCTGGTGATGCCTGCTGCAGCCTCCCTCCTGCAGCTACAGTACAGCCGAGTGCTGGGAATCATTGATCTGTTCTTCCTCCTTATAGAACAGAGGAAGCGAGGAAGCACAGCTCCTTATTAACCACATGGGTTCAGAGCAAAGGGCGGTCGCTACTCCAGTACTACATATGTAGCTGCACCCATTTGATTTGAACATGATATTAAAGCATAAAGAGTTGGAAATAACAGCCAGTATTATGAGTGGCCAGTGCACTTCTATATTGTGGTAAATGACATGAATGAGAATATTTTTGTTGTGAACTCATTTGACTGCTGACGTGATGCTGTGTGTGTTTGTTTTTTTCTTTCACACCAAACAGCATTAGCAGTGTTTTAATAAAATAGAGCGACATGCTTAAATTGAAGCGTAATCTCTGAGCAGACATTTCATCCAGCAATTCAGCCGTCTTTGTTGTTACAAGCAGTGATCAAAATACACCGTAGCAGACAAGTACAAACGAGCAAGCTCCACATTCAGACTAATGTTTTGATTTGCTGTAATTCAAGTCACACAGTGCGAAGGCATAATCAGGTACTCTTACCCCCATGTCAATCACAATGCTCGCCTAAATTATTCATGGCTCTATATTTTATTTATGACTATATTTTCCCATGCCACCTGAAAGTTCGCAAAAGCCGGTTTGCTGGCAGAAACAGAGCTGCCAAAGCATTTCATAGAGACAGGGCTGCTTTCATCTCTCACACAGGCTGGGAAAGCTGTGGGATGTGGGGTTCATATTCTCCAGACAAGCCTTATCATTTATATATAGCCAGTATCATGTTGAGATCTTGAATCACTTTTTATATGCAAAACATTCACACTGTTATCTGAGAAGATTCGTGAAGTAGGCCAGCTCTGCATGTGATTACAGTATATGGTGAATTAGAGTGAAATAAAAAACAAAGTGACACAAAATACTTCCTGTGAATTGTTATCTAGTATGTTATTCGATGTGTTGTTTCTTAGGAGTTAAAATTCCATTAAGATGTTTTTATGTTTCTATGATTCTGATAAATGCCTTGTTAAAGTCTCATTGTTAGACAATTATTCAAGATTGTAACATTGTGATAATCTGTGAGATGATTAATGGAGATTGTAAGTGTGAATAGGTTATATTATGTTAATTTTCACCTATAGATCATCGATACATGTGTAGGTATGTTTCTGCCTTACTCTGTAAAATGTGGCTGTTCAGACTGAAGAGGACCAGTTCAAATTAAAAACTTTTTATTTGAACTTTTTATTTGGGAGTTTTTACTTGTAATTTTGAATTATGTCATGATGTTCAAAAATTATGCTGAAATTAATAGCAGGTTTTTCTTCTTTTAAATTTTTTAAACCCCTGAAAAATTGGTCTCAAATCCTCCATAACAATAAATAGTTGTGAGAAAATACGCAACAATCATACATCTAACAATTTAATGTTAGAAATGGTATATATCTTAGGTGAAAAACACTGCTAATCTGCTTTATCAGGACAACCCAGCAATTGTCATTCAAGTCTGTTTCAAAGGTTTTGCTAAATCCTGATTGGTGCATGTTTTTCCAACCGAGCCCCGCCCACTCCAAACCAGCCAGAAGAACAGAGAGAAAACCGGGACTACAGAAATCTCTCAAGTACAGCAACCAAAACCATGAAATTGTGTGTTCATGTTGGACCTTGTCACTCGTACGAAGAAGCTGATTGAGTGCCTTTAAAGAAAATAGCCTCTGATCCAGATTTTAAAAGTTTAAATCAGACCATATATATAGCCGACACTAAATGTACTTATTTAACCAGGAAGTCTCCTGAGATACATTATCTCGTTTAAAAAAGAGAGGGCAGCATAGAGTAGTTAACACACAGTCACATAAGGCTACATACAATGAATTTACATTTACATATAGCACAACATAATTGAACATGAGAAGCAGTGAAGAGTTAGTTTAGCTTTTTTTTAAATTACATTTCTCATCAAACATTTTATGAATATGGTGTTTGAATGCCTGATATGAAGGCAGCGTTTCTACATAACTCTGATTTGTTGTGCAAACTTATCTTCAATTATTTGATCCAAAAGTCCTAATTTTACTTTACTAGAGGATTTGGGAAGCTTTCCTCAGTTTGAACCAGTAACTATTTGTGTATCAATGCAGTGGCATTACAAGTATCACTGAATAAGAATATTAATTGTGAAATTAGAATTTAAATCTATAATCTGTACTGTATTGTAGAATATTTGCAAATAACACAGAATCACTTCAGATGTTAATATATGTGCTCACATTGGCTGTATAAAATGTCTATCTAGTGGCATCTACTGACAAATAAAACTCATTATGGCAGAAAAATATCTCTTTTTTTTCTTAACACTTAATTAGCTGGCAACAGACAAAAGATTCCAAATAGGTGTCATGGCAACATCTCAAGAGAGCACAATCCTGAACCGTAAAAGCTCAGAGCTCAGCCAGGAAGGAGCCAAAGACACAAAAAGAGTCACATCAAAAGCTTCTAAATTGGAACCGCGAACCCTGCTGAGCCACACAAAGCTGCTCTGTAATCTAAAAGGTTGATATTAGTTCACACTACAATCCTTCTGTACACTTCACTGACGCTGCGATTTTAATTCGGTGTTTGGGAAGAGAAACCACAAATAAAACATGTAGAGTGCCAATTCATGAATAACACATTGAATATGGAATGTGGAATGCAGAGTTACTGAGCGCGCCAAATGTTGTAAATCACGCAGCACATTTCAACTGATCAAAAAGACAATTAGCTTGTTGTTTTATCCTAATTAATTGGAAAAATCCAAAACACCCTTCAAAGATGTCATGTTTCATTTAAAACTACAGAAAATAAAATCTACCAGTGGAAAATCTGCTAAATTTAGGAAAATATGGACACCTTTTATAACATATTTTCCATAGTCACTGGGGTAAAAATAGGAGTGACTAATGTGCCCTTTGTGTGCAGAAATATAATAATTATGAATGAGTTGCATCAACATATTTTCATGTGTATGAGCAATTTTCTTCATTTTATATTGTAGTTCCTATGGTTCATTATTTTACATTTTAAATGTTTTGTTGTAGCTTGTTGGGGAGGGAAGGAGGGATGAAATGTTCTGTGCACTATATTGAGTTCTTTTCCGTGTATGTTGGGATATTTGTTAGTATATAACTTGGAAAATACAAAAACGAGAATTATATTTTAAAAAGACAGTCCGTAATGTTTGTAAGATATGTCTCACTTAATTTATCATATCCAGGTAGTAGGATATCAAGCAAGGTGTCAAACAACCCATCAGACTTTATGGATACCAATATCTAAAACATTTACAACTCCAGCAGATTGTTTTATTTCTTGCTTAATGTAAAGCACAGTTCAGCTAATCTTCCCCACATCAATTTACAATCTGACCTTTAACCTGACCTCCAGGTCAAGCTTAAAGCCATACATTCCTGTTGTTCCCACATAAAAGGAAACAAAATTGATTTAGCTGTGCATGTGAACCTTAATGTGCACACCAGCCTCCTGCAGAGAGACTCTCCTTAGTGCTGTGAAACCATAACACCTTTTCTGCGAATCTTTAATGGACCACATTCACTGTTCATCAAGCTTTAGCCATCTGCTACAGTATGTAATAGCGGCATGGCTGAATCACTTATTCAAATGAGCGAGCTTAATGATGCAGCTTTTCACAAGTAAATACATCTACTTAATGTTTCAATGTCCTTTAACTGAGTGCCACATGTACTAATTAAATTCTGCTCCTCTGAGGGCTGGATGCTGATAGATTGAGGAGACAGATGGATTCAGGAGGAAAAATACACAGTCACAAGAAGAGAGGCTCCACTCCCCAAACACACACACACACACACCACCCCTCACCTTTCAGATCTCAGTCACAAAGATGGAGAATGGTCGTTTAAATGTGTGTGCATAATCGCATGTTTGAGTGCATGCTTTCGGACAACGATGGACTGTTGGTGCTGATTTTCTTTCTGACAGAAGAGGCTGGCGGACGAACAATAAAGAAGGCAGGGAAGGATAAGGACGCTGCCATATTCAAGCCTAATATGTAAAAAAGACAGTTCACATGAGGATAATACTGCATATTCCGATTACATTCATGTAAACATATTAGAACTACAAGGCTTCACAGGCAACATTAAAAAAAACTTAGGTCAGTCTTGGAAATATGTCAAGGCCTGTGATTTCCCCATTTTTGTAGGACTAGTGGTTGATTCACAGGGAAGAAAATATCAAGCATATAAAACAACATACTCTCGAATGAATATGCCTTCTTTTCATCATTTTAATATCAGAGACATCTCTCTAGTATAATCCAGTGAGAATAGCGCAGCTGTCTGTATTGACTAAACACTGTTGTCTGCATCAACATCACATCATATCTTGTTATCAGAGGGTCTTTTGTGGCAGCGTAGCAACAGTTGTGAGAGCTATCTCGCAGGCATGAATTCAATATGTTAATGTCTGTTAAAGACTGGCAGTATGGTATTTCAGACAGCAAGACGGAGATGTAGTCTTACCTTTAGCAAAATATATTACACTGCAGCGACCCACCTCTGTTCTGTGAGGAATAGAGAAGAGAAATAAAAATTATATTTACTCTGCAGCCACATACAATAGTAGCTGTCAACATAACAACTATATCATTTCTGAAGTTAGAAGAGATAATGCAAATGGTGACTTTAAATGATGTTTGATGCTGTTTGTTGTACAAGCTAACACAAGGTGCCACAACAAGATGAACACAAAGCTATTCCTTTGTAATGCATATGTTGTTATCAGTAGCATACACAGGTTTTGTCAGGGAAACTTTGCAATTTCAGTATTGATGTATGGATGACTGACAGAGCTTTATCTGAATCTCTTTGTGAACCTTTTATAGCTGGGGAAGCAGGAGGGGAACAGACTCTCTGCCTCCTCTGCCTGTTCTGCAGGAGGCTCTGCAGGGAACCAGACTCTCTCCTCACTACGGTTTGCATGAGGGCCTCTCAGCCCCTTGGCTATATACCAGTCAGCTGGCTCCTAGCATAGTAGCCTGCATGACACACATGTGCTACCTCAAAAATGATACACAAAGGCATATAGGAGATCTAACATGCAGGATCCCTTTGCGTCTGAGTCTATTTCATACATTCACATAGAGAAGTGAACATCCTGTGCACATTTGAGATATAACACAATCAATGCTTTAGGTGGAACAAAGAAAAATTAGAATAATTCTAAAATTTGAACGACCATTTAGTTGTAGCAGATGTCCTAAGCAGAGTGACGACTGAGGTGTGATGCCCAGAAGAGTTTGACAAATGGACCATTCAGGGATGGGTCACAAAACAGCAGGCAAACATATAAAATGTTCAATTAGGCCTACTTAATGCAAGACGTGAGAAACAAAGATAACAGGCCTGTATTTTTCCATCTAATCAATGTGTTAAAATACAGGCCTATCACCTAAGATTGGTCATACCCACCATTCATTTCTTTACTATCATCAGTATCCAGCCAGTTAATGACGACCCTCTCTCAATGGATTTCACAGTTTCTTCCATAAACCATGTCACCGTGCTCCTCTGCGGAAATCCTCCACCGCTGTGAGATCATTAAAAGCGGTACCGAATTCTTGAATAGTATTGGACAAACCGGCACAATTGTCGCGTAGGCTGTATAACAGTGTTTTAACAAGCGCTCCTTCCGGCTGCTCAGGGAACAATGGTGCAGCATCAGACTGACAGTTTCACGGACAACGTGACTTACTCTGTCCAATCGTGGTTTTATAAACCAGGAATCAGCCGCAGAGCGCTGCTGCCTGCCCACTGTGGGCTTCAATGCAAATGCCACTGTATAATCATGTGCGCTGACTGTTGCCAAAGGAGGTGGGCTTAATCATGTCTAAAAAACATATTTATAGGGATTTATAGTGTTTAATCGGCAGAAAGTCATTTAAAATAATCTAACTGTATGTTTGTCTATGAAGATTCTTAGTCATTCGGATGAAAGGGCATCTAAAAGTGAGGCACAGACTAGATTTGCTGTTTCATTCTAGACTAAAACAAGAGTTAAACAGAAAATCAAGTTGATTTTGACTTCTAGTTAGACCTCTTTTCCTATGTTGTAATATTTATGTCTCCACTGGGCTATAAGTTATTTTAGACGATGAACTTTGTACCACTGCTGCAACATTTGTAGGCTATAAATAACATATCCTTCTTAAATGTATTGTATTACTGTGGTCTCTGTAATATTTATGGTTTTCAAACAAGCCACACATGGTAATGAACCTGATGAAGTTGAGAGGCTTATAAAAAGAAACAGCTGTCTTGGCAAACACCCATAGCCCTCCTATTTCAAATTTAATTAGTCCCTGCTGGGTTATGTAAGTTAGATCAGCCAAATGTAAAGGGTCTCTGCTAGGTTAGAGCAGAATGCAGCAGGAGAGCTTTGTTTTTATGTCCCTTTAATGGAAATGAAATATTTGTCCTCAACATATGACTTCTCGGGTCGAGGGTGAAACAAATCAGTGACGCACACTGCCATCTTGTGGCCACAGTGTTAAACTACAGATGCTCCTGCAGGCTCCGGAAAATCTCTTGTCATGTTCATTTCCAAACAGAGAGCCAAAAGTGTGGGATGGGATGGCTGGTCCTTTGTCTGCTGAGATTAAGAGGAGAGGGAATTATGCTCTTCCCTCATGTTCACTATGAGGTATTTTAGTGAAACTGAAGCAGCTAAATGGAATTCAGCCATCATTGATTTTGTTATTTACACATATGCTTTCCCTACTGTGACATGTTCAAATGTCTTCTGTGAAAAAAGGCATATTGTCACATCTCCTAATTTCACAGGTGCAATATTTTCACCTTCTATACACAGTCACTTCTCTAACTTTCACTGTCACCCCAGTTATTGCATCCAGTTAGGTATCAAATGTCCACAACTGTCTGAATAACTTGATACTGATGTGGTTGAACAGGCATCAGGAAGGGCGCCTGTGCTTCTCACAAAGGGCAGTAGATGGTGCTAAAGAGCTCATTCTGAAAAACATGCATGCAGTAATACCTCAAACACAGTACTTTCATGTGGGAATACACAAAGACAAGGTAAACAGAGACTGCACTGTGTCAGCCATGCAAAGATACAGCTGCACTCTGAAGCTTGGTGATCACATTATGTTGAAACAGAGACATGCTGTTTACATTACCATTTTCAAGGAGTACATTAAGTGTTTTCACAGATGGTGCTAATAACAAGGTGGGGTTCAAGCACAACCTAAGGAGCATGAAAAACAGAGGTATTCTTATAGGGGAAAGTGCAGCACTTGTAGTAAGATAAAAAATGATGATGGCAATGTGTTTCAACCTTTGGCATTCATTGTGATTATTAAAAAAAATGAACACAAAGTATACAGTATTTAAATAGAAAACAACTATAAAGAATTCAACCAATACAACACAGAAATCAGAGGTATTTCTACATATTGTATCAGCAAAAACTGGTTTTAGAACAATCAAATATTGGGTTATGACTTAAGCTAAAAGTGTAGTGAATACACACTATTCAGTTAGTTTGGGAGCATTGCTGTACCGTGTACTGAATGATGAATCAGTGCATGCTTCTGCTTTTCTTCTATCTTTCTTTCTTCTTGTCTAGTGTTGGCTAACTTCTCATGTCAAATGAAAGAATTGTTCTAATTATCATAAATAATTTAAGGGGGCCTAGAAAATAAACCGAGCTCAGAGGGACTACATACTTAAAAAGCTATTACAGAGCTATGCCAAAACTGCACAATTATTTCTGAAGTATTAGCCTTTATTGTATTACAAGACAAAAAATAAGTAAACAATGTCAGTAAATTGGATTCTGAGATTTGACAGTGCACCAACTGTTGTGACATTAAGTGCCTTCATTTCAAGCTCCAGATGTATTTTAATGCTTTTATACTCCCAAATGCTATTTAATTTCAGCATGACTATTTTGCCGTCCTACAGTAGTTAGTGCTAATGAGAATTTGGTGTTCCCATGTAGCCTGTTACATTAGCACCTAGCACATGAAAAATGAAAAAAAGATAACTAATAATGAAAAATGTGTTTCACATGAGGTAAATTTCAGGAAAATTACATCATTCACTGTTTCCCTCTTGTTATGTTATTGAAAATTCCAGGTTTATTGTGAAAGAAAGTGGTCTGCTGTCAGCTGGCCCCTGTCAGTGTAACCTGATGGCTGCAAATGCGTGAAGGACCAGGCTATACGTGACACTCTGTTCTGGGCTTTCTGAATTATGCATTCCTCTCAGGTTAACAGTGGATATCCAGTGTCCTTCATTCAACACATCACAGTGGACAGATCTTTATTTCTTATGTATTTCTTCCTTCCCTGCAGCCACAAGATCTATTTTGGAGCATTTTAAGAAAATGGTGAGCTTCTATGTGTCAGTTCAGGGAAATTGTTTCCATATTGTCTTATTCACATAATTGTCTATGTTATGTTGTGTGAACATGTGTGTGTTTGTCGGGGTGTTTACATGTGTGTGAAAGGCCTCTGCCATACATCGTACCAGAATCACTAAGTGTTTCTCGCTTTACGGAGCTCTAGAGAGCTTTTGTGCACAGCCTGTCAATTCTCTGCCTTTATAGAGCCGCTGATAGAGGCCCCTCAGGCTGCAAAGAAAGTGGAACCCTGTCGAGTGTGGTGACCTGTGTCCTCTCCCTCCTGTAGTCAGAGTACCTGGTGATACAATTGCACCACAATGGAAATTCAATCAAGAGATGGACCGGAGTGAGTAGCAGCCACTTTCCAGTCCCTCTCCCGCGAGCCCGCTAATCGATCAATTAATCTAAAGAGGAACTTGAAACACATTAAAGATTCTTCACTATTGGAAAGTGGTTTGGAGAGAAGATCATCAACTTCACTTCAACCAACTGTAAGTACGATTATTGTTCTATTTATGGTTGTGTATGGTTGTGAATGCAGTGAAGCTGATAATGGTGTCAGGTCATTTCATGGGAGGTGTATGATAATTATCACCTGCAGTCAAAGCTTTGGTAAAATATAACCAATACCATGCACTTCATCTGTGATGATTGTGTCAAGTGAATACTGACAGATAAATGTTGGTGGCTTTGTTGCTAAGGCATCACTAACACCATCCATGAATTAGAAAGGTATGTTGGCCAGAGAAATGGTTAACCTTGACAGACCATGCTTTGTTACAGTATGCAATGTCAGAGAAATCCACCTGTGGCTGTTACAAAATATGCTATCCAAATGGTATTTTAGTGACAGATGGGTAGACGTGTGGAGCGAAAAGGCAACAATATGCTCATTCAGCATAAATGAATCAGCTAAAAGGCAACACGTAGTAACGTGTTAGCCTTTAAACTGTTTGGTTTGTTACTGAAAGACACATAGCTGTTTCTACCTTAAGTAAAGGCTTGCTTTTCATTTCCTCATGAACAGTTAACTCCCATGTTTTTGCTCTTTTCCAAACTGATCAATCCTCGCTAGCACTTCACTGCAGAGAGTCACTCTGTATGAAGTCACAGTCACAGCTGTGGAGGCCACTCCACATTAATGGGAGAGTAAACAAACAGGTAAACTGTAGGAAACATCCATCACCATGGATACTGATAGATGGCTTGCTCAATCGGCTGTTGAAATATATTATGTGCAGTTTGCCTGTGAATGTCCTCCAAGCAAGCATACACAAGCATGTATAACACAAACGTGCTATAAAATAAATGGTGTATTCTCCGTTTAAAGCTGCACTAATCAATAGTTTTATAATAACAAATGACTATGTGTAATGTGAAAGGGGTTGCTGGTGGTGATGTTCTAATTCGCTCTCACCACTTTCATCAACCCCATTTCCAGCTGCAGCCGGCAGCAGTTTTCATTTAAAAAAAGCTTTGATAAACCCTCTGGACCTGACAGTCATCAAACTACAGACAGGCAGAGTAAGAGTCTAGCTGGTAAACATAGTGGAACATTTAGCAGCTAAAGAGCCAAATATTGTTCTTAGATGTTGGTGGAGTTTTTCCATTGCCCCCCAAGTGGCCCAAAAATCAATTAATGCAGTTTTAACTGCTATGAATTGTAGCTGATAATTTTGGGATGTTCCACTATTCGCTAGCATTTGATGATTAGTATATGGGTCGTTTAAGTCTGTTAAAAGTCTGCACTGATGCAGAATCCATTCTCTATCAAATCATGATGAATGTGCTACTACTGCTAGCATGATTTTGTGGGATAAGTAGTAACTTCTCATTGGATGCTATTGTTCTCAGTAATTTTACGCTGTGAGAAGAACAATAAGCATAATTGTTCCAACATGAATGACTTTAATAGAGGAAGACAATCTGGCAGAATGCAGAAATGCATGATTAGCAGTGTGTGGGAGCCAGTCATGTCATATTCCAGCAATGTGAAGCCCTAATGAATTTGAATGACAGGGTATCCGTGACAACTGTGACAAGTGAGTGTGTGCACAATAGTAAATCCTCATTTAGTTTGAAAGAAATCAGCATCTATGTCAAGTGGGCCATGTAACATATTAGCCTCCTGGATTGACATTTTTCAGATCTCTCAGTCCATCTCACAGTACACAGCCAGTATTTCTTTTACATAAACAATGAAACCAGAAGCACTGGTTGAACATTACACTGTGTGGGGCTTAGAAGAGGTGAATTATTGTTTCAGCAAGCTGGCTGGCTTTATGCATGTGGCTCATTTGCATTCAGATTCTATTGCAGGAGCAACAGGCGTGAGATATTACAGTTGATGTATGCGCAGACTTTCCAGCCCCGCAATAGAAAACATTTTTCCTGTAATGTGTGGTTGATGTTGTGCTGTGTGATCAACATTAGCCAAAGGGTGTTTATGTTTAGGGCAACATAATAACTGGCTCAGTAATCAGCACTTCACAGCAAGAAGAAAGAGACTTCCTGTCCTCTCTGTTATTCTTGTAAACTTGCAATGCGGTTGTCTCTTTGCTTTCAGTGCAAAGTATGCAGGAAAAGGATCCAACCCCTCATAACCCTGAAAAGGACTAAACTGGCAGAGGAGATGAATGAATCCCTTGTATTTCGTTGCCAACCATCACGTACACCAAACTAATGTTGTAGTAACTGTATTTTACCACAGGATGGCTAGTGGGTTCACACAAAAATCATGAAGAGACTCTGCCATTGCTTGAGAAGAATATTTTGTTGGCTGGCTTTCTGAAGTTCTTCCTACGAGGGTGGATTGTTTCTCCAGGAAAAACAGAATGAATTATACTTTAATTACTGGAACATAAAAACTGCTTGTTTATACAAAAAAAAATTCTACTCTCCAAATTATTCATATAATGTATGCATGATACTATGGATATACCTTTGGTCCCCTCACTGGGTGGTAATGGTATGATCACTTTAGAAGTATCATTTAGCCACTACTGTATACCTACTGTATACCACAAGTAGATGAATGAAAAAAAGATTGAAATGTATCAAATCCAAATAAACATGTTGTGCCTCTAAAACAACATGAATAAAGCATTCATTACAACTCTACTGCAAATATTGTTAATCTCTCATGAGCCAAAGCCGCTGCAATGGTGATATGTTTCTATTTTAGTTGTAGTTGGTGTGACTTATGATTTAATATGCTCACACCGCAAGACACTCTTAATGCAGCAGAGATTAATTAAGCATTATGCATTTTGCATAATGGGTACTTGTGTTTGGTAAACAATTTCATTTAACATAAATCACTATGGGCAAGCTGGTAATTGATGTAGGGAGAAAAATCTGTCTTGTGGGTATCTTTGAATTTGCCCTAACCACTGCAGAGCTGAACCAAGTTATACTGGGTACAGTATAACTGCCATTATGTCTCTGTTGCTCACTTGTATAACACAGTTTAATTTAGTTTAGTTTAGTTTGGATTTGGTTCTTTTTGAATGCTTTGTGTTTTTTTATGTGCGTTTCACATGTGACATGACACATTTTACTATGGTAGCACTTTTCTAACATGACCATAGGACAATGTTCTCAAAACAAACCAAACAAACCAGCACATCTATAAACAGTATGGATGTTTACATATACATTGTCTCCTCATGCTGTATCATATCTTTCAATACAAAGCACTTGACTCAATGTTTGGTGTACTATATCAAACAATTCTCCACACATTTTGATAAAAATCATAGCCACGATTGATTGTTTCATTCCCAATTCTCAAAGGCTCAATCAGGAATTTCCCTGACCAATATGAATTACAGGCATATTCCCCTTTAAACCTTCACTGATTCACAGAAAGTGCATTTAGATTGTTATTTTATAACCTTTAATGTTGTATTCTAACTAAATCAAATTTAAATGCCAGGCACATACTCAGGCATGTTTTTTTTCTCTATTGAAAATGTATTAAATTGTTACAGGAAATTGTGATATCCAATCAAGCCATGAATTCTGTGAATCATTACAGCCCTTGTACATGTTTAGCTGCTAAAGGAATGTACTGAATATCTGCAGATTTTATTTATGTTTCACCTCTAATTTTTATTTTATAATTTCCTGCATGGAAAAACCATCTGTATGTGTGTTTATGTTCAAACCAATCAACATTGGCTAAGTATAGTTAAAGGTGGGGTATGCGATTCTAATCCAATACACATCTTTTTGTCAAATTCTGCGAATATCTCCTCAAGGTCCGCTAGCTGTTCGTTAAGTGTGTGCACTGAAAAAAATCTGGTGTTTGTATACAGCCCTGGCTCTTTAAATGTGAAAGAAACAAAGTGGCTCGGACCGAGTCACACAATACTATTCCAGCCATTTCAGCCATGATTTGCATGGGCGAAAGGAGGAAATGGAGTCATAGGAGGAATCGGAGCGTGGAATTGGAAACAAGGACTCGTGAGCATTTGTAAATAAAAAGAAAAGGAAGAAGAGTAATTCAAGTGATTCCAGTGAGAGAATGAGGAAAGAGGAGACGTAGCTTGTTGGGATGGTCGTTGTGACACAAACAGACGGGATTTTCATGGATCCACTCGGAAAGTTTGTAGGAGGAAAGCATGGAGATGTAAGATCGGTCAGGATAACAAGAAGTGGGATGGTTATCATTGATTGTGTATCAAGGCGTCAGAGAGACAAAGCCCTGAAGATTTGTGTATTTGGAGGTTATAGCAGTGTGACTCTGATCAGAAGTAAAGAAGAAGGGAATAGTAAGTGGCGTGCATGCCACTGACAGGAGAGGCCCAGTCTGTGTGTGAGGCAAGAAGACTGACAAGATTACAAAAAAGGGGAGAAGGAGGACAGTAAGTGTGTTTGACTTTTGAGGGGGAATTGCCGGAAAGAGTGCATCTAGATTATGTGTGTTAAAGGGTGAGGCCATGAGAGAGCTCCTCTCAGATGTTTCTGCTGCCAGGAATGTGGACTTGTTGCTGTAGTATGTAGAGGAGTCAGAAGATGTGGGAGATGTGGGAAGGACAACTGTAATGTGGAGGAGTGCAAAGTGGAGAAAGAGCAAGCAAAGTGCCTGCATTGCGAGGGAAATCACCATACGGGATCAGCACAATGACTAAAATTAATTTGGGAAGTAAAAGTGAATAAGAGAGAGGCTAAGAGAATGAAGAGAAATTGTGAAATGGTGGCAGTGCAAAAGGAAAAGGAGCAGTAAATGGATGGAGCTGATCAGAGCATCTCTATGGACAAGAAACGATTTCTGGCATTCATTGCCATGGTTATAAATTGTGCTGCTGAAATGAAGGAGAAGTCGGAAAGGATTAAGATGGTGCTGGACGCTGCAAGGAGATTCTTGAATATTGTGGACATATCTGGAGAAGATCTAGATGTTACATTGAGGGAAGGAGTTGCACCAACTGAGACAATTGGGTCTGGGTCATAGAATGGACTATGTCATGGGGTCACTTTGGGTGGACACTTTAAATAGTTTACACTGTGAAGCTGTTAAAATCCAGCAGTTGGTGGTAATGCACACTTATGGATGCCAACTGCCATAAAACTAAACAGAAGAAGAAGAAGACGACAATGATTTGTGTGTCAGGTAACGTTAAATTACTTGCCCACGGACATTCAGCTTACTTTCTAGTTTGCCAAGATATGCTGTTGTTGTGATGTTAGCTATATTAGCAGGAGAGTTGTGAGTATCGCTGCCTGGAGCTGGTTTGCTGGCTCTGGGAAACCGTCTCGTCCACTCTGGCTGTTAGCTTCACAGCAGCAACTGTAGTGATGGTTTGCTAACCCACAACCTAGCTTAGTTAGTTAAATTACTTCCCATGTTGTTGTTCGCTCTATATTATGGTATTTGTTATGGTTTTGGATTTCTCACGTTTAAGGGTTGAATGATTGTAACTTGAAGATCTTTGATACAGATTTTGTAAAACTCAACCAGCTCATGCAGGTTCACACATATAATTGGGTAATTAGGTTGTAGCAAACTGGTAGACATTAAATTGAAGAGAAAAGATAGCTCTCTACGTGTAATACATTATTAATTTCAAGTCAGAAAGCTGCCCTATTGTATGAACCTACAGTATGGCTAACACATTTTAATCCCACAGTTAAAGAGACATGAGAAAGCCTTTGGGTGTACTTGTGGAAATGTCATCACAAAGATTGATATTCAGATAACAGCATCACTGCCCTCTGTAGCCATTTTACTGCCCAACATAAAACCACTTCTAGCTTTAAAAAAAAAATTAGGATTCATTCAGGTTTGGAGTATCCAAGACTCTTGGTTCTTTAAAGGTCCAGTACGTAACATTTAGGAGTAGAAATGGAATGTAATATTCATAAGTATGTTTTCATTAGTGTATAATCACCTGAAAATAAGAATTGTTGTGTTTTCGTTACCTTAGAATGAGTCGTTTTTATCTACATAGGGAGCGACCTCCTTTCATGGCCATGTTGCACCGCCATGTTTCTACAGTAGCCCAGAATGAACAAACCCATCACTGGCTCTAGACAGGGTCTTTCACGTTTTTCGTGAGTTTCACGTCCACCATAGTTTCTCCTACACGCTTGGAATGAGGGTTCAAATGGTTGCAAACTGCAATTTCACTGCTAGATGCCACTAAATCCTACATACTGGACCTTTAATATAAGCATGGGTCAACATACTAAGTCATGGCATGACTAACAAAGTAGGCTTCACCCGGATGCTGAAGTGTAACTGAATATATACACTAAGTAAACAAGGGGTCGAGGGATCAAGGGGTTGACCAGGATGAAATGGAACAATGGTGTGTAAATTGATTTTTTAGAGATGAGCGTGAAAGGGTTGACAAGTGCAAAAAGGTGAGGACTCAGGGAAGAGGTCAAGAGCTCAACACTGACAAAGAAAGCCAACTTTGTCACCTCTGATCTAGATAATGTGAGGAGACAATACAGTATTTTTAAGTGTTGTTGTAAATGTAATGATATGTTTATGTCAGGGGGTAGTTCATTTTAAAAACATAAAAAATATGGCATTAATTGAAAGTAAAAGGTATACTGTACTTAAGTACAAATTTGAGGTACTTGTACTTTACTTGAGTCTTGTCTTTTCTTGCTACTTTCTACTTCTACTCCACTACATCTCAGGGAAATATTGTACTTTTACTTCAAGTATCTGACAGCTTTAGTTAGTAGTTACCTTACAAATTAAAATTATGTTTTGTTATAAATTGGACTACCCAACATTATATACAAGTACAGCTGAAACAATTAGCTGATTAATCAATTATTCAATTGACAGAAAATTAATTGGCAACTATTTTGTTAACCGTTTCAGTAATTTTTTAAAGCACCAACATTTCATGGTTCCAACGTCTCAAATGTGAGGATTTGCTGCTTTTCCTTTTAATTATATAAAATATTTTAATTTATTTTTAATATTCTTATTCAGACTCACAGAGATATGGTTGAATTTGTCATTACGGCATTTGACGATACTGATACTGAACATTTTATCGACAGTGATGTAGGTCACTCTTCTGTGAGTCACGGTGGTTAGTCTTTTGTCACTTGAGACATGTTATTTTTAGGTTCTTTTTTAATTTCCGTCGTGGCTTTTGGTGCCGAGATTGGGTGTCAGGCATGACTATGTCATAGGACAAGCAGGGGCTAAATATATGCCCTGTTGCTATGAATGTTGCTGATGTGTGTTTTTTGCAAATTGATCGTGTCATTGTCTCAGCAGCTTATTTCACACACACTGTTCATGAAAGGCTATCTGAAAATTTACGGGTGAATTGACTGGAATATTAGGTTTATCCTCGACCACTTCTCAGCTCTGTCACTGCTCCGTGTCAACATTTACACGCCTTGACTGTCATCTCCCTCAGGAAGGATCTGTCAGAAATGCATGTGAAGATCTTTAGGGTGCCGTTATGTTTTCCTTTGTTTCTTCAGCTTGTTGGTTGTACAGAGCCTCACAGTTTGAGAAACAAAGTCTTGTGAGATCAGGGTAAAAGTGTTGGGTGATTATTTTACAGAAACCTGACACCCTAATTGACAGACAGTGGGTGGAGGCAGTTAGGAGCCATGTACAGTATCTTCCACAGTCCCACATGATGATCATAGGAAACACATACCTGCCATTCCATTTTAATGATGTTACTCCTCTGCAAGAATGACCCAGATTTAAGGAAGTTGGAACATTTGTTTCTGCAGATTTTCTTTCTCCATAGAAGTTAAGTTGATCAAATTGTGGTGGGTTGTGTGGAGCAGAACAGAGATTTGATTTGAGATTTGTCTGTAAAGTCTGTTACTTTGTTACTTTGTATTACAGATTTTTTAAACAGTATTTAAACAGTCATTAAGTTTATTTCCTAGGAAAACCAGGTTACTTTTTTCCTAGGAAACAATAACCAGTGGTTGTAGAAGATTTTTCTTTGGTTTATGAATAGAGGTCATTGCATTGCAATCCCATTGCCTCGATTCAGCAAACATGTTGAAATATTTAAAATGCCTCGATGCATTCCAGTCACATGTTAACCTCCTGCAGGGATGGAGGGAGGGCGGGCCATCCTTCCAAACACACCAGCCTTTCACTACAAGGCTGATGTCTTAACCCTGCTCTTTTGCCTTCATCTGAACTGGGAATTCAACCCATGTTCTTAAGCAAAACATTGAATGTGAAATAATCACATTACAGTTCTCTGAGAATGAACAAGTAAGAATTGAGTGAAACAAGAGGGCAGAACGTAGGATATAATTTGCACTGGTTTCATGCTGACTGCTTAATGGGAAAAATGGCCTTTTAATCTCATGACTACATACCTGAAAAAATCTTTGTGCAGCACTGAAGACCTTTTGATGTTAGCGTAGAACTTTTCCCTTGCAATGAAACTGAGTGATTGTTTTTAACTATATTCAACGGTGTTACACTCAGTTAATGGATAGTGTCATATTAATTGGCAGTCACCCAAAAGGGTGAATACTGAACCTGCTGCTCCAGTGTGCCAGCCCCCAAAGTAAATCTTGCAAACAGTTGCAAAACCACAGTGAGTGTGGTGTTGCATGTGTGCATGTCTGTGTGTGTGTGTGTTTGTCGCAGCGTAGTCAACCAACTCAAAGCTTCCCTGTGCTGCCTGCTCCTCGCTCCAGTCATGAAGAAAGATCAACCACACAGCTTTATTAACACATGTCCAATCACACACAAACACCTATGGATGCAAAAGCACAAGGACACACATACACAAACAGTGTGTGGTGGGCAGAGGCAGGCCCCACCCTACTGAGCATCTGAAACAAAGTGCTGCCTGCTTTTTGTTCTCAGTGGTGGGAGCTCTGAAAGCTGGAGGCTTGAAAGCACAAAGTACTTATATGTGTGTATGCGTGGGTAGGTATTTGCTCCAGAGGACACTTGCCTCTATGCATCAAAGCCCCCAGTCTAATATGTCTGTTTATTTTACAGATATTCCAGTGTTTTCACAGTGTTTTTTAATGAATTCGTGAATTTCTGTGGTGCCATCATGTGAGTAACAGAGAATGTTTGGACAGACTGACTAACCGAGCAGCATTTGGAGTGTGTGAAATCTGCCTTATTATGCATTTTGATGTGTTCATTAAATGTGTATTTTTTCCTTAGCAGCCACCGAAGGTACAGTACAGCGATGCATTTTCTACATTCCTCCTTAATTAGCCTTTTGGATTATGGTCTTAAATAGAGTAAGAAAGAGTGGAGTGCAGTGTTGAATTGTATCTACCTCATGGCAGATCACAGATGGATATTTTTATTAACCTGACAGTAACTTATTTGAACATTGTTATAATCATTAGCCAGAGTAATATTTGATTTTTTCAAAGAAATTTCATATATTTTAGGCAGTGAGATAGACACCAAAAGGAAAGAAGAAAGCTAAATGCACAAAGACAACATGCATAGACAATTATGCATGAAATGATGAGAGAGCTGCAATATAAATCATGTACTCCTTTCCAAGATATTCACACATGAGCTGCTTCCGTTCTGTCCATCCGCATTCTCCAATTTTCCTAAAGGCCAGCTTTGGACAACTGGGAGTGAGAGATTGGAGCTTTCAGAGAAATCCCTCTGTCTTCAGACTCTTATGAGGCGCAAACACTCACAGCTCAGTCTTGCTCTGTAATGTGCAGTAAGCAATAACAACCGTAAGCCTGTAGGGACAAATCTGTAAACTTTTGGAGCATTATGTTCTTTTCGATAATACGTGTGCGAGTCTGTAGTGTGATAACATCTAATGAAAAAATTAGTGTGATAGGTAAACTGCAATTTAAAAGTTTAAAGGAACAGTTTCACATTTTTGGAAATATGCTTATTCGCTTTCTTTCCAAGAGTTAGATGAGAAAATCGATACCACTCTCATGTCTGTATGTTAAGCACTGTACAGAGCTAAAACTGGAAGGTGATTAGCTTAGGTTAGCTATAAAGACTTGAAGCAGGGGGAAACAGCTAGCTTGGCTCTCTTCGGGGTTAAAAAATAGACCTTCCAGCACCTCTAAAGCTCACTAATTAGCACATTGTACATGAAATGTAAAAATGACAATTTGTGGGTTTTTTTCTTGCTTTAACTATTACTTAGTAAAAACCAGCTGGTCTCAATGACTTCTTGGAGTCTTGTCACCACAGTGAGGTTGCCAGGCAACCAGCAGACTATTTGACTGCTTCTAAAACTTCAAACTGTTGTTTTCACATTCTGTTACAGATTAGAAAAACAAGATATGTGTTAATTAGTGAGCTTTAGAGGTGCTGGTGGACAGTTTTTGTTACCTGTTTTTATTTATGTTAATCTCCCCCTTCTTCTGAGCTACATACTTACCGCACAGCGATGACAGTGCTTCAATACTCTCACCTAACTCTCAGAGAAAACGCGAATAAGCATATTTGCCAATGTCGAATTATTCATTTAGCCTAATACATTATTGCTTCTCACCCTACAGTCGTGAGGTCATTTTGAGGGATCACAAGATGATTTGTGTAATTACAAACTTTTTTTTAATACAAACATATTATCTGTCTGTCTGTCTTTGTAATCTGTATGTTGCTGTGTTGTATTGGCTGTGAAAACAAATCCCCCTCTGGGACAATAAAGTCTAAATCTATCTTATCTTGTCTGATTTTTCAGAATTGTCTCTAGTTTTTCTTTTTTTTTGTTGTGAAATATTTAATAGCTTTAACCCTTATGGCTTCCTCTGTCTCTGGCAGAGGGCTGTGAGTAGGTGTTGATTTATTTTAAAAAGTATTACTGTAAGCAAAAACTGACAGTCACTGCAACACATTATTGATATTACTAAGCTACTTCTAATTTGGTTGACATGGCATGACTTGATTTAAATACTGTGATTGGGTTGTATAGATATAGTTCTTGCAGTACATGTTAATAATATAGCATTCCACTGCATTCAGTTTTTGCCATGTTTTACATTCATATTTGAGTGTGTGTGTGTGTGTGTGTGTGTGTGTGTGTGTGTGTGTGCGTGTGTGTGTGCGTGTGTGTGCCGTTCATATTCAGTGATTCAGTTATCATGCTGGAAACCACCTTTATACAGCAGCCAGTGATCCAACACCACACTAAATATATCAGGGACAAACATAGAGTCTGGGAAGCTTTAACTGCCTTCTAAAAATTGTAAACTACTTCAGGTCTAAAATGAACATCTAATCTGTGCACAGAGTGCACTAAAATGTCAAAAATAGGCATGTCGGCATGACAGTTTGCAAAGAATTTCTGTATTTATGCCCCAAGCAGAAACACCTGCATTATTTTGTGTGAGTGGAAGTGGGAGAGATATGAGATCACAGTGTCAATTTAAAAGTGAGCATAGATATTTAAAGACAATTAGGAAAGACCGATTTTGATCCGGTGGAAGAAGCCTCCCGAGGATCTCTGCATTCACTTTTGTTTCTTGTGTCTCAGATGCCTGTTTAGCTTTTTCTATCTTACAAGAATTTGATTTCAGCCCCGTAAAGTGTTTTGATGTGAAGGCTGAGCTTTCTGTGAGAAGGGTCCTCGCTGCAGGTTCCAAGCAGAAGGTGGCACTCCCTCAATTTCAGGCTTGCTTGTCTACCTAATTTTTTCAAAGAAGCAGCAGGAGAAGCACCTTTGGGGACTTATTTAATTTGCAAACAATTAGAAAACCAAAGGAGAGGTATTTCTGAGCCCTGTGGTGCCGATTAGCAGCTAAATGGTATATCCTCATCACTGTCTTTCTGCTGCCACCTGAGAGCATTTACATATGTAAAGATAAAGAAGTATGCATATTATTATCTAGGATACTGTATAATTACTGCTCTACTCTTGCCAAGGGATGCTTTTTTCTGTTATGTAAGAGCTTTATTATGAAAATGCAGGTGATAAAACACATCATATCTTTTATGTACTGTGTGCGACTCTGTGATTGTTGAAGACAAAACTGCAGGTATGATAGTTACAAATCTCTCAGATGAGTGCCCTTTCTCCACAACTTTCAAAACACTTTGTGCATTGAAAATATGATTTTTTAATAGAAAAGCTTTTCACCCTCTGACTTATTGCTGCTTTCATTCATTTCTGCTAATTAATTAATGTCTTAGTTGTAAATGTAATATCACTAGATAAAAGCTTGAAGCAGAAGTTTTTAATGTGTGTGTCTCTTGAAAACCATTTTATTCAAGGATTCTATGGCAGCCATAGCACTGTGAAAAACATCACAGTTTCACATCACATAATAATTGTAGTAGTGGTAGTAGTAGTAATGTACAACAGTACACTGCATATTGATCATGTAACTTTTTGTTTTAATTTGGCCCACATGCATGGCGTTATATACACATAAAATGATTTCATGTTGGCCTGATTAAATCAAGTCAGTCCACCACTTTGGTTCGGACTGAAATATCTCAACCAGTGTTGGATGGATCGCCATGAAATTTTGTACAGTTGTTCATGGTTCCTGGAGGATAAATCCTACTGACTTGCTGAATGACTTTACCTCTAGCACCACCATAAGGTTGATATTTTTGGTTTAATTAAATGTCTTGACAAGTATTAGATTTGCCATGAAATACAGGCATGGCTGTAGACTCTTAGTCTGGTTTAGTGAAAGATGACAAAGAAGAGAGGTAAGAAAGGTTTCAGTTGTCCATTTGTGTGTTTCATTGTATCTTTAAGGACAAATAGATGGGACTGTCATCATAAGGTTGGGAAGTTTGTGGGTGTACTGTGTGCCTGGTATAAATTAGGTCTTGTGATGTTTTCTGTGGACCACAGGAGACCTAGCTTGTCAAAGATAATAGCCTTCCTGATAAGGAACAAATAGCGTCCTCTCATATTTGGCTTTTTCTCTCTACAATAATAGAGTTAGTAGCAATCAGCGTCATACACCATTTCATTATTTTACCCTTGCTGTGCTCTAAGATTGCACTCTTTTCATTCAATTTGTTCAACACTGGAATTTGCTGATTGAAAGCATAAAGATTATGTTCCCTCCTTCATTTCATTTCATTAACCTCTCTATACAAACTAATAATTTTATTTTTGTTAGCTAGTAAAATGTATAGCCTCTGATAGGCTGGGAATGTATGTAGCTCCCTTCACCACTACCAGGTGGCCTGTGGTCAAACGCACAAATTGATTCTCTGTGCGTTGCATAGATCACCACACACAGAGCAGCGACTATGTGGATCGTAAAGAAGCTGCTGCTACTCTATGTGACGCCACAGAGTACAGACACTTTGGAGCTGCCTCATACCACTTCTTAAAATACAGCATATCACTGGCCTCTCACACCTGACATCATCTGTTAGGCTTGCTGGGCTTTATGGCGGATCTACAGCCGTCATTTCACTTCATACATAACACAGTGTACTCCTCCACTTGAGATGATCAAAAGCCAAAGCAATAAGAAATTAATTTAGAAATGCCTGAGTGAAAGAAATCACAAGAAAAGTAGAGTTCTGTAACTAGTGTACTGCAGCTAGACAGCTGCAGTAAAAGCAGTTAATAATTCCTGATTGTGTGGTTTTTGAGGTATTCCTATTCATCACTCTAAATGTGAATCAAGTTAAAGAATAAAAAAGAGCTAAATCTGCCCCAAAATATAAAGCTTTTCTTTGCAAGTGTGTGAATCCAGGAATCCTTGTGATTCATAGCCTCACTTCTAATGGCATCTGGCAGAGATGTGGCTCATTGTCATGCATCCCATGGTGCTATCTGCCTGTGGTCCGCATGCAGTGCTCACTTATGTGAGCTACACCAAGCCTCTACTCGGGAGAGGATCAAAATGAAAACACTGTTGGCAATATTTCAACAGAATTTACAAATACTGTGAAATATTTTCTATCCAAGTTACCCAAGTTATGGATGAAACCATACAGTTCAGATGAAATGCATATAAAATTTCTTTATGTGTCAGCAATTATGTAGTTGAGAGGTGATAAAACAGGAAGAGACGTCCTGCGACTGTCATAAATCATTATTATTGCAGATTTAATAAGAATTGTTGTTGTCGTAAATTTGTGATACTGGTGACAGAGCTGTTAATTAGCAGTGGCTAATTTCTGCACATTTCTAAGATGACTGATGTACTTTTTACTATGTAGAACGGCCAAGGCGAACATTTGCGTTGCAATTAAGACCAGGTGAATAGTACCATTCAATCTGAAACGTTATTTGTTTACATTCACTAAACAAAGAATCATGTTCTTATGTGTGAAAAAAGTGCAGTCATAATTAACTATTACACAGGAAGGTGCTGCTTTTTTGAATGTATGATTTAGCAGCTATCATGTTAAGACACTGATATTTCAGATATGTGTGTTTAAATTGCATTGTTACACTGTGTTAGTGGATATGTAGAGCTATCATTATTTCATTATAATCTTCTGATTTCCTCTGACATCAAAACCATATTTGTTTTCAGTATTGCCATCACCACTATCATCAGTATCAGGCAAAAATGTCTGTCTGCCTAAATGTGACATTTCCTTTTGTTTCTTCAGAAATCTTATCAAACGTTATGTGAATAGCTCAGAGACTTCTCCTCTGGGCTTCTCTCTTATGTAATCAGGCCCTGTGACAAAGAGCTCACAGATATTTACAGCAACAGTCTGGGTGAATATAGTTGCAAGAGGAGTGAGGTTTACAAATTCACACTCTAACGCTCTCCAGCAAACACTTGTGTTGGCTGGCAATGAGCCATCTCTCGGGATGGAGCAGCCAGGGCTTTAGTACCTTGCTTAAGGGTAAGTTGAGGGAACTTATTGAGAGCACTTACTCACCCAGCCTGTCTTTATTTATTGTAAATTATTCTTTTTTTTTGTTAATCATTGTAATTCCTTTGTCATATTCCGGGGCAACAAAATCCCCAAGCTTTTTTGATGTTATAAATAACAAACCTATTCCTTTTTCCCAACAAGGAGACATTCTGTATACTTACAGCCTGTATTCATCAATATTGAATGTAATTTTCAGTAATCGTCATGCAGTGGACAAGTACTTGGACAGTGGCACATTTTTTGTTTTGTACTCCAGCACATTGGACTAGAAAATTAAATAATGACTATGAGGCTATAGTGCCAACTTTCAGATTTGAGTGTGTTATGTTGGGTGACATCTCTACGGCCAATATCTCCAAAACTCTGCAACTCACACCAAAACAATATAGATACATAGCACTACAGTTATAGGAAAAATGTGTATTTTTGATTTTGGGGTGAACTGTCCCCTTAATATTGCTCAGACTCGACTTTTCTTCTTGGCATTGTGTGTAAGTGTCTGCTAATATGTAAAAGACTATAGTATCAGATGGAAATCACTTCTTATCTCCTGTGCTGGCAGTGCTCCTTGTCTTTCTGTGTGTGTGTGTGTGTGTGTGTGTGTGTGTGTGTGAGAGAGAGAGAGAGAGAGAGAGAGAGAGAGAGAGAATTAAATATCTTTCTTTTCCTTTCACCCTCACGGCTTGGTTAAACTCTGCTATGGATCACAGAGGACTGGCTTCAGGCCGAATAAAGCAGGGTCATCATGGAAAGAACATGAGACCTCAAAACACTGACACATATGTAGTTGAAGAAAAACAAATTGTGACTTTCATTAAAAGTATTCAAATAAACATTACACCCTCCAGGAACATATTAATCTACATTTCAAATGATCAGGAAAACAGGTGAACAGGATCTTTTGCATTTCAGTCTGGTTTGGCAGGAGCACGAATCCCAGAGTGTCTCGTTAAAACAGGTGGTCTATGGAAATGCAGGTATGAGTTACACATGCTGTGGATGAACGTGCAGATGCCTGGCAGACATGTCTGGTCTCCAAACACTGGCCCAGCTTCCATGAGATACCAGAGTCAGGCTGGCGCCACTATCTCCAGCTGGGCCAAACAAGATGAGCTGGCTAGCTCTTCCACGCTCAGAGGTGTCGCTTGTCGTATTTACGACCCCCTTAACCCTCCTCTCCCTCAACAAATAGCATTACATCACTGACCCCATTTCAGATCAACTTCAAAGCACAATGCATGGCCAACACATTTCACCACCATTTACTGTCACTTGAATTTGCACCTGCCCCAACATCCACTTTACACTGCTTAAGGATTAACAGAAGCAGTGAATAATGAGAGGTTCTCAGAGTATTTGTTGTGGATTTGTATGAGCATAATCTGGCATAGCATGACAGGCGGTAACAGCTGTTGGAGTATGCAGTGCACTCTGATGGAAGCTGATGATGAAACCAGGGTGACCTGATTTATTGGTACACAAGCATCTGCAGAGGAGTCACAGGAAGTACTTCCATATGGATTTTCTGGGAACTTGACATGGGAGGCACAGAGGCCTCACTCTCTAAAAAAAAAACACCCCAGGCCCATCTTTTGCAAGTGGGCGGGGGGTCTAAAATAAAATCAGCTGTCACTGTCTGCTCTTTGGACAGAGGTGAACACATAGTACTGGAGCTGGTCTCCAACACTGGCTGGGATTTGATTTTGGCTTGGAAAGACCCTGCAGGCCAGGGGTGCAGTGGCCTTTGTGTGGGATTTCTACCTGCTGAGCTCATATTTTTATAATTCACTATCCTCCTTACCTGGTAGGTGATGAGCACTCTGAGAGCGGTGCTTCTGTCTTTGTGTTGAGAGCAATATTGTCGAAATATGTGAATGATTTTTGGCTTTTTCAATTATATTTTTATGTTAATCATTTTGCATGCAAAAAATGTAACATTATACAATCTCCTTTTAATATCTGCAGAGAAAAACATGAAGGGCTAGCACTGAATTCTTGATTGTACTCTAAAATGCATTAACATTGTCCTTATGCTGAGTGCACTTCCACTCAAAATTCAGGATACAGAGGCAAAATATAAATGTTATATCAGACCTGCAGGAAAATAAACTGTGACTAAAATGCTAAATTAACTCTGGATTTTTAGCTTGAGGAGAGATTAGATTTATTATGTTAACTAATTCCAAATAGATGGAGTTCTGAGCTGCTGAGCTGTTTGTTCGAAGGCCAGTACCTCTAGGTGTTATGTCGCTCTACTTTCTCGTCGCCAGGCAAGCCATGAAATGAGGAATACTGAAGAGTAATTACAAATAAAGGCACAAACACAAGGTTATCAATGCAGGCTATCTAAGCTTTTGGAAAGGAAAGCCTTGACCTACCAACTTTCCTCTATTTCACTGAGAAATACGACCCTTCATGGTTAAGTTTAAAATAGGCTTGATTTATTTTTGCAAGTCCATGGCGCCTAGATTACTTCACTTTCTTGTTATTTGAGCGCTCAGTCTAACCTAGCATGTCATGAGATAGCCTCAGACTCAGACAGATTTTTTTGGCTACAAATTTTAGTTCCTACCACAATAATTTACACTCTATAAGTCTGTGCCATCACGACCTTAACTAAAGTTTCATTGCTTAAGTCAAGTTTTGAACTAAAAGATGCACTAACTAAAATGGAGTTGTGTCATACATGTCCCTTATCTGTCTTAATGGACTGATTGGTTTACACAAAAATACCCACCATTCCTCCAAGGCTAAAATAGCTCACCCTAGGGGACTGGTAAGCTACAAATCAAAAATGGCAAAATAAATATGCCAATGGAAAGCAGTGCAATGCATCAGTGGTTGTTATAAAATTTATTTTTAGCATGAAATTTAGAGAGCAGCTTTAATGGGTTACAATTGCAGGTTCATGAGCCCACTATTCATCTTACTTTTAAATAGCTTATCACTTTAGCTAAATGTAACTCAAAGAACTGATTTTAAAAAAATGGGGGTGTTTTGATCTGATTTGGTGTTTCATTGACTCTGTACTTTATTGAGTTTTCAATGCTTTGGAAAATGATATGCATTGATTAAATCTGTCCTTTGCTGCCAGAAATAATATTACAGATGTGAAATATCATCTCACATAGCCAGCCTGGCAGCTTTTGCTGACATTATTCTTGATATTACAATAAGTTGGATATAAATATTGGCTTCAAGTTGCTCCAATTCACCACAGAGCAGAGCTGAGATGGAGATTTTCAATATGCTGTTAGTCTTCAGAATAATGGATAGTGAAGATTTTGATGCTGTACTTTTTTCAAACATCATAACAGTCTGTTTTCATATTTCATCCTCTTATTTGCATTAGCACATCTATATCCACAAGAAGTGAGGTGAGAATACTTTGAATTCACAAACACAAAAATGTTGTGTCAGCAGCTGGCAGGATATGGAGTCTGTGGATGTTAACAGTTGGAAGAGTTAATAATCTCATTAACTGTCTTTTCAGCACATTACAATACCCTGCAGGTTAACAATAATGTTCCTTTGGTTCTGGACTGTTGGTTGATGCAATTCCAGACATAAACAAAATTAAAGTCTAATTATACCTAAGATGAAAAGAAAACAAATCTTAATGACTACTAAGACCACCTCCTGGATGATTACCTAAACCCCATGATACATGTTGATTGGAAGTGTAGTCTACAAGCAATGTCTTTATTGACAAAATATGAGTGGTAACAATGATTCAACTCAATCCATTTTTTTTTATGTAAGTCATGACCCTCTTAAAAACTCATTGGACAAAATTATCAGTTCCATTGGGCTTGGCTCTAAATGTTTCCACTTAGGAGGCATGGACCAAAATCACCTCACATCATGATAAAAACAACTGTCACTCTGGACAGTTGGAAGGTGGTATAATAAACCCTCTACGTCCTGTGAGTAACTAAATGTCAGGAGACAGGTGTGTAATTGGTAGAAAATAATGTCCCTGTACATCATTTTAAATAACTCACAAGACATCATTCACAAGATCACCACCTGCATTATGGTAGAACCTTTAAAGCATTACTATGGCTCAAATTTTGTTGTCTATATTTATAAACTGAACAAATATATTTTGATTAAAAAATCTAAATGTTTTTAACAACAAACTGGTGCTTTGTGTGTATTTAGAATGAATAAGTTATGATTATTACACAAATGTAGAATAATCACCATATGAGTCATTATCTGCAATATACTGGAACATATTAAACCAATCTTATATTGCAAAAAAAGTCCCTTCTCTGTACTTGCAACTAATCTTGCTTTAAAAACAAAACCACAGCACAAACATAAAGGGATCTGACACCCTCAGCAGTAGCTTTAATTGCATGTGTTTACACCACAAAATATTGTGTGCTACAGCTTAATAATTGGATGACACCTAATAGCACACATGAGAAGCATTTTCTTTAACAGTTTATTGGCTATTTGTGCCATAGCTGCTGGCAGCGCAGGTTGGACCAGGGCAGGACTTCCTAAAAGAGATTTAAACCAGAGGAACTGGATTCACTCTGTGGACTCAGAGGTCATCCCACTGACCAACTGTGAGGCCATGTACCAGGCAGCTGTCTCCAAGCGAGCAGATAACATCATCCCCAGCGGGGTACTTTAGTTTGTGCATGAACATATATTGTTTGCTACAACATGTTGCTACAGTATCTGCTTGAGCTGCCTGCATTGAAAAGAACATTTGTGTAATTAGATGCCAACTTTTTATGGTCAATTATAACGGTTTGCTTTCCTGTTGTGTGCTGTATAGTTTAGTCTTTCGCTGCTGCAGAGCATCCAGGGTTGCACAGTAGCTATTCTGCACTGAGCTGGTATTGTCACCATTATTGTTGGTGTTGTCATGCAGTATTAGTGGATGTGATGACAGTTTTGGAGCTGGGGAAGGGGGTCAGCAATCTTGCTTATACATATATAAATACAGGGGAAACATGAGACTCCCGTCACAGGGCAGAATATAGAGGAAGGCTGCAGTAAACATAAAATATCATATTGGCTTTACTTTGAAAGAGCACTCTCAATTCCTATGTAAATTTGAAACTATTACATAAACAGAATACTATATGAGTTTGTGTCTGTGTAAGTGTGTCTGTAGAGAGAGAAAGCAAACAGCACATAGCATTAGTTGCATCACGTTTGACGGCGGCCTGCACTGCATGCATACCAATACGAAATAGCCCTATTAAGCATCGGTCTGATTTCAGGTCATGTAGAAGTGGAGGTAGCTAATGATATTTCCTGCTTCATTAGGTCATGGAGGAGTTGGAGGTCTGTTCCCTGCCTGGGGGTCTTGCCAGTGTGAGGAAACAATTTGAGACCCAGGAAACTACAACATCACACAATGTAACCCAGTTCCATTTTCATCACAGAACTGTGCAGGTACACATGTAGAGCACAGATTATACATTGATCAGGCTAACATGAAAAAGATTACTGTGGTCAAATATGGGCAAAATTTCTGGTCTGAGCATGTTTCTGTTTGCACCCTTCCATTTAGCTTTCCATCTGTGTTACTGCATGGGGAGCTTTGCAAGTAAAAATACAAAGCAATGGAAAAGAATAATGGGTTTAATTCATAAGAATTCACTTATTTCGTATTTTGCTATGGTACAGTGTGAACAGCTTGACACATTCTTTGTCATCTTGCCACCATCTGTGATTAGTCATTTCAAACTGGAGTGAGCAATCTGGTCTAGCATCTTCTCTGCGTGGTATTCAGTTGTGTACTATTAAGCTTTGGCTGGTGGAGTAAATTGGAGTGGAGTAAGCTCACATCTGTGGCTTTGACAAAGGGGGGAAATGTGGTGAAATGAGACAGAGAGAGTTATTTGTGTGTTTGTGTGGCATGCTCACATTTTCCTCTGTCTTCAACTTCACAGGAAATGTCGAACTCTGAGGTGACAGTGTCGAGCAGCAGCAGGCAGGTCGTCCCAGGCAGTCAACAGCTAAATTTCAACCAAGAAACGATGGTACTGAACATTTGCTATCACTGTGGTCCTGCAGGCAGTGTGATAAGGCTTTGCTAATAGGCTAAACACATTGATTGCCTTGTTGAGTAAAAACTGTAACCGATTGCAATCAATGAGATTTGTGCAATTAATGTTTGTTTAGTAGTCTCTTACAGTTTGGGCTGAGACTGATACATTGCTTTCAGTTATAGTGCAGTTTTTTTAATATATTTTTGTCGCTTCTCATTTTAAATACATAGATGTCATACACCGACAACAACTTGGAATCCAGTTATGAAAACCATCAAAATGAAACAGGTAGGATGTTGTTCAGATATTTTTATTCTCTCCCATATACGCTGTCACTGCCTAACACATTATAGGGCTGCCCTTATACTTATGTCTGTGTTGACTTTTAGAAGAGGAGTTACCCAGGTACACTACAAAAGAACTGAGAGATCGTTTTGAAAGATCAATAGAAGAGGCTGCTCCACCGAAACCAATTAAGGTAAGCATTTCCTGCTGGAGTTAGGCAAAAGTATTGACAATATGAAGGGAACGAATATTTAATGTAGGGTATTTAAGATTGTATTAAGTTTTATTTGAGTACAATATATTTATTAAATTTGCAATCCTTAAGATTTTAGTCCTGGTTGATTTGTTGACACCTGTGGTTACTGGTGGTAACAGCAAGTGTGGTTAAATACAACAGCAAACACTACTTGTGCACCTTCTTTGTCAAAAATACAACAGAAGAGCAACTGGTATATCTGGTTACAGTAAAACAAACTGACGTTGTTTTAATAAAGAAGTCAGTCAAAAATAATTGGAGCAGTGATCTAATTTAATGCTGCAGACAAACACAGTTGTTTTCCACACAACAGGTGGGCACAGTGATGCTGGCTACCTTGTAGAGGGGTTGGAAGTGTGCAGCCTGTCACCTGCAGCTCTTCCATCTAACAGCTCACTGTGGCTGCTCCTTCTTGTTCCATTACTTCCTGCAATATTTAAAACTGATCCGCTATCCAAAAAATGCAGAAAGTTACCATTGTCTTGTCAGCGCTAACCTCAGTGACAAATATACTGCCTTTCTTACGACTACTTCACAATAAAAGCCACCCATTGTTTCGCCAGTTATATTCTGTTAATCTTTCTAGCAGGTGTAGGAAATGTTCTCTTTGCATTAGCAGTAACTTAATACAGTAACTGAATAGTAATTTGTACAGTAATTTGAATCCAGGGTGGGAATAGCGGACTCTGCCACAAACAATGACATTTCTACACAGAGAGCTAATAACAGAATGTAAATACATTGAATTGCTACTGCTTCGAAAATGCAAGCCATGAATAGTATTAACAACAGGATTTGATTTCCTGAAAATCTTAGGGTTATTACTTAAACTCATAATAGTGATATATTGATTTGTGGCTGCAAAGACTATAATAAGAAAGCAACGTATTCACACAGTACCATAAACCTTGGACTGACAGATTATTCATGTTTTATTATCTAATTTTTACACTTTATCTGCAAGTGTTACAACAAGGCGAAATGTAATGTACATATAACTCTGCTATGGAGTAAGGTGATGGATTTAGATATTTACCCACAAATATCATTTTTGTTCCTTAAAAAGATTGAACGTGACATCAATCGATCTAAGTGGTCCTCAAATGTGACACAAAACAACATAGTGACTAGTGAGGTTTATGAAGCATCCGCTACTAAGGCAGCAGAAGACACATTGGATGCAGTGATGGATTATGAGGACTTTCCACCCCCGCCAGCTGAGGAATCTGACTATCTTCCACCCCCGCCTCCAGACTTACTACAAATGCCATCAGACAGTCAAAATATTCCAGCATGTCATTACTCACCTGAGCCTCCAGAACCAGCAAAACCCTCCAAATACCCACTCAACAGAGACGCCTACCTCAAGCAGAGGAGTATGAATGAGCTGAAACGTCTTTACAAGCACATTCATCCAGAGGTTCGTAAGAATATTGAGAAGGAGTACTACAGTGATTACGATGAAACCGAGAACAACCAGCTAGAGGGCCAAGAGTACATGTATGAGGATTATGGTGATAGTCCTAATGATATCAACAATGAAGAATATGTGGAATGGGAAGAGATTCTCCCCGGGGAGGTGCAGGCGATGCGTTGGATGTTTGAAAATAAGCCATTGGACGCCATTAAAGATGAAACTCCTGATGAGGACGACAACAACAAAAAACTAACTCAACAGGAAATCATTTTTGGAAAAGATGTGAGACGTACAGCTTGGATGTTTGAGACCAAGCCAATGGATGAGCTGAGTTCACACAATATCAACTCGACAGAATATAAAAACAAATTCAACAAATTTGACAAAGGAGATGTCCGTGCTGCAGCGTGGCTGTTTGAAACCCAAACAATGGACACTCTAAATAAAATGCATAAGGAGGAGGATTTAACAAAAGAGATTGTGTTTACAGAGGAGGATGGAAATGCTACTATTTACATGATTGATAATAAGTACATGGAAAGCCTTGGGCACACTGAGACTATTGACGAGAGCCACCTGTTGAGTCTAAGGTCAGTGTTAGAGGAAATTAATGGAGAAGTGAAAACTGTTACAAGCACTTTTGACACTCAGTTTAAATGCATCATTATGGGACAATCAAGCCAAATGCTAGAGATTAAGTCTGTGCGTAAAATTGAAACTGAATTGGAAAACTCTGTTGCTTCACGTTGGCTTTTCGATACCCAACCTCTGGAGGCGACAAACAGAGAACCTACATCTTTGAAACTTGTGTGTAGTCTTTCCATGGAAGACAGCAATAAGGGAGACTGGGGCAGGTGGTTGTTTGAGATAAAGACATTAAATTCTCTCAATGAGTGGGAAAGCTCAAAAATTGAGAAGAAAGAGATCACTGGAGCTGATGTGCGCAAGCACTGCTTAGTGTTTGAAACCCAGCCAATGGATTCTCTGAAGGATGACTCCAATGCGAGACCCCAGTCTATTGAAGATGTTATTGGGGGCAATGTTAGATCTGCAAGGCACTTTTTTGAAAGCAGCCCTCAAGCAGAGAGGAAGAATGGTCCTGAGGTCGGAAAACTTCAAAAGGCAACAGTAAATGAAGAAATTAAAGGGGATGTGAGACACCAAAAGTGGCGCTTTGAGAGTCAACCTCTAGAGCACATAAGAGAGGAGAAGAAAGAAGTTACTCGCACTGTTAATGTTGAGGACGACCTCACACAGGAGGATGGCACAAGCTGCAGGGCAGATGTTCGCAAGAACTGCTGGGTATTTGAGAACCAGCCAATGGATACTTTAAAAGATGCTTCAAATACTCTGCCCCAGACAAAAGAGGAAATTATTGCAGGTAACGTGAGATCAGCCAGACATTATTTTGAAACGATTCCAAATGAGGAGTTGAAGGAGCTTGCAGAGGTGGGCAAACTGAAAAAAACAGTAGCACTTAATGAGGAGAGGGGTGATGTTAGACATCAGAAATGGCGATTTGAAAGCCAATCCCTGGAGCAGATCAGAGAGGAAAAGAAGGAAGTCACCAGAACAATTGACCTGGAAGAAATTGATAAAGTGGACGTCTCAAACTACAAGCAAATCTTTGAGAGCACAGATTTAAACTGGAGGGATGAATCTCAAAAGATTCTCATAGAGGGTGTAACATCTGGTTCTGTGAAATCAAATAAAAACCTGTTTGAGTCTACTCCACTGTATGCCATGCAAGACAGCTCAGGGCACTTCCACAAGGTGAAAACAGTGCGCCGTGAAGAGGTTGTGAAAGGAGATGTAACAACATGTAAGTGGATGTTTGAGACACGACCAATCGACCAGTTTGATGAAAGTATTGATAAATACCAAATTATCAAGGGCATATCTAAACAGGAAATAGAGTCTGGTGATGTTAAAACTGCAAAGTGGTTGTTTGAAACACAGCCTCTTGATGCTATCAAGTACTTCAGCAATATTGAAGATGAAGAAGTTGTAGGGACAAGTAAAAACCTTGACATCATGAAGGGAGATGTGAAAACCTGCAAGTGGCTATTTGAGACAAAGCCAATGGACATCCTGTATGAAAGAGTGGAGTTAAAGGGTAAAGATGAATCTGAAGAAATGCAAAAGGGAGATGTCAAAACCTGCACATGGCTTTTTGAGACTCAAGCACTTGATACTATCCACGAGGAGACAGCGACCGTTCTGAAAACATGCACTGTGAATCAAGAAGACATTAGAGGAAAAGATGTAAGAATGGCTTGTTTTCTCTTTGAGACGGAGAAACTGGAGAACCTCAATGGGGAGGAGACTGACTCTTTTAAGCGTGTCACTGAGATAGACATTGGGTCTGGAGATGTGTCAAGGATGAAGTACATTTTTGAAAACCAAACAGCCGATATCATGACTTCTACATCTGAGGAAGTAATGCAAAAGCTCAAGAGAGTTCAGACTGAGGACATACAAAAAGGAAATGTGGTGAACTGCAAATGGCTCTTTGAAAACCAATCCATAGATACAATCCATGATAGCCAAGAAGAATCTATGAGCAGCCGCACAGTCAATGATGTACAAGGAGGAGATGTAGATAAGGGTCGTTTCATTTTTGAGACCTACTCATTAGATCAAATCCAGGAGGTATCCTCTGAGATGGACACAGAGCAGATGAAAATTCGAAAGATTGTCCGTGATGAAGATGAGAAGGGCGATGTGAGAAATTACACCATGATGTTTGAAAATCAGACCCTTTATGCCATTCAGGACAAAGAGGGCTCTTACCACGAGGTCACCACTGTCACAAGTGAAGAAGTAACACGAGGAGATGTCGTTGGAACCCGGTGGCTGTTTGAAACCAAGCCCCTTGACGCTATCAAGGACACAGATGAAGTTTACATAATTAAATCTGTCACACAACAGGATGTGCAAAAAGGAGATGTCACCTCTGCTAAGTGGAAATTTGAGACACAACCTCTCGACAGGATTGCTGAAGAAAAGAAGGCTTTAATAAAAACTGTGGATGATATTCAAGGAGGTAATGTTAGGATGAACAAAGATCGTTTTGAGTCTGACGCCCTGTCACAGGAATCTGTTAGAACACTTAATGTGAGTGAAATACAAAAAGGTGATGTCAGGACTGCGAAATGGAGATTTGAAACCCAATCCATTGACAAAATAAGAAGCATGAGCTCTGAAAATCTGATTGAGACAGTTAAAAAGGAGGAGGTTGCAAAGGGAGATGTTAAACATTCAGTCTGGCTCTTTGAGAAAAATCCTCTTGACCACATTAAAGAGGTAGATGAAGATGAAGATCATCCAACCATCATGCAAGAGGAGATTTCTAAAGCAGATGTAAAGACAGCAACATGGCTCTTTGAAACAACACCATTTGACAACTTTAATGAGACAAAAATGGAGAAGACTGAAATCCTGGGCAAGAGCGTCAAGGAAACTCTTGAGGAACTTTATAGTCAGAAAATGGTAAAGTCGAAGGGAATACTCATTGAAGCTGATGAAATTGGTGATGTTAGGATGGCAAAATACCAGCTAATGAATACGCAGGCTCCAGAGATTCAACGAGAGGAAGTCATCAGGGGAGATCTGCAGACTATTATGATGAACCTACTGAACAGACAGGAAAGAAAGGAGCAGCAGATAGTCATAGATTCAGAAGAGAAGGGTAATATCAGTTCAACAGTACAGCAACTATTCAACCAAGAGAAAGACAGCAATATTGAAAGGGAGGAAATATTACGAGGTGACATTCGGGAAGCTATAAACAACCTTTTCGATGAGAGTGGGTCAGCAAAACATGGAATACTCATCCAGGAGGATGAGAAAGGAGACGTGCAGATGACAATATATTCGCTTCTCAATAAACAAGAGAATGTTAATGTTGAAAAAGAGGACATTGTAAGAGGGGATATAAAGAGTGCTCTTCAAAGACTGTCCAGCCCAGACAAGCCAGATCAAGCAGTGAAGATAAAGGTAGATGACGCTGAAAAAGGAAATGTTGACTTTTACTCCACATGCATTGAATCTGGGGCTCTCGACTATCTTAAACAGCTCCATTTAGGACCTGATGAGACTCCACCTGACACAGCAGAAAAAGAGAAGATTGTCGGAGGTGACATCAAGGGCACAAAACTCATCCTCGGCTGTAATCAAGCGCAAATTGAACGTACAGTGGAGGATGTTATACCAGGTGATGTTCACAACACGGTGAAAGTTTTCATGTCAGAGCCAACCGTCTCATTGGAAAGACTCCAAAAGGAGGAGATAGTCAAAGGTGATTTAAGAGCTGCTTTGAATTCATTGTCTGAATCAGTGAATCAGACAGTTGTTTTAGAGAAAGAGGAGGTGGTGAAAGGCAACATACCGAAAGCCTTGCGGTGCCTGGAGAGGGCTCAAAAGCAGTACAAGGAGACGGAGAAGCCAGATATCATACCAGGAAATATCAAAGGGGCTCTGAGATCTCTTGAGAAATCAGCAACATCCAGAGTTGAAGCTGCTGTTGAGGATTTAGTTCCTGGAGATGTGAAGGCCACACTAAAATCTCTGGAGCTGGCAAAGCAAGCTGTGAGGGAAGTTGAAAAGGAAGAAATTGTGAGGGGTGATGTTCGCACAGCAATGCAATGTCTACGAGATGCCTCGACTGAGAGGAGAAAGTGTCAACAGTTAACAGATGTTCAGGGAGATGTCAGAGGAACGATTCAACTCTTAATGGAGACTCCACCTTCACCGACGATGCAAAGGAACCCAAGCCTCGAGGGTGACGTAAAGGGTGATGTCAAAATGTCAATTAAGTCATTATATGAGATGCAGGAGCAAACCCAGCTGGAGAAAGAGGAAGTGATAAAGGGTGATGTTAAAGGAACTATCAAATCGTTGTTGGAAACAGCACAGCGTGAAACTCCCAAAGTCAGAGTTGGAGCATACAGAAAAGTTAGAGTCAAGCAGAGTCCTCATGTTAAAAACATAAACGCTGATGCACAGAGGAACATACAAAAGATAAAAACAGCTAACTTAGTTGAAACATCAAAAGAAAATCACTCCATCTCTAATGAAACTGAAATTGTTAGAACAAAGTCATGTTCTGTGGAGCAGTCTGCTCAGCAATCAACAACTGTGGTGGAGCATAAAACAATTACCCAAAACCACGGCATCAAAACATTAAACACAAAGTTTCGTAATCTAAAGTCTAACCCAAAGGGAATGATAAAAGTAGATAAAACCAAAGTTAAAACTGATGTTTACATCCTAAAACCACAAGAGCCAGAGCCTGATCTGCCTCTCCCACCTCCACCTCCACCAGTGGTAGACGCTGACCTACCTCCTCCTCCCTCTGCTGATTCTGACATTGATCACCTTCCTCCTCCACCACCACCACTCACCAGTGAGCAGGACTTCCTCCCACCTCCTCCATCTCAACAAGAACTGGAGAGCATGCCAACACAGGCAATTCATCCTTCACCATCAAAAGCAAAAAAGATGACGGTCAAAAAAGTGAAAGCTCCTGTTTTGTACCAGGTCCCGAAAATGGAGCCTAAAGTGGAATTCAGTAAAACACAACAGGTGGAGGTTGCATCAAAGAAAGTGGTAGAAATTAGCCAAAACCAATCAAAATCAACAACACATACATCAAAAACTGCTTCATGTGAAATCCCTATACCGCCTGGGTCACCACAACCACTAAAGAAAGTTTACATCTCTCCTGTGAAATTCACCCCTCCACCCTCTCCTCCGCCTTTCATGAGAGGGCAAATGAGTAAATTTAACACTCCATTAATAAAAGCAGAAGGAAAATACCGAAAGCTGAGGGAGGAAAACACACCCCCAACTACTCCACCACCCACTTACATACATGACTCAGTTACCGCTGCTCTTGAAATGCTTTCCACCAAAGACACAGAGCAGTCAAATAACAACAGATCAGAAATCACACCAGAGAGAGCTGAAAAGATGGCATTGAATGTTCATTCAGACTCTCAATCATGTGATTTATCCAAGCATGTTGTAGTCTCAAATACCCCCCAGAGCAATGTGAGCGCTAGTCATAAGACAACCCTCATAGATTCAACGATTATATCTTCTGCTAAACAGCAAATTGTGTCTAATGAGAAGGTTGTCTCCGTTCAAAAGACCTCATCTGTCTCAGCTGTTAGACAACAGATGCATACAACTGCACAGAAAACAGTTTCTGTTTCCTCCAAGCAGTCTGCTCAGTCTGTCATGACTGACAAAGTCCAGACCTCAATCATTGATGTTGCAAAAACTGAAGACATGATGGCTGATAGAAAGACTGATTCTAAAAATCAAACAAAGGGCTCCAACAAATCTGAAGATAAAAAGAAAGATGAAATCCCTGTTAAAATAGTAAAACCTGAACCTGCTGTCACTACTGAGGATAATGTCAAATCAAGCAAATCACAATCTGAGAAAAAGAAGACAAAAGGTAATACAGCACCAGAATTACCCAATAACCTTTGCAATCAGTCAAAAATAGAAAATGTCACCTCAGACAAAAATGTAAAGGAGTCAAAATCACCACAGCGTGATAACAAGAAGAAAACTGATCATTCTCCCACCAAGAACCAAGAGAAAGTTTCTGATCAGCCAATGCACACAGAAAAGGCAGCTGCCAATACAAATGGAAAAACAGGCAAACCAAACCAAAAGGTGAAAAAGAACAATAAACAAGAAAAGCAAGTAGAGACAAAAACATCCAATGAGAGTAGTGAGAAACAGAGTGTTTCACAAGATTTCAAGGTGGAAGTGAGGGAAGTTACTGAGGTGAAAGTGATCAGTGAAGCTAAAGAAGTAAAGACAGAGGTAAAGCAGGGGATTAAGAAAGTTACTCCCTCTCCTGCTGCTGCCTCCGTTCCTGCTGTTAGCATAACTGACAGCCAACTAGAAACTCCAACTCCAGCAAAGAAGAAAAAGAAATCCAAAAAGTCTAAAGGGGGTGCACAGCCAGGCCAAGGTAAAGAGTTTTCCACAGAGTCAAAGACAGATGTTACAGAAACCAAGACAGCAACATCTGAAAAATCCCACAAAACTCAGGAAACAATTGCAGTTGCCCAAATTCACAAAAATATACAAGAACAGCATATTCAAATCAAGACAGAAGTCACTACCACAGAAAGTAAAGATGATAAAAATTCAGAGCAACAAAAAGCAGTTCAAAAGCATGTGAAGGGATCACAAAAGAAGAAAGGAGTGACAGTTATTCAGCAGAGCACAGAGGAACCACCAGAAGAAAGTAGGGATGTCCCAATTACAGTGACAGGCGAGTCAGAACAAAATGAACGGGTCAAGTCCACAGCGGGGAGAACAGAGGAAGCGCAGAGGCAAGAGGTCCAAGTGTTAATCTCTCACATCACAGAGATACAAAGAGTTTCAGAAAAGACTGATTCTAAATCTGCAAAGACTCTGCTCAATACAGTTCCAGATTGGCTCATGAGTCTGGAAAGAAAATGTGAACTGGAGGGATCTGTAGTGGAAAGTGATGCAAAAAAAAATTATGACATTCTTTCACATGTGAGGAAACTAGCAGAGGCTAAACTAATGCATCTAGAAGATAATGAGACAATGGAGAAGCATGAATGTGAGCCAGTTTCTGAGAAATCTGTTTCTGGCGGGGCAACACCAAGAATATCCAAGATCAGTATTGGTTCAGCCAAAATTGAGAACCAAACAAATAAAAAGCCCTCCCATGAAAGAAGGAAAGAAGAAGTCAGTTATTGCAAGTCTGTCGACCTTCGGGCTCCCTCGCCGTCACTGAGGATGTGTTCTCCCTCACCAACGTTTATCACTATTGAATCCACACGAAGGACTGACTCACCCCAGAGAGTTACTCCGTCACCTACTCTGCTGCACAGGCCACCCACACCTCCCACACCGCCACCACGCAGGTGTGACACCCCGACATCACGCCTCACTAGAATCACACCGTCCCCAACTTTTGACAGAGCAGAAAATTTGGCTCGGCTTAAAGACACGACGGCCAAGCTTTCACGTGGCGTCACCCCACCACCACTACTTCCCCAACAAATCTCAGAGAGGAAATCGGAGATTGTGGATTCGCCTGCATCATTCCATCGGCAAATCAAAACCGAGTCCCAACTTGTGGAGGCTTCAGGGACATTGATTGTAACAACAAAGCCCAAAAAGAGTTTATCTGGGGAAGCTCAGCGGGCTGATGTAAATTCTGCACATGTAGAAGATCAAGCTAATATTTCAGAGGGTTTGAATACAAATGAAATGCAAAGTAAGTCTGAGACCCATGTGTCATTGTGTCAAAATGACCTAGATCTTGTTGAAGCTGCAGATATTTCAGAGCCATCCTCTGCATCTGTCAAAGAAAAGAGAGAGTTTTTTGAAGAGGCTCAAAAAGCTGAAATTAATAAGACCTATATGCGAAAGGATCCTATTGCTATCCCTGAATGACTAGGCCCAGACATGGAGGAGTGTGAGGCAGAGAATAAGAACAAAGAAAAGGATGAGCTTCCCAGGGCGGACATGTCTAGTCTTGTAAACAAATTTGAATCACCAGAAGAGAAACTATGTATCAGAAAAGCGCTTATCCCACTCACAGAGCGGCTTCACAATGACGTTGAAAGCACAGATTCTGACAAAGAGAAAGCAGACATCCTGGAACAGGAGATGCCAACTTTTGACATCCAGGCTATTAAAAATGTTTTTGAACTGGATGAGCAAAGTTCCTCATTCAGAGAGGAGAAAAAACATCAGGAGGAGCCTGTGTCAAGCCTGAGTGAAACAACAGCAGACACTTCAAAGCGGGAAAGTCCTCAAGAGACAAAGGGAGGCTCACGGCAGAGCACCCCCCTCCCTCCGCAGAAAAATGAGGTAGAAACTGTGCCAGCAGAACCATCAGCCTTCTCTGAAACCAAATCAATCACAGAACATTTCTCAAATGTTGATGAGTTTGGTAACAAGGTCACCGGAACAAGGACAGCTGTCACTGAGCACTCTGAGAGTGTGTCAACCCAACAGGCTCCCTTTTCCTATGCTGATGCAGTTAAAAGAAAAGCTGCAGCAGTGAGGCGAACAGAAACGTATGATGACGATGCTACTGAGAAGTTGCTGAGGAATTTCCACAAAACGTGGTCAGAGAGTGAGACAGTGTTCAAGAGTCTTGGCTACACTGTTTCTGAGGAGACAACATCACAAGTTGTGTCACATCAGACGAAGATTGTCTCATCTGGTAAAGACCTATACAGCATGAAACAACAAAAACTAATGGCATGGACTATAGATGGATGGGTTGTCTTTATAATATACAAAATCAGCATTTCTAATTACTGCATGGTATGAATTGTGTAGACTTTTCTGTGAAACAAAAATTGTTGGTAATAACCAACAAGACAAAGAGTCTACACCTATGCTAGCAGCTCTTTGAAGCTTTACTTAGGCACAGCAGTACTTTGGGCTAAATGCGACCGTTAGCATGCTAACATGCTCACAATGGCAATGATTACCCGTTGGCTGTGGTTGTTGGGAAGGATAGTAGTTGAGACCAAAGTGGTCCGACCCACCGACTGACCAACATTGCCATCCAGAGAGCCAGGCTGCTAGCATGGATAATAAAAAGTAAAATAAGGTTTTTAGCTAACTCTATTCTCTGAACACAGTGTTAATAATACAGTTCTGCACAGTTGAGTTTGAAAGTTCATCATTGACATTGGGAACAGCAGTTTGACAAAATAATCTTATCTCCAGATTATTTTACTAGTTACTGGCTTTTTCTGAAGCTTTCTACCACATCACATAGTCTTCAGTGTATGGAGTTTGCTGAGTTGTCATGGAGTTGTTTAAGAATGGTCAGAGACGATGGTTATGATCTTCCTCCCTTTTATGACCACCTATCATCATGTGATGACAACTCAACCAACTCCATTCACTAATAAAGACCATGTCATATAATTGAAAGCTCTGAAACTTGAGTTTTTATATACAAACATAATCTGTTGAACTGTGTTGTACTCACAAGTGAAAGAAAAGCCATAGTTGTTGCATTGCGAGGCAGCCCAAAGGAAATGCTCTTCTCATGAGAAAAAACAAAAAAAAAATCCATTGATTTGCATTTTATCTTTTTCAAACAGGTTCGAGTTCCGAAGTCGGAGCTCTGCACAGTATGTCGGAGGAGAGCTTATCCGATGGATGCTCTGATAGTGGACAAAAAAAAGTACCATAAATCCTGTTTCTGCTGTGAGCACTGCAGAAATAAATTAAGGTAAATATGGCATTCATTCAAATAAATAGTCACCATGGGCACCATTGAACATTGCAATATTAATTAGTAAATACCTTAGTGTTTTAATGACATTATAATTGTTTAGAAAATAGGAGGTAACTGTTTATGATTTTAATGTGGTGCACCTCTAAAAAAAAGAATTTTCCTTTCTCTTGTAGCCTAGGAAATTACGTCTCTCTCCATGGACATTTCTACTGTCTACACCATTACAAACAACTCCTCAAGTCCAAAGGGAACTACGATAATGGACTTGGGCAGAAACCTCCTGCAGGAAGTGCTGGACCTATCCCCTCAGATGCACTTGAATGGAGATATTCCATGAGCAGCCTAAGTTCAGTAGACAAAACACACAGTGGTGAAAACGATATGACACAAATATGTGATAAAAGCAAACCACACTGCAACAAAATATCTGTAGTTTGGCCCCCACAGGCCGATCCCCAGAAGAAAGCCTTTAAAATAGAGGAAGACATTCAGCTAACTAAACCACAATGGCCCCCTCCTGACAAGTCCCCCAAGTCACCAAAACACCAACACAGAAAGGCTGTTCCCAGAAGTGTCCTTTGAAATAAAGTCACCCAACTACACAGTTTAGTCAAATATAAATCCAAAGAAGAAGCAAAAAAGAATGAATGGTACAATAAGACGCTAGGAAAGGACTGTCCTGTTGGTACAGGTAAGGAAGTGTTTGGTTGAAGGTCATGCAGTCAAGTGATTTAAAAGGGAACATGAAAAGTAAGGATATGAAAGGAAACTGTGTGTATACTTGTAAATGGTGTGCAAGTAAGCAGGTTGTAACTGTAATAGTAAGTACTAGAGAGATAGATGTGGAGAAAGGGTGGAAAGTGGATGTAGACAGGAAGCAGTGTGCTTTGAACTGACAGGCTTGTCTCATGAGTAATATTTCATTCATTGCATTTTATTTCTATTTTTCCAGGCATTTGGCAGTCACATGTGTGACGTGTAGTATTTGACAGAACAAGATCAAATCAAATTTGACAAACAATTATCAAAAATCAGTTTTAACTGCTACAACAGTTATGGCTCGAAACAGCATCATGACAAATTTAAGATCTTGATCAAATAAAATAGTGATCTTCCTTTAAATCTACATTTCTGTTTAATTCTAAAATTAACTGGTTTATTGTACAATTCTCTCAATTTATTTTATTTTTTTGCTACTGTATGCCGGTTCATGGAAATAGTTTCAGTGTGTGGACTCTTCTGTTATTTTTCAACATATCAACATTTTGCATTTTTTTTAGCACCTGGCGTGCAGACTACTAAAAGCATCTTGGAATTATTTTATTTATAATATTGAAAGTATATAATATAAACAAGTGAACTGGTGATAATCATGTTTGTTTTGGACATTTGTATCCTATTTTGAACAACAAATATTTTGCAATGAAGAATTTTATTTTTTAGATTAGATGGTTATACCTTGCTTTGTACAAGAAAATTCCTGATTCTGTCATGCTGTCAGGCTGGTTCACTTACTTTATTGCTAATCTAAGGGCAATAAAATATTGAATTTAATTGTTTCATTTGTCTCTTTGAAAGTCTATGGCCTGCTTTAGCTTACATGTACTGCATGTGAAATGTGAACCTGTTACAGTAGCTCCAAAGTTCATCCATATCAAACACAAAGAGGATGTACTGTCACAGAGCTTGTCAGGTGTGTGTCTGGTTGAAGCAGCCTACAGGAGACAGGAGCAGGTCAGCAGATCCCTGTCACACCATCAGTATAATCTCATTTACAAGCTATTCCCACCGTGGAGGAGATTTTGGAGCTCAAACCACTGGTGTGTCTACAGTAGAGGAAATTATTGTATGTAGGGGACAATTTTAAATTGAGTGTTTAAAAAAAGGCAGATAAGGGAGAGCTTGAAAACATGCAACGTGATAGAGCAGCAGAGGATACAGCACATGTCTTAGAATGGCTGCATTTTACAGCCAGTCTAAAATAAGCTTATAACCAAATGTGGTTACTCATCCTCTTACTGCTCCTTAATGTGGACATCCATGAGCATAGCATACAGTTTGCTGACTGTGACCACCTGCATAAAACTCTGCAGGACAATATATTTTTATTTTATATTAATGGGTTAGTGTCTTAACTAACAACAAGAAGTAAATTATAAGTGAATTGAGGCTCTGAATAATATTTAATATATTTAAAGTAGGAACACAAACAGGTTATTGTGCTGTGTATAGTTTGCTTTATACACCTGTGACATATGTATGTAGATATTACATTTTGTATATAGTGAAAAAATTGCACAGCCCACCTACAGTACACACTTGGCCAATATAGTGTAAGCTTTAGCATTTTAATTCTTTTATAGTTATAATTTTTTTTATCTTTGAAGTTTTATCCTTTATAGTTCTTTTTCTAATTCTTATTTTTGCTCTGATTCTTATGATTTTACTTTATGGAATATTAGAGTTAGAGTACTTAGAGAAAAGAGTATGCCACCCAGCATTTCACTGCACATATTGAATGAGCATTAGACAAATAAAACCTTTGAATCTCGAATCTATTAATAGTGGCGATATGCCTACAAGCTTTAGGAGGCCCTGCATTCTTTAGGATAAACTATAATATAAATCAAACAACAAAACACCTCGGTACAGACTTGTTTGGCTCATTCAATTTTTTTTCTCAACAATTCTCTCACAGCGTCAATCTACCTTGCTACTGTCTGCGTGCAGTACTCACTTTCTCCCTTTGAGCGGATTGGAAAAGAATCCATCGGATTACACTCTGATTGGTCGGCTCTGTCTCGTCAGGCGGTACGTCAGCCCAGTCGCACTACCATGTTGCCCCCCCTAATCGAAACAGGATGCTGGAGCAAAGCAGTAGCGTATCATCAGGACCACAAGTCTGAGTGGGATGGAGACACCGAGTGAGGTAGGCATAATAAGGATGCTTTCTGTCCTTTCTACCCGACATGGCGCGCGCAATGCAGGCTGAGCTTCACTTATCTTGCGGAATGCAGTCCGATGTGATGGTTCTACTTTTTGTAATTTCTGCAGTGTTAGTAAATTCGCCTGTTCGCTGATAATCTGTCATCTTGTGGGGGTTTGATCTCTGCCTTAGTCCGTTGCGGTTAAAGGCTACCCGCCTGGGTCTTTAGTGATGCAGCTACTTTGGCTCAGTCCCCGTTTAGCACACACTGATCTCCGTCCTATAGGACAAGCCTCTCACCTCTGCACTTACGGTTAGAAATGCGTAGGCTGTCCAGGACGATGGAAGGTGCAGATGGCCAAGTTACACAATAGCCTATCAAACTTTAAACAGATGTATTTATTCATTTTAATGTGATTTTATTTTTTTTATTTTTTTGCAGAGTGCTAGTACCTTTTGTCAATGTTTACATTTAGGTAGCCTAGTATTTGACTTGGCTGATGAGTAATAACATGAGACCTAGAGACTCATTCAGTTATGGATAAATGAAATAGGTGTCAGCTTGTGAAATTTTGCTTTTTTTCATTATAATTACTATTTATTATAGGTCAATAATGAATGATGCTCAGTGAGTCAGACTTTGATGTTCAGTTGCAACATTAGCCCAGTAAAAAATGATAATGAAAAGGCTCTGACGTTTTGTACTCAGGTCAGAATCTCAAAAAATCTCTAATGAAGTTTTGTGTAGTCATAGAACTGTGGGAACATGTTTTTGTATACTTAATATTTATTGTGGTAGGCACAACATGAAAATTTCTGTCAGGAAAAAAAAAGTGTTCCTGCTGTTTTAATGGTGTCTGAAAGAGATGAAGGTCATGAAAATCTCCCTGAACAAAGATGTGTACATATGTAGTGTGTACTGTTAAAACTCATCTTAGTGAAATACATAATCTTAAAAATCACTTTAATCATCCTGTAGACAGGTAATTATAGCACCAGTTTATCAAGTTATTAATTTTACTTTATTTTCTCGCTTTGAGATACACAACTTTATTTAACTTACATTTCTGACTCCATCTATTCTCCCTTGGAATTTTTAAGATGTTATTTTACCACTTATATAGCAAACAATGTGATGAAAATAATTCGACTAACTTTAAAAGTCCAAAGTCAAGAATGAACGAGCTCTTTAGAGGAGCTGTGTGTTTCTTCTCACTGCCAGTACTGGGACATTTTAGATCATTATCTGGATCAAATGCTTATCCTCTTTCTCATTCAACCACATGATGGTTTCCATTACATGTCCATCTGCTGGTACAGTAAGCAACGTCCTGTGCCAGACTGCCTCTGTGTCTAGAAGCAGCGTTTTGTTTATTTTGTTTGCTGCAAAGCTTGTGCTTATACTATAACTCCATGTCTGTGTCTGTACCCTGTGACTGCTCTTACTAATCACATTTCTGTAAAGTGTAATTAGTCTAGGGAGTCTAAAGCCTTAATCCCCGGTTTAAGTGTACTGTATCTTTGCTTAGTCGATGTTGCTTACCTTCTTACCTACTGGGATTACAATCAGCATTTACATAGATTGTTGTCAGTGTATTTTGTCTTGAGCTTTCGTTTTAAATAAATGACTATTGCTTAAGGTCTGCCTGAAGCAAATGAAGGAGAAATAGTTGTAATTTTGACTTTATGATATTTTATGCATCTGATAGAATTGCTAGACATTACTGGTTTAATTCTTAATGCACAGTGCTGTCTTGGAAGATATAATTTAAAATTACAGTTGTAAAGAAATCTTATGTGAAATATAACTCTTGCAAATCTATGTAAATCATAGATATTCTTGCATAATGTTACACAATGCATCCTGCCCATTTAGGTCTGTAATGGTTATTGTATCAATACAATAGCACAATATTAAATTGTCTAAACAGCCTGGGCATAGGCTTGCTAATAATAGGTTCACACATGTGCACAGCTTCGTTTCTTGCTGTATTTCTGCCAGCTATTTCTCCTCTCTAAAAGCACAGCTTGACACGTTCTTTACTAAGAAATGTGTAACATCTCTTGACCTATTTAAGAATGGCAAATATGCAACGACTCATTGACATAATGCTTTCCCTAGCCCCTTACATTAACCATCACAACTAAGTGCCTAGCCTTAACTCTAATCTAATTGTAACCTGTACCCTAAAACCAAGTCTTAACCTTCAAAAAGCAGTCTCTACCCATGGGGACCTCAATTTTTGTCCCCACAGTGACACAAGTCCCCATGGGTTAGTGTGCATTCAGATTAAAGTCCCCACTAGGATATAAGAGCATATCTCTCTCTCTCTCTCTCTCTCACACCCACACACGGCAGCTTTGAAATAAATAATTAGAGCAGAGATCCATTAGAAACAACTAAAGTCATATATTACAATGCACAATACTGAAACTTATTTGCCTTTTCCTTTAAACCAAATTCAAACAAGTTTAAAGCACTTTTGTTGTGTGGGCTGTAAAGATCACAATGGCTACTAGGAAGCAACTAGGCCAAATATGTTGATTCTTAAGGTGTGACCAAATTCATCATACACAGACAAACAAAATGTGCTGTTAATATGCAAATTTAGTACGTGAAAGTATTAGTATAAAACCTGGATGTAAATATCAAAACTGCTCCATAATTTTAATAACAACCCAAAACTAAACTATGACAAGGATGTCAACCACATCAGCACATTTAGATTGTACATATTTAATACTTTTTTGATTAAGAATGTTTTTAAAAAGCATTCTTTGCAGACAGTATAGAAACAACATCTACAACATCATATCTCAGCATTGCCCCGGTTGTAATTGTCTTGTATCCTATAATTCCCTGTCTTAATGTGAAAGTCCAAAAAGCACTGGGAGGAGTCCAAAGTGCACTGGGAGAACAACACTAGGAAAAATGCTGGAACGCTTGACACAAAGTGATGAAAACGATCTGACAAAGAGACAAGGGAAGCATACAGACTAAATACACTCAGGTGAGGGGGGATAGCGAGATACAGGTGAAAATGATCATGGTGGAGCAAACAATCAAAACTGGTGGGAAAAGCAAACAAAGACAGGAAGTAAAACTACATTTGAGGGAGAACTCTTACCAAAATAAAAGGAAATAACAGAACACAAACCCAAAACCATGACAGCATATGACTCAAGGGTTAATAGTGGCTTTCCCATCAAGATGTTATCATTCATATTGTACATGCATTGAGAATATGCCCCGTTGGTAGAAAGTACTGGTTTTATGATTTTGTTTGGTGATGCTCAGTTGTAGACTGTGTTTTCATAACCTTCTGTATTTTCACCAGATAAGACAACGAAAAGCAGCAAATCCTCGCATTTGGGAGGCAGGAACTATGCAGTGTTTGGCATGTTTGCTTGAAAAACGAACAGATTGATTAAAAATTGATTAACAGACTAATCCTTTCAGCTTAAATCTACACTCACAGATGTGTGATGCCATATACAGTAAATGTTAATACTACATTCTGTTATATGCTATACATTTGTATACTATATTATACTTTGCTATACTATTAGACTGCTATATTTGCTATACTATATGTAAAGTGTAATTAGCACAGTGTAGGGGCACCATTATCAGTTATCAGAGACATGTAAGGAAGCACTTGTTCATATTGATTATCAGATAGTGAGCTGCTGTAGAAAGAGAATCAGACAATGTGCAGTTAGAGGCCCGCAAAGACTCTATTGTTTTATCTTGATATGTGGTGTACAGACAAATTCTAAACCAAATTTCACTTATAAGGAACCTGCCACAACATCTGATGAAAGGTTCAACAATTTGAGGTGGTATTGGTGGTGAGGATGGATGGATATATATAAAAAAAAAATTATCAACCTAGGAGGAGGTTTTTGGGTTAGGCTGATCTTTTGAGACCAGGAAGAAGGAGACTTTGTGCGAGGGTAGAAGGAGAGGTATGTATGCACAGGACTGAGGGAGAATGGAGGGGATGAAAGGAGGGATGAGAGGATGAATGGATGCGAAGAGGGGTGGATGAAGGGGGAAGGTGCAAGGGGAAAGGGAAGTTAGACAAAACTTAGGAAAGAGAGGATGAGTTAGGTATAAGTAGGTTTGACAAGTGATAAGAAGTAGTTAGGACATGTTCCTGCTCCTGAACCAAAGTAAACTTGTGTAACACAGTAAAAGACAGACACATATACAGTGTATGTGCAGTTTTTGATACTATCTAGATGTTGAGTTAAATCTCTGAATGTTGTTTACAACAAGCACTTGCTCTTACACGGAGGAACATCTTAAGATGTAAAATACCCAAAATGGTTCAGAAGTGCTGATTAGACCTCCTTCGCCCCAAATTATCAGTTGGCATTTAAACTGTGATGTTTCTTTTTCTGGGTTTTGAAGAACCCCAGGCGATTACAGCCTCCATCCTAGTTCCTATTCACAGGACCCACTTAAACATGCTTTCCAGAAATAAACATTTTTATTTTAGTTTCTCAAACTGCCGATCTGTCCAGTAAAATGAACTAAGTTCTCTAAATTGTATTAGAATGGACTTATGTGTTTTAAGATTACCTTAATTGTGAAATTATGACTACATATGATTATTTATAATTATATATCCAATGCTTGTGTCGTATTTACTCTAGGAATACAGAAATTATACATTAACATTCCCGTGCCATTTTCACCAAAACTACAATATTGTTACAGAAAAGTTACCTTTATGTTGAGGATTCTGTACAGAACATATCAGAACAATTAGATTATTAAAACATGGCAAAGCATTGAAATGCACCTCAACTCTAGCCTCTTTCAATTGTAAATATACAAATATTTTCATGGTCCTTTCTCTGCTTCAAAGTTAGGTCCTTTCTTAAATTTGGGACCCTTTATGATATATAGCATTTACCTGCTTTTTAGTGCCTTGTATGCATCCAAATATGTTTCCAACTTTAATGATTATAATCTACCTACACACATACTGTAATAACTTTTTGTATTCAATGTTTTAAAGAGACTGGAGCAGATTCTTCTAACTTAAGAAATGCAATTCTGTACATATTCTGCTGAGTGCATTTTGTCTTTAATGGCCTTTGCTTTGTTCTACCATTGCTGTGCAGTCTTGCTAAAAACAAGTTTGTATTTTAATTAGATATTACATTTTTCTCTCCTCCTGCTCTTCAATGAATACCATCAGTTTTGAATCGACCTAATATAAAAACTGACTCTGAATATTGTTTGGAATTATGGTGCAGTTTGAAAATAAGCAGAGTGAAATATTGGCTTGTCAAATGACAACATTGGCAATTTTGTTCTACCCATATTTATGCACACAGTATTTTTGTGTTGTCTTGTTAAGCATACCGCTCTTTCTGACGGATTCATTCAAGAACTGATGTGAAAAAACATCATCATCACACAGAGTTGTGGGCAGTGTTCATCTCTATTCCATCTGTTTCATGGGTGCAAATAGTGAGACTGAAGAAATGCATTTTACTGGGAGGCATTGAGGAACAATTCCAGCCCATGACTGATTTCTAGCTACCTTATTAGAGGAATGAGTCTGAACTGGGGGCCTGTAGAAGTTTGACTTGATTTCCCCAGTGACCAGCAGAGCAGACCATTTTATTGCTGTGACAAAAGGGCCCTGGACAAGTTCTGCAGGAGCCATGATCTTCATATGGCAAAGCAGATTTAACATTGGTGCTGCTCCTGACATGAGCTAGCATCTTGACTCATGAGATTCCAATTGAAGAGTATACCAAGTGCACGGTGGCAGAGCGGCTACAGCTCCTGCCTCCCAATAAGGAGATCGTGGGTTCGTGGGTTCGATTCCCGGACCGGACCAACATCACACAATCTCTCTGGGTGGAGTCTGCATGTCCTCCCCGTGTTACCGTGGGTTCTCTCCGGGTTCTCCGGCTTCCTCCCACCGTCCAAAGACATGCATGTGTAGGTTAATTGATAACTCTAAATTGCCCGTATTGAATGAATGTGTGAGTGAATGGTTGTCTGTCCTTGTCTGTGTCTGTGTTCGCCCTGCGACGAGTTGGCCACTGTCCAGGGTGTGCCCTGCCTAAGGCCCGAAGTCACTGGGATAGGCTCCAGTCACCCGCGACCCCCTAACGGGACCAAGCGGTAGAAAATGGATGGATGGATGGATGGAGTATACCAAGTATCGTTTGTTCTACAAGAAGAGCAGAGCATCATTTATAGGTCCATTGTTGTGAGTTTCAAGATAACAGACGATATTTTTAGCATGGTTGACTCCTTTGTGGAATAGTGTGTTATTTTGTATGGTGTTTGACTAAATCTATTTGCTAGCAGCATATAAGATGATCCCTTTTATTTTGCTTAGCTGAAATTAGTGTTGTGACAGAGTTGTGCTAATAGACAGCACTCAGAGAAACCGGTAAACTCACTTTGTACTTCACACTTATTATTTTATACTTATACCCACTTGGTACTTAATTTATTTTCTGACCTGTATTATAGTGTATTACATTTTTTGCTAGTACTTCTATTCCTGTGTGCACTGACGTAAAGGTGAGCTGCTGTAACAAAAGAGTTTCCCCTCGGGGATCAATAAAGTATTTCTGATTCTGATTCTGATTCTGAAATACCAGAGTGCAATTAGATTTAATTGAATTAATGAATACATTTTTGATTAATGCCATAGAGAGAAAAATATTATAATAATACACAATGACACTAATACTAATTCTAACACCACTACTACTGTAAAAATAATAATATTTTCAGTAGTGATTCAATCAATGTTAATGATTTCCCACTCTGCATCTGCTGCTATTTTTGGTTCATAGAATTTGCTTATGGATGTTTCCAGTAGAGCTGGTACAGTTCAAGATACTCTGTAGTCTACCATAACAGAGCTGTGTTGTAATCCTTTAACATATGTGCTCTCAAACTCAAATGTCTGTCCCAGTCAGCTGAGAAACTTCATAGTCTTTAACAGTCTCCGAGCTCAGCCCAAATCTGATTTATTTTCCTCACGCTTCCACAATTCTGAATGCCTCAAAAACCCGACTTGTACATTCTGAGGTAACAAATTACTCTCTTGGGGGGAAAATGGGCCAATGCAAAAATCTATGCAGAAAGCAAAGCAACACGTTTCTCCATCTACAAACAAACGATCCAAAATGACCCTTGAAGGTATCAAGATGCTGTCTACTCGACCTGTCTTAGACCCTTAAGGCAATTTACTGTGACACATAGCCTTTCTTACAGAGGTGTTCTGATGCTGTCATACTTTATATAATATATAATATCTTTCTATCTAGCCCAGTATCCTAGGAATTGCGTTCTATTTATTCACATTTATCTGCTGAAGGGGGAAATCTGATTTTAAGACGTGTACATACGAGCAGGATTTTGTGATCACGACTATTTTGGAAGTCAATCGTGGTACAATATGAAACTTGAAACCTCCAGTGCACAAACACTGAGAATGGACTTTTCATCAAAGTAAGAGACATCTTGTGTAGAGAAGCAGTAATTTAATAATTAAATAACGTAATTTTAAGAACTTTTAACTAGGTAGTTTTTTGTGGGATAAAAACATGTCAGACACAAATAATTATTCAAAGAAGAGTATTGCTAAACATGTCTTATTGTATATGTACATATTATATGAAGAGATTAATTTTCTACACTATTTAATCAGAATTTTGACAGCAGCATATACATATGCAATTTGCAGTATATTTTCATCTGCTACACTTGTTTTCACAGAGACTTAGGAATGTGTGTACGTATTGATAATCACACAGAGACATTTCAGTGCATTAAAGACATTAAAGTAAATTTGTGAAAGGTACATGTGGATCTTGTTGTCTTGTATGTGTTCAGCACTGAATGTTTAGAAATGGTCTGTTTATTATTACAGTAGGCTTCTATTAGTTTATAGAGCTATAAAGGCAAAATTTCATCTGGTGCAGTATGTGATTTGTTAAGTCATGGAGTAAATTAGCTTTCTGTTTGCCTGCAGGAACTAGTCCCTCTGGAGCTGGGTCCACTCATTTAAACTCCCACTGAAGTCCCAATGCTGTGGACACTCACACTAGTGTCCAAATCAGCCAGTTAAACATGTTCACTCATTACATCGTCCCTGATCTCTAGAGCTCACCAGACACATCATTCCCATTCAATTATTTATATATTTATATTATTTTTATAATATGTAGTTATGATCACTTTATATTATGAGTCAAACATATTCTTCTAATTATGTCATAGATCATAGCTCAAAATGTCACACACCACCTTTCCCTATGGTATTGGTTTCTTCCAAAAGTTGCAGGATGAAATTGGTTCGCAACAGCAGGTACGCACGTACAGAGCACTCTGTTGCACATCAGTGCTGGAGGAGATGTAGGCTACAGCTTAACGGTGTGTTGCTGAAGGGGTTAGTAGAGCATCAATCCCTTTTTCAATCGTGTGAAAATGAAAAGCAAGAAATGCATGAAAATCCTACACTTGGCTATCATGTCCAGAATACTTAGGTTTGCATAATTTTATAGGAACACTAAACATCACATAGCCAAGACAGTTTCCACGTACACATACCAGTAGGATGTTTTATCTGTTTTGCTCCCACACAGTAACACTGCCACTCGGTCCCTCCTTTTAACCTAATAGTACTCTAACAGTGTGAGGAACTGAATTTCATGTCTCATTCATTCAAGAAATTCAACTAAAATATTCTGTATTGCCTTTCCCTACTGTCACAGCTTTGTGCTATTGCCAAAAGGCAAAAACAAAAAAAGCAAATTGCACAGAATTTGTTATATTTGTTAAGACAGACACTATTTGAGCTGTGCTTGTATAACCGTTGCAGTACACAGGAAACTTCAGTTCAAACTTCACATGTATATATGTAATTATTTGATTGTTATTCATAATATACAGTGGTGTGCAAAAGTGTTTGCCCCCTTCCTGATTTCTAATTTTTTTGCATGTTTGTCACACTTAAATGTTTCAGATCATCAAACAAATTTAAATATTAGGCAAAGATAACACAAGTAAACACAAAATGCAGTTTTTAAATGAAGGTTGTTATTATTAAGGGAAAACAAAATCCAAACCTACATGGCCCTATGAGAAAAAGTGATTGCCCCCTAAACCTAATAACTTGTTGGGCCACCCTTAGCAGAAACAACTGCAATCAAGCGTTTGCGATAACTTGCAATGAGTCTTTTACAGCTGTGGAGGAATTTTGGCCCACTCATCTTTGCAGAATTGTTGTAATTCAGCCACATTGGAGGGTTTTCAAGCATGAACTGCCTTTTTAAGGTCATGCCACAGCATCTCAATAGGATTCAGGTCAGGACTTTGGCTTTTCAGCCATTCAGAGGTGGACTTGCTGGTGTATTTTGGATCATTGTCCTGCTGCAGAACCCAAGTTCGATTCAGCTTGAGGTCACGAACAGATGGCCGGACATTCTCCTTCAGGAGTTTTTGGTAGACAGCAGAATTCATGGTTCCATTTATCACAGCAAGTCTTCCAGGTCCTGAAGCAGCAAAACAGCCCCAGACCATCACACTACCACCACCATATTTTAGTGTTGGTATGATGTTCTTTGTCTGAAATGCGGTGTTACTTTTATGCCCGATGTAATGGGACACTTTCCAAAAAGTTCAACTTTTGTCTCGTCCAAAGAGTATTTTCCCAAAAGTCTTGGGGATCATCAAGATGTTTTCTGGCAAAAATGAGACGAGCCTTAATGTTCTTTTTGCTCAGCAGTGGTTTTCGTCTTGGAACTCTGCCATGCAGGCCATTTTTGCCCAGTCTCTTTCTTATGGTGGAGTCATGAACACTGACCTTAACTGAGGCAAGTGAGGTTCTTTGGATGTTGTTGTGGGGTCTCTGAATGGCTGAAGAAGAATAAAATGAAGACTTTGGAGTGGCCTAGTGGAGATAAGTTGAGCAAACTGTTTGCGAATGTTTATTCAACATCTGTTGCATAATAGCCGAACCTTATATGGATTCAGATGTGAATTTGATACAGCATTCTAGTGAGGCTGACAGACTTTGGAGTGGCCTAGTCAAAGTCCTGACCTGAATCCTATTGAGATGCTGTGGCATGACCTTAAAAAGGCAGTTCATGCTCGACAACCCTCCAATGTGGCTGAATTACAACAATTCTGCAAAGATGAGTGGGCCAAAATTCCTCCACAGCTGTAAAAGACTCATTGCAAGTTATCGCAAACGCTTGATTGCAGTTGTTGCTGTTAAGGGTGGCCCAACCAGTTAATTAGTTTAGGGGGCAATCACTTTTTCACACAGGGCCATGTAGGTTTGGATTTTGTTTTTTCTTAATAATAACAACCTTCATTTAAAAACTGCATTTTGTGTTTACTTGTGTTATCTTTGACTAATATTTAAATTTGTTTGATGATCTGAAACATTTAAGTGTGACAAACATGCAAAAAAATAAGAAATCAGGAAGGGGGCAAACACTTTTGCACACCACTGTATATCTAACCACCTTATATAGAAAGCATTCTTTTGAAATACTGACCTGTTTTGGTCATTGACAGTTACAGTTATCACCTACAGGTATTTGAGCCTCTCCTCCAGCTAGATGCTGTGCATAAAGATAATATAATGTTTTACCTTTCTTTATTCCTCCAACATTTAGGCAAATGTGAGACTGGCAATCTGTGAAGACAAAAAGTATTAACAGCTAAAGCGTGAAAATCACAGGTGCTTCTACTGTATATATGCCAAAGCAGGTGCAAAACAATTGTAACGTGGTTGATCGGCAGTGAGATGTTACAAGCAAGTTACACAATGCAGGACTGACACAGGAGGTACAAGTCAAAATGTAGCAGGATCTCATGCATAATGCAGACGCACTAATATGAACAACAACTGCAAAATGGAACAAAGATAACTATGCAGCCAAGTAAATGTTCTAATTTAGCAGAACATGCTACACTAGTAGCATATTATAGTTCATTTGAGGTACAGCCATGAGTACATTAAAACAAAATAATCCAATCTGAGAAGTCCATCAGGCACAGGTAGTTCAAAGTGACAAAGATCTGTTGGGTTCTTTTTCTTGGCCTCAAGTCAAGAGAATTTGTGTCTTAAAAACATGCACTTGCATTGAAAGAGAGAGAGAGCTGGTGCCTTGCTATATCCATATTTAAAGATGTGTCATCTTGGGCCAAAATGGCAAGTAGATAATACAAAGCTGCAGATTAGAACATAGAGTAGAGCCTGTCAGAGAGAGAATAAGAGTTTTCTGATGGTAGTAAAAAGTAGATTCATTTTCTTTGTGTGGCAGTGTGCTGTGTGTTTCAGTCTTTATAATGGCGTTAGTGTCAACATTATTAAGCCAAGCCTCAATATGCTGTGCCGTGAGCTATAACCAGTTAGTCAAAGACGTCTTTGAATCTGAATCCCTTCCACTTGATCCTGGGCAGTTATCACAGAAAATATGAAGAGATGCCTGTGATCTCAGTGCTATTCCCCTCTCTCAGGGGCCAGAGTAACGGGACAGCCTGTGAAGGTGACACTGTACCGGCACCTTGCACAAAGCAATGCACAGCCTGCCTGGAATTGATATTCCTCAAAATCCCCAGCCAATTACTGAAGTGGAGCCTTGGTGGTGACTGCAGAAAATGTATGAGGCATAGCTCAGGAGGATGACAAGTACTTCAGTCCTGCAACATACAGTATGATGTGCTTTATGCGCAACGTCAATTCTGACTTGTGTTTTGTTGTACAAGTGGACGGGTGTCCTGAATCTATATATCCTAAAGCACTGGTGCTGTCACTGCAATATTTTCTCGAAAAGAGCCTTTAGTTGAAACTTGAATTAAATATAAACATTTTAGCCAAAAGGAATCGAGCACACCCAACCATTCGATCATTCCCCAAAGCATTCTTCGAGTACTTTTTCACTTGTTATTCTGGCGTGCCTGTGGCGAGCTCTAGGGAAGTTAGTATTGTACTTCTTTTTCTTTTGTTTCAGGAAAAACTTATTCACCTTATCAACCTAGTAATGGTAGATTATGTTTTGTTTTGTTTTTTACAATGTAATGACGCCCTCAGATTTTCTTTAACAGGACAACTTGCTATTCTGGGGGTATTCTCCCTCAGAGGAAAGAAAAGGTCAGCTGCTCTGCAACTTGGTAGGAAACATCTGTTCAGTGATATGAAAGGAGGGAGAACACAGACAAAGTCCTCTATAAGTTTTGTCTGTCTAAAAGAGGAAAGAGCTCTCCAGTTAAACACCCTTAATGAGAAAACATGATTTGTTGGGGGGATATAGAATTATAGTGTCAGACAAAAATCATATGTCCTCTCTTCTGTTTGCTAAAGCTCCTGTGTGAAAGAAAAAAGAAACAGGTACCATTTGATGGAAACTAGCTTATTTGCTTCTTGGTGGTGTAATCATCAGTCAGCCAATAACTGTATCAATTATTTATGAAAGAAACACAATTAAAGAAAGAAACACAAAAGCACTGAGCAAGATTTTACATGAGATGATGGTGGCATCTGACAGAGGAAGATAAATACACATCTGTCCATTTGCAGTAATATCAGCACAAGATTACAGACCTTGTCTTGAAGGCTGTTGAAAGCTGAATTGGGGTAATATTTGCCAGGATTGGATGGAAGAATCTGAGACAGAGGGAAAGTGTGGCTTTAGGGAGCTCTAGCCAAATAAAAATATCTTGGGTAAAAAAAAAAAAATATTTTTTTTTTTAGTCAAATCTCTCTTTGCAGCTATTGTGGTGCATGATTGCCTGACCAGCCTGGGGTGTTGTGTAAAAAGCCATTTCTAAAGGCCAGTCATTTACCGTAGGCAGCAGAAAGATAGCTTTGACAGATCAAATAATTATTTATTAACATATTCAGAACACTGGAATGTAAAAAAAAAAACTTGCATAAGTCTAAGGCTACTGGGGAAAATTATGTTCAAAGCTATTTGACAGGAAAAACAAAAATGTAAGTCAAAAATTGTCATGGAAACATTACATTTTCTTCTCAGGTATCTTCTACACAATAAGCTTAGAAGAATGTACTACATGGATTCCTTCGAAAATGAGGTTCTTCCATGAGGGCCAATGTCTTATTTCCTTATTCTGTGTGTGTGTATATGTGTGTGTGTGTGTGTGTGTGTGTGTGTGTAACATACAGAAGATATAATATGTAAATATGGTTTTGAGACGTTGACACCTTTGACATAGCTAGGCTAGCTGTTTCCCTCTGTTTTTAGTCTTTGTTCTAAACTATGCTAAACATGACTTGATATGCATTGAGCACACAGAGGTAAAATCTCATGTAAATTACATTAAGAAAGTAAAAAAAAGAAACTACTAGTTCTGTAAACATAAGAGTCACTTGGAATTTCTATTTGTTTAGAAATGTTATACCAGGGCAGAAGAAGAAATATTCCTGTGAGATGCTTTAATTGAAAGAGAGATTCATAGCAATAATATTCTTTCAGGGGATCCAGTATTCCTTATGCCCCTGTGCCAGGCATATTATATTAATCTGAACGGGTCCCTGTGTAATCTTAAATTATGGGTGTAAAAGACACAGGGTGACTTTTTTCTCCATTCCATTGTTTATGTTTTGATCAGCATCACACACTAAATCACCAGCTGTCCCTTTGGTCGCAACTACAGAGGTCAGCAGTTCAATTTATTTGAACTCAAGCAAGCCCCGGGAGTGGACCACTTTCGGTTGCACACAAAGTCCACAATAGAATACAAATGACCTTTCTTTGCACAGTGTTATATATGTGCATATGGTGTCAAAGCCCAACTGAGCATCCATTAATACCAAACGGAAATATTAATGAATTTATTTTTTTAAATATTCTCGTGTGAAGCGGTTCCTTTCTGTTCGACCTGCTTTTGCTTTGTGTGTTTTTGAGAAGAAGGAGAAGCTGCGGTGAAAAGCTTGATTGAAAATTGATTTTCAGTAAATGTGAAATGTCGTATGGTGTACAGTTACCATGTAGATGCTTATGTACATGGAGGTTGATCTCAGTGTATCATGCTAACAGTCTATTTCTGTGACAAGAAATTAGATCTACAGGAGATAAAGGACACTTAAATCACAGCACTCTGTATCAACCAAATTACTTTGAAATCCCGGGCCAGCATTGTTTAATATATTTACATTTTGCATAGATCCTGGGTTCTCTATTTAATAGAAACTGCACTGATTAAGCTGTGTGTATATATATATATATATATATATATATATATATATATATATATATATATATACACATATACATTGAATAAGTAGAGTAGTAATAATATCCACGGAATAGTAGTTGTTGAGCTGAATCTCAGGAGTAGGTCTAAAAGAACTACACTTCCCAAAGTGCACCAGCAGCAGCAAACTGGCTGCTTATGACCAGATCAGTCATTGTCACTGATTGAAAGCACCTGTAAAAACATGGAGGTTATCATTCATTTAAACAAAGAAACTTCAGAGAGAAGACACTCCAAGTTCACTCTAAGGTTCAATCCCAAGACGCCAATGGTCGGTGAAATGTTTTACTTAATTATATGATGTTTGAAATGCTGTTTAATTGGACAAGTATGTTTAACTGCTGTGTAGATTGGCTAAGAAACACACTGCAGCATTGACTTCATTGATTTTGTGTTTAAATGAGTTTGTGCTAAATTTTATTTTGAGTTTGAAAAAATGTAAATGCATAAGATAAAAGGATAGTACAAGTTAAAAATGTTAAAATTATGTTAAAACTTTACTAAAACATTTGAAAATGTTTAGTCAAAATGGTAACTTTTGTTTCTCTGTCTTTAAAGGTTTACAACCTAATTTACTGATCAACTGACAAAGCCAAAAAGAAAATTAAAAGTGATTAAGTTGAAAATTTGAGTTGTCCGGGTGTATTTTGGGAAATTGAACAAGAGGAGGACTTGATAGTAGTATAGAATACTTTCTAGCAGGTCTAAACAAGGGGCCTCTTTGAGGATGTGTTTGCCCAGCTCGCCCATAATGAGCACAGCTCAAGGGATAATGCTGTAGAAAGAAAACTGCATTCACCTGCTACAGCTTCCTCATTAGCATGGCCCTGCCTGCCCATGATGGAGTCATATTGTGTGGTGCAAGTCATGACAAGATCTCCTTAAGGTCACCATGAACCTATCTTTCAGACAATGGAGGTCCAGGAAAGGAAAAACAGTGAGTAAATTAAAGCTTTGTTACCTGAACTGCTTTGCCCTTAGTCGGAGTGACAGTTAAAAATAATAAAATAAAAAAGTTCACTAATAAAACACCTGAAATGAAACACTACAAATATACTTGACGTTATAAGCAACCCAGAAATGCTTGGCTACAAAATGTGGCAATGAATTCAACTTAATTACAGTGCATTTATTTATCTATAATGTATGACTGCAGCATGGCGCAGTGCTATATTTTTTGATATGTTATCTTAGCATGTCATTGCACATTCCCTCACTTTGTTTGAAGTAAAACTTCAACTCGTTGTTTCATGCCATCTTTTCTTGTGAGCGTCCTCTTACTAATGATGTCTGACAGGGACAGGTTGAAAGATAAAGGTTAATCACTCTGTGTCCAAGTGCTGAAAGACCGAAATCTGCAGTCCTTTGTATTCCAAAAGCTCCTCGTTTCCCTCTGTGATTGCTTTGTAGAAGGGCAATGTTTCAGGATGAAGTATAGATAAAGGATATTTTTGTTGTGTTTGTAATGGCCTCAGCATTTAAGGATTTTGCTCTTAAGGATGTTGAATAATTTCCCATGCTCATTCAGTAATTTTCCTTATTAGGGTTGCAACTACTGACTTATTATGGATTGGATGCTGTCCTTCGTTCGATTCATCAAGTAATCGTGAAGCTATAAAATGTCACAAATACTGACAGTTGTCCGTTCCAAGTTAACAAATCTGAAAGTAAGTTATAAACTTGCTTGTTTTGTGAGACCAGCTGTCACAAAAACAATGGTGTTCCATTTAAAATGATACAAAACATAAAAAACCAAATAAAGCCTCCCATTTGAGAACTTTTATCCTGTAAATTTAGTTTTCTTGATCAATAAACAATGAATCAATCATGAAAATTGCCATTGATTTATTATCACTTGATTGACTATTCAATTAATAATCAACTAATTGTTTCAGCATAACTAAAAATAATTCTGCCAAACACAAAAATGGTTTAAGATCAACTACACAGAGTAATAGTGTTGCACAACATTTCACAAAGTTTAGATTTACTTTGTGCACTGACTTGCAAAGAACTGAGATTGAAAAAGTATAGCAACCATTTGGTGCTATTAATGTTGAAAAGGTGCTGAAAAGCATTCTGTGGGCAACAATGTTTTTTCATACTTTGTCAAAATGAAGGTAGCAAATGATATAGAACTATAAAATAGGCCGAAACAGTACATCTCTCTAGACTAAGTTTGTTACATGCTGAGACAATCTCAGGTATATCAGTGAGAAGTTAAAACTAAATTATTGGTCCTTTAACAGAATATTCCTGTTGTTGGGGGACATTCATTGTGTCAGTGCAGTCCATCATATACATTGCACAGAGCTCCAAACATTTATGAAATGTGTTTCTACTGCTCGCATTATGTGCTGTGTGATACAACCATAAATCCCTTTGTTTGATTTATTACTATCATATTAAGTCTGTCAGAACCTTAGTTTTATTTGAACTGGAAACAATAAGCACATACTGAAGTTTAGGTGGAAATCACGAATCACATTGTTCAGTTCAAAGGTTTGTTGTCACTGAATATGTAGTTTGTTCACTTTTATTCCTAAACTAAGCGATTGCATCATCGTTCAAAGGTACTTTGGTACATACAACAGTAAGTGAACGCATTCAGTAGTACGTTCAGTCTGTTGCTAGTCCAAGCCATCACATTCAGTTCAGTACAAAACTAGCCTATATAAGCACTGCACATATGGTTAATAGCTCAGCAGCCTATTAAAGTGGCTTTCGTGGTCTTTTAAAGGGGACCTATTATGCTCATTTCCAGCTCTATATTTTTATTCTGGGATTCCTCTAGAGTAGCTTTGCATGATTAACAGTTCAAAAATATCCTTATTTATCTTATAGTGACCCTCAGTTCATCCTTTGTCTGAAACAAGTCGTTTTAGCTCCTATCTCTTTAAGACCTCCCTCCCTAAAAACCCACTTTCATTTGATTGGCCAGCTTCCTGGAAGCCTGCCGAGGGGCAGCGAGCATCTGTAACCAGTTTTCTTTATACACTCAGTGTTGTGAGCCCGCACCACTGCATCATTGTCTTGCCAGTGTGCTGGACGGCATATGACAGCTACAGTTACTTAACTTAGAAAATAGCAATATGGGGCACTGAATTGGATGAATTTACTGTTTATCCACCACAAATGAGACAAGAATTAGGTTGGAAAAACGATAGACGCTGGCTGAGCGGAGTGTTTCTGAGGGCCAGGCCTCACAACTTTTATAACTTTATTCACTGATTTTGGTGAAACTGGATCATATTTAATAGAGAAAATATTTTCTGGTTTCCCCTAGTTACTTTAGCAACAAGTAAAGCCATCTTTCCATTACAAAACTAACTAGAATTCCTTTACAACCAAAAAAGCACTTTCTGCGAGACATACTCAACAACCTCCAAAAGTAGAGTGAGTGAGAGAGTAGTCCTGAGCAGAGTAGCATTGCATAGCCATACCCATCTCCAAACTTCACTTTAGCGTCATGAACAGAGCAGTCGAACAACGACAGACTGAGCTAGCGGATGGATGGGCACGTCCTTGTACTTTGTGGGCGAGCTGTGCCTGGAGGAGATCATGAGCGCAGATGAGCTTTCTTTTTTATTTATTTTTTTATTCTTGAGTGATAAAATAGTCTGAAGCCTGAGCTTTTTGCTCATAGGGATTACTTTTACAAGATACAAGATACAAGCTTACATTTACCGCATTATTTGAAACATTGTAACATTATATTTATGACAGAAAATAAGGAAAAGCATAATAGGTCCCCTTTAATATGCTTGTAACGAGGAAGTAACATAATGTGAATCACAGCTGAGCTGACAACCGTGCACTCAGTCACCAGTAATGGGAGCTACGGATTCAGTCAGTGATAATGGTGATTCGGTATAGTCGGTTGACTTTGGACATTCGTTGATAAAGATTTGTTTGTTAATGTACTGAATACCTCTATATTGAAGTTTAGAAATAAGCCTCCATCTTTTTCTTGTATCTTAGTATAAAGAATCCACATTAAAGCACCAGTTCAGCAGCGCTCAGAGTGCCTTTGATTTTTGGTTGTACTTTATTTTTGGAAGCTAGAGGTGAACAAAGTGTCACAGCTCAATTTGCCACTGGCCTGTATCTCGAAGCTGCATTGTAGAAAGTGTAATATCACTGTGCCTCCTGCCAGCATCAGGCCTCCCATCCATACTGTGCAGTTGAGATGAACCACCCAAGGCTGTGCCACCACTGGCTTTGTAAAAACTTTGTTAAACTCTATCAGGGCTTTTAACCTGGCTAAGGTGGCTGGACTTCACCTGGCCCCAGATTTGTTATATTTTTTTTACTGTAAACATTTATTTATTTTGTGCAGGGTTTTTCCTTATCTTCCTAATCAAGTGTTGGATGTACAGTAAAATCCTCTGGGACAAACTTGTGATTTGGGGATATATAAATAAAATTTACTTAACGTGACTTGCTGCAACACCTGGTTATTTGAAAAAGAGAACTAAGGTAAATACAGCTGAACTGCACAGTGATACAGTAGAACAGTAAAGTGTGTTTGTGTGTTTCTGATTTTTAAGGCTCTAAGGGCATATTCTTGCCTGCAGGTTTGTTTTTAGTCTGCTTTTGTCTTAATTGCGGTTTGGCCTTGAAGAAACATGTGAATAAACATTCACCCAAAACATCAGCTGCTGTTTTGTATATGCCTATTATATTCTGGTATTCCAACTTTTTTTTTGTTTGCAGTCTGTACACAATTTGGAATAAAACATTATGATTACGTGAGATAAAAGGGAGACATAGTGAAAGCGTCAATTTAGAACTGAGGGAACTGACTGACTTAAAGCAAATGCGCCAGTCTAATTTTGATGTTGAAAAGTGCCAGAAAAGGTTGTTATAAGTCTCCATTTCACACATTGCAGCATGTACAGAGGAGGCTAAATCTATATTTCCTGTTATTCACACTACATATGGAAATCTACTCACATGATAACACTGTACCAACTGAGTATGCGTTTAGATTTTGTGTATGTATTTTTAGGGAAGATTTTCCGCAGCCCCTTTCACATCCTCTACTCTGCAATCTGTCTCAACACTGAATTACAGTAAAACTGCCAAGACATAATTACAGACTGTAACTATGATGAATCTACTTCTGTAATTACTCTGCAGTTCTATTTCACTCATCACTGACTGTCAGCACCAATTATTATCTGCATAATGAGACACTTTTTTGGACAATGTAGAGCTGCTCTTTAGAGGAATCATGAATGCTTTGATGTATAAGTATAACTTACTCTGAACTTTTTTTGTCAACTCTTCTGTCTTAAATAACAGAAGAAATGTAAATAAATTCTGAAAGGTTGGAGATTTATTGTAGGTCAAATTTTAAAATGCATTTCTTTGCAGTCTTACGCCTAGGATAGTAATATAATTTGAAAGTAATCTGTCTGACTAAAACGAATTGCTGCTAGATTCATTGTCAAGACATTGTCTTTGACAGCTCCATCTGCCTTTTAGTGATTGTTTTGGCATGTTTAATAAACCTTCTAACACAGTACACCTCCCCATTTGCAGAGAATAGATTCAATAAAAATAGAACAAAATTAATCTAACAACGTGTTTGTAATTTTGGCAGACTTCATTAGAACAAGATATTAATCTTACTGTCAGTTTCTGCTTGTCCTCTCAAATGACATGTGTGCAGCGATGTCTACATCTGTCTATCTATCGTTCTATCGTTTTTACTGTTATATAACCCTCTGTTACCTGTTGTAAATGTTGCAGTCACTCAGTCTTCATTCAGGCCTTATGAGGGTTGGGGGACCACAATAGCATCCGGGTGACCTCGCGGCTGAAAGGAATTATCTAACATTTTGGAAAATACGCTTATTCGCTTTCTTGCCAAGAGTTAGATTAAAAGTAATAAGATTGATACCAGTCTCATATCAAAATATGAAGCTGGAGACAGCATAGCATAGCTTAGCATAAACACTGGAAACAGGAGGAAACAGCTGGTCTGGTTCTCTCCAGGGGTAACAAAATCCACCTCCCAGCACCAGTAAAGCTCACTAGTTAACACATTGTGTTACAGTTACAATATGTCTTGGCCCGGTGCAGTACTGTTAGGTTGCCAGGCAACCAGCGAAGACTCCGGGAAGTCACTGCGCCTGGCCAAGAAATAGTCTGTCTCATGGCCCCCCATAAAACAGACGTTTTCACACATCTAACTCATTCACACTCTGACAACACTAACTGACAATATATGTCTTTGACAAACATAACGAATGCTCTTTTAGCTCAATGCAGCACAAAGGACCTGATACATATAATAATACATATAGCAGCATGCATTACTGTCTGCAAAAGTGTCTTTTTGATACTACCACTAGGAGTTGCCAATTTCCAAAATGTTTAAATCCTAAATTTTTATTGTAAAAATAAGATCATCTACATGTTTAATAGAAACCAAAGTTGTTTGTTGGAAGGAGATATTCGCTATACTTTGTTTCGCTTGTTAGAAAAATGTAAGCGTATGTTGTTTTAAGCATTTAAACAAACAACCAATAGTGTTGTTTTTCCAGTAAAGACAATCTTCTCTAGACATGATAACTACCTGCTACTTCATGTTAATGCGGCAGGGACTTTAACATGCTGTGAGTGAGCTCCAGACAGAAAGCCAGTAGAGCAGATTGAAAATGAAACTAGTTGTCGAGAAAAACAGAGGTAAATAAGAGAGTAAAGTGAGAGAGGAGCAAGCACACTAATGAAATTCGATGTAAGAAATCAGACTAGACTCAAACATTTTATGAAATTAATTGCTGTATATATAGTAGCAAAGTTTGCAGATCGTGTATAAAACATTTTTTAACAGACAATGCATACACAATCATGTAAATATATTCTTGTTATAAAACAAAACTTCCATTCCATGCAGGGCTGAAAAATGTCTATTCTCACTTATATTCCATACTACATAAAATTGGTATAAAAAAAACCTGCTTTTTTCTCTGTTCTCTGAGGATCATTAGTTGTTCCTTCTTTGATCATGACAGGATACAACACATCCAACTGCTAGTTTGACACAATCTTTTTCCTCTCAGAGTAATACTGGGAGTTAGGAGGCAGATTCACAAGATATTATTCATTGTGAAATTAAGATATTTGTGTTTTCCTAATATTTTTGTAGAGTTGTACTGATTTAATGCTTATGTTTGGACTTTTTTAGATAATATATGTGATGTAAGTTTGTTTTCATGTCTAATATCCTGATATTAGATTCATTAGTGACTTTCAATTCTCTAAGTAAAGATTCTGAGTAATTGTCCTAAGTCTGTCCTAAATTAATCTTTGCAGAGTCACCAAATTTGAAGCCATATTTCAAAGTTTGGAAAACGTACACACAGCAGCTTTTTATAATTATCAGTTGAATATACCTTAATTAATGCACCATATGCCAGGTCTCAGAGGCACAGTGTCTCTGGAGGATCTTAAATTCTCTGTGCTCAGTAGAAGTACATTTTAGCTGTTCCTGTGGGTAAGCTCAGATGTGCAGCCAAACTGCCAAATGAAAACAAATGGCAACGTGTATTTTCAAGTACAAAGGATGTTTCAATTCCGCTGGACAAACAACACAAAGGCATGCAGAGAAGCAAAAGGTGTCCATGCAGGCTGTTGAAAAGGAGTAGAAAGAATGTTATTGTGAATAATTTCATATACTGTAGAAACATGCTTACCTCTCACATGGTTACGATTCTGGGTCTAGATTCTCTGCAACAAACCAGCAGCATTGTCTTTCATTACTGACATAAAACCACATTTTTCAAAACCTGAAGCACTGGCATTTGATGAATGGCAGGCTGTTGTTGTGCTCTGCATGTAATTCCTCTTGGCAGTAGTTCTTTAGCCTCTCCCTTTTGAAAAGTATGAGACTTTCTTTGCCCTGCTGTGATGGATATGGATTTTCTCTGTAGAGTCAGATACCCATCACACCCATATTTTTGAACCTTTCACATAGAAATCTGAAAGATTTGTTTATATGGAGTAAGTTGTGCACATTAAAGGAATAGTTGACATTTGGGGAAATAGATGAGTTTGTTACCACTCAAATGTCCATCTGTTAAATATGAAGCTACAGCCAGGAGGAAGTTAATTTTGCAGGGGAAACAGCTAACCTGGCTCTGTCCATAGGTTAAAAAATCAAACAAGACATAACATGAACTTGTTGGTAAGCAGAATTTTTTTAAATGTTTGGACAGAGCCAGGCTAGCTGTTTCCCCCCTGTTTCCAGTATTTATGCTAAGCTAAGCTCACCTTCAGATATGACAGTGGTATCAATCTTCTCATCCAACTCTCAGTAAGAAAGTGAATTAGCGCATTTCTAAAAATGTCTCATCATCGTCATTTTTGCCCCCAAGTGGCCAAAAAAGTCTTTATGTCAATCACAGTTTTTTGAAACCACACACTAACTACCTTTTGCCTTTTGATGTGGCCTTGGGTTAAAACATGCAGTCATCATAAAGGGCATCCAGATGTCATATCCTCAGAGGCCTATCACACGATTTAATGTTAATAGCATCTGGAAACAGCTGTTGGCTCAGCACATGGGCATTTTTATTTTTGCTGCGTGTTTCCATGTCCTTGGTGCCTTTTACCACAGCCAGAAACGTGGTATTATGGTAATTTACTTTCTCTATTTGCACACCACTTAGCAGACTGAGGCTCCCAGCCAAAATGGCTTAGTGGAAGCATATATTATTACTGTGTATGCACTTTTGACTTAAGCATAATAACTACAATCCCTAACAGCCAAAAGTGCCAAATAGGAGCAGCAGAAGGTTTTATATATATATATATATATATATATATATATATATATATATATATATATATATATATATATATATATATATATATATATATATATATATATATAGACTAGGCTGAAAATACAAATAAAGCACACAAGAATCACTGGGATCTATTCATGGGTTCTGTCACTTTGAATTAGCGTCGAAGGCTTTGTGCACAATTGTGCCTTGATTTTTCAGGTGAAAGAAAATAGAATAGAACACATGGATTTGGTGCAACATTTACCATGTCTTCCTCCACTTTTCTTTTCATTCATCATCTTAGGCTACTGTGCCTATTGAACTGAATACATCGCCTTGAACAACACTTCAGATGGTGCAAACGTTTTCTCTGATGATGTGGACATGAATCACTTTGTCCCTGCATCACAGAGAACGAAGATAGTATTGATTTTACTTTAAATTGTGTAGCCTGCCGTGTTTCTTTTTATGATGGAGGAGACATACTGCACTTCATTGACACCTAGAACAATATTATATGATTATATGTCTTTTGTCAGAATGTTCTTGTGAATTAGTTTGAATGTTGGATGTCCATTATATTCTTGTCTCTTCAGGGGAGCTGCCTGGATACATGGCCAATTGCTTGAAGTACATATATTTCTGGGGCAGGGCTGGAATTAGCATCTCTGTCTCAGTAGCTACAGCCATCTGCTTGTAAAGAAGAGCATTATTATTAAGGTTTCTGAGTGCATGTGGAAAATACTGCCTGGCAAATTTAATTGCATTTATAAAAGGACTATTTTGTTTTGTGGCTAATAGTTTGTTTTTGACAAAATTTTCATTGCAATGCAATAAGAAGAGTTCCTCCTCTGCATTCAATTACTGATTCATACTGGATCCATGTACTTTCTAAATTATCTGGGTTTTATAATAGTCTCTTTCACCTCACATGGCACTGACACGCTGTTTCAGAGCAGGCTAAACTTTGGACACAACTTGGACAGAGTTTCTCTAGAGACACTTGTCTTCTGTTATCTTTCTATATCCTATACCTGTAATCGGAGCCCTGGAGCTGTGTGTTTTCCATCATCCTTACCCATGTCCTGCTCTCAGTCCTGCTGAGTCTCTCAAATGGCTTTATTGGCTCGCTGTTACGTGCTTGCACAAACACATAGCCAAGTTTCATGATGCAACAGTTCAAAGATACATAATATACATGTATAACATTCACTATGTTATGTGAAAAATATGCATTCAGTGCCGACAAAATCCTGATTCAGAGATCGAATTTTGAGCTTAGTAACAAGGAAAGCTGGGTACTTTTTTCATTCTTCATTTGATGATCAAGGGGGCCAAAAGGTCTGAGTCTGTGACAGTGACTCACAGTGGCCAGCTGTAATTGTGTTTGCCTGACAGCTTTAATTTGTATCATAAATTATCCACAGCACTGTACTGATGAAGGGTCTGGAAGCGAAAAGAAGCAGGTTTTACTACTGAGATTGGCAAAGGAAGCATGCTGTTCCTACGGTTCTGTGTGTTGACTCTGGATCCCAACATATTGAATGTGAATGCATATTTCATGACAGAGCTTTGGGAGTGAGGGAGAGGGAAGGGCTGTGAATCGAAGAGAACCTGTGCTTTTTGAGGGGTACACACAGACACAGAAGTATTATCACAAAAGAAACTTGTCTTGCATTTTGCATGCTGTTTTATTGTGTCAGTGTGTGGGTGCATATGATAATAAAAAAACACTTTTGTGTTGCCTGTGTGTGCATGTGTGGGTGTACAGTATGACATCATCATTTATTCTGCATTCACAATGCATTTCTTTATTCAGGTGTCTAACACAAGTGCAGCACATCACAGGTCTAACTGTGGTCAACAACATGTGTCATGGTGAAGTGCTTTATAAGAAGGTTTGGTGATCCTCTTCACATTGCCACAGGGCTGAAGGAGCTGAGGGATAATAGGATTCAGACAGAGGTGTCTTTGGGGTTGACGGGGGACCTGCAGCCTGTCAGATAATGAGACGAAAATGCCAGATTCCCCTGCATAATGATTCATCATTAACGCTGATGTTACCACAGAAGGGAAAGGCTGCGGTGACAGGAGGGTCATGCTTGGCTATTTACATTAACTGTGACAACTGCATTTGGAGCATGCAAGAGGAAAATCTTTGGAGCATTAATTGTAATGGAAGCTTAATAACTTCCTGTCACATGTGCAAGTCCCACAGCTGCTTTTACTCTATCGATACTTCAGTGTCTGGCTTTATAAACCACACATTTACAAAACCCTATTAACCTGGAGATAAGAACATCATTAGGAGCATGTGTTATCACAGTCAACTAAATAAATTACCTTTTGCTTTTACTATTCCTAGCAATCATCTTATAAAACTATTTACAATCAGCCAGGCAAGGTACAGTATCTGTAGTACTGGTTAATCTTATTAATTCTGCTGTTTCACATTAAAAGGAAATGTTATACTGCTGCTTCACAGCCTAAAAACTGTGCTGTGACATTATACTTCTGCAACTTTTATGTTGTAAACGACCATCATTCTCAGTATTTTACTTTATTGTTCCATTATACTTACTAGATCTTTCAATATATTTGTGTACCAGTTGAGTAGCAACTGGACAGCTTGGGCTCATGCTCCATGTCAGGAAGCATCTGCCTTGTGGAAGTGTGTTTGGAGAAAACACTGCCAGCTCCAGAGGCGATGATCTGTAGCTGATTCTCCCAAATGACAACTGGGGTGGCGGGGCATCCATTTCATACACAGTGGAAAAACACATGGTCCATTTTGCCACCTGAGCTGAGATGGTACAGGTCGCTCAGCGTTTCAGTGGCCATCTGGACAGATAACCGACCAACTCTGAGAGCAGTTGAATGGAGGAGTTCTTGTACAAATGCCATATTCTGCATTTAACCTCCAGCTTTAGAATGAAATATAGAAACCATATGTTAGAAGGACAAATCTCTTTAGGTCAGGTAAAATTTAAATAGTTTGACCCTGGCATTGCTGTGGGGAAGATAAAGCATCTATTGGGATGTAGCAGCTTTGCCTACAAGTGAAACAATTTAGTGCAGTGGAGGATAGCATTAGTTCAGACAGAGCACTGAAGTTGTGATTGCTTTAGCTGATTGGTGTCAGCTGCTTCATTCATCCAGCTGACTAGTAATGTCCAATCAAATTCATGCAGGTGTACAGTGCGGCCATTGTAACCTGACACTTCTCCGTTTGCTGTCTTAGATCCCTCCACCACCCCAAACTTTAGGAGGTTAATTAGAAGTAGTTAAGCTTCAGTAACACTACACTTTGCGCGTAGAAATCTACACTGCGAGCTACTTGGAAAAATAAGCTTAATACATGAAGCTATGTCCCATTATGAAACATCTACTGTAAAGTAATAATAAACAAATGCACTCATTATTTTATGCTACCCCACTACTTAGTGAAACATTATACCATTAGAAAAGTAGCTACTCAACTCAAATGCTACTGAGAAATGTAATTAAACTAGTGGTGTACTACTTGCCAACCCAGGCAGCATTGGCAAATTGTGGGCAGAGCATTGACAGCTTAAATACACAACCTTGTTGCAAAGGGCGCCTTATTTCAGTGAGTAGAGTTTGAGTATAGGAGCTCACTCAAGCTGTATGCCTCAAATAGCTCCAAGTGTTTACTCTATTTGTACAGAAAAGGCTCATTTGAAAGATTACAAACTGATTTTGCTTTGTTTTGATTTCTCACACAGTTGACTGTCATTGTTGTCATTGTGAAACAACAAGAAAGGAAAAGTGCAGTATATAACCTGTTGACATTATGATCCATGGTGTGCATTTTGCTCATCATTTCTATTTATGCAGTTGTTTATCTTCTGTCTTTTTGTTTGAATCATTACCACCTTCTTGAACCAAGAAAGGACTCATTTCACTTACTATACTTTTAACAGATTGATCCATCCTTAAAAAGTAGTGAGAGAAATTCTCTAAGAGAGAGACAAACATTTTTCATCCTACATTATGCACTCTGCGTGTAGCAGTCAAACCTCTGTTTCACCCACTACAGAGAACTACTTTAAATTTGCTAATTTCCGTTATGGACATAGAGGTAACATTATACCAGAAATTCTTTTTACAGTAGCAGTTTGACACATTGATTAAACATGTAACAATTGCCCATAGTTGTTATAGTTGCACTGTATGTTACCCTGGCAGACTCAGAACTTGCTGGATAACTTCACCAAAATTGAAAGTGTATCTAGAGAAATCCCTAGATATGATACTTTGCAGACAAGGTGCAAACAACATCCATAACTAATTTGGCTGTTTGTCAAGCACTTCAAGACCTTGTTTTCCCCCTCACAAGATGTTGTTTATTTTGTGGTTTTGTAGCAGACAGTGAAAATTATAGATTCCTTCATTACGTTTATTCACCATCTGTGAATATCATGGCTTTGACAGAAAGGCTCTTCCACACCCTTTGCTCCGTCTTTTGATGCCAGACATGCAGTGACAGCAACCATAGAAGTGACCCATACTTCATCTCTCCTCCATGTAGCCTTGATTATTCCTGCCGTGGCTGCTGCGTCCTGTTTCATCCTGTTCTGAAATGTTGCAAAATGAAACTCAATAGGCGTTCTGCAACATTAAAGTCCTGCCTTTTCCTCTCCTGGTTGGTGTGTTATTTCCACAGCCTATGGTTATTTCTTGTAAAAAGTAAAAATGTATGGCTTCAAATGTAAATTCAGAACATAAGAGACGTCATCAGGAGAGATTACTGGCTTTAGGTTGTTTGATATGTTCTCTACATGTCGAAATCAGGTTGTTTAGGAGATAATAGGGATTTCTGGCTACTCATAGTGAAACAGCCATCCCCTTTGCTCTGCATTTGATATTTTATTCATCATGTAATTTTTTTGTAGCATAGACCTACATAAAATCATCTTTACTTTCTCACACAATCCAGCTTTGACATTTTCATTTTGCATGTAATCCATCTCATTTCTTTGTTGCAGATGAATTTTGTGCAAAAGTTACATTTTAAGATGACAAAGTGACAATTGGTTCCTTTTCGGACGGCACACTCCAAACAACTCGGTACAACACATCAGTATTGGGATTGCGTCCTTGTGAGATGAACCTGAAGCATCTCTGAAGATTCCTTCCCCTGTGGGTACCAAAGACCTTGCGCAGTCTCTTTTCCTCAATCTGTTTGCACTTTACCTCGCTTAACCTGACTCGTGCAGGACCCTTGCTAGTGATTTAACTGTCCGACAGGAGGTGACCTAGCTTCCTAACCAGGGCATCACTATCAAGGCTCGTTCCTGCATAGCTCTCATTTAGCTTGCTAACTAGCTGCATTTCCTGCCACTTAGCTTAGCTAACAAATGCTTGTTTAGTTTCTCTAACAAATCTGCTACTTCCACACCTGCGAGTTGTTTGTGTTAGCTCGCAAACAACTCACTTGTTTAGCACGTTAATGACTCGTTTAGTACACTAACTCGTGAAGCGGAATGGCCCCAGAGAAAAAGAAAAGCTCTCCCACAGGGTCTAGCAAAGCTGTGAAAGCGAAGTATCAAGTGCTAGCAGATTTTCCTCTCCGAGACGGATACACATGATGCTTGCCCAGTGTGTCTTGGCATGTTGCATGCACTTGCTAGCCCAGAGACAGGAAGACAACCCTGGAGAGACGTGTGGCATTCCTGTCGAAGGTGTTAGGAAGTTCAGCCGATTGCGGATACTATTCGTTGTCCGAAGCCATTGAGTCCTGAGCAGAGCTGGAACTTGGCGTGGTCAATGAGGGGAGAGCAGGGTAGTCGTGGGGGGAACATATGGATGATATCTTCCCTACATCTGGGTACATGGGTATGGAGGAAGACCCAGCCAACCTTACTGTCTCTATGGAGAATGTACTGTACAACTAGGTTGTACTGTCTAATGATGAGCAATCCTGTACCCAGGGGATGACCGCTAGTGCACTGAATACGGCCTCAGTGCTGCAAGCTTATCAGGCAGAGAAGTTGCAGGATCTACAAAAGGCCCTATCGAAGATGGAGAATCCTGCTGGGTTGTTGGGACGCAGAACGACTGATTTCATTCTCTGCCTCTCCAGCACAGCGGGCATAGCCTAGGGGAAAGGCATGGCTAAAGCAGTGGTTGGCCAGTGTCATCTGTGGCTCACAGAGCTGCAGCACTCTTAATTTCTCCACCAAGCCGTCAAACCCTCTGGACTGTTCTTACATGCTTTGGAGATAATTCAGACCCACCTTACGTTTGTAAGGGCACTCAGATGCCCATTTCACTACACCATGGGCCGTGAACGTCACTATTACTGCTGTGCCAGGGCTGGATCTTCTCAGTCTATCTACAGAGGCGTCATGGGGCACGATGCTATAGCCCCATACTGATGTGTTGTACCAAGTGTACCGACCAAAAGGGAACTAGGGGTTATGCATATAATCAATATTCCCTGAGGGAGGGAAACAAGATACAATACAAGTCAGACCCTAACCACCTTACAACGCTGTGAAGTGCAGTTTGGGGAGGAGCGACTACGCAGGGTCTTTTGTAGCCCTCAGGGAAGGTGGAGCTTCCCCTGCCTGCGACAGTCTTGTTGGCCTTGACAGGTGTTTTGAGAGAGGTTCTTCAGGGTGGTCTTGTGAGCACCCCCATACTGATGTGTAGTACCTTGCTTCCCTCCCTCAGGCAACATTGGTTATATGCATAATCCCCAGTTATATGGCTTCATATAATAAGAAGACATGTTTTTCACCGGTATTCATGAGTAATTTACAAACTCATTGAGCCCCTTAGAGCCTACCACACATCAAAGCTGCAATAGGCCTCCTGCAGATTACTGAAGTGTATAGAGTACTGAATTTCTGTCTTTATCGGAGCCTTGCTATTTCCCACATTGCTCACTACTTCTGAGGAGAGGCATGATGAGGAAAAACACCTTCAAATAGGTCAGCAGAGAGACCAATCAGCCGCAGCACCATCTGTCCCTCTAATGACTACCTGGCTGCTCTGTGATGTGACACGGTTGGCTGGAGAGGCTCCATAGCAAACATCCTCTCATTAAGTCTCTGCATTTCTACCCAACTCTGCACAACTGATGACACATGATCAGGAGTGTCTCTTTTTAACACAGACAAAAAAAATACTCCTACCGTGCCCCTTCATCAACAGGGAAGAAGAAGGTAATGATTTTATTTCAGTATGTATACATGTGAAACGTCCCCTTTACTCTGCATTTGATATTTTATTCATCATGTCATTTATTGTAGCATAGACCTACATAAAATCATATTTACTTTCTCACACAATGATTTTTGTGCAAAAGTTACATTTTAAGATGACAAAGTGACAAAGTTGGTTCCCTTTCAGTCGGCACACTCGGTACAACACATCAATATTGGGATTGTGTCCTTGTGAGACCAACCGGAAGCATCTCTGAAAAAAAAGTCTGTCGCCCTTCCTTCCCCTGTGGGTACAAAAGACCTTGCGCAGTCTCTTTTCCTCAATCTGTTTGCACTTTACCTCGCTTAACCTGACTCTTGCAGGACCCTTGCTAGGGATTTAACTGTCTGACAGGAGGTGACCTAGCTCCCTAACCAGGGCGTCACTATCAAGGCTCGTTCCTGCATAGCACTCATTTAGTTTGCTAACTAGCTGCATTTCCTGTCACTTAGCTTAGCTAACAAATACTTGTTTAGTTTCTTTAACAAAACTGTTCCACACCTGCGAGTTGTTTGAAGCTTGCAAACAACTCGCTTGTTTAGCATGTTAATGCCTCGTTTAGCACAATAACTCGTGACTACCTGCCCCTTCATTAACGGGGAAGAAGAAGGTAATGATTTTATTTCAGTATGTATACAGTAAAAAGTAAACAGCATCTTCCTTTGTTCACAATTTTTCTGTTAAAATTGATATACATTCCTGCACTATAGTCCCATAACCCTCATCTGAAAATATTTGCAGTAGCAGATGATCTACTTCAGGATTTTTATTAACCTATGAGTGACTCACAATATAAGCAGATAAAATAAGAAGATAAGATTCACTTAAACTAATCTTTACAATTAAATTTAAATAAATTGTAACTATCTTACAGTCTTAAAAAATGTGTTTAAAAGCTGAGAAGGCAATGCTAACTATGCACAAAGTCATAGTTTTCACAATATATGTATTTATATTTTCAAAATAATATTTATAAATTACTATAGTTTTTATTGACAACTATATAACGAGGGCACAGTCTATTGACATGTGATGTGCTTTCCGACAAGAACTCCATACTTAGAGTGTGCATTTATGTTGACTAATACTGTTCTGTATTGCCCATGAAGAACAGAACATTGAATTGGCCATATACAGACATATATATAAAGATGCACATAATTTGTCAGTAGGGCTTCAAATGTGTGTCATATTAGGTTCTTGTTTTACAACCCTCACATTTCTGTGTCCAACTACAAAGGTGTGTTTGAGCAGCTGCAGTGGCCCAGTGACTAACACTGTCTCCTTGCAGCTGTATAGAATTTGCATGTTTTCATTGGTTCCCGCTAAAACGGGCCTCGCACTGAAGTTGGTCCACTTGCATTGTGGCTGACCACTGCTCTGAAATAGTTAAGATTGGTCAAATGCAGAAGATTTTACCTGCTGAGGTAGATTGTTTAATAGAATAATTTACAACCTTGTAAGTTGCACTAACAGTTTGTAAATGGCACTAAGAGCTCATGTAAATAACTGTTTTTGCTAAGTAAAACTTTCAGGGGCGAATTCACAAAGAATTAATTATGTCCGCTGATAGCACCATGAATTGCGCATCATTTGCAACCGCTATCTGCGCCGTCTCATAGTCCGATTTACAAAAGATATTACAGCGCACACACGCCAATAAAGTTTTGCAGCTGCGTTCAATTTGCCATTGCTTTGCGTCTGTTAAATGTTCATCTGCATTTTTTTTATAGTGGCCCCAGTAATATTTGTTCTTAAGGTGTGCAGAAGTAGCATATCACATGCCATGGTTAAGCAACGTTTGATAAAATAAAAAATGTTACAAATGCAGTTACAAGAACAAAACTTTCCACTCATGTGGAAAGAGATGTTTGATTTGAAAGAGAACTTATTTGAATTATAATTATAACTTTTCTAATTATCTAATAACTCCCCCTGCTCTTTCATTCGTTTCTATCTGCAAGATGTCTCTTATTTTTCTATGACTCACTCCATAAAGAGTGAGTGCGCCTCTGGGCGCATGGATGCTGTTTTCTCTCCTACTCCGCTCTCTGCAGGACGGTTAAACTGCGTAACCACCGTCTCCGTTTCTCACAGCAGCAGGTTTTATGTTGTTTTACAGTTTCATTCCCTCATGGTGAATATCAGGTACTGTACTGTCTCTGTGCCACCTGTGCGCATATGATGCGCTATTGTTTCGCCTGGCTACAATCACTGCTGCCATGATCACTGGAGAGTCCGGGTGTGACGCGTCTTATAAATGCGCTTCAGTTACCACCAACTCTCTGAAGACGCTAATAATTTCACTCTAAAAGCGTGTGGCTATTATTTTTCATTGAGACTCATTTGCATAGAAAGGGGCCAATTTTGCGCCAAATGTATGCTTATTTTACCTATTATTCTGAATTATGTATCGTTAAATCAAAATATATCAAAATAGCCCTAGTTTTCGTCAGACAGTGAGTGACTAACCTGTGCTGCTGTTCTCCACACACATTAATCATGTCAGTGCTGACACAGTACCACAGTGGGTGGTTAGTAGTGACTGTCAGTCTTTTAAAGCTGGAAAACAACATACCTAAAACCAATTTTAGTTCATTTTAATGACCAGCATGTAAACTATGCTTTCCACAGTAGAAAAGTATGAGTGAATATTTTTTCTGTTGATGGAGGACATGTCAGGGCTTAGCTGAGCCTGATGATGTCTGGGAGACTGTGTGCCAGGGCCGATGCCCGGATAGCCTCGATCCAATTTATCCCCTGGCTGTGTGCTAATGCCAAGAATCCAGGGCACTCTCTGTAACACTGAACACATTGCTCAAAGTTGTGCTTGCTTGACATTTGAGAACTGATTCTTATATGTGCAGTTGGCATTTTGTGTAAGATAATCTTCTGCATAATAACGTCTAGCTGGAAGCTCTGAAAATCCTTGTCTGTCATTATTTTCATTATTTAGAGAATGGAGTAAATACTTAATCTTAATCAAAGGGTGTCAGTCATGTTTAGCCTTGCTCTCTACTTTGCTGTATGTACTCTGCTGTACGTTGTAGATTTTATAGGATAAGGCTGTCGTTGCTGTATATTTTTCTTGTTGTCAACAAATCCCATGAAGAGACCAAAACCAACAATGCAATGGTGGTCCGTCCCTCAATACTTTCTGAATACTTTCAATAATTTCTTCTTTTTTTTTAAAGGCTTAGTAATTTCCTAAAACACCTGGGCACTGTGTTGTTTAGAATGAACGAATGTTACTCAAACAGGTTTAAATAATACATTTGTTGGGGACTATTTTCAGCAGCAGATTAATACATATTTGGTGCTCTAGTGAGTATTTAAGGCAGCAGGACGGTATTGGTCGGATTGAGTAATGAAGGAACATGTCAGCCAGTGCAATGGTGTGGCTCAGTCTAAGAACAGAGGGTGTTGTATACTGTACAGATTTTAAAGCCCCTTGAGGCTAATTTGTGATTTGTGATATTGGGCTATATAAATAAAAATTGACTTGACTCAGTGATGTGAGATGTCAGTGAATTGAGCTCTATTGCAGAGAGGAATAAGCTACAATGGGAATTGGCTGCACAGGGAACACTTGTTAGTAGGATCAATATCAAAGGATGGATATAGAACATAGAATATTGCCATCTTATCATTTAATTGGTCATATACTAACTATGCAGCATTTATCCAGTAGACAGTAGAGGAGGGATGGCTGAATGGCTATATTTACACTTGCTGACCCCACTGCATACTTTACATAGTATCTGATGGGCTGATAATGAAGAGCATGGATTTCTCTGCACATTCCAATGTCTATTTTTAACAATATTTAACAAGTATGTAGAGTCATGAGATTATAGGTTAAACTATGAGATGGTTTATCATCAGTATTCCTTAGTTTTTCTGTTGGAGAGACAGTCACTGGATTTGAGAGGGATCAGAGGTTTGCAGTTTGATTGCTGTTCTGTGCAATGTCGCGTCCTGTTTAATTTAGAGTTGTGGCCTCAGTAATAAGGGTCCTTCACATCATATTACTTGGGACAAGATACAGAAACGGACAGGACAAGCCTCGATCCATGAGGACAAAGGATAAAACGAGACACAGTATAGCCACCAACCCAATGACAGTATTTTCAGTTTGTTGGAGAGAGCTACTTGTGTTTCCCTGGAGGATTCTTGTATAAACCACAAATGTTCGTTGACTTACTGAATTTCTTTTTAGATATAGACTCCAAAACACGTTTAGGAAACCTAGCCAGCTGTCTACCCTGCTCCTGTAAATTCTCTGTAAATACAGTGCACTAAATACTGTACACCATAACTCCAGTATCTTAAACAGCACTATCCAACATTTGTGATCATAAATCATTTACTCATATAAGTATTTCAATAATGTACAAAGAAATGTTCTGCGTGCATGGAGAAAAGGTACCCAATGAAAAAAGACTGTACTTACATTTCTTCAAGCAAAGTAATGGCTGTTTCTGCTGAGACATTTAAGTTTGGAGTCTCATCTCCCTCTAGTGTATTTTACTGCAAGGAATCATTTGTTGGACACTTGGATAGAAATACACCTCTGTTCCAAAGAGAAAATGGCCACCACAGGAAACTTCAAATTGAAAATCAGGCCTCTCACTCATTTCTGTGAGGAAAGCCTCACAAGTTCCGGATTGTGAGAAGCTGAGCATCAAACATTTTCAGGCATAGCAGTGAAAGGGAGGCGTGAAAGCAAAACTCAAACCAGATTTATGCAAACGTCAGTTGTATGGAGCTCCGTCAAATGAAATAGCAGGTGCCTCATTGATTGACATCTGGTCCACAAGGAACTAGCTGTCTTTGTTTTCCTTCCACTCCTTGCCCATTTTACAGCATCTGGAGCAACACAAGCTTGCTAACTAACATACTGAAGAGTAAAAACATTAGTCATCTGCACTTTATCAGTAACCTAAAATGATTTTTTTTTCCTATAATGAGCAGTGGTCGCTTGCTGCATTATAATAATAATAATAATGATAATAACTGATCAGCCTTTTTTTTTCTTTGCAGTTTAGTTACAGATTAAAAAACTGCTAGAGGCTTATAAATTATTGTATTATTCAGGCCCTTAACTACATTCTGACACAATGTATCTTAATCATGTCATATCTCATTTTTTTCTGTTAGTAAACAAATCAGTAATTATTAGTACAATCAGATCAACAATCAGTTTATTTACTATATTTTGTTCACTTATTCATTTATTGCTCATTATTGTGTCTTTGCTATGTGGCTACAGATTCATTTCACGTTATTGGCCATTACAATGTTAAATTAGCATCCTGTGAACAGATACATTATCCACTTGCTGTTTTCCGTTGAACAGTGCAGAGATAGGCAATAACACATTAGTTCACAGAGAGGTTGATCTGATTGATGCCGGGCAATGGACCCCATTGATGTACAATTGAGGCTTTCTAAATTGAAGCATGTTAATTAACAGTATCATTATTATATACAGTATTTCTATCAAACCAGCAAAGTGTAATAAATTGTATAACCCATTTTCATACTCTTCTGACTGTCTGTCATAAATTGAGAAATGAGTATTAGTTACTTGCTCACTTTATCACAAGGCAGATGGTTGCATTTCAGTTTTAGCATTTCATGACATTTTCGCAGTGCCAGTATGTGCTGTGGCATTAAATACCCATCAAGCCACCTGTGCATAACAATAACACATCTCAGGATACTTTACAGGCTTCCAACTAAGCCCTGAATTTATAAAGCAAAAGAGAGCTAACTCTCTGCAAGTCATCATTGTTTACACTAAGTTTCCAAAGTAGTTCATCAAAAATTGAGGAGGTGGTTGATGGTTTATAAATGGCAAAAAGATGTATTTTGCATCATGTCCTTCACTGGCATCAAGGTGAGCATTTTTATTCCGTGTGCAGCATGCAACACAGCATGTTTTTGGGGGAGGGAACAAAGAATAGTGGGCACTGGGCGGCATCTGTTCAGGGAGAAAGAATGCTGGCATCATCCCAGCAGGACACCAGCTTACTGTCTGTCTGAAGTTCTGCTTTGAAAACCTCCAACTCACCCTGCCTCATTGCTAATATTTTTCGGCAACACCTGATGGCAAAAAGGTGCAAACAGGCCCCTTACCGAGTAAGGATCTTTGACTCCACTCTTTTTCCCTCCTCTAGTTCCTCTATCACCGTTATTACTCCTCTGGCACCGACCGCCTGCCTGCCTGTCATCTCCCAATGAAACCTGGAAATGAATCTTATTGTTTGAGACACAGCTAATGATTAATTTACAGCCTCTACTTTGCCCAGGCTTAAAATTAGCAACAACAGTATTACCAGCAAGTGTCTGAAAGTAGGATACCTTCGAAATCTCCATGTTCTAGCTTGTTAATAAGGAGAGTCCCACAGGAGTGGATGTTGCCCGAGGACAATAACTTGCTAACGAACAATTAAATATATTAGAATTAGGAATCAACTCTCATTCAAAATATAGCACAAAAAACTGTCCAGCACAGTGACGCTTGTGTGAATAATACTGGAACTGTGTCTCCTAGAAATTACATTTATATAATACTGATTTGTTTTTCCACATATATTTTTAGGGAAGCCTAATTGCTGCCTGGATGATGACCAATGTCAACATTTTTTGAAAGAAGTGCTCCTTTGTTTGTTTGTTTGTTTTGTTGTTGTTGTTTAAAACTTTACTGACAAATCAGAACAGGGAAAAGACAGACACATTTCTGGACAAACATAGCAGCTCCAGAATTAAATCATAAATCAGGGACATTATGAAAAATAGATTAAATAATAATAAACAAATAAAGAGTTGACAAAACATCAAATTTGCTTCACAATGTCATCCAGAAGAGTAGGATTTTTTTTGTGCTTTTTGATTACAGAAATTAAGAGATACATAGACGTTTTCCACATCAATTGAAAAAATAGGCATATTGTTGTTCTTGATTTATGAATGTGATATATCCCTAGCAGACACATATGTTTTATATAGTCATCAACAATTCTGTTATCAGGCTCCTTTTTTGTACCACACACAATTCATAGTGAAGTGGTCCCAATGGATGGTGTACAAAATGCAGAACTTAGGCACCAGAGCCTCCAGAGTCCTGCACGTGGTTAGGTTTAGACAACAAAAGCGCTTTGGTTAAGGTTAGAGAAAGATAGTGGTTTGGGTTGAATGCTAATCAAGTACACATCTCAAGCTTCAAGTCACTTTTGACATGTTCAATATTTAACCAAGACCCCCATCTTTCCCTAACCTTATGGGCTGTGATTTCCTAAACATAAACATGCAAACCGTTAGGTATTATATTGGAAAAGGGGATATTGTAGGGAAAACAAAAGAAATATGTTGTCACTGAACATTTTGCATATATTTTGATGATGTTCTGTATGAATCTTGTGATTTGGCAGATATGTTCATTTAAAACTTTTTCCTCATTATGATGATTACATTACATTACATTTGAATTACGCTTCTCTCAAAACATATTTGCTGTTTTGAGACAGTGTTGCTTATTGTTGCTGTTGCTATACCTATACCAAAGTCATTTTTGAAACAGTGGGTCCTTGATTTCAGGCAGTGACAAAAGCAGGCTTTTCATTTCTAGCCGGTGACCGTTGATTTTGCCGGCTGAAATGGCTGGTAGTTTTTGGCAGCTGTAGCGCTAACATTAGCTCCATGAGTGGTTGAAATTAGTAATGTGCGAGTCATGAGTGAATCGTTCGAAACAAACTACTCTTTTTACTGACTTGGGAGTCACAAGTCCTCATCTCCACTAACTCATTCACTGACTCGCCCTTCCTACCTGCTACTAGCTAGTGCAAACTGTGAAGACGAGGCGAGACCACGTGTCACTCACACGTGCAACTCTTATATTAACTGAAGTTGTGGAAATGTATTATGATACTGAAATGTATCAAGTTAATTACTGTATTAACCTAGCCCTACGAGAAAAGCAGCCACTGTGACGCTTGTTTCAAATCAGTACTCGCTCCCAGCCCGGAGCCCGCGCCCCCTGCCCTAAACTGAAGGTATGAAATCCAATAGTCTTTCATTTCTGATTAGCAGACTGTGTTGCTATGGATACCATTATGATCACAGAATGATCAATTCCCACAGGCAATCATGGGAAAAGGAGTGGCTGTGAAATGGAGGGGAATTTTTTTTTTGCGTCACAACCGCCGCAAAGTGACTTGTTTTACTATCAGAATTTGATCCATTCAGTCCGATAACATTTGGAAAGTCCAGAAGAGCCACACGATTAAATTATTTTATCCCATTCAAGATAAGAGGGCTAAACCGAGGTTAGCCAGCAGAAGTCTCTAGGGCTAGTGGGGGTTTCACCAAGCTCTGGGTGACTTGGTGACTTGAGTGACTTGAAAACCTGACTCTCTTCAGTGAGTGACTCATACAAACTCGAGTCAGTAAAAAGAGTCGAACCTTCCAGCTCTAGTTGAAAATGCAGTCTCACCTCTTGGGTCCTGAGCAATGTATACACCTGCTATGACATAGTCGGCTAGTTATTTGGGACCAGACTTTTTAGCTATTTGGGACCAGGCTATTTCTGGGAACAAAAGCATTAATTCAGAAAGTTACATCGCTGATGCTTGAAATGTTTGCGTTTAGCTAAACAAAATGGCAAACTTACAAGACTTTGCTACAGTGTAACATCTATGGTCTCTTGGTGTCTCTTTCTTCATCTCTTGTTAAATGTACTGAAGCGAGCGACCATGGATACGGAGAAGAGAACTGGATACGCCGCCACTGCTCAGCCTTGCTTCCAATTTTTGCACAGTATTGCAATGTAATATCCCCCTGCGGCCCAAAAAGCATTTTCCCCGTAGGCCACCATTATAAAAGAGACTTCTGTAAAACTGTTGACAGGATACCTCAAACTGGAAACAAGTTCAATTATGACTCTTTCAATTATGAATTTTTGATCTATGGAGTATCCTTACATTTTACCACACCCTTAGTCAGTGAGAAAATCAACAAGTTAATTCAAATTAGCCATGCACTGCCCTTGCACTACTTTATATGAATATAACTGCTGTTCCCTTTTGATAATTGTGTTTATGTAATAATGAAACCTGAACAACCACTCAACATCAATACCTGTGTAGAATTGTTTTGTGTTACACTTACACTTCCTTAATTCAGTGTACATATGCATAGAAAACAGATGTTCTTGCTGCAATCAGCCCATTATTAGCCAATCCTGTATTTTACTGGAATTATGTATACAGTGGAAAGCAAGTCCTCTATCTACCCAAGCAAGTCTGTGTTTTAGAGATATATTCCGTTAGGGTATCAACATTTATTAACTGATATTAATTTTCTTTAAGACGTGACAATACTCAAGGGATTTCAGCTCTCCCAGTGGAATAAAGTAACTGTGATGCCAGTTTTATGTTTTTCAATCTATCAAAAGTTTTCATTCAGCTTAATGTAGCTTCACTCATTTAATTGCCAGTATAGATTTTCATCCAGTGTTTAGCTTGCTATAATAGCAGAACACTATTTGGATCAAGCCCTAAGCATAAAATATGTAAATGACAATATTATTCCCCTAATGTTTCAGTCAGGGAGCAATAAAGAAGATGGGAGTTTGTGGGAAATAGAGACTCTGATTCTTTTGTTCGTCTGGTTTCAAATCTCATCTCCCTCTGCATAGAGATGAATACAGTGATTAGTTACTGTTGCCTGTACGTATGCTATATATATTACTTACATGTTAAACTATCAGAACATGTTATGTAACTTACACAAGTGTGATGTGGAAACCTCCAGTGCACAAACTGAGAACGGATATTTCAGTGAAATAGGAGATGTCTTCAGGGATGCAAACTCATCAGGGGTGAAAGAGGTGACTAAGATACGATCCAGAAGTTGACCAAAGTGTTGTACAGTGGTAAAAGCCAAAGAACAATAAAATATATAAGAACAAAATATGTAAAAACATTAGTGGCAAAACACAGATCGGTTACTACAGGAACAATGACAGTCAACTAAATAAAACAGACAGGAGGGCAAAGGATGAATGGGTGATACCGAAGTAGAGGGAGTTGCAGTACTCGATCCATAAGGATATGCACGAAGGCATGGATGACTATTTCCAGGTCTGGGCGGAAGAGGAAAGGTTTTAATTTGGCTCTGGATCGGAGCTGAAAGAAGCTAGACTTGAAAACTGCATTTATCTGTTTATCAAATTTTAGGGCAGAGTCAAAAATAAAACCAAGGATGGTAGCATGGGGCTTAAGGTAAGGGGACAGTTGGGCTAGGTTATTGGTGAGTAGTTTAATGGAGTCTGATTTATTATCGTTGAGCTGCAGGAAATTGAGCATCCAGTATAGAGCAGCAGGCATAATTAAACCTGGATAACAGTTCCTCTGTGCTAAATTGGGGACACGGACACCTCGGGTGTTCAGGTGTTATGAAGGGTTTAACAGATTTAGGATTGTTATGGAGTACAGGTGTGACAGACATATCAAAGAAAATACAACAGTGATCGGAAAGGGCAACATCAGTAATAGTAACATTTGAAATGAAAATGCCTTTAGAGATAATCAGGTTTAGAGTGTGTCTCTTGATATGAGAAGGCCCTGACACATGCTGGGAGAGACCGAAAGTACAGAGCGGAGAACTCCCTAGTGGTGGGGTTGTTTGGGTTATCAATGTGAATATTTAAATCATCGGCGATGAGAAAACTGTCAAACTCAGTGGATATAGTGGCTAAAAGCTCAGCAAAGTCATCAATAAAAGAAGCAGAATATTTTGGAATCCTATAAATAACTATAATGATGTGGGAGGAGCATTTCAAGAGGGAGGAAAGGTATTCAAAAGATATAAAGTTTCCAAAAGACAACTGTTTGCACTGAAATGCATCTCTAAACAAGGCAGCCAAACCACCACCTTTCCTATCAGCTCTGGCAACATTCATGAAATTGAAATGAGGGGCTGACTCAATAAGGGCTGCTGCACCAGTGATACTGTCAAGCCAGGTTTCAGTCAACAACATAAGATCGAGATTATGAGAAGTTATAAGATTATTAATTTAAAATTATTTGTTAGCGACCGACCTGACATTAAGTAATGCAAGCTTCAGTACCTTCTCAATAGGCTCTAATACAGATTGTGAGTGACAGGAGATAAGCCTCAGATTAGAAGCGTTAACAGAGCGAGCAGAGTGGACTTTTCTTTTCCTAGCAGACATTCAATGAGATAACAGGAATGGGGATGAGCACAGGGATTAAAAGGGATGGAGATAATGAATCATTTATAGGTCATTGTGGGGAGGGGGAAACGGCGAGAGTCATTGGACCTGTAGATTGAGAAACATCAAAGAAGGGGGATTCTGACTGGTCAGAGATAAAGGCTACATCCACACTATTAAGTTTTTGTCTTAAAACCCATCACTTTTGCTACATTTACGCCTAGCGTCCACACTACTCCGGCGTTTTCAAACCCCTAAAACAGAGACTTTTGAAAACGCTGCTTACCCTGTTTTAGTTTGAAAACTCAAGACTTGATCATGCAGACACCCACGTTCACTTCCTGATTGGATCTTATCAGTCACGACGTGTCAAGCCATTATAGCTAGGCCTACTTTTGTGATTTCATCCTTTTGGTACACCTTTAGCCAATGCCATGGCTTCCTGCGGCGATGGATAATGGTCCAAGTACTGCTCTAATATATCACCGTATTTGCTTTGCGACGACTTCCAATATGTTTTCCGCCACTTTGACTCGTGTTACTTTCAGTAACAGGTCTACCTCGTCGTCGGTCCAAGCAAAGAAATCTCTGGTCTTACTTTTCACCATTGCTGTTTGTAGTATTTTCTACAACGAAGCAACCAACCGCTAGACAATCTGCTTCCTGTTTACACAGACACACGTATGCCCAGTATACATGAATGGTCATGTGATATGCGTTTTCAGGCGTTTTAGGATGGACGTAGATTATTTCTGAAACAGTGCTAAAACGCTTGTGTGTACGGAGATCGTTTTTTAAAACGAAAACGTATTAGTGTGGACGTAGCCAAAGTCAGTCGGTGAAAACAAGTGGGAGGTTCGTGGTCAGCATCCTGGTACCCCTCTGATTTGGGTGGAGATCGTCATGCTTATATAGGTCCTTTCTAATCCAAAAATAATCATACTTACTAATAAAGTCATGACCAGTGGCCATGCAGAAACTGGATAGCCATCGGTGCAGGCTGAATAACCCTCATCACCCTTCTTCAAGGTGGAAATGGGGCAAGATAAAATACAGTTCTTTCCAAGACTCTCAATTGTCTCTGTGAGAAGTTCGAAGTCCATTTAGTGTTTCATCGACTGTCTGGAGCTAATGTCATTGTTGCTGGGGTGCACAATTATTTGAGCCATAGGGTGGAGGTCTGTGAGGGCTGGAATGTGTTCAACAATGTCTGTGACCTTTGCACCAGGAATACAGTATGTGATGGCATTGTAGATTTCAACTGACCTTATGATGGAATCACCTACCAACAGGAATCGTGGTTGACCACTTTTGCAGCTGTTGGAGTAGACAGCGATGTTATCGGGGACACTACTGAGATGCTGAGCTGGGTTGGGGGAGGGGGGTCCAAGCTGGGTGGGGAGTGTAGATGCTTCTTGCTCCGTCTAAAGGTTCCTGAGACAGGTACAGGCAGGTCCGATGAAGCAAAGCTGTCGGCTAGCTCGGCTAGCAGAGTAAAGACATTCTTGAGCAAGAGAAACTCTGTATCTTTATCTTTTTGCCCCTCTTTACCGCCGATACCCATGTAGAGGAGTCCTGGTGGGGCTGCTGAGGGCTGTCCCCGCTCCCTGGCGTGCACCCAGGACCAGGCAGGGAGACGATGCTGGTAGATTCCAGATCAGCAAGCCGTGAGTGAAGGAGCTGTTGCCGTCTGAGGATATCATCCAGCATGCTCTCTATAGCACAGCATTCTGCCTTGATGTTGGACAGATCGGGACCCATCGGTGTACAGTGAGGAGTACTGGTAAGTAAAAGGGTGCAGGCCAGTTGCTGGCAGACCATAGTGCAGGTTGGAGGCTATCAGGCAAGGCCAAAGGTTTGGGGCTAGCAGTAGTAGCAGTAGCTAAATCAAAACAACTCAACCTTATGAGGCTAATTAGCAGTCCCAAGCTTGACATATCGTCATATAAGCGAATATTATACAGTAGCGTTATCATAAAGCTACTGTAAGAGATTCTTACCTTAAGGCATGCGGGGAAAGAGAAGGCCCTCTTCACTCTTCCCAGGTGCATTGCACGTGCCAAGCACAGAAGCCAGGAGCTTTTTTGACAACTTGAAAGCATGGTTCTCATTTCATTCCCTGTGAATCTGTCCTTGCAGACCCAGAGGTATTAACCACTTTGGGTCACCATGGCAATTTGGGGAAATAGACTTAGCAAAGAGTAATAGGCACAGCACAGCACAGAAAAAAATTATAATGATATAATTGTCATTACAGTATACTAATACTGTATATGAATTATCTACCAGGGCTGTTGTCGAAAGTGATGCCACATTTAGAAGAAGTGTTTGTTTTTCTCAGTTGATATACTGAAGCCATCTGTGTTTCCAGAACAACAGATCTTACAGTACACAACAGTCTTTCTGGAATGGAAATTTATAGAGACAGAGTGATGAAAAAGCTTTACAGGCTCATTCTTGTTTAAGGGATCTGGTACTATAGTTGGGAAATTGTCTTTTCAACTTGGCTTTTTGTTTGATTTTGTTTTATAATAGAGTACCAGGAAAATGGCTCATAAATTATGGAGCGGTTCAAGTAAATGTTGTGAAAAACACCTTTTAATGGCTTTGAAAATGTGTGCACAGTCACTCTCCTTTCTTTTCCAAGGTCAATGAAATCTCAGCTATAAGCTTACAAATGTGGCTTTCAGCAACATAATGCTGGGCCAGGAGATTTAAGACTACCGCTTGCTGTGCTACAATTTTCATATCATTTTTCACACATCTCTGCTCCATTAGGCAGTCCTGTCATCAGTATTTCATATATCATTCAATTATTTGCTACTGTGAAAAAATTCACAGATATTTGTTCTATGCAAGGGTAGTAATCCACATTTAAAATTAAAAGTCTGAGGAGAGGAGCAAACAAAAGGAGGAATCCAACCTTCATAATGTCATCCACCTATTACTGAACTCTAAATATAAAGCAGCAGAGGTGTTTGTATTATAACAGCATGGTATAGGTAAACTGTCAGTAAGATATTAAAATGCAAACCATGTTTTATTAAAATTAATCTTGTTATCTCTGAAGTTCTGCCATTGTTGTGCTGTGTGATTAAAAGTATAACCAGCAATATTCAAAGAGTGTTGTGTCAAATGAAAGCCAAGGTAATCAATTTAAATTTTTGGCAATTTTGTCAATACTCCAGCTTTGTTTGAACCAGTTAATTCAATCTGGCAATCTATTAGCTCTGAGATATTGTTATTGGAAAAACACTTTAGAGAGCTGTCCATAGATGGTCATGGGGCCATGAATCAAAACATTTTTGTTGTGTGCAGAGGAGAGCGTAATAGCCCTTTTTAGAAACCAGTCTGCCAAACAGTCAACCCAGAGGCTTGGAGAAAGAAATGTCATGTCTTGATGAATGGCTGTCTTTGTACTGTGCTCCCCACAAGTTTACCTCTTGCTATATAATAAATCATGATAAATTAGGTCTCTGTTGGTAGTATAGGCTAATTATTTCCTCATTTCATTCCCCTCCCTGTTGTGTTATGTTTCATGTCCTGAAGGTCCGGTGCGCCATATAGACTGTTTTATATTTTGCTATCCTTTCTGCCAGTCATGGGCCCAATCTGGTCACACAGATCGGGAGATTTTATGACTGACTCTCAGTGTGACATCCGGTATTATGGAGACTGATTGGAATAATAGCTTTGCAAAGGCCTGGCGGCCAGCCTGTAGGCTCTGCTCCATGCTACAGTAATCTAAACACAAGCTAGAGCAGCCACATCTCTCAAAGACTCAAACCGAAAGGACTCTGTAACAAATTACAGAGCTGTGATAAAATAAATTTGGGGCACAAAGTTCACAAAGTATCTTATCTTACCACTAAGAGTGGCACTAAATGCAGCTAAAAGTTCGTAGCTAAGAGTTTCCTCTTAAGACCCATTCACAAAGCTCCTGAGCAACTTTTGCTGAGGGACTGAGAGAACACCTAAGCTAAGAGACAGGGCGGAGTTGACCACGTTGCTATGGATGACATCATGTTTTATGAATGAACTTACTCACTATGTTCACAGACTGTGTGTTAGTGAATGTGAAATTAAATATTCATCAACAAACAGGAGTGCAATGAAGTTGGTCATCATTTAAAGTACACTTAATGAAATGTTGAACAAAGTGGGGTCTAAAGAGCACATTTTATGTATGATGAATAATTCTAACAGACAGCTGAGATATTTTAGTGCAGCTGCATTTTTCCAGTCACAGTAGTGGAGAGTTGTGCTAACCATCATATCCAGTGAATTGTTTTGATTGGTTGGTGAGTTAAATGGGCCCTTATTAACTCCTGCCATCAAAATATGCTTTTAAAAGTTCATTATCGTTGTATTGTTCCAAAACACTGATGCAACAAGGCCCATTATGTGCAGCAGCTGACAGACTGTGAGCAGGTCTTCTGGACTACTTCTAATTTCCCACAGATTTACGAGCTAGTTTCAGCACTAAAATGCAATTATTAATAATGAAATATAATTAATAACTACACACATGCTAGAAACTCTGTAAAGCTGTGTACATAGGCACAGCGGTGCTTCAAGCTAAATTCTAACACCAGTAGGCTAATGTCATTAGTTTTGCAGGTATTGGTCATAAACCAAAGTGATGGACAAAGTGAAAATTTGAAGTGACGATGGCACTTGATGAAAAGCTAAACCAAAGCTCACCAAAAACAATTCATCCTGGGGGACATGTGTTCACCAGATTTCATGGCAATTTATCTAATTGTTGTTTCACTCAAAATTACAAATGTGAACCGCATGGTGGCGGTAAAGGAAAAGACAGGGGATCACCAAAGTCATTAGAATTCATCCTCTGGGTACCTGGAATGACAAAATGGTATGGCAATCCATCAAATAGTTGCAAAGATATTTCAGTCTAGACCAAAGTGGTGGGCCGACCAACCGGCATTGCCATGCATAGAGCCATGTCGTTAGCATGGGCAAAAACATAGGAGTTAGGACTGACACGCACCTTATTTTAAGAAGTGTCTCTTAACTCAGCCAGTTAGGAGCTACTTTTAGCCTAAGGATGTTTTGTGAATATGGCGTGATAAACAACATTAACTTAAAGTTGTCCTCTGCCACAATATTGATGATAACTAATTCCACTGGTGCAATGACATTTACAAATCAGTTAGTCTATTTTTTTCTTTTTCTATTAAAAAAAGGATTAGAAAACATTATTATTCTGATTCTAATAAAAATCCCCAACCATAGTGAATGGCCCATATTGCCCCGTTACCTGTGTAAGGTCAAATGCTCAGTGAAGTGGCAGCAGAGCAGAAAGCATACTTACACTGGGTCTCTTAAGATTGTTAAGAGCAGATTGTTGCACAAAATTCAGCCTATCAGGATAATACATCTTTCATAATCTGGATCTACATCTCTATCTCTCCTAAACCCTTTCTCCCCCTCATATCTAGCTCGTATCTCACTGTTTTAAGACTGATAAAGACACACACACAAATGTCTGATGTTGAATCTGAAGTGATGCACTGAATGACGCACAATCATCATGATCATTATAATCACACAGACTAGTGATTCTTCATTTGGTTTGATTGTGGGACAGTAAAAATACATGACAGTACTGAGCTGTCACTCTGGTTTGTCGGTAAATGGGTCACCGCTGTTCATAGACAGTTGAGAAAAACGATTATGTAATTTCTCTCTGTTTTGTGTACTCATTGAGCATCTTCAGTTCATTCTGAGCTAATTAATGACAGACATTCAGAAGTAGTAAAATGTACTTTTCTTCTGCATCAGCCAGAGTCAGGGACAAATTTCATAGTCTATTAAATCTGGTGGTGTGCATGCACATGAGAGACCCAGGCCAGCTTAGAAATGTTTGTTCTGAAAAGCCACTGGAGGTTATGTTTTACAGACTGGTGGCCAAACGAACTGTCACATAAACATTGCCTCAGTTCTGTCTCATGAATATTTTTGCTTCAGTTAGCCAAGTGAGATTTCAACAGGACAATGTGGGACACAGTGTTGCTACCAGCTGGCCCTGGTTATTGTGTATTTGAACATGTGGATATTTAGGCCTACATATAGTATGTGCCTTGCTTTTGTGTAGGTTTCTGTTTTCACCGTGTTATTAACCTTAGAGCAAACAGTCACTGCTTGGGTTTCCTCTGTTATTCTGTCTTCACTCCACCTGACCCTCCTCCCTCCTCTGGTATTAGAAAATAATTGCCGTCTCTGTGTATTTCTTGCGTCTGAGTAAAGTGTTGTTAAAGGGAATGATTGTTTGCTTCTCTAAATCCTATGATATCTAACAGTAATTTCACAAGAGGAGGAGAAGTCTGATATAGTGAGCAAATACTTGTTTTGCTGAAAAACTCTTGGGAAAAGGGTTCAGTACAAAATAAAATGAGAAGTAACAGCATTTGTATGGCAGCCTTAGACTGATAATCTGCTGCTCTAAAATCAATTCTCAAACTCACACCAAATAAACAGTATAGATGTAGTCACAACACAAGATAAAAAAGTATATTTCTCATAGTCCACAGACATAAAAGTCCATCAAAATTCAAGCGACAGATTACCTTCTACAAAGGCGGCATTGTTTTCAAAGCATGCATGTATCCGTTTGTTGTTAATGTCATGTCTTTAGTCTAACAAAGTACCTTGGTATACAATATGGGTATAGACTGCAGGTAATTGCAGTCTCGTTTTAAATGGAATTCAAATCATGTCATTATGGCTGCATTTCAGACTGCATTCTACTCTCCAGCTTTGAAGATGGAAATGTAGGGTTTTATTGCATTATGGCCATTCTCCTGTGAAGTGCATGGTCTGATCTGCCTTCCCTGAATAAAAAGAAAAGTCACTGAGAGCCTCAAAAGACAGGATACATGATCTACATGCTAACATATCCAGTAGTTGCTCAGCTACCTGCGCAAAAGCACAAACAAATGCCATTTCAGTGTCCACACTGCAAAACCACTGCTCAAAAAACTAGACATGCCGAATTTCTGTCAGCTCAGTAACAGGCTGACAGTATAACAGTGCAGCACTGAACAAACTGGCAGAAAAAAAAACACCCCAGGGGGAAAGCTTATCATGGCACGGTGTTCCCTTTGTGCCACCATATCGCGCTGTCATGCAGAATGCTGCCAACCCCACAGCTCTTTTGAGCCACAGAACAAGAGAGCTTGTAAACCTTTTTTTTGCTTTTGGTTTGAGTTTAAAAGGGCATTTGTCTGCTCTTGTGAAATGTCAACCTGTGCACTAGGATCACGTATTGAATGTGGTCACGTCTTTTGTGATGTTTTGATGCAAAATCTATAACTCATTTACAATCAGACATGAGCATTCAATTCAGTTTATAGTACTAAAATAATTGAAAAGTGATGTTATTGATGGCTATCTAATGTTACTGTAAAACAAAACCGCTTGTGGAGTGTAACTAAGTATATTTTACCTACTCACGTACTGTACTTAAAGTGGCTATAATCTATATTTTTATGATAACAATGTATCAAATGTGAAAAAGATGTGACAATGTGAGAGGAGTCGCTTTCTCTGTAGGTGATGAACCTACAGAGAAATATCACTTGAATTTGTAGATCCCCTCGACTTTGCAGAGCTTCATGGCGAGTTTTGGCTCATTGTTTAGCTGTCCGGCCCGCAGCTTTACTGTTTTGGTTCACTCTCACCGCTCTCATAGAGTCGTTTTTGGCCGCAGCAGGAAGCTGTTATGAGCGAAAAAGCTCTATAAACCCACTGTGCACTCCCTGCTCAGCACCAAACAGCACAGAGACACGGTTCAACTAGCTGGTGAACATAGTGGAGCATTTAGAAGCTAAAGAGCCAGATATTTCCCTCAGGAGCTGGTAGAGACCAAAAACAGAGCTTAAAGAGAGTTATTATTGGACTTACATTCACCAGATGGCCAGAAACATGACTCCAAATGAATGATAATGTTACTTCCTATCTGCTGGAGATATAAATAAGCAACTGTGAACACAACATGTCAATCGGTTATTGTTTAAATACACATTTTAAGGTATTTCATTCCTCTTTATACACTTCCACTCCAACTATATATCAAAAGGAAATATTGTACTTTTTACTCTATAAACACTTACTTGACAGATGTAGTTACTTTATCCAGATGTTTCTTACAAAGCATATGATGAGAATATGAACCATTGTTATAGATAACCAACACACTAGTTTAAATTTAATCTACTTTTAACAACTATAACAGTGAAATACTACTTACACATTAATGTATCTGCTCAAATAATATATAATAGTGTAGCACTCACAAGAATCCAGTATGTATTGAGTGCTTTTACATGTATTATACATTAAAATACACTTTGCTTCTGTACTTTTACTCAAGTAAAATTTTCAACGCAGGACTATTAATTACTTTTAATGGAGTATTTTTATGATGTGTTATTGCTAGTTTTACTTGAGTAAAAAATCTCAATTAAAAAATATGTTGCAGTTTGAGGCATTTGCAATGCTCCAATACATCAGCGAGATGTCATTGTGTTGCGACTGTGCTTCCCTTACCCTTAACCAAAATCTGCTTCATTACATGATCATAACCATTAAATATTCTGTGTTGTTTGTCATTGAATGTGAGAGCAAAATGAAAATTAAATTGAAAATCATTATCACACAGTGAATGTGGCCCGTTGCAAACCAAGGCTGTAACACAGTATGCAGGAATCCTTACATCCCAATGAGTGGTGCCACTGAATAGTAACTATACTTCAGCAATGAATAATATAAATGTGCTAGACGGCTGATGGCACCACAATCTTTCCCACATGTGTTTCAACCCCTTTTGTAATTTATCAGATTTTAATTTCATCTGAGTCCTTTCCTTTCTTCCTCTGACTAGATTTACTTCAAGGAAACAAATACAAATGATGAGTTTGATATGTCAACTGTCTCTGCAGTGTCTCTGCAGTGTTTCTACAGTAAAGTTAAAGTTATTTATTGTATAAATATAATCTGATAGTCAGGCAAATTTCCTCATTTGCTTGACTTGTTGCTATAGTTGATGATAGCGAAGTCTATGGTGAGGCTTTTATTCATATTTGTGTTACCACTGCTGAGTTTATTATTTGAAAAAAATAAAAAGTGCAATTATTTCTCTCAAGATTTATTCAAATTTATATTTTTAGGGTCTGTCTGATATAGACAGACCCTAAAAGAAGATTTATTTTTGTATTAATTGTATTAATTTCTCTCTCTCTCTTTTTTCAGATGTAAATGGAGAAGCAGCAGTATCACCAAGAGAAACTGGACATCAATACACTTCTCTCTAAAGTAATCCATTACTGACAATTAATGTCAAACTGCCCGCTGGAGCAGCTTAATGCTGCCTCGCTGGGTGAAACACTGCTAATGGAAAGAAAGCCTTATAAGATCCAGCTCAAAATACACCTAAATGCAGCATAATGCCTTCAAAAGTGTCATGTTTATACCTGTTGACAGTGGTCTGCTGGGCGAGCGCTTTGTGGTACTTGAGCATATCTCGCCCAACAACCACTTATGTCGGCCACATGTCCTTGCCTATACGTAAGACTGTAAAACCCCACAAAAACATTACCTTCGACAACATCCGAACCCGCCCCCTGAACCCACATGCCTTTGAATTTGTCATCAGTGAGCCGAAGAAGTGCGAAAGCGTCACCCCCTTTCTGGTCATCCTCATTAGCACCACGCACAAGGAGTTTGATGCGCGGCAGGCCATCCGGGAGACCTGGGGGGATGAGAGCACCTTCGGCGAGATCCGCATCCTCACCATCTTTCTGCTGGGCAGGAACACGGACGCCGTCCTGAACCAGATGGTGGAGCAGGAGAGCCAGATCTTCCATGACATTGTGGTGGAGAACTTTATTGATTCCTACCACAACCTCACCCTCAAGACCATGATGGGCATGCGCTGGGTAGCTACCTTCTGCCCCAAAGCGCAGTATGTCATGAAGACAGACAGCGACATCTTTGTCAACATGGACAATCTGATCTACAAGCTCCTCAAGCCCACCACCAAGCCAAGAAGGAGATATTTTACTGGCTATGTTATAAACGGTGGTCCCATAAGGGATATGCGCAGCAAGTGGTACATGTCCAGGGACTTGTATCCTGAGAGTAAATACCCACCTTTCTGCTCGGGCACTGGCTATGTGTTCTCAGCAGACGTAGCTGAGCTAATCTACAAGACATCATTACACACAAGACTGTTGCACCTGGAGGATGTGTATGTGGGACTGTGTTTGCGTAAGCTGGGTATACACCCGTATCAGAACAGTGGTTTTAATCACTGGAAAATGGCCTACAGTCTGTGCAGGTATAGACGGGTTATCACAGTGCACCAGATCTCCCCGGAGGAGATGCACCGCATTTGGAATGACATGTCCAGCAAGAAGCACCTGAGATGTTAGGGGAAATGAGAACCACTGAACAATAACTTAAATGTTTGGGGTTTTTTGCCTTTTTCTCCAAATGTCATCAAACTGAGTAATGTATAAACATTGAGGGCTGCTGCAAGTCTCTATTTCCTGACAGATGTTTTCATTAACATCCATATATGTCTATTTCTGCTGATTACACCTCATGATTGTTAATGAATGCATGAGGCTTGTAAAGCGCGTATTCTCATGCATAATTAAAATGTGGTGTTGTTACTGAAAGTAATTTTGTTCATGTATTCCAGGTCCAATTTAAGCAGACTATTCTTTATAAGCATTAAGTCAATCAGCGTTAAGCGTTAAGTAGTATGGCCTAATGATTAGAGACAGTGTTTCAACCAAATGACCTTTGTTCAAGCCCGCACTCTGTCAACCTTCTGCCCTGCTAAAGTGTCCTTGAGCAAGACACTGAATCAATACCAGCTGCAAGGCTGCTGACTTTACATCCCAATCTTCCTGCAGGAGTGCAAGCCAAAGGAGAATTTCTGTGCAGGAATCAATTATAAGTATTGAATTGCTATATTACATCTATATTATTATACATTTTAAAAGTATCATTTCCAAATGAAAGAAGAGTTCCTGAACAATGAGAATACAAAAGTTAATCTTATCCAAAAACAAACCAGATCGTCAGTTGAGATAAGTCTGCTGCTCCCCCTTTGTCTTTATCATGAACACAGTCAGATACAAAGCTGAAAATAAGCTTATCAGTCTCCAAACAGACAGAAGTTGAAAGATAATTTGATATTTTTCAATAGATAATGTCTCTAGCATTGGCAATAATGAAACCACACAGCTGAATTCGCTGGATGCTATTTTTTTTATGAATTTGCCTGATATTTTTGTTTACATATTGTCATCATTTCACTGCCTCTTCTCTCTGAAAAAGTATGATGTATATTTTGTTTTTTTTTAGATGCATTTACTTTTTCCCCTCTTTGACATTTTCGTACTTGAGGTAATCGTGTGTCTCAGCTACGAGCTCCTTACGCCAGCTGCTGCTCTTGGTTATGTATGCTGTATGTCAGTAGCTATTTCAGCTCATCAACTCCTCCGCACATTAAGAGAAATACAGTATCATGTCGTGCAAGTATGAGTTTAACTGTAGCTAAAACCATTACAGACTGGATGTATTATCACATGTATCTTGCATATCAGTGATTACTGAAGCTCTCCTACTGACATCATGGAAAAACTTTGTGTTTTTCAGAAAATGTGGCTTTCATGGCCAAATTTTCATTTCTTTTTTTCAAAAGTTTTGTAGTATTATAAGCTAATGTGACATTTACTGTGAAAGCATCTATCCCGCAAGGGGATGTTGTTATATATTATATGTTTTTTATATTAAAAAACAAATACTTGAATAATTAAAAGTTATATTACTGCTTTTACTTGTTGCCTGTTATAGATTTGCAGAGGGTTACTAAAATGGTTAAATAAATGGTTAAAATGGTTTTAAATTATTTAGCCATATAAAGCAAACCTATGTACGACGGCTTTGTCTACAAATCTGAAATTGCAGGATATGGGTAAGCGCTGAAACGCAATACGAGTGTATTGAATTAACACAGCATTTTATTGCTCGAATTCCACTTTTCATTTGTTAGGAAGAATGTGTAATTCCTTTTTCAAAAATGACATAGTCTCACTTTAAAGCCATTTCAGTAACAATAAACACAATCCTAGATTTTATTTTGACACTGTTGCCAAACTCAAAAGTAGCCATCTGTTAGCTGCTCACCCTTTATAACTAATTTTTTTCTGTAGAAAACATCTATTGCATGTCTGTCTGTCCTGGAAGAGGGATCCCTCCTCTGTTGCTCTTCCTGAGGTTTCTCCCATTTTTTTCCTGTTAAAGGAGTTTTTCCATTACTGAATCGAGGGTCTAAGCATAGGGAGTATCCAATGCTGTACAGACTGTAAAACCCCTTGAGACAAATTTGTTATTTGTGATATTGGGCTATATAAATAAAGCTGACATGACTTGACCATAGTCCATGCTGTAGATTTGCCAAATGCTGCCACGAGGAAAAATGACAGTTGTGAGTTGGCCTTTTGTAGCCAATATCTGCAAAATCAAACATTTAAAAAAAATCTACTTCTTCAAATCATCAGATATTTTAAGTTGTAGTGGAGGTGGTATCAAGTTATAATTGAGTATGTTGTGATACTGTCAGTTAATAGTAAACACTCCACACCGTTTTTAAATAATAGCAATTCTTTATTGTTGCTCCTTGTCAGAAATTTGACATCAGCTGATTACAGAGGGAACAGGGGTAATATGCTGAAATGGTACACATACTATACATAGAAAACACAATAAATTACTTCATATTAAAGAATTTAGTAGAAGTTAATATTTACCACCTCAATACTTAAAAATAATTTAGAGCTACTGGACTTGTTTGGACAAACAAATGGCTTGTCACCCTTTCAATAGTTGCCTTTTGGTTTTATCCTCAGATGCATTGTCATACAGTACTAGAAGAAACTACTATATTTTTGGGAACAAAAGGCTTTGTAGTGCAGCAGGACAGAGCAAGAAAATTAAACTGTTGTGGTTTTGTCTATTAACCTGGCATCTGAATGCACGTCAGCCAGAGCAGATTACATGACTACAGGTTCTGTTATGTTTTATATGTCCAATGACAAAAGCACACATTAACTTGTCTCCAGGGGCTAAGTATCTGCTTGTCGGGTGCACACACTCAGCCCAAAAGTGCATTGTAGTTTGTCTCATTAAGTTAAGATACTTGACTTGTGTCATTGCTGGAATAATACATTTGTGAAATGAATCAGCGGGCTCTGCTCTTTGTGTGGTCTCACTCATTGACTACGTTCTTAGGCACAGAAAAATGAACAAGGCACCTCTAACATTTTGAAGCATTAGCACTGTCGAGAGCAGCAAATTATACACAGTAGCATCCAGGTCTCATTTTGTTTTTCTGCACACTCAAGCAAATGGGTCCCTTCTTGTCAATGTAAAACAGGTTTTGACACAGAAATACAATTCATTCTCTTTTTAGACATTCATTATGTTATTATGAAAATGTGCTTTTCCCCATAAATTAACAAAATCTTACATTCTGTCGAAGACCTCAGGGAAACATCACAAATGAGTGTGTTTGTGAGATGCGAGACAAAACAAATTTGTTTTCACTGTGGCAACAAAACAGCATGAGAAACAAAATAAAAATACCTTCTCATTTCAATAAATAATAAGAGCTTTGCCGAACACAAAGGTATAGTGATGTAAAAACCAAAATGAGTAAAATAAAAAATAAATAAAACATTCAAAGCTACATCTTAATCACCTTATGTCACCACCTGAGTACATCTTTAGGTTCCTGGGCTGTATCCTGATCCCGCTCTGTGCGCTAGGCGGTGGAATGTTGTTAAGGTTAAAGGTCAGGGGACAGTGAGCAGAGAAGTCGGCGCTAAGGAGGTGTAGGCGGGGCGGTGCTTGGCCTCAGGGAAGGTGAAAGGAAGGTGAGGGAGTGAGTTTTCAGGGAGGGTGTTGGGGAAGATGTTGCAGGAAGTGGTGGTGTGTTCCTCAGTCTGTCTGCCCTGAACTGTCTCCCCTGTCTCACCTGCTTCAGCCATGAAGAGGGCATCAGCTAACACTTAGCTGTGCAAAGCCGATCAGCTTCACTTCGTCCGGGATCTCCGTGTCGTCGCAGCCAGAAGCCTGTGTGAGGAGGAAGACATTGAGAGGGTCAACAGGGCTAGTTCGCATTCCTGATACTCTCCTCACCATCAACAACAACTAATCCTGCAAAATTTCTAAAACAGACGTAGTGTAACACCTTGGATTAATCAGGGGATTGAAACTACTGTAAGATAGTGATCTTATTATTTCACAAAATGAGCTTTTCAACCTTATTTTCAAACACTTGGGTGTGTCTGTGTAGCCAAAGCCTGATATAGCTTATTCCTCTGTGCCATAGACACCTATATGGGAACATGGGTCCATTTTAAAATTTTACATCTTCAGCAGGAACCAATGAGCTTGGGGCTGAGTGCCACAAATAGGGTAGGCACTCCACTAGGGTAGAAACATATTGAGAGATGAACTAACGCATTGTTGGTTTTGGCCTTTTCATGGGATACTTGTGTTTTAACTATAAGTGGAGACATTCACATCAACATTCTTTTTAGGGTGTGCAAATGTCACTTATATTGTTCTAGAAGGTTTATAAAATTGCACTCTTACAATTTTATAATGACAGTGAGTAAGAAACAGTATTTTATTGTGGGCGTTTCACATATGGCCAATCAGTTTAATAAGGTCAGTATTGGTGTCATTTCTGCTGCAGTAAATCAGGTCAGAGCATCATTATTATACAATTGGATTAAATGTGGCAATGAAACATTTTGTCTTACGTCCTAGTGCCTTGATCTCTTTGTAGTACACACAATTAAACATAAATGTATATCATATATCGTCAAACTGTGTATTATATACTATATGTGTACTTTTGGTCAGGGGCTGCTTTTCATGGTTTGGGCTACTCCCATTAGTTCCAATGAGAGGAAATCTTATTGCGAGGGTATACAATGATATTTTAGACAATAGTGTGCTTCTAATTTTGTGGCAACGGTTTGGGGAAGGCTGTGTCCTGTATTAACATGGCAATGCCCCTGTGCAAAAACTGAGGTCCAAAAAGAAATGTTCTTCCTAGTTTGTTGTTGACCTCAACCCCATCCAACACCTTTGGGATGAACTGGAACACCTACTGCAAGCCAGGTCTTATTAACATCTGTGCCCGGTCTCTCTACTCCTCTGGCTGGATGGGAACAAAACCTGCAGCCAGGTTCCAAACTCTGGTGGAAAGCCTTCCCAGAAGAGTGGTGGCTGTTATAGCAGCATATTATTGCACATGATTTTGGAATAAGATGTCCAACAGTCATGCATGAGTGTAATGTTCAGGCATGCTCATAATATGTTTGGCTGTCCACATACTTTTGGCCATGTAGTGCATCATCCCTAAACTTATCAGGTCCCAGTGACAAAGCACAATATTTGTTTTACTGAAAGTTCAACCTTCCGGCCCCTCATCTCACCCCAATTTTTAGGCTGCTCAGATGCTTTTCACAGAGGCAATATTAAAAGGCAGTGTGCATTTAGATTTAGAGTGTTCCCTGATAACCAGGGAATTTTTCTTTTTCATTCAGCTCTCCTTCTCCAGTGAATCAGTGGCCTAACACCTACCGGCCTATAGCAATTCACACCTGATTGGGGAGAGACACTCCATTTCTCTGGGGGTATGAGAGCACTGCATTTGTCTGATCAACATGGAGGGACTGTTATGATAACAGGTCGCTCTTTCTGAGTCTATAGTGACCTCTTGCTCAGTTTAGTCATAAAGTTGCTCTAGTGCCACCCACACCATAAATTGTCTGCATAAAGTTCTATGAACAGCTCCCCTAGCAAGGATAATTATTCTCACTCCCTGGGTTTTGTGCCACTGCACTCGTAACTCTTCGTTTAGAAAGGCAGAGTGGAGCCACAGAGGAGCAGTGTTAACATATGGAAATGTAAGCATGCCCATATATCTACATGGTGTGCCCGGCACTGCCCTCACTCTGACTCTCTAGAGACTGGTCCACCTGCAACGCTCACTAGATGCTGATAAGGCAAACATGGCAGAAAGGTCACTTTATAAAGCACTGTGACCCAAAGCACAGATGTTGTTTACCCACAAATACAGAAAGGTCAATAAAACATAATTTACATAGTTTTGTCAGAAGGACTGACATTATTGCTTCCTTTTTTTCTTCACAAATGTCACTGTTTTTCTAATAGTCATACAAAGGGCTTCTTAAAGTGACACATTCGCAACATGCACTTAGTCTTCGTCTGTCCTCTCCTCTGCTGTGATTATAGATGATATAGCGCACAAATAAATAAACAGCATCCAGCAGTTTCAATTATGATTTAACAAGATGCATCACTGAGTGAAGCCAGCAGAAAGAAAACAGTGCTGCTGCTGGTTGAAAACTGTGATTGGCCTTCAGAGTTTTGTTCATGCTGGATGAAGAGAGGCTGTTTAAATCCTACACTCCTCTCCAGGGATTATACACAAGATACAATCGGACATCATGTAAAATATTATAGAAAAACATCAAAGGAAAGCTGTGATACAAGCTGTTCAGCTGTGAAATATATTTTAGTTACTTTATTATTTTAATGTAGGCTTCCTATGGGCTAAATGTACATGCAGCTGTGTTACACAGGATGAAACAAACATAACACATTGATTCTCGATTCTTGGTCAGCTGGTCTCATTGGTTAGTGCTGGAGTTTAGTGCTCCACTCCACTAACGTTAGCTAGTCTGTGAGTGATGGGGTACAAAGTAGCCACAAAATACTTAATTTCCTCATGCAAAGTTAATTATTCCTTATAACCTTCAGTGACCGATGTTGGTTCATTCTGAAGCTATTTGGTTTGTTTGTTGCCTTTCTAATAACTCCACATTCCTCACTGAACCTTTCATCAACAAGCTGTTTACAGCTGGACATTGTCAGCCAGGACAAACCCGGGAGGAGGTCATCAACCATCAATCATCTAGAAACTCACCAGCTTAAAGGTCAACACTCTGTAGGTAGTTGGGTCATCTACAATCTTCTGAAGGTTAGCAGCAACTGTGATGCAGAGGGCATACAACAACATGATGTTTTATATATAACATTTTTAAACTATAGTTAGGTTATTGTATCATTTCACAATTAGATGCAGTGAAAATAAAATAGTAAAGTAATTTCTATCAACTTTAGTTATGTCAGGTTCTGTTGACTTGCCAAATTAAATAAATGTCCATCTCTGATAATAGCCTTTCCAGTAAAATCCTGATACTCTCTGAGTGATGTTTTATGGTACACAGGCTTAGATAAGTATGTATTCAGACAACACAATTTCCCAGAACAAAGAGGTAGAACATTACCAATAACAACATCATGCCCGTTGACCAGGCCGGCCGAGAACAGTTCCTGGGAAACGCCATCAGCGGTGTCTTGTGAGGGAATAACATGACAAATATTGGGCCTGCAACATTCCACTTAGCAGGTAATTGTTTTAGATACTGAATTAGATACTTTCAAGAGCACAAACACTGCCATTACCCAATAGACACACAACAATCCACAGTGCCTAAAGATGTTATCACAAAGGGAATAGCCCATTCGAATTCATACAGGCAGAGCTCTTACCTCGCCCAGGAGTGAATTCAAACCGGATGTCATTCAGCTCCTTTCTAGAGTTCCTGAAAGAAGAGACAAGAGGGTGTGACTGCACAAGTAAAATCTGAAATGTCAGATTTAAATGTATTGCAGCTCTCTCTGTTAACAGTTGTGTTTTTAGGGCGCAGAGACATGACTGAGCTGCAGAACATTAGGAAACAAGCATGAGACAAGGGCTGTGTATAGATGTGAAAATGACTTATGTGAACTAGGAGAAGTGATAAGGCGGTCAAGCAGCACAGCTGGCATGCTAACACTGTAGGACCACATCAGTGAGCTTGAGGATGAAAACAAGTATGAGATTGTTGTCCTTAAACCTGCATTAATTGATTTTCTGGCCACTTGGGGGCAGTGGAAAGAAGCTGTAAACACAACATTGACATACAGTACTATCACCTTATAAAGTTGCAATGGTAAACATGTTAGCAAACAGTGGCGTATTTACTCATCAAGCAGCAACATTAGCATTCATTTGGAGTCGTGTTTGAGTTCACCTGACAAATATTTGCCCAATATTCACTCTCCTTAAAACTCTGTTTTTGGTTTCTAATAACTCCTGATGGAAATATCTGGCTCTTTAGCTGCTAAATGCTCCACTATGTTCACCAGCTAGTCACTAACTTTGTCTGTATGCCGTTTGGTGCTGGGTAGGTAGCGTACAATGGATTTCTTATTAGGTTTATTGGTGAAAACGGCACTGATAAGAGCGGTGAGAGTGAATTAAAACAGTAAAGTTGCAGGCAAGAAAACCAAAACAATGAGCTGAAAGGCACTAAAACGCTCTGCAGAGTTGAAGAGAACTGCAGAGTCTAGTGATAATTCTTGTCACTACCAGTGACTCCTTTCACATTACACATAATCATTTTGATCTATTATTTAATAGAAATGTTAATCACCTTTCCCCAAGTAACTAACGCAATAATTAGGTAAATGAGTTGCAATAAAAAAAGTAATGAACATTATATTGAATGTGAATTTTCCCTCACTTTGAAAAGATGCTTTGAACTTTGCTTGTCAAATATTGAGGTTTACCATAAAAGCAGTGCACCTGTGGGAAAAGGTGCTGTAGTAGTGGATGAACATGCAGAGGACATGTCTCAGTAGCTTCATACTGAGCAGCATAAAGGTAACAGCTGTCTAACTGCTTCTCCTGCATGCCTCACACCTGCTGTATCCACAGAGATATATACTGTAGAGTTGAAAAGAGGATATCAAAAATGCTCTTCTCAAAACTACATGAAGAACTGAAGAAAATGTTGGCATTTCCTTAGCTTTGTGCATTCACCTGTTTACTGTATTCTGTGATTTCTGTGAAGATTAAATGTAACTAAATGTGATTTTAGTGTTTGCATAGTTCTTTAATGTATCTGTAACTTTGAAGTGCCATGTATCCTCAACCCTGGTCTGCAGTAAAATGTAAAAAAGGAAAAAAACAGGCATGTATACATCCAGCTTCTTTGATTGCATTGATGATGTGCCCTCCAGCCTCTTTGCAGCATCAACTTGCATTCATTTGCATCACTTGTATTAGAAATCTGTCTTTAAAATATGTGTGTGACAGGGGAGTAGCCAGTTGCTGTTAAATGCAGGACGTGTCAGTGCTACCCAAAAGAAATGTGGCAGGAGGTGATTAATTTGGTTTGTAGTCTAGTTAAATAAATGACACTTCCAGCCCACAACCCTCATTTCAGACGAGATTAGACCCATAATTCAGCACACACATAACCAAAGACATATCTACAATGAGTTTGTTAGTAGCAAGTCTACAAAATAGTGGGAGTAAGGACTTACTATCAGCTTAGCTGTGAGTCAACTTGACTTATTTAAACTTTAGAGAGTTACAATTAGAAAAAATAAAAAAAAAAATAAAAAAACTGGGTAAAAACTGGTGGAGCAGATGGACGTGAACATCTCTATTCCCAGCAGTGGAAGCAAAGGGTGCACATTGCCAAGGCTGTCGAGGCAACATGTATGTAAGAGGATAGTAACCCTGCCCAAATAAATCGTGCTTAAAATCTGCTTCCTCCGTAGAAAACCCACAGTGTTTAGAAGGCATTCTTTCAGACTACGTCAGGACCATCTGGCCATCGATAGTGGACTGAACACTGTCGTGACGTTTGAGAGTTACAGTACCTTTTTAAATACCACTGAAGATTTAATGTTTCCACAGTTCAACAGCAGTAAAATTAGCATTTCACCCACCAACCCCCTTTTTCTTTTTGACATGTTGTGAACTAACTTGTATAACGTGTATGTGAGATGACTGTAAAATGTCACTGAAAAATGTCAGGTTTATGACACATTATTTAGAAAAAAGAAACGGCGTAATCCTGAAGTGGACAGACTGCTTTCCCACTAGTGAAGACAGGTCTTTGATTTTAGGTAGAGGATTTAACAAACATTTCACTGGCAAACATAATGGAGACTGGTAGGTAAATGTCTAGGGCAATCTTTTAAAAATGTTCCCACATGTACACCTGGTAATGTTTGTCAGGACAACAAATTACAGACCTGCATTAATGGCTGTCACAGAGGTTACTGACAGTGGAGGCGACTGGTATTTTTAGGTATGACAAATGTAGATATATCACAGAAAATGCAACACACCATGATGCCAAGACCAACAGACACATGATCTACTGTGACAAGACTACATAGTTTTATTATACATTTTATGTCACACTCACAGGGGGGGCAGGGTTTTTTTTTTACACATACTGACAAACACAGTCAATATATGTATGGGGAGAATGTTATGACTGAAAGAAGTACCCAAAGCTCATATCTTAATAGCAGATCACATGGCTGAATGCACATAAAAATAAAAGAGTTCAGGCAGCAAATTGTATTTTGTTAAAGATGTGATCCAGGTGTGACACAGAAAACAACAATTTATAGTACTTGCAAAAACTATTAAAACTTGTTGTTAAACTTTTACTAGGCCTACAACTAACCCTTACTGTTACTGGTAACGCTTTATTTTACAGGTTCATAAATTCCTTATATTTTCCTAATAATTTCCAAGAACCTTCCTGGAAAGAACCATGATATTTGTTATTAATTATAGAGAAATTAAGACAGTGGTCAGCCTCTAGACTTTCCATTAATGAATTCTAACTCATTTCTAGCATAACCTTGAGAGTCAGTCTTTTAGTCAGTAAACAGAAGGTCAGCTGAACATGCAAAATGTTACAATTGCCTACAGGCAAACATACAATTCACCAAATGTTCTCTGAAGCAAACTTCCTAGGAAATTATTAGTGTTATTTTTTAATTAGTAAAACAAGGCATTACCTGATTGTTTTTACTATAGATTAATCTGTCAATTACATAAATCTACATAAATGTCAGACATTTTTGAAATATACCATTCACAGTTTACAGCCTAAGGTTACATCCTCCAATTAGGTGTTTTATCCAACTAACGGGCTAAAACCCCAAAATATACCGTATTATAAGGCAATGAGGGATCATGTCCTTGTTATTGTACTAGTGAAACCTAATGAGACGCCTGTGCAGAGGTGGTTGGGACTTACTTGGCTCAACACAACTGACAAGATGGCAGAAAGCTGTAAACCCATGGGTGGCATCACAGGCACCACTGTTTCTCTAACATTTATTAAGAATATATTTCAGAAGCTACCCTGACATTTGTAAACTGCTAGTTACCCTTTATAAAGAAGAACCTTTACAAAACATGTGGAAATGTCACCTCCAGACTGAACTGCTCAGTGAAATCAATTTGCATCTAGGCTATTTAAGCTCCAATGACATTGCACCAAACAGCAAGCATATTATGCAAGTCTGAACTTCCCCTTCAAACTGCTGACAATACTATTCTCAGGAGACCTCAGTGTCTTTGTAAAAAAAAAAAAAAAAAGATTGAATGAGTTCCAAGCAAAATGTTGACAAAAATCCAATCATGCTGCTGCTGTTCTCCCATCTCTGCTACTGAGGGGATCATATTACCATAAACTCATGCTAATCTGCTGAACTCCCTTATTAGTTGAGAGAGGAGACCAATTAGCTGTTTATTTTGGTCTCTCAAATGCAATTACTTTTATGGATTCGCTATTTAAATTTAAACTTTTACAAATTCTCAAGTACCATATTTTTTTTTTACAATACTTTTATTGCTGTGTTTTTTGCCAGCATACCCATATATTAGTATAATATTTTACCTGACAACTGACAACAAGATCCAGGTTTTAAAACACTATTTTCTCTGAATTTACATGAGGCCTAGCAAAAACAACTTGTCTGCTTTACATTGATATTCCAGATTAATGTTTCATTTAATCCCCCTACTTAAATACACTGCTTCTTACGCAGTCTCACACTATTTGTGGCCACAAATATCTCGTGTTCTGCCCCCAAAACAGAGGAACAGAGCCAAAGAAAATCCCAAAATATGATGCAGTCTCTCATCTTATAATACCTTCTGTGCTGATTCACTTTAAAACACATACCAGCCAAATCCTTCTCAACAATAAAAAAAGTAAATTTTCTCTTAAAGAAACAGTACTCAGTCAGACGCAAATAGCTCAGAACCTGTTCCCTTGCGCTTATCCCAAAATTTTCATTCAAAATGAAGCAAAATGCTCCTAAAATCATAACATCTTCTAGTTTAGGGAATATAAAGCATAATACAAACATCCCATCATTAATACATCCCCTATGTCATTCTGGAGAGCATGTCAAAGGAGAGGCTATAGAGAAAGGTCTTGGTAATCCACCAGGGAATATATGAGCATTTGAGACCTTCATATTTCTCTGAAAAAATGCCATCAAGTCTCATAGACTTACATCTAAGAAGGCATCCATCATGTGTCTGCATCTCTAATACTGAATATTCTAGCTGAGAAACCAGAGAGACGACCTGACAGCCCAATGCTTGGATCATATTAAACACAGTGAATGCATTTCTCTGTAGAAATTAATTCATTTGCTGCACGACTCTGCTTTGACACATTTTTACAAGTTCATTCTAAAGTTACCAGGATAACTGTATTTTTACATTTAAAAAGAGCTTTACTATTGATAACCACGTCTACTAGGCTTCTTGTATTTGAGCAATAAAATCCACATAAAACAACAAACATTAAACCATGAATAAACTGTGAAACTGAGGAACCAAAAAAAGTCCAAACCATCGAAAGAGGCAATTTATTTTAATCACCAGGTTAGAATAATGACTCTTCACCAGCTATGAAACAGCTAGCCATCTTCTGTTGCATCCAGACCACTGTTTTGTTAGTAAGCACAGAATAAAATGGTTTTCTGTGCTATGGTGAATGCCTGGGGAGGGACCTTCAAATGTCTGTTCAACCAAGAGTGTGTGCTCTGCAACCAGCTCATCAGGGAGCTACAGGCAGACCTTCAACTGTCCAGAAATGCACCGCTGTCTGTCTGTTGCTGCATCCCTTAAAATGTCCTCTCTCTTTCTCAGTATATTTGCATACTGAGTAAGAGGGAGAGGGAAGATATAAAGCATATGATATACAGATAATGAATTTGTAATTTGAATATCTGCCTTGAATTCCCCCTTAATACATATGATAAGTAAGAGAACAAAATTTTGTTTTTTTCTAACAGGAAGTATCTACATTGATCACTCTTAGGCTGAATCACAAGCCTCCACTTTGCCACTGAAATTTGTTCATAAACAACAATGTCTGGAATACTACAGCAAGAAGCAAAGGGTGCTAAGAAAGGAGGAAAGCAGATTGTGGAGCACAGCCAGAGAACCAATGGAGTGTAACACTCTCCTCCCTACGACACGACTGGTGAGACAAAGGGAGATGAACCGATCCATGGCAATGCCAGTTCCCCTCTGTAGCAGGCAAAGATCATTAGGTCTATTAATAGCCTGCATGTTTAGGACAAAGCAAAGTGATGTGCATCCAGAAATTTAATTTGTCATTTGTAAATCTGCTGTGCATTTCTGCTTTTATTTCACAGAAACATAGTGATTTTTAAACTGCTTTTTAAGACTGTGTTGCCATGAGTGATCCAAATCAATATTTTCTTAAGATTGCCTTGTGTATCAGCAGATGATTGAGAAAATGATCTGAAAAAGAAGCATCTGTCTCACCTTAGCCGTAGTACCATGTTCACAGCACCTTGAATGTAGGGTCTGTCCTCAAAGGGTTCGACCTGTATGAGAAAGCATCTGGTGATGAGGCAGCTTACATGGTACAATAATGGACTTAGAGATCAGACAAAAATGTTTTCTGTGAAAAGAAGGAAGCTTTGTGCACAGCTTGTACTGCAGAGCAAAAGAGATTCTGGTAACTGCAAGATGAACATATAGTCAGAAAACATAAACCACATGGGCTGAGTGTGCGGCCAATGCCGCACACTCAGCCCTGTGGTTTATTTTTTCTGGAAAATGTCTTCCATTTATTGCAGCTGCAGGGAAGTTGTATGGGAAAAGAAAAGGAAGGAAAGATATATCACTATTATCACTAGCATATTACAAATGGAGTCTTTGTATGGCAAATAATGGATATTAGGGGTAAGAAATGACTGCTGAGTAGCTGTCAGATTTAATTCCTGACTGGAGCACAAGACTACACCTCAAACTGCTTTGTCTCATTTTCAAAATGACAATAGCCTTAGAAAATGGGCTGCAATGGCAGCGAGTCTTTAGATGAGATACACCCAGCCACTGAGCTGGCACTGTCAGGCAGACAGCCATTTACTCTGAGTTATTACTGCTGAGAGCATCCCTCCAGGAGACCGACATTCACACACATATTCGCCCACCGACACATGTGCACAGACAGACGCACACATGTACAGTATGCACACGCATAGATGTACACAAACACACACAGACAATCAGTGTGGCATCAAGGTCATTGAATCATGACAAATTAGTGCTGCTGCTGAATCCCTCACCTGGGGATGCTGAATAGACAGCCCTTCAATAGGGACATTGTTGGCATTCTCCTCATTCTAGGAGGAACAAAACGAGAGGCATAATTGTGCAAATGCTATTACATCTTTGGTAAATATCAAATCAGAGCTCATCGTATAAAGACAACACAGGAAAGCCAATTCAAAACAATCAAGGAGGAGCAATTTGCTGGCTTCCTCAGACAGTTTAAAACAGGTGCTTGGCTGTTTTGATTAAACTGCATAAAAATGTGTGTGGTGAAATAAACATTCATAATTGAGTTCATGATTCTTACATAAGCTTCAGCCCAAGTAGGCCAGTTAACTGCATTTCCACAAATGATACAGCAGCAGAAAGGATGAAGCTTATTTGTCTATGACAATTAGTCTCTTTGCCAAAATACAAAAAGAGAATTTGAATTGCATGTTAAATTTGGTGTATGAGAGGAAGAGCTAACTTACATCTTTGGCCTCATCTTTGACCCTTCGTGACTGGAGGGAAAAATCAAACAATCAATCATTTTTTTTTTTCATATTCATAGGTAAACAGCAATAATAATGATTTATTTTCTTTTTTCAGTTTCTCAAAAAAAAACTTGTAATGTATACCCTTAATGCATTTTTCAGTTTTCATTCACTGTATCTCTGTTTCAGTACAGCTGCTGAAAAGTAACAAGCCTGAGATCGATGAAAGGAAACTAAAAACACATCCTTCGATTTTCTCGAGAACCTTTCATCTGATCGACTTCATACTTGTCGGGTGTATTGCCGAGGACCCAATGGAGTGCAGTGTCGAATTTGGTGCAATTTGGCCAGATGGTGGCACCATAATAACAAACTTTACATTTTGGCCTCTAACTTTTGAACCGTAAGTCTCAGAAACAAATATTCTGAGTATATGTGTATATAAAATATAAGCCACTCTCAAGCCAAGCAATCAGTCTTGGCTTGAGGGTGGCTGAACGGGCACTGCACTAGTCTAACTAAAATGGAAGGAGTCTCTCTGTATGTATGTAAGCATGGTTCTCAAGAAAGCTGCAAGCAGCAATACCGGACGTCAAGCAATCGGCCCATTCCGAACAGGCACGTTTTGAATGGGCACTGCACTAGTTTCTTAAATCATTACTTTTGGTAACATAGTATTTGTTGCATCATACATTAAAGCTGGGTATCTTTATCAAAGAGCTCTTTGATTATAGCTGTCTACTTCCTCCTGCCTCAAATCCTTGCAGCTATCTTCCAGCTCATTACAGCAACCTCATGACAGGCTCTCTCAGAGATAAGCCATCTGCTATCCAAAAAACAGACTGATCAGGGAGAGAAGGAATGTACAGGGTTAAAGACAGAGGGGAAGTTACATAACTGTTTGATCTACAGGTTAGACATGACATGCAACAATACTGACCAACACCTTTGTAACTCAAATTCTGAATTTCTATGCACACAATGTAGTTTTGTTACAATGACAAATAAAGCTGAATCTAAAGAAATATCTTGATGATGAATGATGATGTATTATAAAACTTGTTACTCATATGAATTTGAAGATGAATATAAAGACTCATGACTAAATATGAAAGAATACACACTGCCGAGGCTGGCCTTTGTGGAGTCTCACCTACCCTGCCCTGATTCACTGCTGCCTTGCCTTCCTCACTGCCCTCATCAAGCTCGTCATCGCTCCACTCCCAGTCTCCATCCTCTGTCTTGTGCAGGTGGCCACTGGAGCCTGGGACTCTCCTCACCTGGACCATGACAACACACAGCCAGCACACTTAATGTTAATGATATCATTCATAGTTTGTTTTTTGTTTTATTGAACACGTATGTACATTGTGTTTTACCCATTGTTTTACAGGCCTTTATATTAGAGCAGTGGTTCTTAATGTTTTTGGAGTACTGGAACCCTTGTGATGAGCTGATGTACCTACATGATCCCCTCTCTGAGAGAAACAACTGGCAACCCTAGCTGCATATTCGTGACAATAAAACTAAATATGCGTGTGGTATGGCAGCGTATTGCTGCCACACTGACAAAAAAAATCTTGTTATAACAAGATATTTTTCATGTCATTGTGACATATTTTTCTCGTTATTACTACATACCAAATGATTCAGTTTTTACAATAAATTTTCTTGTTATAAAAACATATCACTTCATCTTGTTATATCACAAACCTTTTTCATTATTTCATAAAACTGACATATCTTATTAAAACAAATGTGGAAAAGTTTCTTGTAAAAACGGAATAATTTTGTATGTAGAAAAAATATCTTGTTATGAAATGAAAGGGAAACTTTTCACGTTATAACAAAAAACAGAGCAATGTTGGGGTTTTTTGTCATGGTGGCAGCAATACGCCACTGTAGTCTGGAATATAAACTCATCAGGCCAGCTGGTTGTGGTTCTTCACATTTGCTGAAAGAGAATGGGAGAACAGGAAACAGCACTTTTTCCCTGCAAACTTTGTTCATTGATGAGCTATTGTTTGGATGGGTGGGGTTCTCGCTGAGTAGTAAATAAATGCTTAGAAAGTCTTTTATGATCTAATAATGAAAATTGTAATAGAGACAAATTATATTAGTTATATGTTTGATTTAAATTAGCAAAAACCAAAATATACACACATTTATTCCAAAATCTTTTACAGACCTCTGGTGCATTAGATAGGTTGTAGGTTGTATATACTCACTTTCAAAGGTTACTGGTATGAATGTATTCATTACATTGATAATATACAGTACACTGACTTACAAAACTGCTCAGTACTCCAATATAAACCATATAATTCCTTATAGTGATAGTATCAGTTTAGTAGGCACAGCTTGGGTACAGCACAATGGGTACATCACAATAAGTACAGCACAGTACAAATCTATAAATCATATCAAGAGGCAACATAAGAGAAATATCCAATATGACTTAAACTTGGTTAAACACCAGTAGTAATATAACTGCAAATGTAACCAGCATAACAAAGCAGATAAGTATGGCAGAGTCATTGGTAAAGCCTGTAATTGCAGTTCTACAGTCTGGAAGAGAGTGTAAGGCAAGCAACACATGACTAGTCTAGCAGTGTGAAGTAAGATAAAAGAGCACCACAACGTTACAGAAAAGACAGCACACAAAACTGTAAGCCACTAGCACCGGGGTCATATAAATTCCCCAGCTTTAGACAAGGTCAAAGTTAAAGAAGCACTACCCATCTGGTGGTGTTGGGTTTTTTTTCCAAACCTGACATAGAACCAAGGCTCCCCCAGTTCTGCTCGGGGTCCTTGAGCAAAACAGACACAGATCAATGCACTCAGCGGCCATACATGATCGCCCGACTGACATTCACACGAATAAAAAACTAACACGGCAAGCATGCAGCTAACAAAATTATCCCATTGTAAATGTATGAATAGAAACATTGTTAGATCAGTGTTGGTAATAACTGATATCAGGGTTTGCAGGGGATAAACCTGATACACATTCGGGTAAAATGCCCTTTATTTTGAAATCAGGCTTCAGAAAGCATCCATGCAGAACTCAATCAGTATTCCATCATCAATTGTGCACTGCACCATAAACTGGAACTCAATATCAATCCTCAAGCCACTAATGTCTAATCTTTAAACGATAAAGCCTCCAATTTTCTCATCTGGAAGCTCTCTTGTAGGTGTCAGGGTGCCCTCTGCTGGTTAGTCAACTCACAAGTACCTACAGTTTATACTGTATGACTCTGAATGTGATCTTTTTTTACATTCATATTTTAAATATGACAAAAGCCTTGACAAATCCTTGTTTCTCAAGTCTGTAAGAGGCAATTTCCTCTCTTCCTCACTTTCTTTCATTCCTGAGTTTCTCCCTACTTTCATTAGATAAAGTATTCATTTAAAATTACTTTGTTGGTGACAGCTGGCCGGAGGATCTGCCATCTCCTTTTCATTCACTGGAGTATGTTCAAGGAGAAGTTAGGTCCCATTTAAAGCCCATTTAAAGAGTTAGGTTTTATACCAGCTGGCTGGCTTTAAGTCTTGTCTCTTAAACCCACATGGTACTTGTTTCCTGAGAGTAGAATTGCATGTGTTTACCATGACTACAGAATACCACACCGGACAAAAAAGTACAGAAACAGAACACCAAGGAACACAGGTGTTAAAGGGCAGAGGAAAACTATTGCAGTTAAAAGAGGTCAAGACATTTAAGGTGGTTTTGTAGAGAGGAGTTGAATTAGGAGGTTTGGGAGTAACTGGACAAGACCTTAGGAGAGCGAGGCCACTGAGGTCACAGCATCCTGAGATGACAATGTTTTTGCAGTATTGCTTATCTCTGCAAGCTTTGGATAATGTTTGCTCAATGTATAATATAGATGACTCTGTAGGTCAAATCAGCACAAAATAACAAGGACACTGGCTCTATGGCTTATACACTTCATCCACTGAAGCTATCAAGTGAATCAGACATGACCTGGCTGTATATACACTGTGCATGCTGTCTATTTTACACTTTTAACAGGACTTCACACGTAAAAACAAAGTGTATTAATTACAGTAAGCGTTCAGTGATTATGCATTTCAGGATAAAATGGCTCCACAGCATATAGGTTGTAGTTGTTTTAAATCCAATTTCACTTCATTTGCTTCAGAGATGACTGTAAATACAGTCCAAATTGGAAAAGTGGTGGCTGTAATGCACTGTACTGACAAAGCTTACTATAGGAAATCCACATACCTATTTAGCAATAACTACCTTTCCATTCATTGTTATGACTCTCACAACAGTTGCCTCCCTCTTTATTGACACCCTGCCCTGTCTGTTAAGGTCATACACATTAACAACCCTGCTATCCTCTATGCCCTCCATTATATACCCATGCTCTCGGCCACTCTGCCTTGTGGCAATGGCCCTCCTCTGTTCCCATTTCTGTCCTGGCCATCCAGGCGGAGTGTTATGTGAAGCCAATATCAGCTGTGCCTGAAAACTGCACTTCCTCCCAGTAGACTGTGACCAGTGACTGAGCAAGCAAACTGAACAATAACGTGCTCTTCTCCGTTACCTAATGTTAACAATTCATTTAATCCTGTTTGTTTTTACTGTGCCACATGCAGAGAGCTGCACTGGGAGCCACTGCCCGTACATCTATGCCGTTTGACTCTTATGCTGCAGTGGCCGATATTTTTACATAATCTGCACAAAAGTTTGGGCATAAAGCGTTTGAGGTGCTTAAGAAAGTCAGAGTGTGTAGCTTGTGTTGACTGTAAATGCAACACTGGTGGAGAGAGAGAATTCAGTCGAGCTCAGCACTCTGCCATAATTTGTTCATGTTAAGTCAATAAATTAGTTATTTTACAGGGAATGTTTGTGTAAATATACCTTCTTCGCTCTCTGGGAAATCTTTGGTGCACGATACAAAAGCTTTTCAACCAGATATTCTTTGTTCTGCAAGAGAGAAATTCAAAATATGAATAAAAATATCATTAATAAACATAGGGAATTGATAGATTAAATTATCCAAAACCTAATAATAAGTCACAAGTTATCTTTTTAGAACGCTAAAAGTTAGACCAGTGACTAAACCTGTTTCAATGAAAACAATACTGTGAGGTTCCAGTACTTGGTCCTGCTAAATTCCATTCATAAAATTAACATTATCCAAACTATACTAACTGATGATATAAATAATTACTCTATTTTGCATTGCAGATACTCAAACCCACTGAACCAGAACATCAGGAAACCCTTATAAGTCATCATTATGTTAAATTATTGAAAATACTGTGCATTTAACTTTAAAATGTCCAGAAGGTCGTAGTCATTGTGTTACAATAGAATCAACTTCAAATAACCTACTTAGTGCTCTGGTTCTACATTTCAAACTGCTTTTCCCAAAAATGTGTTAAGATTAAATAAATAAGTACAAGACAAAGATAAGAATATAGATATATATTGAACTAGTGAAAGATTCGTAAGTTTTCCTTTTTCCGTTGTCATCATTATTATGATAAATACGGTGTCCTTTGTATACTCTATGTTGTTTGATGTATCAAAGTATGTACAACCATCATAAACTAATAAAAAACGTTAACATAACATTTCTAACAAAACCAAACAAAGACAGCAAGTCAATACCTTGGCCTTTTGGAAGAATTTACACTTCAAAAGCTCTGCGGCTGTAGGCCTAGAAATAAAGAAAAGTACAGTTGTTGAAAATACATCACAACACAGCACTCTCTGAATGTTAATTGGGTGCTTTTTATTGATCACAAATTGCGTCAGCTCTCTTCACTGAAATATTTTGGTTCATATATGGAATGGGGTGCTAACCTTTTGGCAGGATCCTTCTGAAGGCACATAGTTATTAGCTTTCTAAATGATTTGCCATATTTTTTGAGTGCTTCTTTGTCCTCTACGCCAGTCTCTAGAGTGGGTGGATCATTCTGTAGGGTAAGCATTAAAACCTAAAAAGACAGAAATGAAAATGGTGAAAACCGCCCTCACATTTCAGCAGCAACACAAATATTGTAGAGGAAAAGAAACTCAAAGCAGGAAACCATTTGTAGAAGAAATGTGGAAAGTAAAAGCAACAGGTTCCTTTAAGGTTGCTTCTTTATTAATAGTTTGGTTTCCCAATTACAGCAAAAGCAGAAAGTCAAAATTTCTTGCAAATGAAGAAACTTCACAGAAACAAGTTTGTTAGGAAAGCCACAAGAATAGCTGTGATTAGGACACCGCACTGACTAAATAAGAGCAATTAATCCAGACCAAACATCCAGAACACTCACCTTCATGGGAGGGTAGCGATGATAGGGTGCAGAGCCTGTTGCTAACTCTATGGCTGTAATTCCAAAACTCCATATATCTGCTTTGAAATCATAGCCTCGAACCTGTGGGTATAAAATTACAATAATCTGTAATATCAAATACACTTAAGTCTCTGGAGCTTTATGTTAATATCGTTATTTAAGTGGTTAACATGTCAAAAACACATCAGCTAATAGCATTACATCAAGTAATCGATTAGCACTAAGCGCAGCAGAAGCAAGCACATAAAAATACATTTTGAAAGAGACATGATTCACTTTTTGTATGGATAGAGATAGACTCACCTGTTCCATCACCTCCGGCGCCATCCAGCATGGCGTGCCAACAAAGGTCTTTCGTACTTTGTTTCTAGTCATATCCCCCCCTGTGGCTAGGAAGGCACTTACTCCAAAATCTGAAAATATAGATAAATGACCATAATGCATTGTTCATACCTAATAGAGAAAAATATGGATATGTTGAATGTGTATTTTGAAATAAACACGGCTGCAGTCAAGACTTTTTTTTTTAGCAAAGATTATAAAAAAAGACAATATATCATATTTTGTTAATTTAAAATTCTGTATTAAACCACCTTTGTGAGAGATAAAGAACTGCTGGATAGTAAATACTGAACCAAGAGAGGTTTTATTTGATATCAGATATCATCTCGTCATGTTTTTCACCAATATGATAGAGGTTCCTCCTTGACAACTCATACAAAAGACCAAAGAAACCAGCACATATTTTTTTTACACTTTCTTCACACAGTTTTATCAATTATTTGTTCGATAATGTCTTTTGTGAATATCTTTTTTTCTTAACAGCTGTAATTACTGCCATTCACCACTGGGCTGACATATAAAGCTGCTAGCTTCAATAAAGTCATAGAGCAGGAAGATCTATAATATGTACACTGGTATGTGACATTGTTATATAGTGTGGAAAATATTTTATATAACTTAAAGACTTAAAACTAACCCTAAGAGTAAATCTAAGCACTGCCACTTGCTCTCTTTTGGCTTCCAAAACTTATACTGGTCAAACCTATTAAATATCATGTCAACAAGTATTCCAAGAAATATTATGTCTCCCACACCTGCAATCTGAACAGATCCATCTTCTCCCAGTAGTATGTTCCCAGCTTTCACATCCCTGAGGTCAACAAAACACAAACACAGTCAAACAACAGAGTCATGTGGAGCAGCATTGATTCTTCTGTTCGTGTAAACTAGTCCCACAGCCCACCACCATCTGGAACTCTGCCCAAGGGGCGGATAGAGGTTTAAGCCTGCCTCTCAGTGACCTTGAAATGCAGGGAGTTTACAGAACACAACAACTGCGCTGCCTTTCATTAAATAATTAATTAATTTTAACTTATAACTTAAAAACGAAAGTAAATGTTTAACTGGCATTGCTATTGCTGGGTTCTCTTACAATGAATTTCATAATTCTTATAATAAACTAATCAAAAACTAAAATCAAACCAGCAAACTTCAGAAAAAATAACCAACAAGTTAAAATGTTAAAAGTGTTACCGGTGAATCTGTCCATTTCTGTGCAGATAGTCCAGGCCCTCTAGGACTTCTTTTAATATAGTAGCAATAATGGGCTCATCTAGCGCTCGATTTCTGTCCTCATCTTTGCTTGTGTGCTTAATTATATCCAGCATAGAGCCTAAAAAAACACCACGGAAAAATAAAAATATCCAGTCAATTTTTCACATATTAATGAGCAACACAAATCAGCTGCAGTGTTACACTGAGTCATTGCGTGATCTATATCCAGGCACAAATTACTTCATTGTATGTTAATTGCTTGTTGTCCTTTAAACAGTAAAACATAATAGGCAGTACATTAGAGTGAGTAACATCACTGCTGTAATTTCTTGCAGTGAGAACCATAAGGATGTGCAAAGGAACATCATCAGACCACAGATGTTATTTATCTTAGCATGCAACCAAGAGTGTGCTACTGCTTCCATATAGCTGTAACAAAGCCGGCCTAAAATACTGTGCTGACAAAATACTTTTCAAGGATTTAGATCTGAAGTTTTTTAGGATACATGATGGGAAATAGTGGGTGAAATGCTGATAAGATAGCTCTTTCTGATTATTTTATGTAAGTCACAAAGAAAAAACTAAACTTTTCGACAATCATTTGATTTCTGTCTTATTCCAGCTGTCCCTTTTACTAACTGGATATAAATACAGATTAAAGATATGATGGTAATTAATGTAGTAAATAGACACTTAGTATATTCTGTATGACTACACCATTTTTCATTTGATACAACTACAGTATAGGTGAGTTATAACCCAGGTAGCTGTTACCTAGTTATCAGCAGATCAAAGCATAAACATGTAGCATCATCACATTCACTGAGCATTCATGTATTATCAATCCAGAGGTAGGATTTGGTTCCATGCATCTTACCTCCACTCAGAAGCTTCATGACTAACCAAAGTTCATCCTTTACTACAAAGGAGGTGTAGTAAGTGACAACATTGGGATGGTTGCACTGGCTCATTGCTTGGATTTCTTTCTATTGTGTGAGAGAGAAACGACAGGATATGACGCGTCAAATTATGTCAAAACTGGACAGATTTAAGTGCATTTGTCTTTTAATCACAGCTTGTATTTTCTTTGTAATAACCTATAAGAAGCCATAGTAACAGGAATCGGTAAATTGATATATATCTCAGTATATACGACCTTACAGCAAATGATTCAGTATTACAACCTCTTAAGTACATTAATGAATATTGTTATTCAGAATTACACAGAACAATAACAATATGGGTCAGAGGGAAAGTATTAGTACGACTGTAGAGAGTGGTACAAAAATACTTGTGTGCACACACACAGATGAAATAAGCCCATATTTATTGTACTCACCAATAGCTCATCCATGCTGGTCTGGCATTTTTCCAGGTTTATTCTCTTTATGGCGACGCGCTCCTGTCTGGGGGTACAGAGGGCTGCCTGTACCACAGCTGTGGCCCCGCTGCCTGAAATCACAGCCACAACAGAGCAATGAAAAAGTGGACAGAGGGGACTCACAGCACACACAACTGGAAGACAACTCTTAAATTCGGCATCACTCTGTGACTTTATGGTATTTGTCTGACCTTCTGTTCCTCCGTTTTTGTGTTTATGTTATGGTATTCATCTTTCATGTGTGCTGTCTGACACATTACACACAATGACATAAGCTGACTTTGAGTACAGCACTTTTTTCACCCCATCGTGATGGGTTGTTTACTTAGTTCATTACAAATCAGGCCACGCTGGAGTAGTGAAAGTTTACACCAAGAAGCTGTGACAAACAGCATATTGCTTGCCAACTGTTAGCGGCAGATAAGGAGAAGAAGAAAACACATTGGATCGGACTGTTTACCAGTTGATTATGAGAAAAGAGAGGGGGGGTCTCACTAACTCATCACAGTCAGCAGCAAACAGCTGTGGTGCTACTTCTTATCAGTAATGATATGACTTGTCAGCTCATCTGCACAGTGCATACACTTGCCAAAAATATTCAAGGAACTTCCTTTTGCGCTTATTCAGTACATTTGAGATTTTCATTGCTGTCTTATTTAGTAACTAATATTCCTAAAATGAAATGATTCATGATAACACTGAAACTAAGCATTCTATGACTTGTGCTGGGACACGTAACTTGTCAAACTCTGAAAAAGTTGAATTACAGGAAGAAAAGACAATCCAAAAGACAATCCTACAGTACATATAATTATTCCATAAATCTACAACAGGCATATTAACAGTCCTATATGAAATAGTGCCAGAATACAGTACCCACAGGGTTAATCATGATAACAACATGCATAAAACACATGAAGGCTGTAAAATGTCAACTGTTTTTATTCTAGGTATATATATAAACAAGGCTTAACAAGTGAGCGAACATGTGGAAGTTCACAACCTTTGACCCATGGCTATTGTGGGAGTAAGTGCTAAAAACAATTAGTCGATTACAGAAAATGAATCAACAACTACTATAGTATTAAATTATATACTATAAATGTTTAATCATTAAGCAAAAAACGTAAAAAAAAAAATGTGTTAGTGCCAGCTTCTCCAATGTGAGGATGTTCTGCTTTTCTCTGTTTAATATGACTTTAGACTGAATATCTTTGAGTTTGGTCGGTCATAAAAGGCTCATTTTAAGACATCATTCTTGGGCTCTGAGTAAATATGATGGGCATTTCTAACTCTTTTCTGACATTTTACAGACTAAATTAATAATGAAAAAAATTATCACCAGATTAATCAATAACAGAAATAACAGTTAGTTACAGCTCTGCTAGGAGTTGAGCCTCTCACTTTTTATTTAGGGTAACTCAAAGTTTTAGTGATGTTAAAATGAACATTTCTACATTTAATTCTGTTTGCATGCCATCACAGATAAAACAACTACAATAACACATTGTGGGTTTTACACAGCCACAGCATCTGTGATTTGGGTGATGGCTAATAAACTGGACACGTGCCACAAACTGGCAACAGCTGGAGTAAGTCTCTATTATCCAGCCACTAAAAACGCACTTAGGGAATGTGACATTTTCCACCCCCGTGCAGTAACCTGCATTTCAGCTGATTGGGCTTCGTAAGAGTCAAAAACACCAACTGCTGTAGACCGGTAGTGTCTAAATGTGCCTGTTAACATCCGCATTGCAAACTAAGCATTGCAGGAGGCTACTGCATATGAAAAAGCCGGTAGGCCCTCATCGTCATTCACAGCTGATAACCCGCCGCGGCATGCCTTTCCATGACAATATATAGCATCCATCACATCTCCGGGTACTAACCTATGACTTCCTGCAGCTCGTACGACTCCCTAGTAATTGGCCAGCTGGTTGTCAGCGCTGGTTGCGGGTGGTGGACTGGAGCCGGAGATTCGCCTTGATCCGCCATGATGATGATGATTCTGCGCTAGTTAGCAGCCTCTCTAACAGACAGACAGAGAGAGAGAGAGAGGGAGAGAGAGAGAGACAGTCTAATTTGACCTCACCTCCTCTGTACAAGTGTCAGCTGGCGGCTGAAGCAGAGCAACTACAGCTAGCGATGAGCACAACCCGGAAAATAACGGACCGCACACGTGCGCGCGCACATACACACGCGCGCACACTATACCATACCAGTGACATGCCAGTTGACTGCACAATACTTTAATACACACAGGAAGACATTAATTAAAAGCACTATTAGTCATCTTAGAAGACTACCAGGCGGTTCTAAAGGCTGCATTTCAGATCTTAAATACATTTTAAAATTTGTTTAGTTGATGTATCAAGCAAACTACTATGTTAAAATACTGTCTGGGAGTTGATTTATTATTGTCAGGTAAAACGACTTGACAGCTGCTTTGTGTGAGACAGTAAAACGTATGTGTGACGATTCAATGTGTCACAAGCAGTGAGAACTGCAAGTGGCGTTGTTAACACTGGCCGGTAGATGGCGCCATTACATCTTTCTATTGTCTAGTGTATGATGACTGGAGGATGAAGTAGCCACCATTGCTCCACACGGAACACTGCAGAACTGAACATACATTTTAACAATTTGTTATTAGAGCTGAAACGATTAGTCGATTAATGAATTAAGACGTAAGGTTTATCAGCAAATCATGTGAATATTCCCTACTTCCTTTTGTTTTATGTGATAGTAAATTTAATATTCTTGGGTGTTGGACTGTTGGTAGGACAAAAAAAGTTATTTGAAGATGACGTCTTGAGCTCTAGGATATTGTGGGTTTTAATGTTTCACTCTTATATATAATCTACTATTGTACTACAGAATCCTTAAACATACCCTCTGGCAGAAAGAAAAATATGTAGTGTATCTAATACTAAATAACATTTAATGATTATTTTGTATTTATAGAGAAAAAGTCTTATACATTCTTATGTTCATGTTTTGTACTGTGCTCACATATGGGCACATATAAGCTGAGCTGCCAGTTTACACCGAGCTAAAACTTAGTTTAATACAACAACCGTGCAATAAATTCTATGTTCACGAAGGTTATGATATACTTTAGGGTCATTTTGTAGTTAGTGGTTCTGTTTAATTGTATTTCCTTATGATATATATGATGTAAATGGTCAAGATATTACACCTCTCTGGATATTGCAATACAGGTCAAGAGCTACACAAACAACAGCCTCAAAATATATATATAATAGTTATAAACAAATCTATTTTATAGGCGCCAAAAGCTATTTAACCAAATACTAAAAAGACAGAAGCTTTGGTTTTCTTCTAGGAGAAGAATACTAGGTCACATCACAATTTAATATTAATATATTTAATTTATGAAAAATGTTATACACAAGGTCAGGTTGACGTCAACTGATTACTGCATCAAAACTGTCAGTAGGTGGCGTGGTTTACCAATCATGGTGTAGTCTTGAAGCCCATTGCTTGAGTGTTATAATATTAATTGCGCTTAAATTTCACTTTTACTAAAATTGATTAACGATCAGATTGATTTTGGCAATAATAACGCATTAAAGGTGACACACCACCTGGTGGGCGGGTTATTGTGGGGTTTCTACAATAATATAACAGCAAGAGACGTGTAAAACAAACGAAATAAACCAAACAAAAAGCCATTCAGTCTTCTATAGTCAGCACATAAGGAAACCTACCTGCACCGTTAAGAGTGTTACTCTAAAGGTGCCATACAAAAAGTGGTTTACCTTGATTACGCCGTGGTACAGCCGGCATAACGTGCACCGACTGTATTGCATGACATTTCAACGCACCAATCACTTGCGGAGGAGCTGATTGAGTCTACTTCCCTACATTGGAATAGCTGACGGGAAACGGACGGACGGCGATCTCGCACGGATATCTCATCATCAGCCGAGTCTGCACGGTCAGATCGCCTGTGAGAGACCTCAGAGTTACAGCGGGCCATCGATTTCTCTTTCGACCCGGTCACAGTGTCTGCTGCAGGGAGATGGCCGGGATCTTGGCGTGGTTTTGGAACGAGAGGTTCTGGCTTCCCCATAATGTAACCTGGGCTGACTTAAAAAACACAGATGAGGCAACGTTCCCGCAAGCCGAGGATCTCTATCTGGCGTGTCCTTTAGCATTCTGCATCTTTATGATACGCCTGGTTTTCGAAAGGTGGGTCTAAGCACGCGATATTCCAGGTGGCTGTGATACTTGTTTTGTCGATGAAATATTCCGGTGAATGATGCAGCACACTCCGCTGTCCATGTTAGTCAATCTGTTCCCTAAACAATGGCATCTTATCTGGTTAGCCCACAAATCACCAGGGTTGATCATCCTTCTTTCTGCAGGCCTGCAGCATTACGCGCTGTCTGCATTTGATGCATCTGTCACAGTGCACTCACAGTGCAGCCAAGTTGCCATACCTGCCCAAATCCAGTTACTCTGCTCTCAGATCAAACCTGAATTTCAGCAAAGTGTCATGCTGTCAAGTGACCGGCTCCTTTTACTAATCCGGGTGTTTTTGCATTATGTTGCATCATCTTATCTGGGACTATTATTGTACAATCATCAAGATACAGTAAACCACAGAGCCACGATGGTCACAGCAATGCAATTTCATGCATATGTGGGTCAGAAGTCTCTTTAGGGAGTAGTGAGTGAGGCCTTAAATTTCCCCCACTAAACCCTTCAGTCATGTTTAGTATTTATCCCTGAAAATGTTCATTAATAAAGTGAAGATAATCTGAAACAGAATGCAACAGCCCTAATGTATGACTTATAGGTGTTAAATCCATGAGATACTGCGTATATCATGAATGTATTCATTGTACATTGTTTATTTACATAGTCACTTGTTAACTTGAGTAGCTATTTGCCTATCCTCCCATCACTGCTTGCCAAAAAGTTAAAATTCAAGTGTTTTACCAAATGTGATCAGAAATTTACAGACTGCACATGATTTGTAAAGTGGTTTAAAATGCCAAATGCCTTGTTTCAAAAGGACCAAAAAAAAATTATCTTCATGCTGCTGTCATTCACAATTCTTGGAAATGGAAATGTCAACCTTTCAACCAAAAATGGTCTTCCTCAAGAGGTCCTATGTAAGAACATTTGTGTCAAAACAGTGTCATGTCCTGGTAGAATAAAATAATTCAATAGTTCACTTTAAATTCACCTCAAATATACTGTCTCTGTATTGATCTGGAAGGGTGTCATGATATTTTACTTACAGGTTTCTTGCCAGACCATGTGCCATGGGCCTGAAGATCCAAGCCAACGGGCCACAAAAAGCACAACCCAACGCTATCCTGGAGAAGGTTTTCACTGCTATAACCAAGGTGGTGCATGTGTTCGCTAAGTTATTTTTAACGATGTGTTTCATCTCATAACATTTGTGCTACATTTAACATGTGGAGTGTTTGTCTTGTCTTGCCAGCACCCAGATGAGAAGAGGCTTGAGGGCCTATCCAAGCAGCTAGACTGGGATGTGCGGACCATCCAGCGCTGGTTCAGACAACGCCGCAACCAGGAGAAGCCTAGCACTCTCGCCCGATTCTGTGAAAGCATGTAAGGCAAATCACTACAGTATGTTTAACTTTGCTGCAAGCCATTTTTCTCTGCATGTCATAACATCCAAGTTCATGAAAATTAACTTACACAGACTTTCAACTTGCCTGAGGCAGGTAGGTAATCCGTCACACTGAACATCATGTCTGCTTCATTGTTGTCGTGTATTTGTTACTTTATTGTTGGTTAGTAATGCAGTTGTAAGTGAGGACTGATTTAAACAGGCTGCACTGCATTACCACTCATCAGTAACACATCCGTGACAGCAGTTAAAGCAGGCATGATGTTCACTGTGACTGATAAACTTTATCAGAGCAAGTTTCATGTTTCTGCAAGTTCATTTTCATAGTGTAGGGAAATGAAGCGAAACTCTGTAGCTGTTTAAAAGCACACATTCACAAAAACAACATGTTTTACTTATTAGGGAAATGGTGGCAGTAATTTAAAGGTGATTTTTAGGGCTATAACTAACAATTATTTTCATTATGGAGTAATGTGATGATAATTTTCTTGATTAACTTAATCATTTAGCCTACGAAATATCAAAAAATAGCAAAAAATGCCCGTTACAATTCCCCAGAACCCAGAGTGACGTCTTCATATTGCTTGTTTTGTCTGACCAACAGTCCAAAACCCAAAGATATTCAATTTACAATCTTGTGAAAAAAGAGAAAAGCAGCAAATCCTCACATTTAAGGAACTGGAGATGGTGAATTTTTGGCATCTTTGTATTTTAAAAAAAGACAGAAACGATTACTCAATTATCAAAATAGTGGCCAATAAATTTTCTGTCGATTGACTAATCAGTTAATCTATTAATCGTTTCAGCTTTATGGACAAACAAAAGCAGAAATGCTAGTATGGTCTTTTAACAGCCATAATGATGGTACTTTGGTTAACCGTTGCTGTATCTAACATGGCTTATAAAGATTGCAACATGAATGCTGCTGCTGCTCTGGGATAATAGTCAAATGTGTCCCAGTGCGAACCAACAAACCCACTCAGGCTGTAATAGAGAACTGGCTAATCTGCAGTAGAGCATTTGCCATCAGGGAGATTGTAGTTACTTAGCAGTGTGATGTTAAAGGCCAACAAGTGAGTGTGGCTGTCAGAGCAGAGTCATGTCTGACACCAACAGAGCAAATCTGGCAGTTTGAGACACAGGGAGCCTCACATCTTCTGATCAGCCTGAGGCCGCTGTTCACTCAGGAGAACACTGCTGGCTGATTAAACCACTGGACTGCTATTACAACCCTAAACAGGAATCTGAAAAAGCAAACCAGCTTTCTTATACTCAAGAAGAGACTGAGTTTGTGCTCGTCTGGAATATGTGTGAGCTTTTTGAACATGCTTCACTGGCATTCATTCTGTTTAAGCAAGAACTGTACCAAAGCTGTTATCTGCACACAGCATAATTGACTGCAGACGACATTGGGCTTTGCAATAGTTTGGCCAGGTATCAGTTGCTTACAGTGCAATTCTCCAAACAGGGCCGGCTTCAGTCCTTCCAGCAGTGATTGTGCTCTAATTAGGCCCTCATGCACAGCTGTTGCAGACTGATAGCATTCTTTGTCTCTCAGTCGTCAGGATGGCTGATCTGTTGTCTATTCTTTTCATTATGCAAACAGAGAGTATGTAGCAGACACATTTGGTCTGGAAATAATGAAGACTTGCATTGAGTTTGTTTACCAGATACTGTTACTGCCTCTCTTTTTCCAAGATATACAGCGAAAAAAGCCATTCCAACAAGTTCAAGTATTGATCTTTTTTTAGCAGGAAACCTACAGTAACCTCTGTTTTTACAACAGAAACTGAAATCTTTCCAAAATGTTATAGGGTGTTTTGCATTTGTAGCAAGACAACTTGTAGCAACAATGGGGAAACAAATCACTGAGTACAAGCAGTATTATTTCACCACAGTGTCAGAAGTTATTTGTGTTAAGAAAAATATATTAGATTTAAAGCCTCAATATGAGACTAAATGACAAATTAAGATGAGCATTTTTTTCAGTGTAGTTTTACCAGAGAGCCCCTCCTCTCATCAGTTCTCCTTGGGCAGGCCAGGCTGAGGAAGGAGCATGCTTTGATGTCCTCAATAGCCTCTGTTGTCTGATCTTCCTCCATCCTTTCTCTTCTCTGCTTTCAGTGAGAACAAAAAAATTATCATAAGCAAAATAATGCAGCTCTTTTTTTAAGATATAGAGACAGGGCATTTCTGTGCCAAGATTTAATATTACTAAATATAGTTTTTAGTCTTATTTTTATCGTGTAATATCTATCTTAGGCTTTAGTTAATATTTGATGTATGCTAAAATGGAGTGGTTTTCAATGGGTTTTGACTAATGTTTTTCATAAGTTAAAAAATGTACTTCCTTTTGCAATATATATATTACAACCATGTACAATGGATCTTTTAAGGAATAGTATTTTGGGAAATACGCATATTCCCTTTCTTGCTGTGAGTTAGATGAGAAGATTGACAACCACCTACATAACTGTATGCTAAATATGAAGCTACCACCATTAGCTGGTTAGGGTAACTTCTAAAATTCATTAACACAGTATATCTCACTATATCCCGGGCTATTTCTTGGTCATTTCTTGCAGTCTTGTCATCACTTTGATGTTGCCACACAACCAGCTCACAAAGTCAACAGCCACAACCACTTGTTTTTACGCTTCATTTTTAGTGCGGTTTAAACAAGCAAGATATAACGTGTAAGTGAGCATTAGATGCGATGTTAGATGTATTTTATTACCTTTAGGCAGAGCCAGATTAGCTTTTTCTCCATTTCCAGTCTTTGTACAAAGCTAAGCTAATCAGCTGCCAGCAGTAGCTTCATGTTCACCATATAAACACGAGAGTGATTGATCTTCTCATCTAAGTCTCAAAAAGAAAGCAAATCTCTATTTGCTCTCTATAAAACTATTCCTTTAAGTTTTTTAGCTGTTTTTGAGGTGGGTAGTCATTGCAATTATGCCATCACCTCATAGTTTTGTCAAATTTATACCAAAAAATTTCTTGACAATTAATTATGATCTCTTAATTTGTCATTCCTTTTCTTTACTTTCATTAGATACAAAATCAAAGCCTGCAGTAAATTCTCAAAACTAAATTTAGGCATTTAACCTCTACAGAAACATAGCTTATAGCAGCTGAGACTACCAATATCCTCATTACTGCTCTTCCTGTAACCGATACGTAGGTGTATGATTTTCATACCTTTCAACCAACACACCTCCCCAGATGCAGCTCAGCAGACGCCAAGCCGACAACTAATAAGCATGTTTGTGCTCTCAGATGCTTATAGGACAGCTGTGAGATGATCCATTTACATGTGTTCTTGAGAGAGGACAGCCACACCCATGTTTTTCTTTAATTCAGTTGCAGTCTACTAGCACCACATTAAAATAACTGGCTATTAACAAGCTTTGTCATTTTGGCAATATGAAATCATGCCTAGTAATCAAACCAAATTAGATAAATACACAAGGGCGGAAGGTACAGCTATTACTGCCTGAAGAGTAACAGAGGTGTTACTCCTGATTTAACAGCAAAGAGAGAATATATCAAGGCTTTCGCACAACTGAATTTTGATCAAAGCTAGAGCTTCATGACTAATTGTTATGTTGAACTATCCAAATGCAAACAGTTGCAGCCAGCTGGTGCTCAGACTACCCACCTGGAGAAGTGACAAAGTGGAATTAAATGTGCCAGCATGACCTGCTTTTTCTTATTTTATTCCAAAGGTAGCTGCAACACTCAGAATAAAGGCAGCCAGCCTAATTACTGAGTTTTTGATCAAATCAAAGTTGCCATCCTACCATTTTTTTCTCCCTCAGGTGATGCTTTGTCCAATCAGGTACATTTTATTTAATAAGTGATCTATGGATCTGTCCCAGTTTAAAACCCACAGTCTCATCAAATGTATAATTAAGCTATTATGAAAGGATGGTAGTCCTCTATGTACCATAACACGTTACATAAGCCTACTCTTATTGTGGCATATAAACCACAGTTTGTAAGTTGTTTACAGGACAAGTTCATCTTAACACATAAATGTAATTCTGTTAACCACAGTTACAACCCGGCAGTAATTAGTTTAAAGTTTAATTGACTAGTTGCTGCTACATCATTAGGATAGGATAATTAAATGCACAACATTTTAGTTTTCCCACCACCAATCATTATCAACACTGTATGTGGAAAAAACTTAACTCATAATGACAAAAAACCATCTGTGCCTGACTTCGGGGGAAAAAAAAATATATTCACAGGAAGCAGTTGAGTCATTGTGATTGTACATATATAGCAGCGATGCAACAGCACTTGAAAAAGACTCTTGCAGGGTTGATGTACCAGTTGCCATGCAACGGTCTTTACTGTGTGCCAGGTAGACCTGTCCAGTTAATTTAAGAGCAGTTAATGACGGCTTCCACAGGCCATTAACATGCTAATAATTTCTCTAGTATTCATTAAAGAGTTAGAACTGAATATATTAAACAAACATCCACATAAAAGGACTTGCTCTGTTGGATGTGTCTGCATTGAGAAGCTGATATGATTTACCCTGTTCTCTTTTTGAGTCTTGATGACATGTTTTGTTTCAGGGCTGTGGCTGTCAAAATGTGTTTGATTTGAGGTCAGCTGGAACAACCACTCAGCACAGCCTTTAAAGTATGCAAACCTGGTCTCACATGACAGCTTCTGTCACAGCCATGGGAGTCATCAGTGGATGTTTTCTTTCATGTCACAGAAATTTGTTTTGTTCCTCTTCTGTATGCTTTACTTCATGTAGCTATCACACTGTATTCAGAAGTGTACGTTATATGTATATAGCTTAGAATATAGGCTCCACTGGGAAAAAAACATTTAATCTAATTGGTTACAAATTTGTGAAATGCTGTGACAACTCAATAACGCACAACAGGGGGTCTCTCATTCAAGCCCTGCAGACAAATTTGCTTTTGTTCTCTGTAGAAACACATATGGTTTCATCTGATGCGATTTCCAGAGTCTTAAATCCTTCCTCCTTTCTGATTGTTATGAGTTGCATATTTTTGCACATCTCCCAGCTCAGCAAGGCTTTAATCATTGAAGTGTCAACTGAAGCAGTTTTATCTCTGCCTGTAAGCTCAGGCCTCATGATCACTTTCCCTACCATTGTGTCATTGTAGTTACTGTAAATGATGTGCAGGGTTATACTGTATAAAGCACAGAGCAATATGGGCTGGGACTGGACAGTGTGAGTGTCTTGTCTTTCCCCCTGGACTTCAGCAATGTGAAGTCAGTGATGTCCCATTTTTCAGTGACTCACCCTACACTGCAGATGTGGGGTAATAAGAAGACCTCAAACCACTTCAAATTTCTTATGACAGGCATGACAGACACATAGTGTGCCACAGTGTGCTGCACCTAGGGACAAAACTACATAAGCAGTATACAGCACAAGTTGTATTAATTTACAAGTACCCTGGTAATGTTTATATTTTGGTATGTATCTAAATTGTATGACTTCAGGATGTGATGCAGCTACATTATTCACTGCAAATTGGTTTTAGCAGATTAAAACACTTTGCTTCTCTCTCTAATGTACTAATCCATAATCCAAATTTATAGGATTCATAGGCTTGAGAAATTAAAGTGGAAAAGAGAAAGAAAAAAAAGGCAAAACAAAAAGAATTGCAAACACACTGCATAGCTAAGGGCTACTGTCTTTTACACTTACAATTTTGAGGTAGGGGTGCTCCACACTTAGCCCACGGGCTGTTTTCAAGGTTATGCCCCAAAACAAAAAGTTAAAATTATGAAAAAATTTATGAAAATTTATGAAGAAAAAAAAAATGAAAGGTTTGTTGCCTAAACAAATGTAAACAAGTCAAATGTTCAGGGTTAATTCATTTTGGGCTTTATATTGATTATTTTTTATTTTTTTTATTTATTTCTTTCAGGTGGAGATTTACATTCTATCTATACATATTTACCTATGGGGTGCGTTTCCTTAAAAAGGTAAGTTTTGCTCATCCTCCTGTTATGACTGTGAAAGTTAAAGTTAGTGTGAGTCACTGAGGTCCCTGGCTAGCATGAAAATCTTGTGGTTTCTAAATAGGTTGGTGCCTAGTCATGAGACTAGCAAGTAAAATGGATGTTCAGGTGTACGGGACAACTTTTCTAAATGCAATTTGTAATAAAGCCTAGTACAAAAGCTGATCATTAATAATGAATCATACAGGGATCATTCAAGGAAAGGAGGAGCAGCTGACAAATAAAAACACTTTGAATGCTAAATAATGCCATCCATTAAATATGCAATCAATTTTTAACAAAGTATGTGGTACTCAGTGATGATTTGTCTTTCTTTTGATCGTGAATGTCAACTACTGGAAGTCACTGTTACTGTGCTATTACTAGGTGTCATTTCAATGGTTACTTGAAATGGCACATCCTACTGCCTGCTTGCAAAATGATGACAGTTGAGATGACTATAGTTACCTGTTGGCAGCTATTTTGTAAATTTTACATACATTAAAATTACAGTTATGTCCTGCGGATGACGTGGCTATTGTTATATGGATAAAGTGGTTCTCTTAATGCCTCTCCATACTGATGCAGTTACTGTGACTACTGCCTCAGATTGACTTAAAGATGCATCAACAGTAAAACATGTCTTTTTAAAAAAGATATCTCTTTAATAATATTAGATTGGGCTGGTTCAGGGCTCTGATTGGACTAGTGGTATCAGGGAAACCTGGCAACACTGCATGCTGCTTGAATTAGTGCTTCGAGATAAAGTTAGCTTGCATTACATTTTATGGTGCATCTATGTGTTTCATATCTATATAAATACACAACTCTCAAGACAAGAGACAGTGACAGTACTGTATGTTTGTGACATTTTTATGTATTATTTGTTTCTAAAATACAAACCAACCAACTGCAATGCTGGCGTTTACTTAACACTTTTTGTGGGCTAGCAACATTAGCTTAAGTGGCTAACGTTAGCTACAGCATGCTAACCTGTCTAACAAACATAATGCCAACTCAACTTTTTACATATTGAATGTTTTCTTTTCAAAGCACTTTTTACCTTTCAAATCCTAGCGCGGCAGTACCGTGCGTAGTTCAGGGGATCGAGGAGATCAGAGCTCTCCAATACTCCTAGTAAAAACAGCTCTCCTTGTTTAAAAAGTTTGAAATCCGTGCAGCTGTTGAAGTTACTGAGGAGTGACTGGCATCGATGAGCCACACTTCTGAGAGTTTAGAAATTAGGGTCCAGTTAAATATTACTGAAATATGTGGCTGAGATAGATTAATATATTTCATACATATATTCATGAAAATACATAAATGCATATAATCAACAGAGCAATAGCTGAGATAGCAGAGTAGGAAAAATCTCTCAAAGACACAAGTTGCATGACAAAGCACTTTGTGAAAATAGTTCATTCCCTGGCAAACCCTGCTGCAGGCTTGTCTCTGTGGGATTTATTAATAGAGCAGGTCTGGAGAGGAGTGCAGGAGATGTAAACTCAGCCACAGTGATGGGTCACTGTTTGCTTGTAACACATTCTTATTTATCACAGTTATCATTTCTCTTGTCGTCCTGATGTAATTATATCATTAATCAGAACTTCATACGTTGATGAACCCCCTTGGTTCCTCGTTAGTCCAGCTTCCTTTTATGTCAAAGTATGCACTGTAACAAAATATCTTACAACAATCATTCAGTATTTTATAAATCACTTTGATTCCATTCAGAATTCATCAAGGGAAGTATTTGTTTTTCAGTGGTCACATTGATATTCATGTGTTAGATCTTAAACGACAAGAAATATTGGCTTGAACTCCGAACACTGCACTAATATTGTCGTTAATGGAGCCTGCTCTTTCTGAGTTTTATTGAAAGACTTTAAGTAAAATAGTAGTTGTAGTGTAAAATATCTTTTTTTGGTTTGGTTAATTGGCAACATTCTATTATATTTATAAAATTGTCTGGCATAAAACGACAAAGTTTCACAGTAAATTGCATTACAGTGCTGTCTTAACCTCAGTCACTCACTCACAGTTTTATATTTTACATTTCAAAATATAATCTAGTTTTATTTGGGTTTATTAATTGAGTTTTACGTTACTCTTCATTTTCTGCAGACTCCATGGCTTTGGAACACTAAAGAGTGCTGGTACAACTACCCTTACCAGGTAAAAGTCTTTTAATGCAGCATGTTCACCAATCCTCAGTAATCATGATACAGCAAGATGACTTGCATTACCAGTACTCCTACTTCTCAAATATTTATTTTAACCTTGTTGCTTTTTTTGTTTTTATGCAGCCACTGACTGTGGACATCCATTATTACTATATACTGGAGCTGTCTTTCTACCTGTCCTTACTCTTTTCCCAATTCACAGACATCAGGAGGAAGGTAAGAATGACTACAAGTCACACCAAGACATACACCATGCATCTCTAATAACATGAATCATTGAATGTTTGTTAAAAGATCTACTGTAATGCAAAAAAGTGGTGTTGAAACCAGAAAATTATGTTCTGTTTATGCCATTGTAAGCAGTGCTGTCACAGAAAAAGACATCATTATCTTTGCTTGATTGTCCATCTCTTTTCTCACTGCCACCATGACTCTGTAATGTTTAGTCTATTGGCTTGTGAACATTTGTTTTCCACCTCAGTGTATTCTCACTGATGTGTGAAATAACAGACCACTGCGAGGGTAAAAAGGATTAACACTTTTTCGAACATTCAGAAATTGGATTCTGTGTCAGACTTCACATAAACTTTTCCCACTTAATTGTGTAGAGTTTGTTCATATTGTGTAAACTAAGCTATAATCTGTTACATGATGGTGTCATACAATACTCAGATATCATACAGAAGTTTGAAACTTCATGTAATGATGTATTTCAAATTATGTCTGTTATTTATATAAATAATTAAATTTGGCACAAATTTATCCTGGTAGGAATAGAACTAGACAAAAGGCCTTGTTTTATGACCCATTCATACTTAATCCTGAAAAATAAACCCACATAACATATCACAAGTATTTACATGTCACTGTTATGTCTTCTTTCATGTATATACCAGCAATAATTACAAACCAGAATATCAGTTTCTAGTGTGTATACTTTATGCACATTGTACTATAAATAAGGTTTAAAAGGTCCAACTTGGTCAGTGCTTGTAAGAGCTGAGATTCAGTACCAGTTTGTACAAACATACTTAATGGGCAATGACCCACTTCAACCCACTTTCATCTTATTCCTTTTTTTTGTTATAAAAATGGCTACACTTTTGGTTCATTAAGTATCAATTTGCATGCCTTCCAGCCATGATCTTACTCCTGTCTCCAGTCCATCCCCAGCTCTGCCCTTTCCACAACAGACTTCACTCACCGCACTCACAGCAGCCCCCACGATGCCGTGCTGTGTATGCCTTCACTCTGTCATCTCTTTGTTGACTGTTGGCATGTTGTCTGTTTTTGTTTCTCCTTTCAGTTTTTTCATGCACAGTACTACACTGAGGAGGTCCTCTGCATCCCCTGCCAATTCCAGTATGTTCTCCCCGCACACTCTTTGCCTTGCTTTCATTCTGTATCTTGCATCATTACTCTTCCTTCTCATCCTCCTTCTCATTCTGTCGCCACTGGTTCTGGTTGCTTTGAGCTGAGATGTTCCAGAAGCTTATTAAGATTTGCTAGAGGAATGCTTCCCCATGCCACCTGTCTGCATCCTTAGTCACCCGGAGCTCTACTCAAGGCTATCCCAAACATGCCCAGATGGGACCAAAGCTAAACTGTCATATACTTTCACTAGAATTTTACCTACAGTAATGTTTTAGATCATGTTGAGCTTAGGTGATCCTCCTTTTTGCTTGATTTTGATTTCCAGTGGAGAAACAAAGATTTTTGCTCACTTTCAAACAGTGTTGGGATATAACTAAGTACATTTACTCAAGTCCTGTACTTGAGTATTTCCATTTCATGCCACTTTATACTTCTATTCCACTACAGTTCAGAGGGAAATATTGTACTCTTTACTCCACTACATTTAGTTTACATCTATAGTTTCTAGTTACTTTAAAAAGTAGGTTTACATACAAAACACACAATGAGCTTATAAAATATGATGCATTGTTCTACAGTATATAGAATCATTAAAGAGTAGCTCCATCTCGATCAACTACAACAGTAAAATGCAGCTTTATAATTTATGCATCAGTAATAATGATCTAAAGATATGACATATAATAGTATAACAGTCACGGGGGCAATTTTTCTGCATTGAGTACTTTTACTTTTGATACTTTATGTCCATTTTGTTGATAATTCGTACTTTTACTTAAGTAACGTTTTCAATGCGGCACTTTTACTTGTAATGGAGTATTTTTGCATTGTGGTGTTACTTTTACTTACGTAAAGGATCTGAATTCTTCCCCCACAACTGCTTTCAAACATATTTTGAAATGGCTATATTGCAATTGCAGTTTGATACAATGACAGCATCAACTGAGGAATAAACATATATATAACATATATATCGACAGGACATTTGCAATAGCACATAGTGTTCATGAATGCTCGGACACTGAGGGCATACTTGCTATCTTTGTTTGTGTAAGTTGTGATTAATCATTGTCATAACTTTTTGTATCTTTTCAATAGCTGTGCCAATCACAGTGGCACATGACCAAAATAGAGGTTTTATTTTGAAAGACGTTGATCCACACACACATTTTGAAAATAGGCACCATTGTGTTGCACAATAGTTCCACTTATTCAGTTTATATTAGTCGTCAGTAGGGGCCTTGTCATTTTTAAATTACAAATTGTTATGTATTACTGCAAACACACAAAGATATTGTATGTGCACACAGCAGTGATGTCCCTTTCACTTTATCACACATCTGAACTGTACTAGATGCTCTGGTTATGTGCTGCATGCAGTGACTCAAACAGCCGCAGCCAGTTTTGAGAGTACTTTCTTTAGTTGTGTGACGTTTCCTTGGCAACTGTGTCCCCAGGATTTCCTGATCATGTTCCTGCACCATGTGGCAACAATCTCCCTCATCACCTTTTCCTACGTGAACAACATGGCACGAGTGGGAACTCTGGTCATGTGTCTCCATGATGCAGCCGACGTGCTGATAGAGGTGAGGATGGGTGAGAGAATTAAATGCTGGCAGATGGGCAAATGGAGGCAAAGATGGTTGGTTGGGTGTGTGGGTGGAGTGTCGGGAGTTTACATGCTCAGCCATCCATCTTTATCAAAATTTAACTACAATTATATTATGAACATTATGTCAGACTGTATCATACAGGAACAGTGCATGTTGAACATATTCTTTAGGTTATGATATAGTTTAGTTATACTCTCAATAATGCAGGCTTTTCAATTCTTATATTGTCAGACATCTTTCAAGCAGTTGCTTTCATGATCAGATTAATGATTGATTTTTGTTTTTCTACCAAGGCTGCCAAGATGGCCAACTATGCCAAATGTCAGATACTGTGCAACCTACTGTTTGCAATGTTTGCAATTCTCTTCATAAGTTCCAGGCTGGGAGTTTACCCTGTCTGGTAAGTGTTATTCTCTTGCCTGTGTATGAATCCTTCTAATGGCCTTGTGGCACCATCCCTGAAAATGCATGTCAGTGCCATGAAGATCTCAGTGCTTTTTTTACTACTTTCTCCACAACGGTTTGCAGTTCAGACACATCTCTGTGAATTTTGTTGCTAAGTAATAGTTACTATGGATACAGCAGTGTTAACCCCTCAAAGAAGCCAAACAAATCAACAAATGAAAAGCAGATCATTATGGTTATTGCTTTATCATTAAAAAGAGTGTCTAGAGTTTCACCTGTTTGTTAAAGCATCAAAGGCTTTTCTACTCATGAGGATCTTTTATCATTTTGTGGTGTTGCTTTTTTGGTTTTACATATTCATTGCATTTATTCAGCATTTCAAGTTGTAGCCAATCCATCCAAATTGCTGTACCAGAGAATAGAGGCAGGTTTAAATATTTTAATTCATTTCTTGCGGCATTGTTTTACCCAGACATTTAAAAGTATAATTACAGTAGATGGTGAATGCCAATTATAACAGGCCTTTCTGATTATATTTGCAGTTACTACAAATCAGTTTTAGTCCTTGAAAATGTGTACAGCAGTAATCAGCAGCAGTGTTATCACACCTTCAGTGAAGTGAAGGGAGACATGATTTAGTTTCTGAGTCAGGCAGCTGCAGTTTTCTTTGAGATACCATCAATTCTTGATCAGTACAAAAATGCTATTTCGGGCATCTACATTCAAGTTTGTTGACTTTAATAATTATTATTCTGAAGAAAGCATTTGTGAAATACAGAGGCTTTTAAATTAGTCTTTGCAGCATTTTAAGATAACTGCTTTAGCCAACACCCCACACTTCTCTGCCTTTGTTTCAACAATGTAATATGATGATCCTGCACTACATTTTAGTCAGCCCCCACCACACCAGTTGTAAAGTTGTCATTACTGTAAAGCTGTTGCCATGGCTTCAGTATCTGGAGGATGATTCACAGACAGACATTTGCAAGAACTGGCTCAGGGATAAATTTAACGCAGATCCTTGAAATTTTGATCGCATGTCATGTGAAGCCACGTGATACACCGATTTTTCTTCTCCATTAGCACTTTTAACCACATTTAGATTTATTTCTGTACATATATTGAACTATAAACAAAATGCTATTCCAAAAACACACATCTGTTTGTGCTACAAACACATCATTAAAGGCCAGGGGCCAGATGTATGAACGAAATGTACACATAAAAAGTATCAATATGCGATAACGGATGTTTAAGGGCATTTCTGCGTCCATTTATGCCGAACTGTGGGAGTGGAAATGAGGCTTGTGCACGTGCGTCCAGTTCCACAATGATTGAGATTTTTACAACAGAATTACACACTGCTTTATAAATCTGATGAAAATAATGCCTATAAGTTTTATGCATCTGGCCCCAGGTGTTCCATGAAAGACAGAGCTGGAGCAGAGCCCACATCATTTCTTTTCAATGGCTTCTGTCTGGCTTTGTCTACCCTCCCCCCAAGAGAGAGTGCTTATAATCCTTGTGTTTTTTCTAATGAAACATGTCAAGTTAATTATCTCCCTCCCCCTCTGTTGCTATGGAAGGATTTTAAATACCACCTTGTTCGAGAGTTGGGAGATTGTAGGGCCCTACCCGTCCTGGTGGGTCTTCAACCTGCTTCTGATCCTGCTGCAGCTTCTTCACTCCTTCTGGTCCTACCTCATAGTGAAGACAGCGTGCCGAGCCATCTCCAAAGGAAAGGTGAGTCACTACAGAGTCCCTCTGCATATTTATACCTGTTCTTGTATAATAGCGTGTTTTGCTGCTAGTACAAAAAAAACTGTGTAGTGTTTTCTGTAGCCACTTACACAACTTTCCCTTTCTATTCTCCATGCTAACCTGCAACCTTCAAGGTGGGAAAATGGAATCCGTTACATGTAAGTAGCCTTAAAGGCGAACATCTCAATCAAAATGTTGAACTATATGCTAAGTGTAATTTCATGTCTCTAGCAGCCATGTAATCAGTTGCATTCATCATGGTCCTGATTGTCAATCAGCCCTAACCTAATCAGTGCATTTTTAGCTATGCTACTGGCATGTATCTAGGGATGGCAATGTCCATCTGTAGGTCAGTCCACCACTTTGGTCCAGACTGAAATAACTATTGGATGTATTAGAAATTCAGTACAGAGATTTATGGTCCCCAGACGATGAATCCTACAGACTTTGGCGATCCCCTTATGTTTTCTCTCATGCCACCATTAGGTTTCAAAACAGCTGTTGGGTCGATCGCCATGAAATTTGGTACAAAAATTCATGTCCCCCTCAGGATGAATCGTAATCACTTTGATGATCCCCTGACTTTTCATCTAGCGACATCATCAGGTCAAAATTTCAATTTGTTCAACACCTTGGTTTATGACCTGAATACCTGCAAAACTAATGACATTCCCATCAGACTCAGCTGAAGAATTTCGGTAATCGATTAATCGTTTATCAGGCAAAAATTCCAAACATTCACTGGTTCCAGCTTCTCAAATGGGAGGATTTGCTGCTGTTCTCTATTTTACATCATTGTAAATTGAATATCTATGGGTTTGGGACTGTTAGTGGGACAAAACAAGGTCTGGCTCTGGGAAATTGTGATGGACATTTTCCATTATTTTCTGACATGTTACAGTCTAAATAATTAAGCGATCAATTGGAAAAAGGATCACGAGATTAAACCATGATGAAAATAATCATTAGCTGCAGACCAAATGGTCAGGGGTCTCCATATTTCGAGCAAATAGATTTTATGGCTTTTATAGCTTGTTGTCTGATATTGATTGGCAGAACACCTCCCGGTTTGACACGCAAAAGCCCATTTGTAGCACCGCCATGCCTGGCTGCCACAGATAATGACACAGATAAGAATTTTAATGAGAAAAATTTAATCTCTAACCATCCCACATTTCTGCAGGTGTCTAAAGACGACCGCAGTGACATCGAGTCCAGCTCTGATGAGGATGACAGCCCCTCAATCAATCAAAAGCACCACAGCAGCACCACCAACGGGACCAACAAAAATCACGGGACCAACGGCTACCTCACAGGAGCCCCGTATCCCGACGAACACTGACTAAGCTGATATCACAACACTGGAGCCATGCTACAGACACCATCCATCAATCTGTGTGTGTGCGTGTGTGTGTGTGTGTGTGTGTGTGTGTGTATTTGAGTGTATGGTGGAGACAACATCGCCTGTCTGGCAGTGGAAGTTCTTGATAGACTTATGTGAATGCAGTTTTGTTATCAGTTTGATTCTTTACTAATTTCCTCGCGCAATTTATTCTCTTCATCTATATATTTGCATCAAACTGCACTCAGTGAAATATCAAAGCACTATCGGTACAACCCACTCTCTGTTTAGCCAATGAATGAAAGCATTCCACTTTATAGTGTAAGCATGCTACTTTTACATACAGTAGTCTGGCATACTGTGTTTTTCTTATGTTCGCGTCTTTCTATGTTATTTATTTTTTATAAATATGTTTGCAGATGGTAGTCAGACATCTATTCTCCTTTGATGTCAGTGTTAAAGATTAAATAATCTTGAACAACAACAACACAGCTGTTTGTTCACACCACACATCATGATAACGAGTATTAGCAAAATGCTGAAGACCTGGGTTTACTTTTAATGCTACACCCCCAAAGATATGCCAAAATGTGTGAAGTTTACTCACATTTTGAAATACATTCTCCACTCAAACTGTGTATGAGATGTCAATAAGAGTATTAACTGTGTGCATCGGACATGGCTACATGCTGTATTCCCTATTAAAGCATTTTGTTAAGTATTCTGGTACATTTCTGGTAAGCATTTCATTAAAGGCCATTTGTCCTCTGACGAGGCAGACATGAGTTGTTTGAATTATTCAATAAAAAACATGAAGATTGCAAATATGTGTGGGTCTGTTTAATAAGCTCAATCAGCAAAGAAAAACTATTTATCAAATCCTGGTGGTTAATTTTGCCATGAATAATGATATGAGATGGAATTATATTCATTGATGATAGCTGAATTCCTTCACGCACGCTTGGCTGTCTTTCACACTGTCATGATGTACTGGGACACTTGAATAGAACAAAGCTATTGTTAATGATATTAGCAACTATAATCAATATTTTTATATTAATGAATCAATACAACGACTTGTATGTGAAAGGGGTCACTGCTAGTGACAAACACTCGGAGAACTATACTCGACACTACCATTCCCCTCATTTTAGTGTCTTTCAGCTTGTTTTGGTTTTCCAGCCAAAGTGACAGATAAGAGCATGAATTGGCCTTTGTTTTGTGTCGATATATTTTCCTTTCTTTACTTTATATCTGTGGCAGACTGACTTGCCATCCTGGTTGAGTTAACATTTGTAGTGCAACCCCCCCCCCATTGGAATTTTCCTTTGTATAGTGCACTGACAAAAGCTCAGGTGACTTCCGCATGAGTGACTTTGGGAGGAGGGTGGTCAAAGTCCCAGGTCCAAAGTCAACAAACAGCCTCAGTCTTAAGATGAAGGACCCTATCAGCACCTGCTCTGTGAGTATTTCTTTAAAAAATCCAGTTTATTGTTTACTTTCAAAATGCACCGGAGTAGAAAATAAGATTTTAATGTGCATTTTATTGTCACAGACAGATCTCACAACTAACTTTGTATCGGTTTAAACTCAGTTGATTCAGGCCATTATTGCTCCATGGCAAAGATCTCATTGAGCCTTATTCTGTCTTTCAGTATAACCAACTCTATCAAAATG